>NW_028295803.1:0-1200000 GCF_964341445.2 Mesoplodon mirus | reverse complement strand
CACGGAGCATTGTGAATACACGGGTCATGGAGCATTGGGATGACAAGGGCATGGATCATTGTGATGACAAAGGTCATGGAGCACTGGGCTGAAAATGTTCATGGAGTGTTGTGATGACAGGGGTCATGGAGCATTGTTATGACAACGGAATGGAGCATGGTGATGACAAGGTCCTGCAGCATTGTGATGAGAAGACCATGGAGACTTGTGATGACAAGTCTCATGGAGCATTCTGATGCAAAGGGGCATGGAGCATTGTGATTACAGGGGTCTTGGAGCATTCTGATGACTAGGGCATGGAGCATTGTGATGAGAAAGCCATGGAGCATTCTGATGACATGCGTCATGGAGTTTTGTGATGACAAGGGCATGGAGCATTTGTGATTACAGGGATCTTGGAGCATTGTGATGAAAAGTGCATGGATCATTGTGATGAAAAAGGCATGTAGCCTTGTCATGACAGGGTTCAAGGAGCATACTGACGACAAGTGTCAGGGAGCATTGTGATGACAAGTGTATTGAGCATTGTGATGACAAAGATCATGGAGCATTGTGATAAGAAGACCATGGATAATTGTGATGATGAGCGTCATGGGGTGTTGTGATGATAAGTATTATGGAACATTGTGATCACAAGGGTTTGGAGCATTATGATGACAGAGGTCATGGAGAATATTGATTTCATTGTGATGACAATAGCCTGAAGCATTATGATGATGGGCATGGTGCATTGTGATGACAGTGTTGATGGAGCATTGAGATGAAAATGGGCATGGAGCATTGTGATTACAACGGTCTTGGAGCATTGTGATGACAAGGGCATGGAGCATTGTGATGTGAAGGCCATGGAATATTCTGATGACATGCGTCATGGAGCTTTGTGATGACAAGGGCATGGAGCTTTGTGATTTCAGGGGCCTTCAGTATTGTGATGACAACTGTCATGGAACCTTGTGAAGATTAGGCCGTGGAACATTGTGATGGCAGGGGTCATGGTGCATTGTTATGACAGAGGTAATGGAGCATTGTGATGAGAAGGGCATGGAACTTTGGTCTGAAATGTTTCAGGGATTATTGTGATGAGAGTGGGCATCGAGCATTGAGATGACAAGGGTACGGAACACTATGATACATGGGTCATGCAGGATTGTAATGACAAGGGCATGGAGCATTGTGATGAGAAGGGCATCGAGCATTGTGATGACAAGTGTCATGGAGCTTTGTGATGACAAGGGCATGGAGCAATGTTATGAAAGGGTTCATGGAGCATTGTGATGACAATGACATGGAGCATTGTGATGCCAAGGGTCATGGAGCTTTGTGATGACAAGTCATGGAGTATTTTGATGACAAGTGCATGGTGCATTGTGATGAGAAGGGCAGGGTGCATTTTGATGACCGGCTCATGCAGCAATTTGATGAAAAGTGTAATGGAACATTTTGATGGCAGGGGTTATAGAACATTGTGATGTCAGGGGTCTTGGAGCTTTGGGATGAAAAGAATCATGGAGCATTTTGATGTCAGCGGTTATGGAACATTGTGATATCAGGGGTCATGGAACATTTTGAAGATAAGGGGATGTAGCAGTGTGATGACAGGATCATGGAACATTGTGATTACAGGGGTGAGGGAGTATTGTGATGACTAGTGATGGAACACTGTGATATCTCTGGTGACAGAGCATTTTGATGAGAAGTGCATGGACCATTGTGATTACAAGGTTAATGGAGCATTGTGATGACAAAGTTGTGAACCGTTGTGATGAAATGCGTGTGGCACATTGTGATGACAATGGTCATGGAGCATTGTTCTGACAAAGACATGGAGCATTGTGATGAGAAGGGTCACAGAGAATTGTGATGAAAATTTATGGAGCTTTGTGGTTACAATTGTCACAGAGACTTCTGATGACGCAGGCATGGCCCATTGTGATGACAAACGTTATGAAACATTGTGATGACTGGAGTCACGGAGCATTGTGATGAGAGGGGTCATGGAGCATTGTGATGACAAGGGCAAGGAGCATTGTGATGACAGGGGCATGGAGCATTGCTCTGACAAATTTTATAGATAATTGTGATGACAGTGGGCATGGTGCATTGTGACGACAAGGGCATGGAGCACTGTGATGAGAAGGTAATGGAGTATTGTGAAGACAGGTGTCAGGGAGCATTGAGATGACATATGTCATGGTCCATTGCGATGACAATGGCATGGAGCATTGTGATGCCAAATGTAATGGAGAATTGTTTTGACAAATATAATGGAGCATTGTGATGATTAGGGCATGGAGCATTATGATGACAAGGGCCATTGAAAATTTTCTTGACAAGGTGAAGAAGCATTGTGATGACAAGGTCCTTGAGCATTGTGATGACAAAACCATGGAGCCTTGTGATGACAAGTCTCATGGAGCATACTGATGAAAACGGGCATGGAGCATTGTTATTAAAGGGGTCTTGGAACATGGTGATGACAAAGGCATGGAACACTGTGAGTCGAAAACCAAGGAGCATTCTGATGGCATGCGTCATTGAGCTTTGTGATGACAAGGGCATCGAGCATCGTAATTACATGGGTCTTGGAGCATTGTGCTGAAAAGGGCATGGATCATTGTGCTGAAAAAGGCATGAGGCCTTGTCATGACAGGGTTCAAGGAGCATACAGACAACAAGTGTCAGGGAGCATTTTGATGACAAGTGTATTGAGCATTGTGATGACAACGGTCATGGAGCATTGTGATGAGAAGACCATTGATAATTGTGATGACACTAGTCATGGGGCATTGTGATGACAAGTGTTATGGAATATTGTGATCACAAGGGTTTGGAGCATTGTGATGACAGAGGTCATGGAGCATATTGATTTCATTGTGATGACAATAGCATGAAGCATTATGATGATGGGCATGGTGAACTGCGATGACAGGGTTCATGGGTCATTGAGATGAAAAGGGGCATAGAGCATTGTGATTACAGGGTTCTTGGAGCCTTGTGATGAGAAGGGTCATGGAGCTTTGTGATGACAAGGCCATGGAACATCGTGATGGCAGAGGTCATGGGGCATTGTTATTACTGGGGTAATGGAGCATTGTGATGGCAAGGGCATGGAGCATTGTGATGAGAAGGCCATGGAGCATTCTGATGACATGTGTCATGGAGCTTTGTGAAGACATGGGCATGGAGCAATGTGATGAGAGCGTTCATGGAGCATTGTGATTACAATGACATGGAGCATTGTGATGCCAAGGGTCATGGATCTTTGTGATGACAAAGTCATGGAGCATTTTGATGGCAAGGGCGTTGTGCATGGTGATGAGAAGGGCAGGGAGCATTCTGATGACAGGGTCATGGAGCAATTTGATGAAAAGTGTCATGGAACATTTTGATAACGGTTGTTATGGAACATTGTGAAGTCAGGGGTCATCGAACATTGTGATGATAAGTGCATGTAGCATTGTGATGACAGGAGTCATGGAACATTGTGATGACAGGGGTGAGGGAGTATTGTGACAAATAGTGATGTAGCATTGTGATATCAGTGGTGAGAGATCATTTTGATGAGAAGTACATGGAACATTGAGATGGCAAGTGTCATGGAGCTTTGTGATGACAAGGGCATTGAGCAATGTGATGAGAGTGTTCATGGAGCATTGTGATGAAAATGACATGGAGCATTGTGATGCCAAGGGTCATGGAGTTTTGTGATGAAAAGTCATGGAGCATTTTGATGACAAGGGCATGGTGCATTGTGATGAGAAAAGCAGGGAGCATTTTGATGACCGGGTCATGCAGCAATTTGATGAAAATTGTAATGGAACATTTTGATGGCAGGGGTTATAGAACATTGTGATGTCAGGGGTCTTGGAGCTTTGGGATGAAAAGGGTCATGGAGCATTTTGATGACAGGTGTCATGGAACATAGTGATGGTAAGGGGATGTAGCAGTGTGATGACAGGGTCATGGATCATTGTGATTACAGGGGTGAGGGAGTATTGTGATGACTAGTGATGGAACATTGTGATATCCCTGGTGAGAAAGAATTTTGATGAGAAGTGCATGGACCATTGTGATTACAAGTTTTATGGAGCATTGCAATGACAAGGTTGTGGACCGTTGTGATGAAATGCGGGTGGCACATTGTGAAGCCAATGGTCATGGAGCATTGTTCTGACAAAGACTTGGAGCATTGTGATGATAATGGTCACAGAGAATTGTGTTGAAAAGTTCATGGAGCATTGTGGTTACAGAGGTCACAGAGCATTGTGCTGACATGGGCATGGACCATTGTGATGACAAACGTTATGAAGCATTGTGATGACTGGAGTCATGAAGCATTTTGATGACAGTGGTCATGGAGCATTGTGATGACATGTGTCATGGAGCATTGTGCTGACAAGCGCATGGAGCTTTGTGATGACAAGGGTCATGGAGCATTGTGCTGAGAAAGGCATAGAGCATTGTGATGACAAGGGTCAAAGAGCATTGTGATGAAAAGTTCATGGAGCATTGTGGTTAAAAATGTCACAAAGACTGTTGATGACGAGGGCATGGTCCATTGTTGTGACAAAGGTCATGAAGCATTGTGATGACTGGAGTCACGGAGCATTGTGATGACAGGGGTCATGCAGCATTGTGATAACAAGGGCATGGAGCATTGTGATGTCAAGGGCATGGAGCATTTGTCTAATAAGTTTCATGGATTATCACTATGACAGTTGGAATGGTGCATTGTGATGACAAGGGCATGGAGCATTGTGATGACCTGGTCGTGCAGTATTGTGAAGACAGTTGTCAGGGAGCATTGTGCTGACATATGTAATGGCCCATTGTGATGACAGTGGCATGGAGCATTTTGATGCCATGTGTCATGGAGGATTCTGATGACAAAGTAATGGAGCTTTGTGATGACAATTGTTTGGAGCATTGTGATGACAAGGGTCAGGGAGCATTGTGCTGACAAATGCATGGAGAATTGTGATGACAAGGGTCATGGAGCATTCTGATGAAAAGATTGTGGAGTATTTTGATGACAATGGCATGGAGCATTGTGATGAAAACGGCATGGGGCATTGTGATGAAAAAGGCATGGAGCCTTTTCTTGACAGGGTTCAAGGAGCATTCTGACGACAAATGTCAGGGAGCATTGTGATGACAAGTGTATTGAGAATTGTGATGACAATGGTCATGGAGCATTGTGATGAAAAGGGGATGGAGTATTGTGATGGCAGGCATCATGGAGCATTGTGATGACAAGTGTTATGGAACATTGTGATCACAAGGGTTTGGAGCATTGTGATGACAGTGATCATGGATCATTTTGATTTCAAGGAGTAGGGAGCATTGTGATGACAAGGGCATGAAACAATGTGATCCCAAGGTTCATGGAGGACTGTGATGACAATGGAAATGGAGTATTGTGATGACAAGCGCATAGAGCATTGTAATGACAAGGTCATGTAGCATTTTGCAGACAAAGGCATGCAGCATTGTGATGACATGTGTCATGGAGCACTGTGATGACAAGCGTCACTGAGCATTGTGAATACAGGGGTCATGGCGCATTGGGATGACAAGGGCATGGATCATTGTGATGAAAAGGGTCATGGAGCACTGGGCTGAAAATGTTCATGGAGTGTTGTGATGACAAGCTCATGGAGCATAGTGATGACTAGGGAATCTAGCATTGTGATGACAAGTGTCCCGGATCATTGTGTTGTCAGGTGTCATGGAGTGTTGTGATGACAGTGGTCATAGAGAATTGAGATGATATTGGCCATGGAGCATTGTGATGAATAGGCCGTGGAGCATTGGGCTGAAAATATTCATGGATTATTGTGATGACAGGGTTCATGGAGCATTGTGATGACAAGGAAATGGAGCATGGTGATGACAAGGTCCTGGAGCATTGTGATGAGAAGACCATGGATACTTATGATGACAAGTCTCATGGAGCATTCTGATGAAATGGGGCATGGAGCATTGTGTTTACAAAGGTCTTGGAACATTGTGATGACAAGGCATGGAGCATTGTGATGAGAAGGCCATGGAACTTTCTGATGACATGCGTCATGGAGCTTTGTGATGACAAGGGCAAGGAGCATTGTGATTACAGGGGCCTTCAGCATTGTGATGAAAAGTGTCATGGAACCTTGTGATGACTAGGCCGTGGAACATTGTGATGGCAGGGGTCATGGTGGATTGTTATGACAGAGGTAATGGAGCATTGTGATGAGAAGGGCATGGAACATTGGTCTGAAAAGTTCATGGATTATTGTGATGAGAGTGGGCATGGAGCCTTCTGATGACAAGCGTACGGAACACTATGATACATGGGTCATGCAGGATTGTAATGACAAGGGCATGGAGCATTGCAATGAGAAGGGCATCGAGCACTGTGATGACAAGTGTCATGGAGCTTTGTGATGACAAGGGCATGGAGCAATGTTATGAGAGGGTTCATGGAGCTTTGTGATGACAAGTCATGGAGCATTTTGATGACAAGTGCATGGTGCATTGTGATGAGAAGTGCAGGGAGCATTTTGATGACCAGGCAATGCAGCAATTTGATGAAAAGTGTAATGGAATATTTTGATGGCAGGTGTTATAGAACATTGTGATGTCAGGGGTCTTGGAGCTTTGGGATGAAAAGGGTCATGGAGCATTTTGATGACAGGGGTTATGGAACATTGTGATGTCAGGGGTCATGGAACATTGTGATGCTAAGGGGATGTAGCAGTGTGATGACAGGTTCATGGAACATTGTGATTACAGGGGTGAGGGAGTATTGTGATGACTAGTGATGGAACACTGTGATATCAATGGTGAGAGAGCATTTTGATGAGAAGTGCATGGACCATTGTGATTACAAGGTTTATGGAGCATTGCAATGACAAGGTTGTGGACCGATGTGATGAAATGCGTGTGGCACATTGTGAAGACAATGGTCATGGAGCGTTGTTCTCACAAAGACATGGAGCTTTGTGAGGACAAGGGTCACTGTGAATTGTGATGAAAAGTTCATGGAGCATTGTGGTTACATAGGTCA
Source organism: Mesoplodon mirus (assembly GCF_964341445.2). NCBI lineage: Eukaryota > Metazoa > Chordata > Mammalia > Artiodactyla > Ziphiidae > Mesoplodon > Mesoplodon mirus. Next base: position 1,192,952 of record NW_028295803.1, on the reverse strand, counting down.
CATAACCTTGTGATGACACGGGCATGGATCATTGTGATGACAAACGTTATGAAGCACTGTGATGACTGGAGTCACGGAGCATTGTGATGACAGGGGTCATGGAGCATTGTGATGACATGTGTCATGGAGCATTGTGCTGACAAGCGCATGGAGCATTGTGATGACAAGGGTCATGGAGCATTGTGCTGAGAAAGGCATAGAGCATTGTGATGACAAGGTTCAAAGAGCATTGTGATGAAAAGTTCATGGATCATTTTGGTTAAAAAGCTCACAGAGAGTGATGATGACGAGGGCATGGACCATTGTGGTGACAAAGGTCATGAAGCATTTTGATGACTGGAGTCACAGAGCATTGTGATGGCAGGGTTCATGGAGCATTGTGATAACAAGGGCATGGAGCATTGTGATGACCAGGGCAAGGAGCATTGGTCTAATAAGTTTCATGGATTATTGCGATGACAGTTGGAGTGGCGCATTGTGATGACAAGGGTATGGAGCAATGTGATGGCCAGGTCATGCAGTATTGTGAAGACAGGTGTCAGGGAGCATTGTGATGACATATGTAATGGCTCATTGTGATGACAATGGCATGGAGCATTGTGATCCCAAATGTCATGGAGAATTCTGATGACAAAGGTAATGGAGCATTGTGATGACAATGGCTTGGAGCATTGTGATGACAAGTGTCAGGGAGCATTGTGCTGACAAGTGCATGGAGATATGTGATGACAAGGGTCATGGAGCATTCTGATGACAAGCTTGTGGAGTATTTTGATGACAATGGCATGGAGCATTGTGATGAAAACGGCATGGGGCATTGTGATGAAAAAGGCATGGAGCCTTTTCGTGACAGGCTTCAAGGAGCATTCTGATGACAAGTGTCAGGGAGAATTGTGATGACAAGTGTATTGAGAATTGTGATGACAAAGGTCATGGAGCATTGTGATGAAATGGGCATGGAGTATTGTGATGACAGGCATCATGGAGCGTTGTGATGACAAGTGTAATGTAACATTGTGATCACAAGGGTTTGGAGCATTGTGATGACAAGAGTCCCGGATCATTGTGTTGTCCGTTGTCATGGAGTGTTGTGATGACAGTGGTCATGGAGCATTGTGATGATATTGGCCATGGAGCATTGTGATGAGGAGGTCGTGGAGCATTGGGCGGAAAATATTCATGGACTATTGTGATGACAGGGGTCATGGAGCATTGTGATGACAAGGAAATGGAGCATGGTAATGACAATGTCCTGGAGCACTGTGATGAGAAGACCATGGAGACTTGTGATGACAAGTCTCATGGAGCATTCTGATGAAAAGGGGCATGCAGCATTGTGATTACAGGGGTCTTGGAGCATTGTGATGACAAGGGCATGGATTATTGTGATGACAAAGGCATGGAGCCTTGTCATGACAGGGTTCAAGAGCATACTGACCACAAGTGTCAGGGAGAATTGTGATGACAAGTGTATTGAGAATTGTGATGACAAAGGTCATGGAGCATTGTGATGAAAAGGGCATGGAGTATTGTGATGACAGGCATCATGGAGCGTTGTGATGACAAGTGTAATGGAACATTGTGATCACAAGGGTTTGGAGCATTGTGATGACAAGAGTCCCGGATCATTGTGTTGTCCGTTGTCATGGAGTGTTGTGATGACAGTGGTCATGGAGCATTGTGATGATATTTGCCATGGAGCATTGTGATGAGGAGGTCGTGGAGCATTGGGCTGAAAATATTCATGGACTATTGTGATGACAGGGGTCATGGAGCATTGTGATGACAAGGGAATGGAGCATGGTAATGACAATGTCCTGGAGCATTGTGATGAGAAGACCATGGAGACTTGTGATGACAAGTCTCATCGAGCATTCTGATGAAAAGGGGCATGCAGCATTGTGATTACAGGGGTCTTGGAGCATTGAGATGACAAGGGCATGGATTATTGTGATGACAAAGGCATGGAGCATTGTCATGACAGGGTTCAAGAGCATACTGACCACAAGTGTCAGGGAGAATTGTGATGACAAGTGTATTGAGAATTGTGATGACAAAGATCATGGAGCATTGTGATGAGAAAACCATGGATAATTGTGATGATGAGCGTCATGGGGTGTTGTGATGATAAGTGTTATGGATCATTGTGATCACAAGGTTTTGGAGCATTATGATGACAGAGATCATGGAGAATATTGATTTCATTGTGATGACAATAGCCTGAAGCATTATGATGATGGGCATGGTGCATTGTGATGACAGGGTTCATGGAGCATTGAGATGAAAAGGGGCATGGAGCATTGTGTTTACAGGGGTCTTGGAGCATTGTGATGACAAGGGCATGGAGCATTGTGATGTGAAGGCCATGGAATATTCTGATGACATGCGTCATGGAGCTTTGTGATGACAAGGGCATGGAGCTTTGTGATTTCAGGGGCCTTCAGCATTGTGATGACAAGTGTCATGGAACCTTGTGATGACTAGGCCGTGGTACATTGTGATGGCAGGGGTCATGGTGCATTGTTATGACAGAGTTAATGGAGCATTGTGATGAGAAGGGCATGGAACATTGGTCTGAAATGTTTCAGGGATTATTGTGATGAGAGTGGGCATCGAGCATTGAGATGACAAGGGTACGGAACACTATGATACATGGGTCATGCAGGATTGTAATGACAAGGGCATGGAGCATTGTGATGAGAAGGGCATCCAGCTATGTGATGACAAGTGTCATGGAGCCTTGTGATGACAAGGGCATGGAGCAATGTTATGAAAGGGTTCCTGGAGCATTGTGATGACAATGATATGGAGCATTGTGATGCCAAGGGTCATGGAGCTTTGTGATGACAAGTCATGGAGCATTTTGATGACAAGGGCATGGTGCATTGTGATGAGAAGGGCAGCGAGCATTTTGATGAAAGGGTCATGCAGCAATTTGATGAAAAGTGTAATGGAACATTTTGATGTCAGCGGTTATGGAACATTGTGATATCACGGATCATGGAACATTTTGAAGATAAGGGATGTAGCAGTGTAATGACAGGGTCATGGAACATTGTCATTACAGGGGTGAGGGAGTATTGTAATGACTAGTGAAGGAACACTGTGATATCTCTGGTGGGAGAGCATTTTGATGAGAAGTGCATGGAGCATTGTGATTACAAGTTTATGGAGCATTGCAATGACAAGTTTGTGGACCGTTGTGATGAAATGCACGTGGCCCATTGTGAAGACAATGGTCATGGAGCATTGTTCTGACAAAGACTTGGAGCATTGTGATGATAAGGGTCACAGAGAATTGTGATGAAACGTTCATGGAGCATTGTGGTTACAGAGGTCACAGAGCATTTTGCTGACACGGGCATGGACCATTGTGATGACAAACGTTATGAAGCATTGTGATGACTGGAGTCACGAAGCATTGTGATGACAGGGGTCATGGAGCATTGTGATGACATGTGTCATGGAGCATTGTGCTGACAAGCGCATGGAGCTTTGTGATGACAAGGGTCATGGAGCATTGTGCTGAGAAAGGCATAGAGCATTGTGATGACAAGGGTCAAAGAGCATTGTGATGAAAAGTTCATGGAGCATTGTGGTTAAAAAGGTCACAAAGACTGTTGATGACGAGGGCATGGACCATTGTTGTGACAAAGGTCATGAAGCATTGTGATGCCTGGAGTCACGGAGCATTGTGATGACAGGGGTCATGCAGCATTGTGATGACAGGGGTCATGCAGCATTGTGATAACAAGGGCATGGAGCACTGTGATGTCAAGGGCATGGAGCATTGGTCTAATAAGTTTCATGGATTATCACTATGACAGTTGGAATGGTGCATTGTGATGACAAGGGCATGGAGCATTGTGATGACCTGGTCGTGCAGTACTGTGAAGACAGGTGTCAGGGCGCATTGTGCTGACATATGTAATGGCCCATTGGGATGACAATGGCATGGAGCATTGTGATGCCAAGTGTCATGGAGGATTCTGATGACAAAGTAATGGAGCATTGTGATGACAATGGCTTGGAGCATTGTGATGACAAGGGTCAGGGAGCATTGTGCTGACAAATGCATGGAGAATTGTGATGACAAGGGTCATGGAGCATTCTGATGAAAAGACTGTGGAGTATTTTGATGACAATGGCATGGAGCATTGTCATGAAAACGGCATGGGGCATTGTGATGAAAAAGGCATGGAGCCTTTTCGTGACAGGGTTCAAGGAGCATTCTGACGACAAGTGTCAGGGAGCATTGTGATGACAAGTGTATTGAGAATTGTGATGACAAAGCTCATGGAGCATTGTGAGGAAAAGGGCATGGAATTTTGTGATGACAGTCATCATGGAGCATTGTGATGACAAGTGATATGGAACATTGGGCTCACAAGGGTTTGGAGCATTGTGAAGACAGAGGTCATGGATCATTTTGATTTCAAGGAGCATTGAGCATTGTGATGACAAGGGCATGAAGCAATGTGATCCCAAGGTTCATGGAGGATTGTGATGACAATGGAAATGGAGTATTTTGATGACAAGCACATAGAGCATTGTAATGACAAGGTCATGTAGCATTTTGCTGACAAAGTAACGGAGCATTGTGAATACAGGTGTCATGGAGCAGTGGTATGACAAGTGCATGGATCATTGTGATGACAAGGGTCATGGAGCAGTGGGCTGAAAATGTTCATGGAGTATTGTGATGACAGGGGTCATGGAGCATTATGATGACAGAGGTCAAGGAGAATTTTGATTTCATTGTGCTGACAATAGCCGGAAGCATTATGATGATGTGCATGATGCATTGTGATGACAGGGTTCATGGAGCATGGAGATGAAAAGGGGCATGGAGCATTGTGATTACAGGGGTCTTGGAGCACTGTGATGACAAGGGCATGGAGCATTTAATGAGAAGGCCATGGAACATTCTTATGACATGTGTCATGGTGCTTTGTGATGACAAGGGTATGGAGCATTGTGATTACAGGGGTCTTGGAGCATTGTGATGACAAGTGTCATGGAGCCTTGTGATGACCAGGCCATGAAACATCGTGATGGATGGGGTCATGGAGCACTGTTATGACAGGGGTAATGGAGCATTTTGATGAGAAGGCCTTGGAGCATTGTGATTACAAGCTTTATGGAGCCTTGCAATGAGAAACTTGTGGACCGTTGTGATGAAAAGTGCGTGGCACATTGTGATGAAAAGGGTCATGGAGCATTTTTCTGACAAAGGCATGGAGCATTGTGATGACAAGTGTCAAGGAGCATTATGATGAAATGTTCATGGAGCATTGTGCTTACAAAGGACACAGAGCCTTTTGATGATGCGAGCATGGAGCATTGTGATGATAAACGTTATGAAGCATTGTGATGACTGGAGTCACGGAGCATTGTGATGACAGGGGCATGGAGCATTCGTCTGACAACTTTCATAGATTATTGTGACGACAGTGGACATGGTGCATTGTGATGACAAGGGCATGGATCATTGTGATGAGAAGGTCATGGAGTATTGTGAAGACAGGTGTCAGGGAGAATTGTGATGGCATATGTCATGGTCCAATGCGATGACAATAGCAGGGAGCCTTGTGATGCCAAATGTAATGGAGGATTGTGATGACAAATATAATGGAGCACTGTGATGACTAGGCTTGGAGAATTATGATGACAAGGGCCATTGAGAATTTTCAGGACAATTCGTGAAGCGTTGTGATGACAATGTCCTAGAGCATTGTGATGAGAAAACCATGGAGCCTTGTGATGACATATCTCATGGAGCATACTGATCAAAATTGACAAGGACCTTTGTGATTACAGGCGTCTTGGAACATTGTGATGACATGGGCATGGAGCATTGTGAGGAGAAGGCCAGGAGTATTCTGAAGACATGCGTCATTGAGCTTTGTGATGACAAGGGCATGGAGCATTGTGATTACATGTGTCTTGGAGCTTTGTGATGAAAAGGGCATAGATAATTGTGATGAAAACGTCATGGAGCCTTGTCATGACAGAGTTCAAGGAGCATACAGACAACAAGTGTCAGGGATCATTTTGATGACAGGTGTTTTGAGCACTGTGATGACAAAGGTCATGGAGCATTGTGATGAGACGACCATGGATAACTGTGATGACGAGCGTCATGGAGCATTGTGATGACAAGTGTTTGGGAATATTGTGATCACAAGCGTTTGGAGCATTGTTATGACAGAGGTCATGGAGCATTTTGATTTCATTGTGATGACAATAGCATGAAGCATTATGATGATGGGCATGGTGCATTGAGATGACAGGGTTCATGAATCATTGAGATGAAAAGGGGCATGGAGCATTGTGGTTACAGGGGTCTTGGAGCATTGTGATGAGAAGGTCATGGAGCATCGGGCTGAAAATATTCATGGATTATTGTGATGATAGGGGTCATGGAGCATTGTGATGACAAGGGAATGGAGCATGGTGATGACAAGGTCCTGGAGCATTGTGATGAGATGTCCATGGAGACTGGTGATGACAAGTCTCATGGAGCATTCTGATGAAAAGGGGCATGGAGCATTGTGATTACAGGGGTCTTGGAGCATTGTGATGACAAGGGCATGGAGCATTGTGAGGAGAAGGCCATGGAACATTCTGATGACATGTGTCATGGAGCTTTGTGATGACAAGGGCATGGAGCATTGTGATTACAGGGGTCTTTGAGCATTGTGATGACATATATCATGGTCCATTGTGATGACAATGGCATGGAGCATTGGTCTAAAAAGTTTCATGGATTATTGTGATGACATTTGGAATGGCGCATTGTGATGACAAGGGCATGTAGCATTGTGATGACCAGCTAATGAAGTATTGTGAAGAGAGGTGTCAGGGAGCATTGTGATGACAAGGGTCACGGAGCATTGTGATGAAATGTTCATGGAGCATTGTGGATACAAAGGTAACAGAGCCTTGTGATGACGCAGGCATGAACCATTTTGATGACAAATATTATGAAGCACTGTCATGACTGGAGTCACACAGCATTGTGATGACAGAGGTCATGGAGCATTGTGATGACAAGGTCCTGGAGCATTGTGAAGAGATGACCATGGAGACTTGTGATGACAAGTCTCATGGAGCATACTGATGAAAAGGGACATGGAGCATTGTGATTACAGGGTTCTTGGAGCATTGTGATGACAAGGGCATGGAGCATTGTGAGGAGAAGGCCATGGAGCATTCTGATGACATGCGTCATGGAGCATTGTGCTGAGAAAGGCATAGAGCATTGTGATGACAGGGATTAAAGAGCATTGTGAAGAAAAGTTCATGGAGCATTGTGGTTAAAATGGTCACAGAGACTGTTGATGATGAGGGCATGGACAATTGTGATGACAAAGGTCATGAAGAATTGTGATGACTGGAGTCACGGAGCATTGTGATGACAGGGTTCATGGAGCATTGTGATAACAAGGGCATGGAGCATTGTGATGACAAGGGCATGGAGCATTGTGATGACCAGGTGATGCAGTATTGTGAAGACAGGTGTCAGGGAGTATTGTGATGACATATATAATGGTCCACTGTGATGACAATGGCATGGAGCATTGTGATGCCAAGTGTCATGGAGGATTCTGATGACAAAGGTAATGGACCACTGTGATGACAATGGCTTGGAGCATTGTGATGACAAGTGTCAGGGAGCATTGTGCTGACAAGTGCATGGAGAATTGTGATGACCAGGGTCATGGAGCATTCTGGTGACAAGCTTGTGGAGTATTTTGATGACAATGGCATGGAGCATTTTGATGACAATGGCTTGGAGCATTGTGATGACAATGGTCAGGGAGCATTGTGCTGACAAGTGCATGGAGAATTGTGATGACCAGGGTCATGGAGCATTCTGGTGACAAGCTTGTGGAGTATTTTGATGACAATGGCATGGAGCATTTTGATGAAAACAGCATGGGGCATTGTGATGAAAAAGGCATGGAGCCTTTTCGTGACAGGGTTCAAGGAGCATTCTGACAACAAATGTCAGGGAGCATTGTGATGAAAATGTATTGAGAATTGTGATGACAAAGGTCATGGAACATTGTGATGAAAAGGGCATGGAGTATTGTGATGACAGGCATCATGGAGCGTTGTGATAACAAGTGCTATGGAGCATTGTGATCACAAGGGTTTGGAGCATTGTGATGACAGTGGTCATGGATCATTTTAATTACAAGGAGTATGGAGCATTGTGATGACAAGGGCATGGGACATTGGTCTAATAAGTTTCATGGATTATTGTGATGACAGTTGGAATGGCGCATTGTGATGACAGTGGTCATGGAGCATTGTGATGAGAAGGTCATGGAGCATTGGGTTGAAAATATTCATAGAGAATTGTGGTGACAGGGGTCATGGAGCATTGTGATGACTAGGGAATGGAGCATGTTGATGACAAGGTCCTGGAGCATTGTGATGAGGTGACGATGGAGACTTCTGATGACAAGTCTCATGGAGCATTCTGATGAAAAGGGGCATGGAGCATTGTGATTACAGGTGTCTTGGAGCATTGTGATGACAAGGGCATGGAGCATTGTGAGGAGAAGGCCATGGAACATTCTGATGGCATGCGTCATGGAGCTTTGTGATGACAAGCGCAAGGAGCATTGTGATTACAGGGGTCTTGGAGCATTGTGATGACAAGGGTCATGGAGCTTTGTGATGACAAGGCCGTGGGACATTTTGATGGCAGGGGTCATGGAGCATTGTTATGACAGAGGTAATGGAGCATTGTGATGAGAAGGGCATTCAGCATTGGTCTGAAATGTTTCATGGATTATTGTGATGAGAGTGGGCATGGAGCATTGTGATGACATGGGCACGGTACACTGTGATACATGGGTCATGGAGGATTGTAATGACAAGGGCATGGAGCATTGTGATGAGAAGGGCATCGAGCATTGTGATGACAAGTGTCATGGAGCTTTTGATGACAAGGACATGGAGCAATGTGATGAGATGGTTCATGGATCATTGTGATGACAATGACATGGAGCATTGTGATGCCAAGGGTCAAGGAGCTTTGTGATGACAAAGGTCATGGAGCATTTTGATGACAAGTGTGTGGTGCATTGTGATGAGAAGGGCAGGGAGCATTTTGATGACAGGGTCATGCAGCAATTTAATGAAAAATGTAATGGAACAGTTTGATGACATGCGTTATAGAACACTGTGTTGCCAGGGATCATGGAGCTTTGTGATGAAAAGGGTCATGGAACATTTTGATGACATGGGTTATGGAATATTGTGATGTCAGGGGTCAAGGAAAATTGTGCTGATAAGGGGATGCAGCATTGTGATGACAGGGGTCATGGAACATTGTGATAACAGGGTTGAGCGAGGATTGTGATGACTAGTGATGGAACATTTTGATATCACATGTGAGAGAGCATTTGGATGAGAAATGCATGGAGCATTGTGATTACAAAGTTTATGGACCATAGCGATGACAAGGTTGTGTATCATTTTGATGAAAAGCGCGTGGCACATTGTGATGACAAGGGTCATGGAGCATTGTTCTGACAAAGGCATCGAGCATTGGGATGACAAGTGTCACAGAGCATTGTGATGAAAAGTTCATGGAGAATTGTGGGTACAAAGGACACAGAGCCTTGTGATGACGCGGGCATGGACTGTTGTGATGACAAACGTTATGAAGCATTGTGATGACTGCTGTCACGGAACATTGTGATGACAGGGGTCATGGAGCATTGTGATAACAAGGGCATGGAGCATTGTGATGACAGGGGAATTGAGCATTGGTCTGACAAGTTTCTTAGATTATTTTGATGACAGTGGACATGGTGCATGGTGATGACAAGGACATGGGGCATTGTGATGAGAAGGTCATGGAGTATTTTGAAGACAGGTGTCAGGGAGCATTGTGATGACATATGTCATAGGAAACTGCGATGACAATGGCAGGGAGCATTGTGATGCCAAATGTAATGGAGGATTGTGATGACAAATATAATGGAGCATTGTGATGACTAGGGCTTGGAGCATTATGATGACAAAACCATGGAGCCATGTGATGACAAGTCTCATGGAGCATACTGATGAAAAAGGGCAAGGAGCATTGTGATTACAGGGGTCTTGAGCATTGTGATGACAAGTGTCATGGAACCTTGTGATGACTAGGCCGTGGAACATTGTGATGGCAGTGGTCATGGTGCATTGTTATGACAGAGTTAATGGAGCATTGTTATGAGAAGGTCATGGAACATTGGTCTGAAATGTTTCATGGATTATTGTGATGAGAGTGGGCATGGAGCACTGTGATGACAAGGGTAAGGAACACTATGATACATGGGTCATGCAGGATTGTAATGAAAATGGCATGGAGCATTGTGATGGGAATGGCATCGAGCACTGTGATGACAAGTGTCATGGAGAATTGTGATGACAAGGGCATGGAGCAATGTGATGAGAGGGTTCATGTAGCATTGTGATGACAATGACATGGAGCATTGTGATGCCAAGGGTCATGGAGCTTTGTGATGACAAGTCATGGAGCATTTCGATGACAATGGTGTGGTGCATTGTGATGAGAAGGGCAGGGAGCATTTTGATGGCCGGGTCATGCAGCAATTTGATGAAAAGTGTAATGGAATATTTTGATGGCAGGGGTCATAGAACATTGTGATGTCAGGGGTCTTGGAGCTTTGGGATGAAAAGGGTAATGGAGCATTTTGATGACAGGGGTATGGAACATTGTGATGTCAGGGGTCAAGGAACATTGTGATGATAAGGCGATGAAGCAGTGTGATGACAGTGTCATGGGTCATTTTGATTACATGGGTGAGGGAGTATTGTGATGACTAGTGATGTAACACTGTGATATCTCTGGTAAGAGAGCATTTTGATGAGAAGTGCATGGAGCGTTGTGATTACAATGTTTATGGATCATTGCAATGACAAGGTTGTGGACCGTTGTGATGAAATGCGTGTGGCACATTGTGATGACAATGGTCATGGAGCAATGTTCTGACAAAGACAAGGAGCACTGTGATGACAAGTGTCACAGAGAATTGTAATGAAAATTTCATGGCGCATTGTGGTTACAAAGGTCACAGAGCCTTGTGATGACGCGGGCATGGACCATTTTGATGACAAACGTTATGAAGCATTGTGATGACTGGAGTCACGGAGCATTGTGATGACATGGGTCATGGAGCATTTTGATGACATGTGTCATGGAGCATTGTGCGGAGAAAGGCATAGAACATTGTGATGACAAGGGTCAAAGAGCATTGTGATGAAAAGTTCATGGAGCATTGTGGTTAAAAAGGTCACAGAGACTGTTGATGACGAGGGCATGGACCATTGTGAGGACAAAGGTCATGAAGCATTGTCATGACTGGAGTCATGGAGCATTGTGATGACAGGGATCATGGAGCATTGTGATGACAATGGCATGGAGCATTGTGATGAGAAGGGCATGGAACATTGGTCTAATAAGTTTCATGGATTATTGCGATGACATTTGGAATGGCAAATTGTGATGACAAGGGCATGGAGCATTGTGAGGACCAGGTCATGCAGTATTGTGAAGACAGGTGTCAGGGAGCATTGTGATGATATATGTAATGGCCCTATTTGATGACAATGGCATGGAGCATTTTGATGCTAATTGCCATGGAGGATTCTGATGACAAATGTAATGGAGCATTGTGATGACAATGGCTTGGAGCATTTTGCTGACAAGTGTCAGGGAGCATTTTGCTGACAAGTGAATGGAGAATTTTGATGACAAGGGTCATGGAGCATTCTGATGACAAGCTTGTGGAGTATTTTGATGACAATGGCATGGAGCATTGTGATGAAAACGGCATGGGGCATTGTGATGAAAAAGGCATGGAGCCTTTTCGTGACAGGGTTCTAGGAGCATTCTGATGACAATTGTCAGGGAGCATTGTGATGACATGTATATTGAGAATTGTGATGACAAAGCTCATGGAGCATTGTGATGAAAAGGGCATGGAATATTGTGATGACAGGCATCATGGAGCGTTGTGATGACAAGTGTTATGGAACACTGTGATCACAAGGGTTTGGAGCACTGTGATGACAGAGGTCATGGATCATTTTGATTTCAAGGAGCATGGAGCATTGTGATGACAAGGGCATGAAGCAATGTGATCCCAAGGTTCATGGAGGATTGTGATGACAATGGAAATGGAGTATTGTGATGACAAGCGCACCGATCATTGTAATGACAAGGTCATGTAGCATTTTGCTGAAAAAGGCAGGGAGCATTGTGATGACATGTGTCATGGAGCACTGTGATGACAAGCGTCACGGAGCATTGTGAATACAGGGGTTATGGAGCATTGGGATGACAAGGGCATGCATCATTTTGATGACAAGGGTCATGGAGCACTGGGCTGAAAATGTTCATGGAGTGTTGTGATGTCAGGGGTCATGGAGCATTGTGATGAATAGGGCATGGAGCATTGTGATGAGAAGGCCATGGAGGATTCTGATGACATGCGTCTTGGAGATTTGTGATGACAAGGGCATGGAGCATTGTGATTACATGGATCTTGGAGCATTGTGATGAAATGGGCATGGATCATTGTGATGAAAATGGCATGGAGCCTTGTAATGACAGGGTTCAAGGAGCATACTGACGTCAAGTGTCGGGGAGCATAGTGGTGACAATTGTATTGAGCATTGTGATGACAAAAGTCATGGAGCATTGTGATGAGAAGTCCATGGATAATTGTGATGATGTGCGTAATGGGGTGTTGTGATGATAAGTGTTATGGAACATTGTGATCACAAGGGTTTTGAGCATTATGATGACAAAGGTCATGGAGAATATTGATTTCATTGTGATGACAATAGCCTGAAGCATTATGATGATGGGCATGGTGCATTGTGATGACAGGGTTCATGGAGCATTGAGATGAAAAGGGGCATGGAGCATTGTGATTACAAGTGTGTTGGAGCATTGTAATGACAAGGGCATGGAGCATTGTGATGAGAAGGCCATGGAACATTCTGATGACATGCGTCATGGAGCTTTGTGATGACAAGTGCATGGAGCATGGTGATTTCAGGGGTCTTGAGCATTTTGATGACAAATGTCATGGAACCTTGTGATGACTAGGCCGTGGAAAATTGTGATGGCTGGGGTGATGGAGCATTGTCATGACAGGTGTAATGGAGCATTTTGATGAGAAAGGCATGGAACACTGGTCTGAAATATTTCATGGATTATTGTGATGAGAAGGGCATTGAGCATTGTGATGACAATGATATGGAGCATTGTGATGCCAAGGGTCATGGAGCTTTGTGATGACAACTCATGGAGCATTTTGATGATAAGGGTGTGGTGCATTGTGATGAGAAAGGCAGGGAGCATTTTGATGACCGAGTCATGCAGCAAATTGATGAAAAGTGTAATGGAACATTTTGATGGCAGGGGTTATAGATCATTGTGATGTCAGGGGTCTTGGAGCTTTGGGATGAAAAGGGTCATGGAGCATTTTGATGACAGGATTTATGGAACACTGTGATGTCAGGGGTCATGCAACATTGTGATGATAATGGGATGTACCAGTGTGATGACAGGGTCATGGAACATTGTGATTACGGGGGTGAGGGAGTATTGTGATGACTAGTGATGGAACCTTGTGATATCACTGGTGATAGAGCATTTTGATGGGAAGTGCATGGAACATTGTGATTACAAGTTTTATGGAGCATTGCAATGACAAAGTTATGGACCGTTGTGATGAAATGCGTGTGGCACATTGTGATGACAATGTTCATGGAGCACTGTGATGACAAGGGTCAGAGATAATTGTGATGAAAAGTTCATGGAGCATTGTGGTTACAAATGTCACAGAGCCTTGTGATGACGCAGGCATGGACCACTGTGATGACAAACGTTATGAAGCATTGAGATGACTGGCGTCACGGAGCATTGTGATGACAGGTGACATGGAACACTGTGATGACAAGGGCATGGAGCCTTGTGTTGACAGCGGCAAGGAGCAGTGGTCTGACAAGTTTCATAGTTTATTGTGATGACAGTGGGCATGGTGCATTGTGATGACAAGGGCATGGAGCACTGTGATGAGCAGGTCATGGAGTATTGTGAAGACTGGTGTCAGGGAGCATTGTGATGACATATGTCATGGTCCATTGCGATGAAAATGGCATGGAGCATTGTGATGCCAAATGTAATGGAGGATTGTGATGACAAATATAATGGAGCATTGTGATGGTTAGGGCTTGGAGCATTATGATGACAAGGGCCATTGAAAATTTTCATGACATGGTCGTGAAGCATTGTGATGACAAGGTCCTGGAACATTGTGATGACAAAACCATGGAGCCTTGTGATGACAAGTCTCATGGAGCATACTGATGTAAAGGGGCATGGAACATTTTGATTACAGGGGTCTTGGAACATTGTGATGACAAGGGCATTGAGCATTGTGAGGAGAGACCAAGGAGCTTTCTGATGGCATGTGTCATTGAGCTTTGTGATGACAAGGGCATGGAGCATTGTTATTATATGGGTCTTGGAGCATTGTGATGAAAATGGCATGTATCATTGTGATGAAAAACGCATGGAGATTTGCCATGAAAGGGTTCAAGGAGCATACAGACAACAAGTGTCAGGGAGCATTTTGATGACAAGTGTATTGAGCATTGTGATGACGAATGTCATGGAGCATTGTGACGAGAAGACCATGCATAATTGTGATGACGAGCATCATGGGCCATTGTGATGACAAGTGTTATGGAATACTGTGATCACAAGGGTTTGGATCATTGTTATGACGGAGGTCATGGATCATTTTGATTTCAAGGATCATGGAGCATTGTGATGCCAAGGGTCATGGATCTTTGTGATGACAAAGGTCATGGAGCATTTTGATGGCAAGGGCGTTGTGCATTGTGATGAGAAAGGCAGGGAGCTTTCTGATGACAGGGTCATGGAGCAATTTGATGAAAAGTGTCATGGAACATTTTGATGACAGGTGTTATGGAACATTGTGATGTCAGGGGTCATCGAACATTGTGATGATAAGTGCATGTAGCATTGTGATGACAGGAGTCATGGAACATTGTGATGACGGGGTACGGGAGTATTGTGACAAATAGTGATGTAGCATTGTGATATCAGTGGTGAGACTGCATTGTGATGAGAAGTGCATGGAGCATTGTGATGACAAATTTTAAGGAGCATTGTGATTACAAGATGGTGGAGCACTGTGATGACAAGCTCATGGTGCATTGTGATGACGTGTCATGGATCATTGTGCTGACAAGCACATGGAGCATTGTGATGACAAGGGTCAAAGAACATAGTGATGAAAAGTTCATGGAGCACTGTGTTTAAAAAGGTCACAGAGACTGTTGATGATGAGGGCATGGACCATTGTGATGACAAAAGTCATGAAGCATTGTGATGACTGGAGTAAAGGAGCATTGAGATGACAGGGGTCATGGACCTTTGTGATAACAAGGGCATGGAGCATTGTGATGACAAGGGCATGGATCATTGGCCTAATAAGTTTCAGGGATTATTGCGATGACATTTGGAATGGCGCATTGTGATGACAAGGGCATGGAGCATTGTGATGACCAGGTCATGCAGTTTTGTGAACACAGGTGTCAGGGAGCATTGTGATGACTTATGTAATGGCCCATTGTGATGACAATGGCATGGAGCATTGTGATGTCAAGTGTCATGAAGGATTCTGATGACAAAGGTAATGGAGCATTGTGATGACAATGGCTTGGAGCATTAGGATGACAAGGGTCAGGGAGCATTGTGCTAACAAGTGCATGGAAAACTGTGATGACAAGTGCAATGGAGCATTCTGATGACAAGCTTGTGGAGTATTTTGATGACAATGGCATGGAGCATTGTGATGAAAATGGCATGGGGCATTGTGATGAAAAATGCATGGAGCCTTTTCTTGACAGGTTTCAAGGACCATTCTGATGACAAGTGTCAGTGAGCATTGTGATGACAAGTGTATTGAGAACTGTGATGACAAAGTTCATGGAGCATTGTGATGACAGGCATCATGGGGCGTTGTGATGACAAGTGTTATGGAACACTGTGATCACAAGTGTTTGGAGCATTGTGATGACAGAGGTCATGGATCATTTTGATTTCAAGGAGCATGGAGCATTGTGATTACAAGGGCATGAAGCAATGTGATCCCAAGGTTCATGGAGAATTGTGATGACAATGGAAATGGAGTATTGTGATGACAAGCGCTTAGAGCATTGTAATGACAAAGTCATGTAGCATTCTGCTGACAAAGGCATGGAGCATTGTGATGACATGTGTCATAGAGCACTGTGATGACAAGCGTCACGGAGCATTGTGAATACACGGGTCATGGAGCATTGAGATGACAAGGGCATGGATCATTGTGATGACAAAGGTCATGGAGCACTGGGCTGAAAATGTTCATGGAGTGTTGTGATGACAGGGGTCATGGAGCATTGTGATGACTAGGTAATTGATCATTGTGATGACAAGTGTCCCGGATCATTGTGTTGTCATGTGTCATGGAGTGTTGTGATGACAGAGGTCATGGAGCATTGTGATGATATTGGCCATGGAGCATTGTGATGAGTAGGTAGTGGAGCATTGGGCTGAAAATGTTCATGGATTATTGTGATGACATGGGTCATGGAGCATTGTTATGACAACGGAATGGAGCATGGTGATGACAAGGTCCTGCAGCATTGTGATGAGAAGACCATGGAGACTTGTGATGACAAGTCTCATGGAGCATTCTGATGCAAAGGGGCATGGAGCATTGTGATTACAGGGGTCTTGGAGCATTCTGATGACTAGGGCATGGAGCATTGTGATGAGAAAGCCATGGAGCATTCTGATGACATGCGTCATGGAGTTTTGTGATGACAAGGGCATGGAGCATTTGTGATTACAGGGATCTTGGAGCATTGTGATGAAAAGTGCATGGATCATTGTGATGAAAAAGGCATGTAGCCTTGTCATGACAGGGTTCAAGGAGCATACTGACGACAAGTGTCAGGGAGCATTGTGATGACAAGTGTATTGAGCATTGTGATGACAAAGATCATGGAGCATTGTGATAAGAAGACCATGGATAATTGTGATGATGAGCGTCATGGGGTGTTGTGATGATAAGTATTATGGAACATTGTGATCACAAGGGTTTGGAGCATTATGATGACAGAGGTCATGGAGAATATTGATTTCATTGTGATGACAATAGCCTGAAGCATTATGATGATGGGCATGGTGCATTGTGATGACAGTGTTGATGGAGCATTGAGATGAAAATGGGCATGGAGCATTGTGATTACAACGGTCTTGGAGCATTGTGATGACAAGGGCATGGAGCATTGTGATGAGAAGGCCATGGAACATTCTGATGACATGCATCATGGAGCTTTGTGATGACACGGGCATGGAGCATTGTGATTTCAGGGGTCTTGAGCAATGTGATGACAAGTGACATGGAATCTTGTGATGACTAGGCCGTGGAACATTGTGATGGCAAGGGTCATGGTGCATTATTATGACAGGTGTTATGGAGCATTTTGATGAGAAGGGCATGGAACATTGGTCTGAAAAGTTTCATGGATTATTGTGATGAGAGTGGACATGGAGCACTGTGATGACAAGGGCACGGAACACTTTGATACATGGGTCATGCAGGATTGTAATGACAAGGACATGGAGCATTGTGATGAGAAGGGCATCGAGCATTGTGATGACAAGTGTCATGGAGCTTTGTAATGACAAGGGAATGGAGCAATATGATGAGAGTGTTCATGGAGCATTGTGATGACAATGATATGGAGCATTGTGATGCCAAGGTTCATGGAGCTTTGTGATGAGAAGTCATGGAGCATTTTGATGACAAGGGTGTGGTACATTGTGATGAGAAGGGCAGGGAGCATTTTGATGACCGGGTCATGCAGCTATTTGATGAAAAGTGTAATGGAACATTTTGATGGCAGGGGTTATAGAACATTGTGATGTCAGGGGTCTTGGAGTTTTGGGTTGAAAAGGGTCATGGAGCATTTTGTTGACAGAGGTTATGGAACATTGTGATGTCAGCGGTCATGGAACATTGTGATGATAATGGTATGTAGCATTGTGATGACAGTGTCATGGATCATTATGATTACAGAGGTGAGGGAGTGTTGTGATGACTAGTGATGGAACATTTTTATATCTTTGGTGAGAGAGCATTTTGATGAGAAGTGCATGGAGCATTGTGATTACAAGGTTTATGGAGCATTACAATGAGAAGCTTGTGGAATGTTGTAATGAAATGTGCATGGCACATTGTGATGACAATTGTCATTGTGCATTGTTTTGACAAAGACATGGAGCATTGTGATGACAAGGGTCACAGAAAATTGTGATGAAATGTTCATGGAGCATTGTGGTTACAAAAGTCACAGAGCAATGTGATGACGCGGGCATGGACCATTGTGATGACAAACGTTATGAAACATTGTGATGACTGGAGTCACGGAGCATTGTGATGAAAGTGGTCATGGAGCATTGTGATGACAAGGGCACGTAGCTTTGTGATGACAGGAGCATTGAGCATTGGTCTGACAAGTTTCATAGATTATTGTGATGACAGTGGGCATGGTGCCTTGTGATGACAAGGGCATGGAGCATTGTGATGAGAAGGTCATGGAGTATTGTGAAGGCAGGTGTCAGGGAGCATTGTGATGACATATGTCATGGTCCATTGTGATGGCAATGGCATGGAGCATTATGATGCCAAATGTAATGGAGAATTGTGATGACAAATATAATAGAGCTTTGTGATGATTAGGGCTTTGATCATTATGATGCCAAGGGCCATTGAAAATTTTCATGACAAAGTCGAGAAGCATTGTGATGACAAGATCCTGGAGCATTGTGATGACAAAGCATGGAGACTTGTGATGACAAGTCTCATGGAGCATACTGATGAAAAGGGGCATGGAGCATTGTGATTACAGGGCTCTTGGAACATTGTGATGACAAGGCATTGAGCATTGTGAGGAGAAACCAAGGAGCATTATGATGGCATGCGTCATTGAGCTTTGTGATGACAAGGGCATGGAGCATTGTGATTACATGGGTCTCGGAGCATTGTGATGACAAGGGCATGGATCATTGTGATGAAAAAGGCATGGAGCCTTGTCATGACAGGGTTCAAGTAGCACACAGACAACAAGTGTCAGGGAGCATTTTGATGACAAGTGTATTGAGCATTGTGATGACAAAGGTCATGGAGCATTGTGATGAGAAGACCATGGATAATTGTGATGACGAGCGTCATGGGGCATTTTGATGACAAGTGATATGGAATACTGTGATCACAAGGTTTTGGAGCATTGTTATGACAGAGGTCATGGAGCATTTTGATTTCATTGTGATGACAATAGCATGAAGCATTATGATGATGGGCATGGTGCATTGTGATGACTGGGTTCATGGATCTTTGAGATGAAAAGTGGCATAGAGCATTGTGATTACAGGGTTCTTGGAGCATTGTGATGAGAAGAGTCATGGAGATTTGTGATGACAAGGCCATGGAACAACGTGATAGCAGGGGTCATGGAGCATTTTTATGACTGGAGTAATGGAGCATTGTGATGGCAAGGGCATGGAGCATTGTGATGAGAAGGCCATGGAGAATTCTGATGACATGTGTCATGGAGATTTGTGAAGACAAGGGCAAGGAGCAATGTGATGAGATTGTTCATGGAGCATTGTGATGACAATGACATTGAGCACTGTGATGCCAAGGGTCATGGATCTTTGTGATGACAAAGGGCATGGAGCATTTTGATGGCAAGCGCGTTGTGCATTGTGATGAGAAAGACAGGGAGCATTCGGATGACAGCGTCATGGAGCAATTTGATGAAAAGTGTCATGGAATATTTTGATGACAGGTGTTATGGAACATTGTGATGTCAGGGGTCATCGAACATTGTGATGATAAGTGCATGTAGCATTGTGATGACACGAGTCATGGAACATTGTGATGACAAGGGTGAGGGAGTATTGTGACAAATAGTGATGTAGCATTGTGATATCAGTGGTGAGAGAGCATTTTGATGAGAAGTGCATGGAGAATTGTGATGACAAATTTTAAGGAGCATTGTGATGACAAGATTTTGGAGCACTGTGATGACAATCGCATGGTGCATTGTGATGACATGTGTCATGGAGCATTGTGCTGACAAGCGCATGGAGCATTGTGATGACAAGGGTCAAAGAACATTGTGATGAAAAGTTCATGGAGCACTGTGGTTAAAAAGGTCACAGAGACTGTTGATGACGAGGGTATGGACCATTGTGATGAAAAAAGTCATGAAGCATTGTGATGACTGCAGTCACGGAGCATTGTGATGACAGGGGTCATGGAGCATTGTGATAACAAGGGCATGGAGCATTGTGATGACAAGGGCATGGAACATTGGTTTAATAAGTTTCATGTATTATTGCGATGACAGTTGGAATGGCCCATTGTGATGACAAGGGCATGGAGCATTGTGATGACCAGGTCATGCAGTATTGTGAAGACAGTTGTCAGGGAGCATTGTGATGACATATGTAATGGCCCATTGTGATGATGATGGCATGGAACACTGTGATGTCAAGTGTCATGGAGGATTCTGATGACAAATGTAATGGAGCATTGTGATAACAATGGCTTGGAGCATTACGATGACAAGGGTTAATGAGCCTTGTGCTGACAGGTGCATGGATTATTGTGATGGCAAGGGTCATGGAGCATTCTGATGACAAGCTTGTGGAGTATTTTGATGACAGTGGCATGGAGCATTGTGATGAAACTGCATGGGGCATTGTGATGGAAAAGGCATGGAGCAATTTCGTGACAGGGTTCAACGAGCATTCTGATGACAAGTGTCAGGGAGCATTGTGATGACAATTGTATTGAGAATTGTGATGACAAAGGTCATGGAGCATTGTGATGAAAAGGGCATGGAGTATTGTGATGACAGGTATCATGGAGCGTTGTGATGACAAGTGTTATGGAACATTGTGATCACAAGGGTTTGGAGCATTGTGATGACAGAGGTCATGGATCATTTTGATTTCAAGGAGCATGGAGCATTGTGATGACAAGGGCATGAAGCAATGTGATCCCAAGGTTCATGGAGGATTGTGATGACAATGGAAATGGAGTATTGTGGTGACAAGCGCATAGAGCATTGTAATGACAAGGTCATGTAGCATTTTGCTGACAAAGGCATGGAGCATTGTGATGACAGGTGTCATGGAGCACTGTAATGAGAAGCGTCACGGAGCATTGTGAATACAGGGGTCATGGAGCATTGGGATGAGAATGGCATGGATCATTTTGATGACAAGTGTCATGGAGCACTGGGCTGAAAATTTTCATGGAAAGTTGTGATGACAGGGGTCATGGAGCATTGTGATGACTAGGGAATGGAGCATTCTTATGACAAGAGTCCCGGATTATTGTGTTTTCAGGTGTCATGGAGTGTTGTGATGACAGTGGTCATGGATAATTGTGATGATATTTGTCATGTAGCATTGTGATGAGAAGGTCGTGGATCATTGGGCTGAAAATGTTCATGGATTATTGTGATGACAGGATCATGGAGCATTGTGATGACAAGGGAATAGAGCATGGTGATGACAAGGTCCTGGAACTTTGTGATGAGAAGGCCATGGAGACTTGTGATGACAGGGTTCATGGAGCATTGAGATGAAAAGGGGCATGGAGCATTGTGATTAAGGGGTCTTGGAGCATTGTGATGACTAGGGCATGGAGCATTGTGATGAGAAGGCCATGGAACATTCTGATGACATGCGTCATGGAATTTTGTGATGACATGTGCTTGGAGCATTGTTATTACAGGGATCTTGGAGCATTGTGATGAAAAGGTCATGGATCATTGTGATGAAAATGGCATGGAGCCTTGTCATGACAGGGTTCAAGGAGCATACTGATGACAAGTGTCAGGGAGCATTGTTATGACAAGTGTATTGAGCATTGTGATGACAAACATCATGGAGCATTTTGATAAGAAGACCATGGATAATTGTGATGATGAGCGTCATGGGGTGTTGTGATGATAAGTGTTATGCAACATTGTGATCACAAGTGTTTGGAGCATTATGATGACAGGCGTCATGCAGAGTATTGATTTCACTCTGTTGACAATAGATTGAAGCATTATGATGATGGGCATGGTGCATTGTGATGACAGGGTTCATGGAGCATTGAGATGAAACGGGGCATGGAGCATTGTGATTACAAGGGTCTTGGAGCATTGTGATGACAAGGGCATGGAGCATTGTGATGAGAAGTCCATGGAACAATCTGATGACATGCGTCATGGAGCTTTGTGATGACAAGGGCATTAAGCATTATGATTTCAGGGGTCTGGAGCATTGTGATGAGAAGTGTCATGGAACCTTGTGATGACAAGGCAGTGTAACATTGTGATGGCAGGGGTCATGGTGCATTGTTATGACAGGGGTAATGGAGCATTGTGATGAGAAAGTTATGGAACTTTTGTCTGAAATGTTTCATGGATTATTGTGATGAGTGTGGGCATGGAGCATTGTGATGACAAGGACACGGAACACTGTGATACATGGGTCATTCAGGATTGTAATGACAAGGGCATGGAGCATTGTGATGATAAGGGCATCGAGCATTGTGATGGCAAATGTCATGGAGCTTTGTGATGACAAGGGCATGGATTATTGTGATGACAGGCATCATGGAGCGTTGTGATGACAAGTGTTATGGAACATTTTGATCACAAGGGTTTGGAGCATTGTGATGACAGAGGTCAGGGATCAATTTGATTTCAAGGAGCATGGAGCATTGTGATGACAAGGGCATGAAGCAATGTGATCCCAAGGTTCATGGAGGATAGTGAAGACAATGGTAATGGAGTATTGTGGTGACAAGCGCATAGAGCATTGTAATGACAAGGTCATGTAGCATTTTGCTGACAAAGGCATGGAGCATTGTGATGACATGTGTCATGGAGCACTGTGATGACAAGCGTCACGGAGCATTGTGAATACAGGGGTCATGGAGCATTGGGATGACAAGTGCATGGATCATTGTGATGACAAGTGTCATGTAGCACTGGCCTGAAAATATTCATGGAGTGTTGTGATAAGAGGGGTCAAGGAGCATTGTGATGACTAGGGAATGGAGAATTGTGATGACAAGAGTCCCAGATCATTGTGTTGTCAGGTGTCATGGAGTGTTGTTATGACCGTGTTCAAGGAGCGTTGTGATGATATTGGCCATGGAGCATTGTGATGAGAATGTCGGGGAGCACTGGGCTGAATATGTTCATGGATTATTGTGATGATAGGGGTCATGGAACATTGTGATGAAAAGGGAATGGAGCATGGTGATGAAAAGGTCCAGGAGCATTGTGAAGAGAAGGCCATGGAGACTTGTGATGATAAGTCTCATGGAGCATTCTGATGAAAAAGGGCATGGAGCATTGTGATTACAGGGGTCTTGGAGCACTGTGATGACAAGAGCATGGAGCATTGTGATAAGAAGGCCATGATGCATTCTGATGACATGCGTCATGGAGCATTTTGATGTCAAGGTCATGGAGCATTGTGATTACATGGATCTTGGAGCATTGTGATGAAAATGTCATGGATCATTATGATGAAAAAGGCATGGAGACTTGTCATTACAGGGTTCAAGGAGCATACTGATGACAAGTGTCAGGGAGCATTGTGATGACAAGTGTATTGAGCATTGTGATGACAAAGATCATGGAGCATTGTGATGAGTAGACCATGGATAATTGTGATGATGAGCGTCATGGGGTGTTGTGATGATAAGTGTTATGGAACATTGTGATCACAAGGGTTTGGAGCATTTTGATGACAGAGGTCATGGAGAATATTGATTTCATTGTGATGACAATAGCCTGAAGCATTATGATGATGGGCATGGTGCATCGTGATGACAGGGTTCATGGAGCATTGAGATGAAAAGGGGCATTGAGCATTGTGTTTACAGGGGTCTTGGAGCATTCTGATGAGAAAGACATGGAACATTGTGATGAGAAGGCCATGGAACATTCTGATGACATGCGTCATGGAGCTTTGTGATGACAAGTGCATGGAGCATTGTGATTACAGGGGTCTTGAGCATTGTGATGACAAGTGTCATGGAACCTTGTGATGAATAGGCCGTGGAATATTGTGATGGCAGTGGTCATGGTGCATTGTTATGACAGAGGTAATGGAGCATTGTTATGAGAAGGTCATGGAACATTGGTCTGAAATGTTTCATGGATTATTGTGATGAGAGTGGGCATGGAGCATTGTGATGACAAGGGTACGGAACACTATGATACATGGGTCATGCAGGATTGTAATGAAAAGGGCATGGAGCCTTGTGATGGGAATGGCTTCGAGCATTGTGATGACAAGTGTCATGGAGCTTTCTGATGGCAAGGGCATGGAGCAATGTGATGAGAGGGTTCATGTAGCATTGTAATGACAATGACATGGAGCATTGTGATGCCAAGGGTCATGGAGATTTGTGATGACAAGTCATGGAGCATTTTGATGACAAGGGCATGGTGCATTGTGATGAGAAGGGCAGGGAGCATTTTTATGGCCGGGTCATGCAGCAATTTGATGAAAGGTGTAACGGAACATTTTGATGGCAGGGGTCATAGAACATTGTGATGTCAGGGGTCTTGGAGCTTTGGGATGAAAAGGGTCATGGAGCATTTTGATGACAGGGGTATGGAACATTGTGATGTCAGGGGTCAAGGAACATTGTGATGATAAGGCGATGAAGCAGTGTGATGACAGGGTCATGGAATATTTTGATTACATGGTTGAGGGAGTATTGTGATGACTAGTGATGTAACACTGTGATATCTCTGGTAAGAGAGCATTTTGATGAGAAGTGCATGGAGCGTTGTGATTACAATGTTTATGGATCATTGCAATGACAAGGTTGTGGACCGTTGTGATGAAATGCGTGTGGCACATTGTGATGAAAATGGTCATGGAGCATTGTTCTGACAAAGACAAGGAGCACTGTGATGAAAAGTGTCACAGAGAATTGTAATGAAAATTTCATGGAGCATTGTGGTTACAAAGGTCAGAGAGCCTTGTGATGATGCGGGCATGGACCATTTTGATGACAAACGTTATGAAGAATTGTGATGACTGTAGTCACGGAGCATTGTGATGACATTGGTCATGGAGAATTGTGATGACATGTGTCATGGAGCATTGTGCGGAGAAAGGCATAGAGCATTGTGATGACAAGGGTCAAAGAGCATTGTGATGAAATGTTCATGGAGCATTGTGGTTAAAAAGGTCACAGAGACTGTTGATGACGAGGGCATGGACCATTGTGAGGACAAAGGTCATGAAGCATTGTGATGACTGGAGTCATGGAGCATTGTGATGACAGGGATATGGAGCATTGTGATGACAATGGCATGGAGCATTGTGATGAGAAGGGCATGGAACATTGGTCTAATAAGTTTCATGGATTATTGTGATGACATTTGGAATGGCAAATTGTGATGACAAGGGCATGGAGCATTGTGAGGACCAGGTCATGCAGTATTGTGAAGACAGGTGTCAGGGAGCATTGTGATGATATATGTAATGGCCCATTTTGATGAAAATGGCATGGAGCATTTTGATGCCAATTGTCATGGAGGATTCTGATGACAAAGGTAATGGAACAGTGTGATGACATTGGCTTGGAGCATTGTGATGACAAGTGTCAGGGAGCATTGTGCTGACAAGTGCATAGAGAATTTTGATGACAAGTGTCACGGAGCATTCTGATGACAAGCTTGTGGAGTATTTTGATGACACTGGCATGGAGCATTGTGATGAAAATGGCATGGGGCATTGTGATGAAAAAGGCATGGAGCCTTTTCGTGACAGGGTTCAAGGAGCATTCTGATGACAAGTGTCAGGGAGCATTGTGATAACATGTATATTGAGAATTGTGATGACAAAGCTCATGGAGCATTGTGATGAAAAGGGCATGGAATATTGTGTTGACAGGCATCATGGAGCGTTGTGATGACAAGTGTTATGGAACATTGTGATCACAAGGGTTTGGAGCACTGTGATGACAGAGGTAATGGATCATTTTGATTTCAAGGTGCATGGAGCATTGTGATGACAAGGGCATGAAGCAATGTGATCCCAAGGTTCATGGAGGATTGTGATGACAATGGAAATGGAGTATTGTGATGACAAGCGCACAGATCATTGTAATGACAAGGTCATGTAGCACTTTGCTGAAAAAGGCAGGGAGCATTGTGATGACATGAGTCATGGAGCACTGTGATGACAAGCGTCACGGAGCATTGTGAATACAGGAGTCATGGAGCATTGGGATGACAAGGGCATGGATCATTGTGATGACAAGGGTCATGGAGCACTGGGCTGAACATGTTCATGGAGTGTTTTGATGACAGGGGTCATGGAGCATTGTGATGACTAGGGAATGGAGTATTGTGATGACAAGAGTCCCGGATCATTGTGTTTTCTGGTGTCATGGTGTGTTGTGATGACAGTGGTCATGGAGAATTGTGATGATATTGGCCATGGAGCATTGAGATGAGTAGGTCGTGGAGCATTGGGCTGAAAATGTTCATGGATTATTGTGATGACAGGGGTCATGGAGCATTGTGATGACAAGGGAATGGAGCATAGTGATGACAAGGTCCTGGAGCACTGTGATGAGAAGACCATGGAGACTTGTGATGACAAGTCTCATGGAGCATTCTGATGCAAACGGGCATGGAGCATTGTGATTACAGGGTCTTGGAGCATTGTGATCACTAGGGCATGGATCATTGTGATGACTAGGGCATGGAGCATTGTGATGAGAAATCCATGGAGCATTTTGATGACATGTGTCATGGAGTTTTGTGATGACAAGGGCATGGAGCATTTGTGATTACAGGTATTTTGGAGCATTGTGATGAAATGTGCATGGATTATTGTGATGAAAAAGGCATGGAGCCTTGTCATGACATGGTTCAAGGAGCATACTGACGTCAAGTGTCAGGGAGCATCGTGATGACAAGTGTATTGAGCATTGTGATGACAAAGATCATGGAGCATTGTGATGAGAAGACCATGGATAATTTTGATGATGAGCGTCATGGGCTGTTGTGATGATAAGTGTTATGGAACATTGTGATCACTAGGGTTTGGAGCATTATGATGACAGAGGTCATGGAGAATATTGATTTCATTGTGATGACAATAGCCTGAAGCATTATGATGTTGGGCATGGTGCATTGTGATGACAGTTTTGATGGATCATTGTGATGAAAATTGGCATGGAGCATTGTGAATACAAGGGTCTTGGAGCATTGTGATGACAAGGGCATGGAGCATTGTGATGTGAAGGCCATGGAACATTCTGATGACATGCATCATGGAGCTTTGTGATGACAAGGGCATGGATCATTGGGATTTCAGTGGTCTTGAGCAATGTGACGACAAGTGTCATGGAATCTTGTGATGACTAGGCCGTGGAACATTGTGATGGAAAGGGTCATGGTGCATTATTATGACAGGTGTTATGGAGCTTTTTGATGAGAAGGGCGTGGAACATTGGTCTGAAATGTTTCATGGATTATTGTGATGAGAGTGGACATGGAGCATTGTGATGACAAGGGCACAGGACACTTTGATACATGGGTCATGCAGGATTGTAATGACAAGGGCATGGAGCATTGTGAGGAGAAGGGCATCGAGCATTGTGATGACAAGTGTCATGGAGCTTTGTGATGACAAGGGAATGGAGCAATATGATGAGAGGGTTCATGGAGCATTGTGATGACAATGACATGGTGCATTGTAATGCCAAGGGTCATGGAGCTTTGTGATGACAAGTCATGGAGCATTTTGATGACAAGCGTGTTGAACATTGTGATGAGAAGGGCAGGGAGCATTTTGTTGACAGGGTCATGCAGCAATTTGATGAAATGTGTAATGGAACATTTTGATGGCAGGGGTTATAGAACATTGTGATGTCAGGGGTCTTGGAGCTTTGGGTTGAAATGGGTCATGGAGCATTTTGGTGCCAGGGGTTATGGAATATTGTGATGTCAGCGGTCATGGAACATTGTGATGATAAGGGTATGTAGCATTGTAATGACAGTGTCATGGAACATTGTGATTACAGAGGTGAGGGAGTATTGTGATGACTAGTGATGGAACATTTTGATATCTCTGGTGAGAGAGCATTTTAATGATAAATGCATGGAGCATTGTGATTACAAGGTTTATGGAGCATTACAATGAGAAGCTTGTGGCCCGTTGTAATGAAATGTGCATGGCACATTGTGATGACAATTGTCATTGTGCAATGTTCTGACAAAGACATGGAGCATTGTGATGACAAGGGTCACAGAGAATTGTGATGAAATGTTCATGGAGCATTGTGGTTACAAAAGTCACAGAGCCTTGTGATGATGCGGGCATGGACCACTGTGATGACAAACTTTATGAAATACTGTGATGACTGGAGTCACGGAGCATTGTGATGACAAGTGTCATGGATCATTGTGATGACAAGGGCACGTAGCATTGTGATGACAGGAGCTTTGAGCATTGGTCTGAGAAGTTTCATAGATTAATTTGATGACAGTGGGCATGGTGCATTGTGATGACAAGGGCATGGAGCATTGTGATGAGAAGGTCATGGAGTATTGTGAAGACAGGTGTCAGGGAGCATTGTGATGACATATGTCATGGTCCATTGTGATGGCAATGGCATGGAGCATTATGATGCCAAATGTAATGGAGAATTGTGATGACAAATATAATAGAGCTTTGTGATGATTAGGGCTTTGATCACTATGATGACAAGGGCCATTGAAAATTTTCATGACAAGGTCGAGAAGCATTGTGATGACAAGATCCTGGATCATTGTGATGACAGAGCATGGAGACTTGTGATGACAAGTCTCATGGAGCCTACTGATGAAAAGGGGCATGGAGCATTGTGATTACAGGGGTCTTGGAACATTGTGATGACAAGGCATTGAGCATTGTGAGGAGAAACCAAGGAGCATTCTGATGGTATGCGTCACTGAGCTTTGTGATGACAAGGGCATGGAGCATTGTGATTACATGGGTCTTGGAGCATTGTGATGACAAGGGCATGGATGGTTGTGATGAAAAAGGCATGGAGCCTTGTCATGACAAGGGTCAAGTAGCATACAGACAACAAGTGTCCGGGAGCATTTGATGACAAGTGTATTGAGCATTGAGATGACAAAGGTCATGGAGCATTGTGATGAGAAGGCCATTGATAATTGTGATGACGAGCGTCATGGGGCATAGTGATGACAAGTGTTTTGGAATATTGTGATCACAAGGGCTTGGAACATTGTTATGACAGAGGTCATGGAACATTTTGATATCACAGTGATGACAATAGCAAGAAGCATTATGATGATGGGCATGGTACATTGTTATGACAGGGTACATGGATCATTGAGATGATAAGTGGCATAGAGCATTTTGATTAAAGGGTTCTTGGAGCATTGTGATGAGAAAGGTCATGGAGCTTTATGATGACAAGGCCATGGAACATTGTGATGGCAGGGGTCATGGAGAATTGTTATGACAGTGGTAATGGAGCATTGTTATTGCAAGGGCATGGAGCATTGTGATGAGAGGGCCATGGAGCAATCTGATGACATGTGTCAAGGAGCTTTGTGAAGACAAGGGCATGGAGCAATGTGATGCCAAGGGTCATGGATCTTTGTGATGACAAGTTCATGGAGCATTTGAATGGCAAGGGCGTTGTGCATTGTGATGAGAAAGGCAGGGCGCATTCTGATGACAGTGTCATGGAGCAATTTGATGAAAAGTGTCATGGAACATTTTGATGACTGGTGTTATGGAACATGTGATGTCCGGGGTCATCGAACATTGTTGTGATAAGTACATGTAGCATTGTGTTGACAGGAGTCATGGAACATTGTGATGACAGGGGTGAGGGAGTATTGTGACAAATAGTGATGTAGCATTGTGATATCAGTGGTGAGAGAGCATTTTGATGAGAAGTGCATGGAGCATTGTGATGACATATTTTAAGGAGCATTGTGATGACAAGCGCATGGTGCATTGTGATGACGTGTCATGGAGCATTGTGCTGACAAGCGCATGGAGCATTGTGATTACAAGTGTATTGAGAATTGTGATGACAAAGGTCATGGAGCATTGTGATTAAAAGGGCATGGAGTATTGTGATGACAGGCATCATGGAGCGTTGTGATGACAAGTGTTATGGAACACTGTGATCACAAGGGTTTGGAGAATTGTGATGACAGAGGTCATGGATCATTTTGATTTGAAGGAGCATGGAGCAATGTGATGAAAAGGGCATGAAACAATGTGATCCCAAAGTTCATGGAGGATTGTTATGACAATGGTAATGGAATATTGTGATGACAAGCGCATAGAACATTGTAATGACAAGGTCATGTAGCATTTTGCTGACAAAGGCATGGAGCATAGTGATGACATGTGTCATGGAGCACTGTGATGACAAGCGTCAAGGAGCATTGTGAATACAGTGGTAATGGAGGATTGAGATGAAAAGGGCATGGATCATTGTGATGACAAGTGTCCTGGGGCACTGGGCTGAAAACGTTCATGGAGTGTTGTGATGACAGGGGTCATGGAGCATTGTGATGACTAGGGAATGGAGCATTGTGATGACAAGAGTCCCGGATCATTTTGTTCTCCGGTGTCATGGAGTGTTGTGATGACAGTGGTCATGGAGCATTGTGATGATATTGGCCATCGAGCATTGTGAAGAATAGGTCGTGGAGAACTGGGCTGAAAATGTTCATGGACTTTTGTGATGACAGGGGTCATGGAGCATTGTGCTGACAAGGGAATGGAGCATGGTGATGACAAGGTCCTGGAGCATGGTGATGAGAATACCATGGAGCATCCTGATGACATGCGTCATGGAGTATTGTGATGACAAGGGCATGGAACATTTGTGATTACAGGGATTTTGGAACATTGTGATGAAAAGTGCACGGATCATTGTTATGAAAAAGGCATGGAGCTTTGTCATGACAGGGTTCAAGGAGCATACTGACGACAAGTGGCAGGGAGCATTGTGATGACAAGTGTATCGAGCATTGTGATGAGAAGACCATGGATAATTGTGATGATGAGCGTCGTGGGGTGTTGTGATGATAATTGTTATGGAACATTGTTATCATAAGGGTTTGGAGCATTATGATGACAGAGATCATGGAGAATATTGATTTCATTGTGATGACAAGAGCCTGAAGCATTATGATGATGGCCATGGTGCACTGTGATGACAGGGTTCATGGAGCATTGAGATGAAAATGGACATGGAGCATTTTGATTACAGGGGTCTTGGAGCATTGTGATGACAAGGGCATGGAGCATTGTGAAGAGAAGGCCATGGAACATTCTGATGACATGCGTCATGGAGCATTGTGATGACAAGGGAATGGAGCATTGTGATTTCAGGGTCTTGAGCATTGTGATGACCAGTGTCATGGAACCTTGTGATGACTAGGCCGTGGAACATTGTGATGGCAAGGGTCATGGTGCATTGTAATGACAGGTGTAATGGAGCATTTTGATGAGAAGTGCATGGAATATTGGTCTGAAATATTTCAAGGATTATTGTGATGAGAGTGGGCATGAAGCATTGTGATGACAAGGGCATGGAACACTGTGATACATGGGTCATGCAGGATTGTAATGACAAGGGCATGGAGCATTGTGATGAGAAGGGCATCGAGCATTGTGATGACAAGTCTCATGGAGCATACTGAAGAAAAGGGGAATGGAGCATTGTGATTACCGGGGTCTTGGAACATTGTGATGACAAGGGCATTGAGCATTGTGAGGAGAAGTCCAAAGAGCATTCTGATGGCATGCGTCATTGAGCTTTGTGATGACAAGTACATGGAGCATTGTGATTACTTGGGTCTTGGAGCATTGTGATGAAAAGGGCATGGATCATTGTGATGAAAAAGGCATGGAGCCTTGTCATGACAGGGTTCAAGTAGCATACAGATAAGAAGGGTCAAGGAGCATTTTGATGACATGTGTATTGAGAATTGTGGTGACAAAGGTCATGGAGCTTTGTGATGAGAAGTCCATTGATAATTGTTATGACGAGCGTCATGGGGCATTGTGATGACAAGTGTTATGGAATATTGTGATCACAAGCGTTTGGAGTACTGTTATGACAGAGGTCATGGAACATTTTGATTTCATTGTGATGACAATAGCATGAAGCATTATGATGATGGGCATGGTGAATTGTGATGACTGCGTTCATTGATCATTGAGATGAAAAGGGGCATAGATCATTGTGATTAAAGTGTTCTTGGAGTATTGTGATGAGAAGGGTCATGGAGATTTTTGATGACAAGGCCATGGAACATCTTGATGGCAGGGGTCATGGAGCATTGTTATGACTGTGGTAATGGAGCATTGTGATGTCAAGGGCATGGAGCATTGTGATGAGAAGGCCATGGAGCATTCTGATGGCATGTGCCATGGAGCTTTGTGAAGACAAGGGCATGGAGCAATGTGATGCCAAGGGTCATGGAGCTTTGTGATGACAAGGGCATTGAGCAATGTGATGAGAGGGTTCATGGAGCATTGTGATGACAATGACATGGAGCATTGTGATGCCAAGGGTCATGGAGCTTTGTGATGACAAGTCATGGAGCATTTTGATGACAAGGGCATGGTGCATTGTGATGAGAAAGGCAGGGAGCATTTAGATGACAGTGTCATGCAGCAATTTGATGAAAAGTGTAATGGAACATTTTGATGGCAGGGGTTATAGAACATTTTGATGGCAGGGGGCTTGGATTTTTGGGATGAAAAGGGTCATGGAGCATTTTGATGACAGGGGTCATGGAACATTGTGAAGATAAGGGGATGTAGCGGTGTGATGACAGGGTCATGGAACATTGTGATTACAGGGGTGAGGGAGTATTGTGATGACTAGTGATGGACCACTGTGATAACTCTGGTGAGAGAGTATTTTGATGAGAAGTGCATGGAGCATTGTGATTACAAGGTTCATGGAGCATTGCAATGACAAGGTTGTGGACCGTTGTGATGAAATGCACGTGGCACTTTGTGAAGACAATGGTAATGGAGCATTGTTATGACACAGACAAGGAACATTGTGATGACAAGGGTCACACAGAATTGTGATGAAAAGTTCATTGAGCCTTGTGCTTACAAATGTCAGAAAGCCTTGTGATGACGCGGGCATGGAGCATTGTGATGACAAACATTATGAATCATTGAGACGACTTTAGTCACGGAGCATTGTGATGACAGGGTTCATTGAGCATTGTGATGACAAGGGCATGGAGCACTGTGATGACAGGGGCAAGGAGCATTGGTCTGACAAATCTCATAGATTATGGTGAGGACAGTGGGCATGGTGCACTGTGATGACAAGGGCATGGAGCATTGTGATGAGAAGGTCAGGGCGTATTGTGAAGACAGGTGTCAGGGAGCATTGTGATGACATATGTCAAGGTCCATTGCGATGACAATGGAATGGAGCACTGTGATGCCAAATGTAATGGAGAATTGTGATGACAAATATAATGGAGCATTGTGATGATTAGGGCTTGGAGCATTATGATGACAAGGGCCGTTGAAAATTTTCATGACAAGGTCAAGAATCATTGTGATGACAAGATCCTGGAGCATTGTGATGACAAAATCATGGAGCATTGTGATGACAAGTCTCATGAATTATACTGAAGAAAAGGGGCATGGAGCATTGTGATTACAGGGGTCTTGGAACATTGTGATGACAAGGGCATGGAGCATTGTGTGGAGAAGACCAAGGAGCATTCTGATGGCATGCGTCATTGAGTTTGTGATGACAAGGGCATGGAGCATTTTGATTACATGGGTCTTGGGCATTGTGATAAAAAGGGCATGGATGATTGTGGTGAAAAAGGCATGGAGCCTTGTCATGACAGGGTTCAAGGAGCATACTGACTACAAGTGTCAGGGAGCATTGTGATGACAAGTGTTTTGAGCACTGTGATGACAAAGATCATGGAGCATTGTGATGAGAAGACCATGGATAATTGTGATGACGAGCGTCATGGGGCATTGTGATGACAAGTGTTATGGAATATTGTGATCACAAGGGTTTGGATCATTGTTATGATGGAGGTCATGGAGCATTTTGATTTCATTGTGATGACAATAGCCTGAAGCATTATGATGATGGGCATGGTGCATTGTGATGACAGGGTTCATGGATCATTGAGATGAAAAGGGGCATAGAGCATTGTGATTAAAGGGTTCTGGGAGCATTGTGATGAGAAGGGTCATGGAGCTTTGTGATGACAAGGCCACGGAACATTGTTATCGCAGGGGTCATGGAGCATTGTTCTCACAGTCGAAATGGAGCATTGCGATGGCAAGGGCATGGAGCATTGTGATGAGAAGGCCATGGAGCATTCTGAAGACGTGTCATGGAGCTTTGTGAAGACAAGGGCATGGAGCAATATGATGAGAGCGTTCATGGAGCATTGTGATAACAATGACATGGAGCATTGTGATGCCAAGGGTCATGGATATTTGTGATGACAAAGGTCATGGAGCATTTTGATGGCAAGGGCGTTGTGCATTGTGATGAGAAGCACAAGGAGCATTCTGATGACAGGGTCATGGAGCAATTTGATGAAAAGTGTCATGGAACATTTTGATGACAGGTGTTATGGAACATTGTGATGTCAGGGGTCATCGAACATTGTGATGATAAGTGCATGTAGCATTGTGATGACACGAGTCATGGAACATTGTGATGACAGGGGTGAGGGAGTATTGTGACACATAGTGATGTAGCATTGTGATATCAGTGGTGAGAGAGCATTTTGATGAGAAGTGCATGGAGCACTGTGATGACAAATTTTAAGGAGCATTGTGATGACAAGATTGTGGAGCACTGTGATGACAAGCGCATGGTGCATAGTGCTGACATGTGTCATGGAGCATTGTGCTGACAAGCGCATGGAGCATTGTGATGACAAGGGTCAAAGAGCATTGTGATGAAAAGTTCATGGAGCATTGTGGTTAAAAAGGTCACAGAGACTGTTGATGACGAGGGCATGGACCATTGTGATGACAAAGGTCATGAAGCATTGTGATGACTGTAATCACGGAGCTTTGTGATGACAGGGGTCATGGAGCATTGTGATAACAAGGGCATGGAGCATTGTGATGACAAAGGCATGTAACATTGGTCTAATAAGTTTCATGGATTTTTGCAATGACAGTTGGAATGGCGCACTGTGATGACAAGGGCATGGAGCATTGTGATGACCAGGTCATGCAGTATTGTGAAGACATGTGTCAGGGAGCATTGTGATGACATATGTAATGGCCCATTGTGATGACAATGGCATGGAGCATTGGGATGCCAAGTGTCATGGAGGATTCTGATGACAAGGTAATGGAGCATTGTGATGACAATGGCTTGGAGCATTGTGATGACAAGGCTCAGGGAGCAATGTGCTTACAAGTGCATGGAGAATTGTGATGACAAGGGTCATGGAGCATTCTGATGACAAGCTTGTGGAGTATTTTGATGACAATGGCATGGATCATTTTGATGAAAACTGCATGGGGGATTGTGATGAAAAAGGCATGGAGCCTTTTTGTGACAGGGTTCAAGGAGCATTCTGATGACAAGTGTCAGGGAGCATTGTGATGACAAGTGTATTGAGAATTGTGATGACAAAGGTCATGGAGCATTGTGATGAAAAGGGCATGGAGTATTGTGATGACAGGCATCATGGAGCGTTGTGATGACAAGTGTTATGGAACACTGTGATCACAAGTGTTTGGAGCATTGCGATGACAGTGGTCATGGATCATTTTGATTTCAAGGAGCATGTAGCATTGTGATGACAAGGGCATGAAGCAATGTGATCCCAAGGTTCATGGAGGATTGTGATGACAATAGAAATGGAGAATTGTGATGACAAGCGCATAGAGCATTGTAATGATAAGGTCATGTAGCATTTTGCTGACAAAGGCATGGAGCATTGTGATGACATGTGTCATGGAGCACTGTGATGAGAAGTGTCACGGAGCATTGTGAATACAGGGGTCATGGAGCATTGGGATGACAAGGGCATGGATCATTGTGATGACAAGTGTCATGGAGCACTGGGCTTACAATATTCATGGAGTATTGTGATGACATGGGTCATGGAGCATTGTGATGACTAGGGAATGGAGCAATGTGATGACAAGAGTCCCGGATCATTGTGTTGTCAGTTGTCATGGAGTCTTGTGATGACAGTGGTCAAGGAGAATTGTGATGATATTGGCCATGGAGCATTGTGATGAGTAGGTCGTGGAGCATTGGGCTGAAAATATTCATGGATTATTGTGATGACAGCGGTCATGGAACACTGTGATGACTGGGAATGGAGCATGGTGATGACAAGGTCCTGGAGCATTGTGATGAGAGTAGCATGGAGACTTGTGATGACAAGTCTTATGGAGCATTCTGATGAAAAGGGGCATGGAGCATTGTGATTACAGGGGTCTTGGAGCATTGTGATGACTAGGGCATGGAGCATTGTGATGAGAAGGCCATGGAGCATTCTGATGACATGCGTCATGGAGTTTTGTGATGCCAAGGGCAAGGAGCATTGTTATTACAGGGATCTTGGAGCATTGTGATGAAAAGGGCATGGATCATTGTGATGAAAAAAGCATGGAGCCTTGTCATGAGAGGGTTCAAGGAGCATACTGATGACAAGTTTCAGGGAGCATTGTGATGACAAGTGTATTGAGCATTGTGATGACAATGATCATGGAGCATTGTGATGAGAAGACCGTGGATAATTTTGAAGATGAGCGTCATGGGGTGTTTTGATGATAAGTGTTTTGTAACATTGTGCTCACAAGGGTTTGGAGCATTTTGATGACACAGGTCATGGAGAATAATGATTTCATTGTGATGACAATAGCCTGAAGCATTATGATGATGGGCATGGTGCACTGTGATGACAGGGTTCATGGAGCATTGAGATGAAAAGGGGCATGGAGCATTGTGATTACAAGGGTCTTGGAGCATTGTGATGACAAGGGCATGGAGCATTGTGATGAGAAGGCCATGGAACATTCTGATGACATGCGTCATGGAGCTCTGTGATGACAAGGGCATGGAGCATTGTGATTTCAGTGGTCTTGAGCATTGTGATGACAAGTGTCATGGAACATTGTGATGACTAGGCCGTGGAACATTGTGATGGCAGGGGTCATGGTGCATTGTTATGACAGGTGTTATGGAGCATTTTGATGAGAAGGTCATGGAATATTGGTCTGAAATGTTTCATGGATTATTGTGATGAGAGTGGGCATGAAGCATTGTGAGGACAAGGGCACGGAAAACTATGATACATGGGTCATGCAGGATTGTAACGACAAGGGCATGGAGCATTGTGATGAGAAGGGCATCGAGCATTATGATGACAAGTGTCATGGAGCCTTCTGATGACAAGGGCATTGAATAATGTAATGAGTGGTTTCATGGAGCATTGTGATGATAATGACATGGAGCATTTTGATGCCAAGTGTCATGGAGCTTTGTGATGACAAGTCATGGAGCATTTTGATGACAAGGGCATGGTGCATTGTGATGAGAAGGGCAGGGAGCATTTTGATGACCGGGTCATGCAGCAATTTGATGAAAAGTGTAATGGAACATTTTGATGGCAGGGGTTTTAGAACATTGTGATGTCAGGGGTCTTGGAGCTTTGGGACGAAAAGGGTCATGGAGCATTTTGATGACAGGGGTTATGGAACATTGTGATGTCCGCGTTCATGGATCATTGTGATGATAAGGGAATGTAGCAGTGTGATGACAGGGTCATGGATCATTGTGATTACAGGGTTGAGGGAGCATTGTGATGACTATTGACTGAACACTGTGATATCTCTGGTGAGAGAGCATTTTGACGAGAAGTGCATGGAGCATTGTGATTACAAGCTTTATGTAGCATTGCAATGACAAGGTTGTGGACCGTTGTGATGAAATGCGCGTTGCATATCGTGAAGACAATGGTCATGGAGAATTGTTCTGAGAAAGACATGGAGCATTGTGATGACAAGTGTCAAAGACAAATGTGATGAAAAGTTCATGGAGCATTGTGGTTACAAAGGTCACAGAGACTTGTGATGACACGGGCATGGACCATTGTGATGACAAACGTTATGAAACATTGTGATGACTGGAGTCATGGAGCATTGTGATGACAGGGGTCATGGAGCATTGTGATGACATGTGTCATGGAGCATTGTGCTGACAAGCGCATGGAGCATTGTGATGACAAGGGTCATGGAGCATTGTGCTGAGAAAGGCATAGAGCATTGTGATGACAAGGGTCAAAGAGCATTGTGATGAAAAGTTCATGGAGCATTTTGGTTAAAAAGCTCACAGAGACTGATGATGACGAGGGCATGGACCATTGTGGTGACAAAGGTCATGAAGCATTGTGATGACTGGAGTCACAGAGCATTGTAATGGCAGGGGTCATGGAGCATTGTGATAACAAGGGCATGGAGCATTGTGATGATGAGGGCATGGAGCATTGGTCTAATATGTTTCATGGATTATTGTAATGACAGTTGGAATGGCGCATTGTGATGACAAGTGCCATTGAAAATTTTCATGACAAGGTCGAGAAGCATTGTGATGACAAGGTCCTGGAGCATTGTGATGACAAAACCATGGAGCCTTGTGATGAAAAGTCTCATGGAGCATACTGATGAAAAGGGGCATGGAGCATTGTGATTACAGTTGTCTTGGAACATTGTGATGACAAGGGCATGGAGCATTGTGAGGAGAAGACCAAGGAGCACTTTGATCGCATGCATCCTTGAGGTTTGTGATGACAAGGGCATGGAGCATTTTGATTATATGGGTCTTGGAGCATTGTGATGAAAAGGGCATGGATTATTGTGATGAAAAATGCATGGAGCCTTGTGATGACAGGG
The DNA here is from genome assembly GCF_964341445.2 of Mesoplodon mirus. Classification (NCBI taxonomy): domain Eukaryota; kingdom Metazoa; phylum Chordata; class Mammalia; order Artiodactyla; family Ziphiidae; genus Mesoplodon; species Mesoplodon mirus. The sequence goes on along the minus strand of NW_028295803.1, from coordinate 1,153,798 downwards.
TTCAAAGAGCATACAGACAACAAGTGTCAGGGATCATTTTGATGACAAGAGCATTGAGCATTGTGATAACAAGGGTCATGGAGCATTTTGCTGAGAAAGGCATAGAGCATTGTGATGACAAGTGTCAAAGAGCATTGTGATGAAAAGTTCATGGAGCATTTTGATGACAGTGAAATGTAGCTTTGTGATGCCAAGGGTCATGGATCTTTGTGATGACAAAGGTCATGGAGCATTCTGATGGCACGGGCATTGTGCATTGTGATGAGAAGGGCAGGGAACTTTTTGTTTACAGGGTCATGGAGCAATTTGATGAAAAATGTCATGGAACATTTTGATGACAGGTTTTATGGAACACTGTGATGTCAGGTGTCATGGAGCATTTTGATGAAAAGGGTCATGGAGCATTTTGATGACACGTGTTATGGAACACTGTGATAGCAGGGGTCATCGAACATTGTGATTATAAGTGCATGTAGCATTGTGATGACAGGAGTCATGGAAAATTGTGATGACAGGGGTGAGGGTGTATTGTGACCAATAGTTATGTAGCATTGGGATATCAGTGGTGAGAAAGCATTTTGATGAGAAGTGCATGGAGCACTGTGATGAGAAGTTTTATGCAGCATGGTGATGAGAAGTTTGTGGAGCACTGTGATGACAAGCGCATGGTGCATTGAGATGACATGTGTCATGAAGCATTGTGCTAACAAGCGCATGGAGCATTGAGATGAAATGGGTCATGGAGCATTGTGCTGAGAAAGGCATAGAGCATTGTGATGTCAAGGGTCAAAGAGCATTGTGATGAAAACTTCATGGAGCATTGTCGTTAAAAAGGTCACAGAGACTGTTGATGACGAGCACATGGACAATTTTGATGACAAAGTTCATGAAGCATTGTGATGACTGGAGTCACGGAGCATTGTGATGACAGGGGTCATGGAGAATTGTGATAACAAGGGCATGGAGCATTGTGATGACAATGGCATGGAGCATTGGTCTAATAAGTTTCAAGGATTCTTGCGATGACAGTTGGAATGGCGCATTGTGATGACAAGGGCATGGAGCATTGTGATGCCAAGTATCATGGAGGATTCTGATGACAAATGTAATGGAGCATTTTGATGACAATGGCTTGGGGTATTGTGATGACAAGGGTCATGGAACATTGGGCTGAAAATGTTCATGGTTTATTGTGATGACAGGTGTCATGGAGCATTGTGATGACTAGGGAATGGAACATTGTGATGACAAGAGTCCTGAATCATTGTGTTGTCAGGTGTCATGGAGTGTTGTGATGACTGTGGTCATGGAGCATTGTGATGATATTGGCCAATGAGCATTGTGATGAAAAGACCTTGGGTAATTGTGATGTCGAGCATCATAGAGCACTGTAATGACATGGGGCATGAAGCATTGTGATGACAGGTGTCAGGGAGCATTGTGATAACAGGGGTCATGGAGCATTGTGATGACAAGGGCATGGAGCTTTGTGATGACATGTGCATGGAGCATTGTGATGACAAGTGCATGGAGCATTGCAAAGTCAAGTGGATGGAGAATTGTGATGACAAGAGCATGTAACATTTTGATGAGAAGTGTCATGTAGCATTGTGATGAAAAGGACTTGGAGAATTGTGATGACAAGGGACATGGAGCATTGTGATAACCAGGGCATGGTGCATTGTGATGACAGGGGACATGGAGCATTATTATGAGAACGGCCATGGTGCATTCTGACATAAGATATCACTTATGAAAGGAATGTAAACATGGCTACATATGAATTGATTTAGGGAAGAGAACAGAGTCTCAGATTTAGAAAACAATCTAACGCTTGCTTAACGGGAAAGAGAGGTGGGGAGATGCACAAAACATAAGATTGATATTAGCACAGGTACCGTTCCATAATCCAAAAACAGAAGAGACAAGCCCTACTCCTTCCTCAGTGAACGGAACTCAACATCCCTATTCCCCGCAGAGAAATATATCTGACTAGTAAGAATTTTAAAACCTATGTATTGATATGTCTCCGTAAGGGAACCAAGTGTGTCTAGAACGACATAAACATGGCAGTGAGAATCAGCTCAAACACACTATAAAAATGAATTTCAAAACAAAACATAAAAACAGTAAAATTCTTACACAATACATTCAGGGGTTCTGATGAAACCTGGAATGACCCTATCTACAATGACAGCTGGATGTGGCATAAGGCTGGTCACTTGGGACTGAGAGGATTGGTGAGATTGGGTGAAAAAATGCAGACCCTTTAAAGCAATAATGCCTGCCCCCCATTCCATGGTTCCCAACTCTCCAGGTAGAAGGGAATATCACTACAGTTATAACGTGTATGGGAACCTAGAGAATGGAAACCATCTGATGGTGAAAGGTTTCTAAAACTCTACTTGTACTCCAGTTTGACATTCCAACTGCTTTACTATCAATCTCCCAACTTGGAAAGTCAGCCCCTATAACCTCCTGGTTCGCACAGTTGGCAAATTGTGCAGAGGACATAAGGGAAGAGAGAGAACCAATGAGAGAGTAGCTGTAGGCATTTGGACTGCCACATGTCTGTCTAATTTCCCGTCACAAAGAGGAATTAACCAAAGTCTCAACTTGCCCCCCAGAACCAGTATAAATCCAGAAGCAAAACAGTTGATTTGTGGTCAGCTCACAAAAACGCGAGTTGAAAAATGGAGCTCAGGGCCACAGAATTTCACTAACCTGCAGAGTTATAAAGGACTACTCGCTGCCAAAAATCTATTGAGGGAAAGCCAAGAGGCAGAAGGGAAAATGAGGAAGAATGGCATGAAACAGATTTCAAGAGGTACATTGGAATCACCTTTAAACACAGGAAAAGCATTACAACTTCGAAAATTATGGAAATGGCCATAAAGGGCATATGGGTTTTCACGTGAATATATTCAGGAGAAAACACATATGCCCTTTTTGGACAAGCAAGCAAGTGGGCAATGGAAATCGGCACTACAAAGAAGTATCACTTCCCACCGGTCAAAAGGGACATCCACAAAAAGTGTAAAAACCAGAAAGGCAAGACAGGCCCTGGAGAACAGGGAGCCTTGTTATGCTGATGGCGGGATGTAAGTTGCCAACTGCCTCACTGGAGGAGTGCATTGTGTTCCCTAAAACAAGAAAACAACAGAGGTACAGAGCCAAGGGCACTTCCAGTCTAGGGAATATACCTTGGGAAAACTGAAAATAAATAAGACAGATCGACACCAAAATTCAGGGCTGCACTGCTTACAAAAACCTCAACTTGGGTACACCTTAAATATCCCAGGAAAGACAAAAATGGTTCAAGAAATTGTGGTACTTATGTACGATGGAATATCCCTCAGCCATGAAATCAATGTCATAAGGCCAGTAGCAGCAAAATGAGTGGATTCAGGTACGATAATTCTAAGTGAAATAAGTCACACAGAAAAAGAAACTTATCATAAGATATCACTTATGAAGATCCTGTAAACATGGCTACACATGAACTGAGTTAGGAAAGAGAAGAGAGACTCACATTTAAAAAACACGCTTATGCCTGCTTAAGGGGGAAGGAGAGGTGGGGTGATGCATAGAACCAGAGGTTGATATTAGTACATGTACCTTTCCAAAAACCAAATACGGCATAGACAAGACCTACACCTTCCTCAGTGAAAGGGACTCAACACACCATATTCACCACAAAGTAATATATTTTACTAGTATGAATCTTAAAACCTAGGTATTGATATGTCTCCGTAAGGGAATCAAGTGTGTCTAGAGTGGCATAAACATGACAGTGAGAATCAGCTCAAACGCACTATAAAAAGGAATTTGAAAAACAATGAAAAAAGGAAATTCTTTACAATTCCTTCAGGGTCCCTGATGAAACATGGAATGACCCTATCTACAATGACAGCTGCATGTGGCATAAGGCTGGTCACATGGGACTGAGAGGATTGGTGAGATTGGGTATGCAAATGCATACCCTTTAAAGCAATAATGCATGGCACCCATTCCATGGGTCCCATGTCTCCAGGTTGAAGGGAATATTACTACAGCTATAACATGTACGGGAAACCTAGAGAATGGACACACTGTGAATACAAAAGTTCTCTAAAATTCAACGAATTGTTCCCCTCCTGGTCCTCTAGTTTGACTTTCCAAATATTTTTCTATCAATCTCCCAAATTGGAGAGACAGCACCATTAACCTCCTGTTTCGCACAGGTTGCCAATTTGGCAGAGGATGAAAGGGAAGAGGGAGAACCAATGAGAGAGTAGCTGTTAGGCATTTGGATGGGCACATGTCACTCTAATTGCCCAGGAGGAAGAAGAATTAACCAAAGTCTCAGCCACCCACCGGGAACTGGTATAGGTTGTCAACCAAAATTTTGGACTTGCGTTCAGCTCACAAAAAATGAGTTAAAAAGTGGAGCTCAGGGGCACAGCAATTCACAAAATGGCAGAGTAATAAAGGGCAACTATCGTCCAACAATCTCTTGAGCAAAGGCAACTAGGCGGATTTGAAAGCGAGGCAGAATAGCAGGAAACAGATTTCAAGGGGTACGTTGGAATCGCCTTTAAAGCACAGGAAGAGGGGCACAATTTCGACTATGATGAACTTGGCCAAAAAGGGCGTATGCGTTTTCTCCTGAATATATTCAGGAGAAAACGCATACGCCATTTTTGGCCAAGCAAGCATGTGGGCAATGCAAATCTTCACTACAAAGTAGTATCACTTCCCACCGGTCAAAAGGGACATTCACAAAATGGGTAAAAACCAGAAAGGCAAGACAGGCCATGGAGAACAGTGAGCCTTTTTATGCTGATGGGCGGGATGTAAATTGTCAACTGCCTCTCTGAAGGAGTGCATTGTGTTCCCTAAAACAAGTAAACAACAGAGCTACAGAGCCAAGGGCACTTCAAGTCTAGGGAATATACCTTGGGAAAACTGAAAATCAATAAGACAAATCCACACCAAAATTTAGGGCTGCACTGCTTACAAGAACCTCAACTTGGGTACAACTTAAATATCCCAGGAAAGATAAAAATGGTTCAAAAAATTGTGGTACTTACGTACGATGGAATAACCCTCAGGCCTGAAATCAATGTCATAAGACCAGTAGCAGCAAAATTAGTGGATACAGGTACGATGATTCTAAGTGAAATAAGTCACACAGAAAAAGAAGCTTATCATAAGATATCACTTATGAAGATCCTGTAAACATGGATACACATGAACTGAGTTAGGAAAGAGAAGAGAGTCTCACATTAAGAAAACACTCTTATGCCTGCATAAGGGGGAAGGAGAGGTGGGGTGATGCATAAAACCAGAGTTTGATATAAGGACAGGTACCGTTCCATAAACCAACTATGGAATAGACAAGACCTACACCTTCCTCAGTGAAAGGGACTCAAAATACCATATTTCCCGCAGAGGAATATATCTGACTAGTAAGAACCTTAAAACCTATGTACTGATATGTCTCCGTAAGGGAATCAAGTGTTTCTAGACTGGCATAAAAATGGCAGCGAGAATCAGCTCAAACCCACTATAAAAAGGAATTTCAAAAACAAAATATAAAAACAGGGAAATTCTTTACAATTCCCTCAGGGTCTCTGATGAAACCAGGAATGACCCTATCTACAACGACAGCTGGATGTGGCATAAGGCTGGACACATGGGACTGAGAGGATTGGTGAGACTGGGTGAGCCAATGCAGACCCTTTCAAGCAATAATGCATGGCGCCCATTCCATGTGTCCCAACTCTCCCGGTTAAAGGGAATATTACTATAGCTATAACATGGAAGGGAAACCTAAGAATGGACACACAGTGAATACGAAAGGTTTCTAAAACTCAATGAATAGTCCCTCACCTTGTGCGCCAGTTTGACTTTCCAACTGCTTTACTATCAATCTCCCAACTTGGAGAGACAGCACCTTTAACCTCCTGGTTCGCACAGGTTGCCAATTTGGCAAAGGATGAAAGGGAAGAGGGAGAGCCAATGAGAGAGTAGCTGTTAGGCATTTGGACGGGCACATGTCACTCTTATTTCCTGGGTGGAAGAAGAATTAACTAAAGTCTCAGCCACCCACCGGGAACCGGTATAGGTCATCAACGAAAATTTTGGACTTGCGTTCAGCTCACAAAAAACGAGTTAAAAAGTGGAGCTCAGGGGCAGAGCAATTCACAAATGGGCCGAGTAATAAAGGGCAACTATCGTCCAACAATCTGTTGAGGGAAGGCAACGAGGCGGACTTGAAAGTGAGGAAGAATATCAGGAAACAGATTTCAAGAGGTACGTTGGAATCACCTTTAAAGCACAGGAAGAGGGGCACGACTTTGACAATGATGCACTTGGCCAAAAAGGGCATAGGCGTTTTCTCCTGAGTATATTCAGGAGAAAACGGATACGCCCTTTTTGGCTAAGCAAGCAAGCGGAAAATGTAAATCTGCATTACAAAGAAGTATCACTTCCCACGGGTCCAAAGGGACATCCACAAAAAGGGTAAAAACAAGAATTTCAGGACAGGCCCTGGAGAAGAGGGAGCCTTGTTATGCTGATGGGCGGGATGTAAATGGCCAACTGCCTCTCTGGAGGAGTGCATTGTGTTCCCTAAAACAAGTAAAAAACAGAGCTACAGAGCCAAGGGCACTTCCAGTCTAGGGAATATACCTTGGGAAAACTGAAAATCAATAAGACAGGGCCACCCCAAAATTCAGGGCTGCACTGCTTACAAGAAACTCAACTTGGGTACACCTTAAGTATACAAGTGAAGATAAAAATTGTTAAAAAAAATTGAGGAACTTACGTATGATGGAATATCCCTCAGCCATGAAATCAGTGTCATAAGACCAGTAGCAGCAAAATGAGTGGATTCAGGTACGATGATTCTAAGTGAAATAAGTCACACAGAAAATGAAACTTATCATAAGATATCAATTATGAAGATCCTGTAAACATGGCTACACATTATCTGAGTTAGGAAAGAGAACAGAGTCTCACATTTAGAAAACACTCTTATGCCTGCTTAAGGGGGAAGAAGAGGTGGCGTGATGCATAAACCCAGAGTTTGATATAAGCACCGGTACCGTTCCAAAAACCAACTATGGAATAGACAAGACCTACACCTTCCTCAGTGAAAGGGACTCAAAATACCATATTTCCCACAGAGGAATATATCTGACTAGTAAGAATCATAAAACCTATGTACTGATATATCTCTGTAAGGGAAACAAGTGTGTCTAGAATGGCATAAACATGGGAGCGAGAATCAGCTCAAACCCACTATAAAAAGGAATTCCAAAAACAAAAAAAGAAAATGGGAAATTCATTACAATTCCTTCAGGGTCTCTGATGAAACCTGGAATGACCCTATTTACAACGAAAACTGGAGGTGGCATAAGACTGGACACATGGGACTGAGAAGATTGGTGAGATAGGGTGAGCCAATGCAGACCATTTAAAGCAATAATGCATGGCACCCATTCCATGGGTCCCAACTCTCCAGGTTGAAGGGAATATTACTACAGCTATAATATGTACGGGAAACCTAGATAATGGACACACTGTGAATACGAAAGTTCTCTAAAACTCAATGAATACTCCCCCTCCTGTTGCTCTTGTTTGAATTTCCAACTGCCTTACTATCAATCTCCCAACCTAGAAAGACAGCACCTTTAATATCCTGTTTCGCACAGGTTGCCAATTTGGCAGAGGATGAATGGAAAGAGGGAGAACCAATGAGAGAGTTGCTGCTAGGCATTTGGACGGGCATATGTCACTCTTATTTCCCTGGAGGAAGAAGAATTAACCAAAGTCTCAGCCACCCACCAAAAACCAGTATAGGTCCTGAACCAAAATATAGGACTTGCGTTCAGCTTACAAAAAACCGAGTTAAATAATGTAGCTCAGGGGCACAGCAATTCACAAAATGGCAGAGTAATAAAGGACAACTATCCTCCAACAATCTGTTGAGGGGAGGCAACGAGGCAGACTTGAAACCGAGGCAGAATAGCAGGAAACAGATTTCAAGAACTACGTTGGAATCGCCTTTAAAGCACAGGAAGAGGGGCACAACATTGACAATGATGCACTTGGACAAAAAGGGCGTATGTGTTTTCTCCTGAATATATTCAGGAGAAAACGCATACGCCCTTTTTGGCCAAGCAAGCAAATGGGCAATGCAAGTCTGCACTACAAAGAAGTATCACTTCCCACTGGTCAAAAGGGACATTCACAAAATGGGTAAAAACCAGAAAGGCAATACAGGACCTGGAGAACAGGGAGCCTTGTTATGCTGATGGGCGGGATGTAAATTGCCAACTGCCTCTCTGGAGGAGTGCATTGTGTTCCCTAAAGCAAGTAAACAACAGAGCTACAGAGCCAAGGGCACTTCCAGTCTAGGGAATATACCTTGGGAAAACTGAAAATCAATAAGACAGAGCCACCCTAAAATTTAGGGCTGCACTGCTTACAAGAACCTCAACTTGGGTACACCTTAAGTATCCCAGGAACTATAAAAATGGTTCATAAAATTGTGGTACTTACGTACGATGGAATATCCCTCAGCCATGACATCAATGTCATAAGAAGAGTAGCAGCAAAATGAGTGGATTCAGGTACGATGATTTTAAGTGAAATAAGTCACACAGAAAAAGAAACTTATCATAAGATATCACTTATGAAGATCCTGTAAACTTTGCTACATATGAACTGAGTTAGGAAAGATAACAGAGTCTCACATTTAGAAAACACACTTATGCCTGCTTAAGGGGGAAGGAGAGGTGGGGTGATGCATAAAACCAGAGTTTGATATAAGCACAGGTACCGCTCCAAAAACCATGTATGGAATAGATAAGACCTACACCTTCCTCAGTGAAAGGGAATCAAAACCCCATATTTCCCGCAGAGGAATATATCTGACTAGTAAGAATCTTAAAATCTATGTATTGATATGTCTCTGTAAGGAAATCAAGTGTGTCTAGACTGACATAAACATGGCATTCAGAATCAGCTGAAACCCAACATAAAAAGGAATTTGAAAAACAAAAAATAGGGAAATTCTTTACAATTCCTTCAGGTTTTCTGATGAAACCTGGAATGACCCTATCTACAATAACAGCTGGATGTGGCATAAGGCTGGACACATTGGACTGAGAGGATTGGTGAGATTGGGTGAGCAAATGCAGACCCTTTAAAGCAATAAAATATGGCACCCATTGCATGGGGCCCATGTCTCCAGGTTGAAGGGAATATTACAACAGCTATAACATGTACGGGAAACATTGAGAATGGACACACTGTTAAAACGAATGGTCTCAAAAACTCAACGAATAGTCCCTCTCCTGGTGGTCCGCTTTGACTTTCCCACTGCTTTACTATCAATCTCCCAACTTGGAGAGACAGCACCTTTACCCTCTTGGTGCGCTCAGGTTGCAAATTTGGCAAAGGATAAAAGGGAAGAGGGAGAACCAATGAGAGAGTAGCTGTTAGGCATTTGGACGGGCACCTGTCACTCTTATTTCCTGGGAGGAAGAAGAATTAACCAAAGTCTCAGCCACCCACCTGGAACCAGTATAGGTCCTGAACCAAAATATTGGACTTGTGTTCAGCTCACAAAAAACGAATTAATAAATGGAGCTATGGGGCAGAGAAATTCACAAACTGACAGAGTAATAAAGGCCAACTATCATCCAAAAATCTGTTGAGTGAAGGCAACGAGGCAGACTTGTAAGTGAGGCAGAATAGCAGGAAACAGATTTCAAGAGCTACGTTGGAATCACCTTTAAAGCACAGGAATAGGGGCACAACTTCGACAATGTGGCACTTGGCCAAAAAGGGCGTATGTGTTTTCTCCTGAGTATATTCAGGAGAAAACGCATACGCCCTTTAGGCCAAGCAAGCAAGCGGGAAATGCAAAACTGCACTACAAAGAAGTACTACTTCGCATCAGTCAAAAGGGACATCCACAAAATGGGTAAAAACCAGAAAGGCAAGACAGGCCCTGGAGAACAGGGAGCCTTTTTATGCTGATGGGCGGGATGTAAATTGCCAACTTCCTCTCTGAAGGAGTGCATTGTGTTCCCTAAAACAAGTAAACAACAGAGCTACAGAGCCAAGGGCACTTCCAGTCTAGGGAATATACCTTGGGAAAACTGAAAATCAATAAGACAGAGCCACCCCAAAATTTAGGGCTGCACTGCTCACAAGAACCTCAACTAGGGTACACCTTAAATATCCCAGGAAATATAAAAATGGTTCAAAAAATTGTGGTACTTACGTACGATGGAATATCCCTCAGCCATGAAATCAATGTCATAAGACCAGTAGCAACAAAATGAGTGGATCCAGGTACGATGATTCTAAGTGAAATAAGTCACACAGAAAAAGAAACGTATCATAAGATATCACTTAGGAAGATCCTGTAAACATGGCTACACATGAACTGAGTTAGCAAAGAGAACAGAGTCTCACATTTAGAAAACACTCTTATGCCGGCTTAAGGGGGAAGGAGAGGTGGGGTGATGCATAAAACCAGAGTTTGATATAAGCACAGGTACCGTTCCAAAAACCAACTATGGAATACACAAGACCTACACCTTCCTCAGTGAAATGGACTCAAAATCCCATATTTCCCGCAGAGGAATATATCTAACCAGTAAGAATCTTAAAACCTATGTATTGATATGTCTCCGTAAGGCAATCAAGTGTTTCTAGACTGGCATAATCATGGCAGCTAGAATCAGCTCAAACCCACTATAAAAAGGAATTTCAAAAACAAACCAAAAAAAACAGGGAAATTCTTTACAATTCCTTCAGGGTCTCAGATGAATCCTGAAATGACCCTCTCTACAACAACAGCTGGATGTGGCATAAGTCTGGACACATGGGACTGAGATGATTGGTGAGATTGGGTGAGCAAATGCAGGCCCTTTAAAGCAATAATGCATGGCACCCGTTCCATGGATCCCAACTCTCCAGGTTGAAGGGAATATTACTACAGCTATAACATGTATGGGAAACCTAGAGAATGGACACACTGGGAATACAAAAGGTCTCTAAAACTCAACGAATACTCCCCCTCCTGGTGCTCCGGTTTGACATTCCAACTGCTTTACTATCAATCTCCCAACCTAGAGAGACAGCACCTTTAATATCCTGTTTCGCACAGGTTGCCAATTTGGCAGAGGATGAATGGGAAGAAGGAGAACCCATGAGAGAGTAGCTGTTAGGCATTTGGACGGGCATATGTCAATCTTATTTCCCTGGAGGAAGAAGAATTAACCAAAGTCTCAGCCACTCACCAAAAACCAGTATAGGTCCTAAACGAAAATACTGGACTTGCGTTCAGCATACAAAAAATCGAGTTAAATAATGAAGCTCAGGGGCACAGCAATTCACAAAATGGTTGAGTAATAAAGGGCAACTATCGTCCATCAATCTGTTGTGGGGAGGCAATGAGGAGGACTTGAATGTGAGGCAAAATAGCAGGAAACACATTTCAAGAGGTACGTTGGAATCGCATTTAAAGCACAGGAAGAGGGGCACAACTTCGACAATGATGCACTTGGCCAAAAACGGCGTATGTGTTTTGTCCTTAATATAATCAGGAGAAAACACATACGCCCATTTTGGCAAAGCAAGCAAGCGGGCAATGCAAATCTGCACTACAAAGAAGTATCACTTCCCACGGGTCAAAAGGGACATCCACAAAATGTGGAAAATTCACAAAGGCAGGACAGGCCCTTGAGAACAAGGAGCCTTGTTATGCTGATGGGTGGGATGTAAACTGTCAACTCTCTCTCTGGAGGAGTGCATTGTGTTCCATAAACAAGTAAACAACAGAGATACAGAGCCAAGGGCACGTCCAGTCTAAGGAATATACCTTGGGAAAACTGAAAATCAATAAGACAGAGCCACCCCAAAATTTAGGGCTGCACTGCTTACAAAAACCTCAACTTGGGTACACCTTGATTATCCCAGGAAAGATAAGAATGGTTCAAAAAATTGTGGTACTTACGTATGATGGAATATCCCTCAGCCATGAAATCAATGTCATAAGACCACTAGCAGCAAAATGAGAGGATTCAGGTACGATGATTCTAAGTGAAATAAGTCACACAGAAAAACAAACTTATCATAAGATATCACTTATGAAGATCCTGTAAATATGGCTACACATGAACTGAGTTAGGAAAGAGCACAAAGTCTCACATTTAGAAAACACTCTTATGCCTGCTTAAGGGGGAAGGAGAGATGGGGTGATGCATAAAACCAGAGTTTGATATAAGCACAGGTACCGTTCCAAAAACCAACTATGGAATACACAAGACCTACACCTTTCTCAGTGAAAGGGACTCAAAATCCCATATTTCCCGCAGAGGAATATATCTGACTAGTAAGAATCATAAAACCTATATATTGATATGTCTCCGTAGGGGAATCAAGTGTTTCTAGACTGGCATAAACATGGCAGCGAGAATCAGCTCAAACCCACTATAAAAAGGAATTTCAAAAACAGAACAAGAAAACAGGGAAATTCTTTACAATTCCTTCAGGGTCTCTGATGAAACCTGGAATGTCCCTATCTACAATGACAGCTGGATGTGGCATAAGGCTGGACACATGGGACTGAGAGGATTGGTGAGATTGGGTGAGCAAATGCACACCCTTTAAAGCAATAATGCATGGCACCCATTCCATGGGTCCCAACTCTCCAGGTTGAAGGGAATATTACTACATCTATAACATGTATGGGAAACCTAGAGAATGGAAATAGTGTGAATACGAAACGTCTCTATAACTCAAAGAATAGTGCCTCTCCTGTTGCTCCAGTTTGACTTTCCAACTGCTTTACTATCAATCTCCCAACTTGGAGAGACAGCACCTTTAACCTCCTGGTGCGCTCAGGTTGCCAATTTGGCAAAGGATAAAAGGGAAGAGGGAGAACCAATGAGAGAATAGCTGTTAGGCATTTGGACGGGCACCTGTCACTCTTATTTCCTGGGAGGAAGAAGAATTAACCAAAGTCTCAGCCACCCACCTGGAACCAGTATAGGTCCTGAACGAAAATATTGGACTTGCGTTCAGCTCACAAAAAATGAGTTAAAAAATGGAGCTATGGGGCAGAGTAATTCACAAACTGGCAGAGTAATAAAGGACAACTATCATCCAAAAATCTGTTGAGGGAAGGCAATGAGGCAGACTTGTAAGTGAGGCAGAATAGCAGGAAACAGATTTCAAGAGCTACGTTGGAATTGCCTTTAAAGCACAGGAATAGGGGCACAACTTCGACAATGATGCACTTGGCCAAAAAGGGCGTATGCGTTTTCTCCTGAGTATATTCAGGATAAAACGCATATGCCCTTTTTGGCCAAGCAAGCAAGCGGGAAATGCAAAACTGCACTAAAACAAGTACTACTTCACACCAGTCAAAAGGGACATCCACAAAATGAGTAAAAACCAGAAAGGCAAGACAGGCCCTGGAGAACAGGGAGCCTTGTTATGCTGATGGGCGGGATGTAAATTTAAAACTGCCTCTCTGGAGGAGTGCATTGTGTTCCCTAAAACAAGTAAACAACAGACCTACAGAGCAAAGGGCACTTCGAGTCTAGGGAATATACCTTGGGAAAACTGAATATCTATAAGACAGAGCCACCCCAAAATTTAGGGCTGCACTGCTTACAAGAACCTCAACTTGGGTTCACCTTAAGTATCCCAGGAAAGACAAAAATTGTTCAAAAAATTGTGGTTCTTACGTATGATGGAATATCCGTCAGCCATGAAATCAATGACATAAGACCAGTAGCAACAAAATGAGTGGATTCATGTACGATGATTGTAAGTGAAATAAGTCACACAGAAAAAGAATCGTATCATAAGCTATCACTTATGAAGATCCTGTAAACTTGGCTACACATGAACTGAGTTAGGAAAGAGAACAGAGTCTCACATTTGCAAAACACTCTTATGCCTGCTTAAGGGGGAAGGAGAGGTGGGGTGATGCATAAAACCAGAGTTTGATAGAAGCACAGGTAACTTTCCAAAAACCAACTATGGAATAGACAAGACCTACACCTTCCTCAGTGAAAGGGACTCAAAACCCCATATTTCCCGCAGAGGAATATATCTGACAAGTAAGAATCTTAAAACCTATGTATTGATATGTCTCAGTAAGGGAATCAAGTGTGTCTAGACTGACATAAACATGTTAGCGAGAATCAGCTCAAACCCACTATAAAAAGGAATTTGAAAAACAAATCAAAAAAAACAGAGAAATTCTTTACAATTCCTTCAGAGTATCTGATGAAACCTGGAATGACCCTATCTACAACGACAGCGGGATGTGGCATAAGGCTGGACACATGGGACTGAGATGATTGGTGAGATTGGGTGAGCAAATGCACACCCTTTAAAGCAATAATGCATGGCAGCCATTACATGGATCCCAACTCTCCAGGTTGAAGGGAGTATTACTAGAGCTATAAAATGTATGGAAAACCTAGAGAATGGACAGAGTGTTAATACAAAATGTTTCTAAAACTCAACGAATAGTCCCTCTCCTGGTGCTCCAGTTTGATATTCCAACTGCTTTACTATCAATCTCCCAACTTGGAGAGACAGTACCTTTAACCTCCTGATTCGCACAGGTTGCCAATTTGGCAAAGGATGAAAGGGAAGAGGGAGAACCAATGAGAGAGTAGCTGTTAGGCATTTGGACGGGCACATGTCACTCTTATTTCCCGGGAGGAAGAAGAATTAACCAAATTCTCATCCACCCACCGGGAACCTGTATGGGTCCTGAACCAAAATATTGGACTTGCGTTCAGCTCACAAAAAACGAGTTAAAAAATGGAGCTCAGGGGCACAGCAATTCACAAACTGGCAGACTAATAAAGGGCAACTATCGTCCAAAAATCTGTTGAGGGAAGGCAGCAAGGCGAACTTGAGAGGGAGGCAGAATAGCAAGAAACACATTTCAAGAGGTACGTTGGAATCACCTTCAAAGCACAGGAAGAGGGGCAAAACTTCGACAATGATGCACTTGGGCAAAAAGGGCGTATGTGTTTTGTCCTTAACATATTCAGGAGAAAACGCATACACACTTTTTGGCCAAGCAAGCAAGCGGGCAATGCAAATCTGGACTAAAAAGAAGTATCACTTCCCACAAGTCAAAAGGGACATACGCAAAATGTGTAAAAAACAGAAAGGCAAGACAGGCCCTGGAGAACAGGGAGCCTTGTTATGCTGATGGGCGGGATGTAAATTGCCAACTGCCTCTCTGGAGGAGTGCATTGTGTTCCCTAAAACAAGTAAACAACAGAGCTAGAGAGCCAAGGGCACTTCCAGTCTAGGGAATATACCTTGGGAAAACTGAAAATCAATAAGACAGAGCCACCCCATAATTTAGGGCTACACTGATTACTACAACCTCAACTTGGGTACACCTTAAATATCCCAGGAAATATAAAAACGGTTCAAAAAATGGTGGTACTTACATACGATGGAATATCCCTCAGCCATGAAATCAATGTTATAAGACCAGTAGCAGCAAAATGAGTGGATTCAGGTACGATGATTCTAAGTGAAATAAGTCACACAGAAAAAGAAACTTATCATAAGATATCTCTTATGAAGATCCTGTAAACATGGCTACACATGAACGGAGTTAGGAAAGACAACAGAGTCTCACATTTAGAAAACACTCTTATGCCTGCTTAAGGGGGAAGGAGAGGTGGGGTGATGCATAAAACCAGAGTTTGATATAAGCAGAGGTACCGTTCCAAAAACCAACTATGGAATAGACAAAACCTACACCTTCCTCAGAGAAATGGACTCAAAACCCCATATTTCCCGCAGAGGAATATATCTGACTAGTAAGAATCTTAAAACCTATGTATTGATATGTCTCCGTTAGAGAATCAAGTGTGTCTAGACTGGCATAAACATGGCAGCGAGAATCAGCTCAAACCCACTATACAATGGAATTTGAAAAACAAAAAAAGGGAAATTCTTTACAATTCCTACAGGGTCTCTGATGAAACCTGGAATGACCCTATCTACAACAACAGCTGGATGTGGCATAACGCTGGACTCATGGGTCTGAGAGGATTGGTGAGACTGGGTGAGCAAATGCAGAGCCTTTAAAGCAATAATGCATGACACCCATTCCATGGGTCCCAACTCTCAAGGCTGAAGGTAATATTACTATAGCTATAACATGTATGGGAAACTTAGAGAATGGACACACTGTGAATACGAAAGGTTTCTAAAACTCAACGAATAGTCCCACCCCTTGTGCTACAGTTTGACTTTCCAACTGCTTTACCATCAGTCTCCCAACTTGGAGAGACAGACCGTTTAACTTACTGGTTCACACAGGTTGCCAATTTGGCAAAGGATGAAAGGGAAGAGGGAGAACCAATGAGAGAGTAGCTGTTAGGCATTTGGACGGGCACATGACAATCTTATTTCCCGGGAGGAAGAAGAATTAACCAAAGACTCAGCCACCCCATTGGAACCAGTATAGTTCCTGAACCAAAATATTGGACTTGCGTTCAGCTCACAAAAAACGAGTTAAAAAATGGAGCTCAGAGGCACAGCAATTCACAAACTTGCACAGTAATATAGGACAACTATCATCGCAAAATCTGTGGAGGGAAGGCAACGAGGCGGACTTGATAGCGAGGCAGAATAGCAGGAAACCGATTACAAGAGGAATTATGGAATCGCCTTTAAAGCACAGGAAGAGGGGAACAACTTCGACAATGATGTACTTGGCCAAAAAGGGCATATGCGTTTTCTGCTGAATATATTCAGAAGAAAACGCATACGCCCTTTTTGGCCAAGCAAGGAAGTAGGCAATGCAAATCTGCACTACAAAGAAGTATCACTTCCCACCGGTCAAAAGGAACATCCACAAAATGGGTAAAAACCAGAAAGGCAAGACAGGCCCTGGAGAACAGGCAGCCTTGTTAGGGTGATGGGCGGGATGTAAATTGCCAACTGCCTCTCTGGTAGAGTGCATTGTGTTCCCTAAAACAAGTAAACAACTGACCTACAGAGCCAAGGGCACTTCCAGTCTAGGGAATATAACATTGGAAAACTGAAAATCAATAAGACAGAGCCACCCCAATTTAGGGCTGCACTGCTTACAAGAACCTCAACTTGGGATCACCTTAAGTATCCCAGGAAATATAAAAATGGTTCAAAAAATTGTGGTACTTACGTACGATGGAATATCCCTCAGCCATGAAATCAATGTCATAAGAACAATAGCAGCAAAATGAGTGGATTCAGGTACGATGATTCTAAGTGAAATAAGTCACACAGAAAAAGAAACGTATCATCAGATATCACTTATGAAGATCCTGTAAACATGGCTACACATGAACTGAGTTAGGAAAGAGAACAGTGTCTCACATTTAGAAAACACTCTTATGCCTGCTTAAGGGGGAAGGAGAGGTGGGGTGATGCATAAAACCAGAGTTTGATATAAGCACAGGTACCGTTCCAAAAACCAACTATGGAATAGACAAGACCTAAACCTTCCTCAGTGAAATGGACTCATAACCCCATATTTCCCGCAGAGGAATATATCTGACTAGTAATAATCTTAAAACCTATGTATTGATATGTCTCCGTAAGGCAATCAAGTGTTTCTAGACTGGCATAAACATGGCAGAGAGAATCAGCTCAAACCCACTATAAAAAGGAATTTCAAAAACAAAACAAAAAAACAGAGAAATTCTTTACAACTCCTTGAGGGTTTCTGATGAAACCTGGAATGACCCTATCTACAACGACAGCTTGATGTGGCATAAGGCTGGACACATGGGACTGAGAGGATTGGTGAGATTGGGTGAGCCAATGCAGACCATTTAAATAAATAATTCTTGGCACCAATTCCATGGGTCCCAACTCTCCAGGTTGAAGGGAATATTACTACAGCTATAAGATGTACGGAAAACCTAGAGAATGGACACACTGTGAATACGAAAAGTCTCTAAATCTCAACGAATAGTCCCTGTCCTGGTGCTCAGGTTTGACTTTCCAACTGCTTTACTATCAGTCTCCCAACCTGGAGAGACATAACCTTTAACCTCCTGTTTCGCACAGGTTGCCAATTCTGCAGAGGATGAATGGGAATAGGGAGAACCAATGAGAGAGCAGCTGTTAGGAATTTGGACGGGCATATGACACTCTTATTTCCCGGGAGGAAGAAGAATTGACCAAAGTCTCAGCCACCCACCGGGAACCAGTATAGATTCTGAACCAAAATATTGGACTTGCGTTCAGCTCAGAAAAATCGAGTTAAAAAATGGAGCTCAGGGGCACAGCAATTCACAAAATGGCAGAGTCATAAAGGGCAACTATCGCCCAAAAATCTGTTGAGGGAAGGCAACGAAGTGGACTTGAAATTGAGGCCGAATGGCAGGAACCAGATTTCAAGAGGTACTTTGGAATCGTCTGTAAAGCACAGGAAGAGGGGCACAACTTCGACAATGATGCACTTGGCCAAAAAGTTTGTATGCATTTTCTCCTGAATATATTCCAGAGAAAACACATACACCCATTTTGGCCAAGCAAGCAAGCGGGCAATGCACGTCTGCACTACAAAGAAGTATCAGTTCCCACCGGTCCTAAGGGACATCCACATAAAGGGTAAAAACCAGAAATTCAAGAAAGGCCCTGGAGAACAGGGAGCCTTGTTATGCTACTGGGCCGGATGAAAATTGCCAACTGCCTCTCTGGAGGAGTGCATTGTGTTCCCTAAAACAAGTAAACAACAGAGCTCCAGAGCCAAGGACACTTCCAGTCTAGGGAATATACCTTGGGAAAACTGAAAATCAATAAGACAGAGCCACCCCAAAATTTAGGGCTGCACTGCTTACAAGAACCTCAACTTGGTTAAACCTTAAATATCCCAGGAAATATAAAAATGGTTCAAAAAATTGTGGTACTTATGTACGGTGGAATATCCCACAGCCATGAAATCAATGTCATAAGACCAGTAACAGTTAAATGAGTGGATTCAGGTACGATGATTCTAAGTGAAATAAGTCACACAGAAAAAGAAACTTATCATAAGATATCACTTATGAAGATCCTGTAAACATGGCTACACATGAACTGAGTTAGGAAAGAGAACAGAGTCTCACATTTAGAAAACACTCTTATGCCTGCTTAAGGGGGAAGGAGAGGTGGGGTGATACATAAAACCAGAGTTTGATATAAGCACAGGTACCGTTCAAAAACCAACTATGGAATAGACAAGACTTACACCTTCCTCAGTGAAAGGGATTCAAAACCCCATATTTCCCACAGAGGAATATATCGGACTACTAATAATCTTAAAACCTATGTATTGATATGTCTCTTTTAGGGAATTAAGTGTGTCTGGACTGGCATAAACATAGCATCGAGAATCATCTCAAACCCACTATAAAAAGGAATTTCAAAAATAAAACAAAAAAACAGGGAAATTCTTTACAATTCCTTCAGGGTCTCTGATGAAACCTGGCATGACCTTATCTACAACGACAGCTGGATGTGGCATAAGGCAGGACACATGGGACTGAGAGGATTGGTGAGATTGGGTGAACAAATGCAGACCCTATAAAGCAATAATGCATGGCACCCATTCCATGGGTCCCAACTCTCCAGGTTGAAGGGAATATTACTGCAGCTATAAAATGTACGGGAAACCTAGAGAATGGACACACTGTGAATACGAAAGGTCTCTAAAACTCAACGAATAGTCCCTCTTCTGGTGCTCCGGTTTGACTTTCCAACTGCTTTACTATCAATCTCCCAACTTTCAGAGACAGCCCCTTTAACCTCCTGGTTCTCACAGGTTGCCAATTTGGCAGAGGATGAAAGGGAAGTGGGAGAACCAATGAGAGAGTAGCTGTTAGGCATTTGGACTGGCACATGTCACTCTTATTTCCCGGGAGGGAGAAGAATTAACCAAAGTCTCAGCCACCCACCGCGATCCAGTATAGGTCCTGAACCAAAATATTGGACTTGCGTTCAGCTCACAAAAAATGAGTTAAATTATGGACCTCAGGGGCACAGCAATTCACAAACTGGTAGAGTAATAAAGGACAACTATCGTACAAAAATCTGTTGAGGGAAGGCAACGAGGCGGAATTGAAAGCGAGGCAGAATAGAAGGAAACACATTTCAACAGATACGTTGGAATCGCCTTTAAAGCACAGGAAGAGGGGTACAACTTCGACAATGATTCACTTGGCCAAAAAGGGTGAAAGCGTTTTCTCCTGAATATATTCAGGAGAAAACGCATACGCCCATTTTGGCCAATCAAGCAAGCGGGCAATGCAAATCTGCACTACAAAGAAGTATCACTTCCCACAGTTCAAAAGGGACCTCCACAAAATGGGTAAAAAGCAGAAATGCAAGACAGGGCCTGGAGAACAGGAAGCCTTGTTATGCTGATGGGCGGGATGTAAACTGCCAACTGCCTCTCTGGAGGAGTGCATTGTGCTCCATAAAAGAAGGAAAAAACAGAGCTACAGAGCCAGGGGCACTTCCAGACTAGGGTATATACCTTGGGAAAACTGAAAATCAATAAGACAGAGCCACCCCAAAATTTAGGGCTGCACTGCTTACAAGAACCTCAACTTGGGTACACATTAAGTATCCCAGGAAAGACAAAAATCGTTCAAAAAATAGTGGTATTTACGTACGATGGAATATCCCTCAGCCATGCCATCAATGTCATAAGAACAGCAGCAGCAAAATGAGTTGATTCTGGTACGATTATTCTAAGTGAAATAAGTCACACAGAAAAAGAAACTTATCATAAGATATCACTTAAGAAGATCCTGTAAACATTGCTACACATGAACTGAGTTACGAAAGAGAAGAGTCTCACATTTAGAAAACATTCTTATGCCTGCTTAAGGGGGAAGGAGAGGTGGGGTGATGCATAAAACCAGAGTTTGATATAAGCACAGGTACCGTTCAAAAACCAACTATGGAATAGACAAGACTTACACCTTCCTCAGTGAAAGGGACTCAAAACCCCATATTTCCCACAGAGTAATATATCTGACTAGTAAGAGTCATAAAACCTATGTATTGATATGTCTCTCTTAGGGAATCAAGTGTGTCTGGACTGGCATAAACATGGCATCGAGAATCAGCTCAAACCCACTATAAAAAGGAATTTCAAAAACAAAACAAAAAAACAGGGAAATTCTTTACAATTCCTTCAGGGTCTCTGATGAATCCTGGAATGACCCTATCTACAATGACAGCTGGAGGTGTCATAAGGATGGACACATGGGACTGAGAGGATTGGTGAGATTGGGTGAGCAAATGCAGACCCTTTAAAGCAATAATGCATGGCAGCCATTCCATTGGTCACAACTCTCCAGGTTGAAGGGAATATTACTACAGCTATAACATGTACAGGAAACCTAGAGAATGGACACACTGTGAATATGAAAGGTCTCTAAAACTCAACGAATAATCCCTCTCCTTGTGCTCCAGTTTGACTTTCCAACTGCTTTACTATCAATCTCCCAACTTGGAGAGACAGCACCTTTAACCTCCTGGTGTGCACATGTTGCCAATTTGGCAAAGGATGAAAGGGAAGAGGGAGAACCAATGAGAGAGTAGCTGTTAGACATTTGGACAGGCACATTTCTTTCTTATTTCCCAGGAGGAAGAAGAATTAACCAAAGTCTCAGCCACCCAGCAAAAACCAGTATAGGTCCTGAACCAAAATATTGGACTTGCGTTCAGCTCACAAAAAACGAGTTAAAAAATGGACCTCAGGGACACAGTAATTCACAAACTGGCAGAGTAATAAAGGGCAGCTATCGTCCAAAAATCTGTTGAGGGAAGTCAACGAGGCGAACTTGAAAGCGAGGCAGAATAGCAGGAAACAGATTTCAAGAGCCACCTTGGAATCGCCTTTAAAGCACAGGAAGAGGGGCACAACTTCGACAATGATGCACTTTGCCACAAAGGGCGTATGTGTTTTCTCCTGAATATATTCAGGAGAAAACGCATACGCCGGTTTTGGCCAAGGAAGCATAGGGCAATGCAAATCTGCACTACAAAAATGTATGACTTACCACCGGTCAAAAGGGACATCCACAAAATGGGTAAAAACCGGAAAGGCAAGACAAGCCCTGAAGAACAGGGAGCCTTGTTATGCTGATGGGCGGCATGTAAATTGCCAACTGCCTCACTGGAGGAGTGCATTGTGTTCCCTAAAACAAGTAAACAACAGAGCTACAGAGCCAAGGACACTTCCAGTCTAGGGAATATACCTTGGGAAAACTGAAAATCAATAAGACAGAGCCACACCAAAATTTAGGGCTGCACTGCTTACAAGAACCTCAACTTGGGTACACCTTAAATATCCCAGGAAAGATGAAAATCGTTCAAAATATAGTGGTATTTACGTACGATGGAATATCCCTAAGCCACGCCATCAATGTCATAAGACCAGCAGCAGCAAAATGAATTGATTCAGGTACGATTATTCTAAGTGAAATAAGCCACACAGAAAAAGAAACTTATCATAAGATATCACTTAATAAGATCCTGGAAACATTGCTACACATGAACTGATTTAGGAAAGAGAACAGAGTCTCACATTTAGAAAACACTCTTATGCCTGCTTAAGGGGTAAGGAGAGGTGGGGTGATACATAAAACCAGAGTTTGATATAAGCACAGGTACCGTTCAAAAACCAACTATGGAATAGACAAGACTTACACCTTCCTCAGTGAAAGGGACTCAAAACCCCATATTTCCCACAGAGTAATATATCTGACTAGTAAGAATCATAAAACCTATGTATTGATATGTCTCTTTAAGGGAATCGAGTGTGTCTAGACTGGCTTAAACATGACACCAAGAATCAGCTCAAACCCACTATCAAAAGGAATTTCAAAAACAAAACACTAAAACAGGGAAATTCTTTACAATTCCTTCAGGGTCTCTGATGAATCCTGGAATGACCCTATCTACAATGACAGCTGGAGGTGGCATAAGGATGGACACATGGGACTGAGAGGATTGGTGAGATTGGGTGAGCAAATGCAGACCCTTTAGAGCAGTAATGCATGGCAGCCATTCCATTGGTCACAACTCTCCAGGTTGAAGGGAATATTACTACAGCTATAAAATGTATAGGAAACCTAGAGAATGGACACACTGTGAATATGAAAGGTCTCTAAAACTCAACGAATAATCCCTCTCCATGTGCTCCAGTTTGACTTTCCAACTGCTTTACTATCAATCTCCCAACTTGGAGAGACAGCACCTTTAACCTCCTGGTGTGCACATGTTGCCAATTTGGCAAAGGATGAAAGGGAAGAGGGAGAACCAATGAGAGAGTAGCTGTTAGACATTTGGACGGGCATATTTCTTTCTTATTTCCCGGCAGGAAGAAGAATTAACCAAAGTCTCAGCCACCCAGCGAAAACCAGTATAGGTCCTGAACCAAAATATTGGACTTGCGTTCAGCTCACAACAAACGAGTTAAAAAATGGAGCTCAGGGACACAGCAATTCACAAAGTGGCAGAGTAATAAAGGGCAACAATCGTCCAAAAATCTGTTGAGGGAAGTCAACGAGGCGGACTTGAAAGCGAGGCAGAATAGCAGGAAACAGATTTCAAGAGCCACCTTGGAATCGCCTTTAAAGCACAGGAAGAGGGGCAGAACTTCGACAATGATACACTTGGCCAAAACTGGCGTATGCGTTTTCTCCTGAATATATTCAGGATAAAACGCATACGCCATTTTTGGCCAAGCAAGCAAGCGGGCAATGCAAATCTGCACTAAAAAGAAGAATCACTTCCCACCGGTCAAAAGGGACATCCACAAAATGGGTAAAAACCGGAAAGTCAAGGCAGGCCCTGGAGAACAGGGAGCCTTCTTATGCTGATGGGTGGCATGTAAATTGCCAACTGCCTCCCTGGAGGAGTGCACTGTGTTCCCTAAAACAAGTAAACAACAGAGCTACAGAGCCAAGGGCACTTCCAGTCTAGGGAATATACCTTGGGAAAACTGAAAATCATAAAGACAGAGCCACCCCAAAATTTAGGGCTGCACTGCTTCCAAGAACCTCAACTTGGGTAAACCTTAAATATCCCAGGAAATATAAAAATGGTTCAAAAAATTGTGGTACTTATGTACGGTGGAATATCCCACAGCCATGAAATCAATGTCATAAGACCAGTAGCAGTTAAATGAGTGGATTCAGGTACGATGATTCTAAGTGAAATAAGTCACACAGAAACAGAAACTTATCATAAGATATCACTTATGAAGATCCTGTAAACATGGCTACACATGAACTGAGTTAGGAAAGAGAACAGAGTCTCACATTTAGAAAACACTCTTATGCCTGCTTAAGGGGGAAGGAGAGGTGGGGTGATACATAAAACCAGAGTTTGATATAAGCACAGGTACCGTTCAAAAACCAACTATGGAATAGACAAGACTTACACCTTCCTCAGTGAAAGGGATTCAAAACCCCATATTTCCCACAGAGGAATATATCGGACTACTAATAATCTTAAAACCTATGTATTGATATGTCTCTTTTAGGGAATCAAGTGTGTCTGGACTGGCATAAACATGGCATCGAGAATCATCTCAAACCCACTATAAAAAGGAATTTCAAAAATAAAACAAAAAAACAGGGAAATTCTTTACAATTCCTTCAGGGTCTCTGATGAAACCTGGCATGACCCTATCTACAACGACAGCTGGATGTGGCATAAGGCAGGACACATGGGACTGAGAGGATTGGTGAGATTGGGTGAACAAATGCAGACCCTATAAAGCAATAATGCATGGCACCCATTCCATGGGTCCCAACTCTCCAGGTTGAAGGGAATATTACTGCAGCTATAAAATGTACGGGAAACCTAGAGAATGGACACACTGTGAATACGAAAGGTCTCTAAAACTCAACGAATAGTCCCTCTTCTGGTGCTCCGGTTTGACTTTCCAACTGCTTTACTATCAATCTCCCAACTTTCAGAGACAGCCCCTTTAACCTCCTGGTTCTCACAGGTTGCCAATTTGGCAGAGGATGAAAGGGAAGTGGGAGAACCAATGAGAGAGTAGCTGTTAGGCATTTGGACTGGCACATGTCACTCTTATTTCCCGGGAGGGAGAAGAATTAACCAAAGTCTCAGCCACCCACCGCGATCCAGTATAGGTCCTGAACCAAAATATTGGACTTGCGTTCAGCTCACAAAAAATGAGTTAAATTATGGACCTCAGGGGCACAGCAATTCACAAACTGGTAGAGTAATAAAGGACAACTATTGTACAAAAATCTGTTGAGGGAAGGCAACGAGGCGGAATTGAAAGCGAGGCAGAATAGAAGGAAACACATTTCAACAGATACGTTGGAATCGCCTTTAAAGCACAGGAAGAGGGGTACAACTTCGACAATGATTCACTTGGCCAAAAAGGGTGAAAGCGTTTTCTCCTGAATATATTCAGGAGAAAACGCATACGCCCATTTTGGCCAATCAAGCAAGCGGGCAATGCAAATCTGCACTACAAAGAAGTATCACTTCCCACAGTTCAAAAGGGACCTCCACAAAATAGGTAAAAAGCAGAAATGCAAGACAGGGCCTGGAGAACAGGGAGCCTTGTTATGCTGATGGGCGGGATGTAAATTGCCAACTGCCTCTCTGGAGGAGTGCATTGTGTTCCCTAAAAGAAGGAAAAAACAGAGCTACAGAGCCAGGGGCACTTCCAGACTAGGGTATATACCTTGGGAAAACTGAAAATCAATAAGACAGAGCCACCCCAAAATTTAGGGCTGCACTGCTTACAAGAACCTCAACTTGGGTACACATTAAGTATCCCAGGAAAGACAAAAATCGTTCAAAAAATAGTGGTATTTACGTACGATGGAATATCCCTCAGCCATGCCATCAATGTCATAAGAACAGCAGCAGCAAAATGAGTTGATTCTGGTACGATTATTCTAAGTGAAATAAGTCACACAGAAAAAGAAACTTATCATAAGATATCACTTAAGAAGATCCTGTAAACATTGCTACACATGAACTGAGTTACAAAAGACAAGAGTCTCACATTTAGAAAACATTCTTATGCCTGCTTAAGGGGGAAGGAGAGGTGGGGTGATGCATAAAACCAGAGTTTGATATAAGCACAGGTACCGTTCAAAAGCCAACTATGGAATAGACAAGACTTACACCTTCCTCAGTGAAAGGGACTCAAAACCCCATATTTCCCACAGAGTAATATATCTGACTAGTAAGAGTCATAAAACCTATGTATTGATATGTTTCTTTAAGGGAATCGAGTGTGTCTAGACTGGCTTAAACATGACACCAAGAATCAGCTCAAACCCACTAGAAAAAGTATTTCAAAAACAAAACAAAAAAAACAGGGAAATTCTTTACAATTCCTTCAGGGTCTCTGATGAATCCTGGAATGACCCTATCTACAATGACAGCTGGAGGTGGCATAAGGATGGACACATGGGACTGAGAGGATTGGTGAGATTGGGTGAGCAAATGCAGACCCTTTAAAGCAATAATGCATGGCAGCCATTCCATTTGTCACAACTCTCCAGGTTGAAGGGAATATTACTACAGCTATAAAATGTATAGGAAACCTAGAGAATGGACACACTGTGAATATGAAAGGTCTCTAAAACTCAACGAATAATCCCTCTCCTTGTGCTCCAGTTTGAGTTTCCAACTGCTTTACTATCAATCTCCCAACTTGGAGAGACAGCACCTTTAACCTCCTGGTGTGCACATGTTGCCAATTTGGCAAAGGATGACAGGGAAGAGGGAGAACCAATGAGAGAGTAGCTGTTAGACATTTGGACGGGCACATTTCTTTCTTATTTCCCGGGAGGGAGAAGAATTAACCAAAGTCTCAGCCACCCAGCAAAAACCAGTATAGGTCCTGAACCAAAATATTGGACTTGCGTTCAGCTCACAACAAACGAGTTAAAAAATGGAGCTCAGGGACACAGCAATTCACAAACCAGCAGAGTAATAAAGGGTAGCTATCGTCCAAAAATCTGTTGAGGGAAGTCAACGAGGCGAACTTGAAAGCGAGGCAGAATAGCAGGAAACAGATTTCAAGAGCCACCTTGGAATCGCCTTTAAAGCACAGGAAGAGGGGCACAACTTCGACAATGATGCACTTGGCCACAAAGGGCGTATGTGTTTTCTCCTGAATATATTCAGGAGAAAACGCATACGCCCATTTTGGCCAAGCAAGCAAGTGGGCAATGCAAATCTGCACTACAAAAAAGTATCACTTCCCACCGGTCAAAAGGGACATCCACAAAATGGGTAAAAACCGGAAAGGCAAGACAGGCCCTGAAGAACAGGGAGCCTTGTTATGCTGATGGGCGGCATGTAAATTGCCAACTGCCTCACTGGAGGAGTGCATTGTGTTCCCTAAAACAAGTAAACAACAGAGCTACAGAGCCAAGGACACTTCCAGTCTAGGGAATATACCTTGGGAAAACTGAAAATCAATAAGACAGAGCCACCCCAAAATTTAGGGCTGCACTGCTTACAAGAACCTCAACTTGGGTACACCTTAAATATCCCAGGAAAGATAAAAATCGTTCAAAATATAGTGGTATTTATGTACGATGGAATATCCCTCAGCCACGCCATCAATGTCATAAGAACAGCAGCAGCAAAGTGAATTGATTCAGGTACGATTATTCTAAGTGAAATAAGTCACACAGAAACAGAAACTTATCATAAGATATCACTTAATAAGATCCTGTAAACATTGCTACACATGAACTGATTTAGGAAAGAGAACAGAGTCTCACATTTAGAAAACACTCTTATGCCTGCTTAAGGGGTAAGGAGAGGTGGGGTGATACATAAAACCAGAGTTTGATATAAGCACAGGTACCGTTCAAAAACCAACTATGGAATAGACAAGACTTACACCTTCCTCAGTGAAAGGGACTCAAAACCCCATATTTCCCACAGAGTAATATATCTGACTAGTAAGAATCATAAAACCTATGTATTGATATGTCTCTTTAAGGGAATCGAGTGTGTCTAGACTGGCTTAAACATGACACCAAGAATCAGCTCAAACCCACTATCAAAAGGAATTTCAAAAACAAAACACTAAAACAGGGAAATTCTTTACAATTCCTTCAGGGTCTCTGATGAATCCTGGAATGACCCTATCTACAATGACAGCTGGAGGTGGCATAAGGATGGACACATGGGACTGAGAGGATTGGTGAGATTGGGTGAGCAAATGCAGACCCTTTAGAGCAGTAATGCATGGCAGACATTCCATTGGTCACAACTCTCCAGGTTGAAGGGAATATTACTACAGCTATAAAATGTATAGGAAACCTAGAGAATGGACACACTGTGAATATGAAAGGTCTCTAAAACTCAACGAATAATCCCTCTCCATGTGCTCCAGTTTGACTTTCCAACTGCTTTACTATCAATCTCCCAACTTGGAGAGACAGCACCTTTAACCTCCTGGTGTGCACATGTTGCCAATTTGGCAAAGGATGAAAGGGAAGAGGGAGAACCAATGAGAGAGTAGCTGTTAGACATTTGGACGGGCATATTTCTTTCTTATTTCCCGGCAGGAAGAAGAATTAACCAAAGTCTCAGCCACCCAGCGAAAACCAGTATAGGTCCTGAACCAAAATATTGGACTTGCGTTCAGCTCACAACAAACGAGTTAAAAAATGGAGCTCAGGGACACAGCAATTCACAAAGTGGCAGAGTAATAAAGGGCAACAATCGTCCAAAAATCTGTTGAGGGAAGTCAACGAGGCGGACTTGAAAGCGAGGCAGAATAGCAGGAAACAGATTTCAAGAGCCACCTTGGAATCGCCTTTAAAGCACAGGAAGAGGGGCAGAACTTCGACAATGAATCACTTGGCCAAAAATGGCGTATGCGTTTTCTCCTGAATATATTCAGGATAAAACGCATACGCCATTTTTGGCCAAGCAAGCAAGCGGGCAATGCAAATCTGCACTAAAAAGAAGAATCACTTCCCACCGGTCAAAAGGGACATCCACAAAATGGGTAAAAACCGGAAAGTCAAGGCAGGCCCTGGAGAACAGGGAGCCTTCTTATGCTGATGGGTGGCATGTAAATTGCCAACTGCCTCCCTGGAGGAGTGCACTGTGTTCCCTAAAACAAGTAAACAACAGAGCTACAGAGCCAAGGGCACTTCCAGTCTAGGGAATATACCTTGGGAAAACTGAAAATCATAAAGACAGAGCCACCCCAAAATTTAGGGCTGCACTGCTTCCAAGAACCTCAACTTGGGTAAACCTTAAATATCCCAGGAAATATAAAAATGGTTCAAAAAATTGTGGTACTTATGTACGGTGGAATATCCCACAGCCATGAAATCAATGTCATAAGACCAGTAGCAGTTAAATGAGTGGATTCAGGTACGATGATTCTAAGTGAAATAAGTCACACAGAAACAGAAACTTATCATAAGATATCACTTATGAAGATCCTGTAAACATGGCTACACATGAACTGAGTTAGGAAAGAGAACAGAGTCTCACATTTAGAAAACACTCTTATGCCTGCTTAAGGGGGAAGGAGAGGTGGGGTGATACATAAAACCAGAGTTTGATATAAGCACAGGTACCGTTCAAAAACCAACTATGGAATAGACAAGACTTACACCTTCCTCAGTGAAAGGGATTCAAAACCCCATATTTCCCACAGAGGAATATATCGGACTACTAATAATCTTAAAACCTATGTATTGATATGTCTCTTTTAGGGAATCAAGTGTGTCTGGACTGGCATAAACATGGCATCGAGAATCATCTCAAACCCACTATAAAAAGGAATTTCAAAAATAAAACAAAAAAACAGGGAAATTCTTTACAATTCCTTCAGGGTCTCTGATGAAACCTGGCATGACCCTATCTACAACGACAGCTGGATGTGGCATAAGGCAGGACACATGGGACTGAGAGGATTGGTGAGATTGGGTGAACAAATGCAGACCCTATAAAGCAATAATGCATGGCACCCATTCCATGGGTCCCAACTCTCCAGGTTGAAGGGAATATTACTGCAGCTATAAAATGTACGGGAAACCTAGAGAATGGACACACTGTGAATACGAAAGGTCTCTAAAACTCAACGAATAGTCCCTCTTCTGGTGCTCCGGTTTGACTTTCCAACTGCTTTACTATCAATCTCCCAACTTTCAGAGACAGCCCCTTTAACCTCCTGGTTCTCACAGGTTGCCAATTTGGCAGAGGATGAAAGGGAAGTGGGAGAACCAATGAGAGAGTAGCTGTTAGGCATTTGGACTGGCACATGTCACTCTTATTTCCCGGGAGGGAGAAGAATTAACCAAAGTCTCAGCCACCCACCGCGATCCAGTATAGGTCCTGAACCAAAATATTGGACTTGTGTTCAGCTCACAAAAAATGAGTTAAATTATGGACCTCAGGGGCACAGCAATTCACAAACTGGTAGAGTAATAAAGGACAACTATTGTACAAAAATCTGTTGAGGGAAGGCAACGAGGCGGAATTGAAAGCGAGGCAGAATAGAAGGAAACACATTTCAACAGATACGTTGGAATCGCCTTTAAAGCACAGGAAGAGGGGTACAACTTCGACAATGATTCACTTGGCCAAAAAGGGTGAAAGCGTTTTCTCCTGAATATATTCAGGAGAAAACGCATACGCCCATTTTGGCCAATCAAGCAAGCGGGCAATGCAAATCTGCACTACAAAGAAGTATCACTTCCCACAGTTCAAAAGGGACCTCCACAAAATGGGTAAAAAGCAGAAATGCAAGACAGGGCCTGGAGAACAGGGAGCCTTGTTATGCTGATGGGCGGGATATAAATTGCCAACTGCCTCTCTGGAGGAGTGCATTGTGTTCCCTAAAAGAAGGAAAAAACAGAGCTACAGAGCCAGGGGCACTTCCAGACTAGGGTATATACCTTGGGAAAACTGAAAATCAATAAGACAGAGCCACCCCAAAATTTAGGGCTGCACTGCTTACAAGAACCTCAAATTGGGTACACCTTAAATATCCCAGGAAAGATAAAAATCGTTCAAAATATAGTGGTATTTACGTACGATGGAATATCCCTCAGCCATGCCATCAATGTCATAAGAACAGCAGCAGCAAAATGAGTTGATTCTGGTACGATTATTCTAAGTGAAATAAGTCACACAGAAAAAGAAACTTATCATAAGATATCACTTAAGAAGATCCTGTAAACATTGCTACACATGAACTGAGTTACGAAAGAGAAGAGTCTCACATTTAGAAAACATTCTTATGCCTGCTTAAGGGGGAAGGAGAGGTGGAGTGATGCATAAAACCAGAGTTTGATATAAGCACAGGTACCGTTCAAAAGCCAACTATGGAATAGACAAGACTTACACCTTCCTCAGTGAAAGGGACTCAAAACCCCATATTTCCCACAGAGTAATATATCTGACTAGTAAGAGTCATAAAACCTATGTATTGATATGTTTCTTTAAGGGAATCGAGTGTGTCTAGACTGGCTTAAACATGACACCAATAATCAGCTCAAACCCACTAGAAAAAGTATTTCAAAAACAAAACAAAAAAACAGGGAAATTCTTTACAATTCCTTCAGGGTCTCTGATGAATCCTGGAATGACCCTATCTACAATGACAGCTGGAGGTGGCATAAGGATGGACACATGGGACTGAGAGGATTGGTGAGATTGGGTGAGCAAATGCAGACCCTTTAAAGCAATAATGCATGGCAGCCATTCCATTGGTCACAACTCTCCAGGTTGAAGGGAATATTACTACAGCTATAACATGTACAGGAAACCTAGAGAATGGACACACTGTGAATATGAAAGGTCTCTAAAACTCAACGAATAATCCCTCTCCTTGTGCTCCAGTTTGACTTTCCAACTGCTTTACTATCAATCTCCCAACTTGGAGAGACAGCACCTTTAACCTCCTGGTGTGCACATGTTGCCAATTTGGCAAAGGATGAAAGGGAAGAGGGAGAACCAATGAGAGAGTAGCTGTTAGACATTTGGACGGGCACATTTCTTTCTTATTTCCCGGGAGGAAGAAGAATTAACCAAAGTCTCAGCCACCCAGCAAAAACCAGTATAAGTCCTGAACCAAAATATTGGACTTGCGTTCAGCTCACAAAAAACGAGTTAAAAAATGGAGCTCAGGGACACAGCAATTCAAAAACCGGCAGAGTAATAAAGGGCAGCTATCGTCCAAAAATCTGTTGAGGGAAGTCAACGAGGCGAACCTGAAAGCGAGGCAGAATAGCAGGAAACAGATTTCAAGAGCCACCTTGGAATCGCCTTTAAAGCACAGGAAGAGGGGCACAACTTCGACAATGATGCACTTGGCCACAAAGGGCTTATGTGTTTTCTCCTGAATATATTCAGGAGAAAACGCATACGCCCCTTTTGGCCAAGCAAGCAAGTGGGCAATGCAAATCTGCACTACAAAAAAGTATCACTTCCCAGCGGTCAAAAGGGACATCCACAAAATGGGTAAAAACCGGAAAGGCAAGACAGGCCCTGAAGAACAGGGAGTCTTGTTATGCTGATGGGCGGCATGTAAATTGCCAACTGCCTCACTGGAGGAGTGCATTGTGTTCCCTAAAACAAGTAAACAACAGAGCTACAGAGCCAAGGGCACATCCAGTCTATGGAATATACCTTGGGAAAACTGAAAATCAATAAGACAGAGCCACCCCAAAATTTAGGGCTGCACTGCTAACAAGAACCTCAAATTGGGTACACCTTTATTATCCCAGGAAAGACAAATGTGGTTCAAGAAATTTTGGTACTTACGTATGATGGAATATCCCTCAGCCATGAAATCAATGTCATAAGGCCAGTAGCAGCAAAATGATTGGATTCAGGTACGATGATTCTAAGTGACATAAGTCACAGAGAAAAAGAGACTTATCATAAGATATCACTTATGAAGGTCCTGTAAACATGGCCACACATGAACTGAGTTAGGAAAGAGAACAAAGTCTAAAATATAGAAAACACTCTTATGCCAGCTTAAGGGGGAAGGAGAGGTGGGGTGATGCATAAAACCAGAATTTGATATTAGTACAGGTACTGTTCCAAAAACCAAATAAGGAATAGACAAGACCTACACCTTATTCTGTGAAAGGAACTCAACACCCCATATTCCACACAGAGGAATATATGTGACTAGTTAGAACCTTAAAACCTATGTATTGATATGTCTCCATAATGGAATCAAGTGTGTCTAGAATGGCATAAACATGGCAGTGAGAATCAGCTTAAACCCACTATAAAATGGAATTTCAAAAACAAAACAAAAAAACTTGGAATTTCTTTACAATTCCTTCAGGGTCTCTGATGATTCCTGGAATGACCATATCTACAATGACACCTGGATGTGGCATAATGCTGGACACTTGGCACTGAGAAGATTGGTGAGATTGGGTGAGCAAATGCAGACCCTTTAAAGCAGTACTTCATGGCACACATTCCATCGGTCCCAACTCTCCCGGTTGAAGGTAATATTACTATAGATATACCAAGTACGGGAAACGTAGAGAATGGACACACAGTGAATACAAAAGGTTTCTAAAACTCAGCAAATAGTCCCTCTCCTGGTGCTCCGGTTTGACTTTCCAACTGCTTTACTATCAATCTGCCATCTTGGAGAGACAGCCCCTTTAAACTCCTGGTCTGCAAAGGTTGCCAATTTGGCAAAGGATGAAAGAAAAGAGGGAGAACCAGTGAGAGAGTAGATGTTAGGCATTTGGACGGGCACATGTCACTCTAATTTCCCAGGAAGAAGAAGAATTAACCAAAGTCTCAGCCACCCGCCTGGATCCAGTATAGGTCCTGAATCACAATTTTGGACTTGGGTTCAGCTCACAAAATACGAGTAGAAAAATGGAGATCAGGGGCACAGCTATTCACAAACTGGCAGAGTAATAAAGTACTACTATCGTCCAAAAATTTGTTGAGGGAAGGCAACGAGGAGGACTTGAAACGAGGCAGAATAGCAGGAAATAGATTTCAAGAGTTACATTGGAATCGGCTTTAAAGAACAGGAAAAGGGACACAATTTCGACAATGATGCACTTGGCCAAAAAGAGCTTATGCGTTTTCTCTTGAATATATTCAGGAGAAAACGCAAAGGCCTTTCTGGACAAGCAAGCAAGCGGGCAATGCAAATCTGCACTACAAAGTTGTATCACTTCCCACTGGTCAAAAGGGACATCCTCAAAATGTGTAAAAACCAGAAAGGCAATCCAGGCCCTGGAGAACAGGGAGCCTTGTTATGCTGATGGGCGGGATGTAAATTGCCAACTGCCTCTCTGGAGGAGTGCATTGTGTTCCCTAAAAGAAGTAAACAACAGAGCTACAGAGCCAAGGGCACTTCCAGTCTAGGGAATATACCTAGGGAAAACTGAAAATCAAACCACAGAACCACCCCAAACTTTAGGGCTGCACTGCTTACAAAAACGTCAACTTTGGTACACCTTAAATATCCCAGGAAAGATAAAAATTGATCAAAAAATTGTGGTACTTACGTACGGTGGATTATCCCTCAACCATGAAATCAATGTCATAAGGCCAGTAGCAGCAAAATGAGTGGATTCAGGTACGATGATTCTAAGTGAAATAAGTCACACAGAAAAAGAAACTTATCATAAGATATCACTTATGAAGGTCCTGTAAACATGGCTACCCAGGAACTGATTTAGGAAGGAAAGATATTCTCACATTTAGAAAACAATTGTATGCCCGCTTAAAGGGGAAGGAGAGGTGGGTAATGCATAAAACCAGAGTTTGATATTAGTACAGGTACCATTCTAAAAACCAAATACAGGATAGACATTACCTACACCTTCTTAAGTGAAAGGGACTCAACCCCGCATATTCCCCACAGAGGAACATATCTGACAAGTAAGAATCTTAAAACCTATGTATTGATATGTCTCCATAAGGGAATCAAGTGTGTCTAGACTGGCATAAACATAGCAGTGAGAATCAGCTCAAACCCACTATAAAATGGAATTTCAAAAACAAAACAATAAAACAGGGAAATTCTTTACAATTCTTTCAGGGTTTCTGATGAATCCTGGAATGACCCTATCTACAATGACAGCTGGATGTGGCATAAGGCTGGACACTTGGGACTGAGAGGATTGGTGAGATTGGGTGAGCAAATGCAGACCCTTTAAAACAATAATGTGTGGCACCTATTCCATGGGTCCCAAATGTCCAGGTTGAAAGGAATATTACTACAGCTATAACATGTACGCGAAACCTAGAGAATGGACACACTGTGAATATGAAAGGTTTCTAAAACTCAACTAATAATCCCTCTCCTGGTGCTCCGGTTTGACTTTCCAACTGCTTTACTATCAATCTGCCAACTTGGAGAGACAGCCCCATTAAACACCTGGTTCGCACAGTTACCAATTTGGCAAAAATAAAAGGTAAGATGGAGAACAAATGAGAGAGTAGATGTTAGGCATTTGGACGGGTACATGTCACACTAATTGCCCCGCAGGAAGAATAATTAACCAAAGTCTCAGCCACGCGCCAGGAAGCAGTATAGGTCCTGAACCAAAATTTTGGACTTGCGGTCTGCTCACAAAAAACGAATTTAAAAATGGAGCTCAGGGGCACAGGAATTCAGAAACTGGCAGAGTAATAAAGGACAACTATCGCCTAAAAATCTGTTGAGGGAAGGCAACGAGGCGGACTTGAAAGCGAGGCAGTATAGCAGGAAACAGATTTCAAGAGGTATGTTGGAATCGCCTTTAAAGCACAGGAAGAGGGGCACAACTTCGACAATGATGCACTTGGCCAAAGTGGGCGTATGCGTTTTCTCCTGAATATATTCAGGAGAAAACGCATACGCCCTTTTTGGCCAAGAAAGCAAGCGGGCAATGCAAATCTGCACTACAAAGAAGTATCACTTCCCACTGGTCAAAAGGGACATCTGCAAAATGTGTAAAAACCAGAAAGGCAAGACAGGCCCTGGAGAACAGGGATCCTTGTTATGCTGATGGGTGGGATGTAAATTGCCAACTGCCTCTCTGGAGGAGTGCATTGTGTTCCCTAAACCCAGTATACAACAGAGCTACAGAGCCAAGGGCACATCCAGTCTATGGAATATACCTTGGGAAAACTGAATATCAATAAGACAGAGCCACCCCAAAATTTAGGGCTGCACTGCTAACAAGAACCTCAAATTTGGTACACCTTTATTATCCCAGGAAAGACAAATGTTGTTCAAGAAATTTTGGTACTTACGTATGATGGAATATCCCTCAGCCATGAAATCAATGTCATAAGGCCAGTAGCAGCAAAATGATTGGATTCAGGTACGATGATTCTAAGTGACATAAGTCACAGAGAAAAAGAGACTTATCATAAGATATCACTTATGAAGGTCCTGTAAACATGGCCACACATGAACTGAGTTAGGAAAGAGAACAAAGTCTAAAATATAGAAAACACTCTTATGCCAGCTTAAGGGGGAAGGAGAGGTGGGGTGATGCATAAAACCAGAATTTGATATTAGTACAGGTACTGTTCCAAAAACCAAATAAGGAATAGACAAGACCTACACCTTATTCTGTGAAAGGAACTCAACACCCCATATTCCACACAGAGGAATATATGTGACTAGTTAGAACCTTAAAACCTATGTATTGATATGTCTCCATAATGGAATCAAGTGTGTCTAGAATGGCATAAACATGGCAGTGAGAATCAGCTTAAACCCACTATAAAATGGAATTTCAAAAACAAAACAAAAAAACTTGGAATTTCTTTACAATTCCTTCAGGGTCTCTGATGATTCCTGGAATGACCATATCTACAATGACACCTGGATGTGGCATAATGCTGGACACTTGGGACTGAGAAGATTGGTGAGATTGGGTGAGCAAATGCAGACCCTTTAAAGCAGTACTTCATGGCACACATTCCATCGGTCCCAACTCTCCCGGTTGAAGGTAATATTACTATAGATATACCAAGTACGGGAAACGTAGAGAATGGACACACAGTGAATACAAAAGGTTTCTAAAACTCAGCAAATAGTCCCTCTCCTGGTGCTCCGGTTTGACTTTCCAACT
Source organism: Mesoplodon mirus (assembly GCF_964341445.2). Taxonomy (NCBI): domain Eukaryota; kingdom Metazoa; phylum Chordata; class Mammalia; order Artiodactyla; family Ziphiidae; genus Mesoplodon; species Mesoplodon mirus. The sequence continues at coordinate 1,116,632 of NW_028295803.1, read as the reverse complement.
GCTTTACTATCAATCTGCCATCTTGGAGAGACAGCCCCTTTAAACTCCTGGTCTGCAAAGGTTGCCAATTTGGCAAAGGATGAAAGAAAAGAGGGAGAACCAGTGAGAGAGTAGATGTTAGGCATTTGGACGGGCACATGTCACTCTAATTTCCCAGGAAGAAGAAGAATTAACCAAAGTCTCAGCCACCCGCCTGGATCCAGTATAGGTCCTGAATCACAATTTTGGACTTGGGTTCAGCTCACAAAATACGAGTAGAAAAATGGAGATCAGGGGCACAGCTATTCACAAACTGGCAGAGTAATAAAGTACTACTATCGTCCAAAAATTTGTTGAGGGAAGGCAACGAGGAGGACTTGAAACGAGGCAGAATAGCAGGAAATAGATTTCAAGAGTTACATTGGAATCGGCTTTAAAGAACAGGAAAAGGGACACAATTTCGACAATGATGCACTTGGCCAAAAAGAGCTTATGCGTTTTCTCTTGAATATATTCAGGAGAAAACGCAAAGGCCTTTCTGGACAAGCAAGCAAGCGGGCAATGCAAATCTGCACTACAAAGTTGTATCACTTCCCACTGGTCAAAAGGGACATCCTCAAAATGTGTAAAAACCAGAAAGGCAATCCAGGCCCTGGAGAACAGGGAGCCTTGTTATGCTGATGGGCGGGATGTAAATTGCCAACTGCCTCTCTGGAGGAGTGCATTGTGTTCCCTAAAAGAAGTAAACAACAGAGCTACAGAGCCAAGGGCACTTCCAGTCTAGGGAATATACCTAGGGAAAACTGAAAATCAAACCACAGAACCACCCCAAACTTTAGGGCTGCACTGCTTACAAAAACGTCAACTTTGGTACACCTTAAATATCCCAGGAAAGATAAAAATTGATCAAAAAATTGTGGTACTTACGTACGGTGGATTATCCCTCAACCATGAAATCAATGTCATAAGGCCAGTAGCAGCAAAATGAGTGGATTCAGGTACGATGATTCTAAGTGAAATAAGTCACACAGAAAAAGAAACTTATCATAAGATATCACTTATGAAGGTCCTGTAAACATGGCTACCCAGGAACTGATTTAGGAAGGAAAGATATTCTCACATTTAGAAAACAATTGTATGCCCGCTTAAAGGGGAAGGAGAGGTGGGTAATGCATAAAACCAGAGTTTGATATTAGTACAGGTACCATTCTAAAAACCAAATACAGGATAGACATTACCTACACCTTCTTAAGTGAAAGGGACTCAACCCCGCATATTCCCCACAGAGGAACATATCTGACAAGTAAGAATCTTAAAACCTATGTATTGATATGTCTCCATAAGGGAATCAAGTGTGTCTAGACTGGCATAAACATAGCAGTGAGAATCAGCTCAAACCCACTATAAAATGGAATTTCAAAAACAAAACAATAAAACAGGGAAATTCTTTACAATTCTTTCAGGGTTTCTGATGAATCCTGGAATGACCCTATCTACAATGACAGCTGGATGTGGCATAAGGCTGGACACTTGGGACTGAGAGGATTGGTGAGATTGGGTGAGCAAATGCAGACCCTTTAAAACAATAATGTGTGGCACCTATTCCATGGGTCCCAAATGTCCAGGTTGAAAGGAATATTACTACAGCTATAACATGTACGCGAAACCTAGAGAATGGACACACTGTGAATATGAAAGGTTTCTAAAACTCAACTAATAATCCCTCTCCTGGTGCTCCGGTTTGACTTTCCAACTGCTTTACTATCAATCTGCCAACTTGGAGAGACAGCCCCATTAAACACCTGGTTCGCACAGTTACCAATTTGGCAAAAATAAAAGGTAAGATGGAGAACAAATGAGAGAGTAGATGTTAGGCATTTGGACGGGTACATGTCACACTAATTGCCCCGCAGGAAGAATAATTAACCAAAGTCTCAGCCACGCGCCAGGAAGCAGTATAGGTCCTGAACCAAAATTTTGGACTTGCGGTCTGCTCACAAAAAACGAATTTAAAAATGGAGCTCAGGGGCACAGGAATTCAGAAACTGGCAGAGTAATAAAGGACAACTATCGCCTAAAAATCTGTTGAGGGAAGGCAACGAGGCGGACTTGAAAGCGAGGCAGTATAGCAGGAAACAGATTTCAAGAGGTATGTTGGAATCGCCTTTAAAGCACAGGAAGAGGGGCACAACTTCGACAATGATGCACTTGGCCAAAGTGGGCGTATGCGTTTTCTCCTGAATATATTCAGGAGAAAACGCATACGCCCTTTTTGGCCAAGAAAGCAAGCGGGCAATGCAAATCTGCACTACAAAGAAGTATCACTTCCCACTGGTCAAAAGGGACATCTGCAAAATGTGTAAAAACCAGAAAGGCAAGACAGGCCCTGGAGAACAGGGATCCTTGTTATGCTGATGGGTGGGATGTAAATTGCCAACTGCCTCTCTGGAGGAGTGCATTGTGTTCCCTAAAACCAGTATACAACAGAGCTACAGAGCCAAGGGCACATCCAGTCTATGGAATATACCTTGGGAAAACTGAATATCAATAAGACAGAGCCACCCCAAAATTTAGGGCTGCACTGCTAACAAGAACCTCAAATTGGGTACACCTTTATTATCCCAGGAAAGACAAATGTGGTTCAAGAAATTGTGGTACTTACGTATGATGGAATATCCCTCAGCCATGAAATCAATGTCATAAGGCCAGTAGCAGCAAAATGATTGGATTCAGGTACGATGATTCTAAGTGAAATAAGTCACAGAGAAAAAGAGACTTATCATAAGATATCACTTATGAAGGTCCTGTAAACATGGCCACACATGAACTGAGTTAGGAAAGAGAACAGAGTCTAAAATATAGAAAACACTCTTATGCCAGCTTAAGGGGGAAGGAGAGGTGGGGTGATGCATAAAACCAGAATTTGATATTAGTACAGGTACTGTTCCAAAAACCAAATAAGGAATAGACAAGACCTACACCTTATTCTGTGAAAGGAACTCAACACCCCATATTCCACACAGAGGAATATATGTGACTAGTTAGAACCTTAAAACCTATGTATTGATATGTCTCCATAATGGAATCAAGTGTGTCTAGAATGGCATAAACATGGCAGTGAGAATCAGCTTAAACCCACTATAAAATGGAATTTCAAAAACAAAACAAAAAAACTTGGAATTTCTTTACAATTCCTTCAGGGTCTCTGATGATTCCTGGAATGACCATATCTACAATGACACCTGGATGTGGCATAATGCTGGACACTTGGGACTGAGAAGATTGGTGAGATTGGGTGAGCAAATGCAGACCCTTTAAAGCAGTACTTCATGGCACACATTCCATCGGTCCCAACTCTCCCGGTTGAAGGTAATATTACTATAGATATACCAAGTACGGGAAACGTAGAGAATGGACACACAGTGAATACAAAAGGTTTCTAAAACTCAGCAAGTAGTCCCTCTCCTGGTGCTCCGGTTTGACTTTCCAACTGCTTTACTATCAATCTGCCATCTTGGAGAGACAGCCCCTTTAAACTCCTGGTCTGCAAAGGTTGCCAATTTGGCAAAGGATGAAAGAAAAGAGGGAGAACCAGTGAGAGAGTAGATGTTAGGCATTTGGACGGGCACATGTCACTCTAATTTCCCAGGAAGAAGAAGAATTAACCAAAGTCTCAGCCACCCGCCTGGATCCAGTATAGGTCCTGAATCACAATTTTGGACTTGGGTTCAGCTCACAAAATACGAGTAGAAAAATGGAGATCAGGGGCACAGCTATTCACAAACTGGCAGAGTAATAAAGTACTACTATCGTCCAAAAATTTGTTGAGGGAAGGCAACGAGGAGGACTTGAAACGAGGCAGAATAGCAGGAAATAGATTTCAAGAGTTACATTGGAATCGGCTTTAAAGAACAGGAAAAGGGACACAATTTCGACAATGATGCACTTGGCCAAAAAGAGCTTATGCGTTTTCTCTTGAATATATTCAGGAGAAAACGCAAAGGCCTTTCTGGACAAGCAAGCAAGCGGGCAATGCAAATCTGCACTACAAAGTTGTATCACTTCCCACTGGTCAAAAGGGACATCCTCAAAATGTGTAAAAACCAGAAAGGCAATCCAGGCCCTGGAGAACAGGGAGCCTTGTTATGCTGATGGGCGGGATGTAAATTGCCAACTGCCTCTCTGGAGGAGTGCATTGTGTTCCCTAAAAGAAGTAAACAACAGAGCTACAGAGCCAAGGGCACTTCCAGTCTAGGGAATATACCTAGGGAAAACTGAAAATCAAACCACAGAACCACCCCAAACTTTAGGGCTGCACTGCTTACAAAAACGTCAACTTTGGTACACCTTAAATATCCCAGGAAAGATAAAAATTGATCAAAAAATTGTGGTACTTACGTACGGTGGATTATCCCTCAACCATGAAATCAATGTCATAAGGCCAGTAGCAGCAAAATGAGTGGATTCAGGTACGATGATTCTAAGTGAAATAAGTCACACAGAAAAAGAAACTTATCATAAGATATCACTTATGAAGGTCCTGTAAACATGGCTACCCAGGAACTGATTTAGGAAGGAAAGATATTCTCACATTTAGAAAACAATTGTATGCCCGCTTAAAGGGGAAGGAGAGGTGGGTAATGCATAAAACCAGAGTTTGATATTAGTACAGGTACCATTCTAAAAACCAAATACAGGATAGACATTACCTACACCTTCTTAAGTGAAAGGGACTCAACCCCGCATATTCCCCACAGAGGAACATATCTGACAAGTAAGAATCTTAAAACCTATGTATTGATATGTCTCCATAAGGGAATCAAGTGTGTCTAGACTGGCATAAACATAGCAGTGAGAATCAGCTCAAACCCACTATAAAATGGAATTTCAAAAACAAAACAATAAAACAGGGAAATTCTTTACAATTCTTTCAGGGTTTCTGATGAATCCTGGAATGACCCTATCTACAATGACAGCTGGATGTGGCATAAGGCTGGACACTTGGGACTGAGAGGATTGGTGAGATTGGGTGAGCAAATGCAGACCCTTTAAAACAATAATGTGTGGCACCTATTCCATGGGTCCCAAATGTCCAGGTTGAAAGGAATATTACTACAGCTATAACATGTACGCGAAACCTAGAGAATGGACACACTGTGAATATGAAAGGTTTCTAAAACTCAACTAATAATCCCTCTCCTGGTGCTCCGGTTTGACTTTCCAACTGCTTTACTATCAATCTGCCAACTTGGAGAGACAGCCCCATTAAACACCTGGTTCGCACAGTTACCAATTTGGCAAAAATAAAAGGTAAGATGGAGAACAAATGAGAGAGTAGATGTTAGGCATTTGGACGGGTACATGTCACACTAATTGCCCCGCAGGAAGAATAATTAACCAAAGTCTCAGCCACGCGCCAGGAAGCAGTATAGGTCCTGAACCAAAATTTTGGACTTGCGGTCTGCTCACAAAAAACGAATTTAAAAATGGAGCTCAGGGGCACAGGAATTCAGAAACTGGCAGAGTAATAAAGGACAACTATCGCCTAAAAATCTGTTGAGGGAAGGCAACGAGGCGGACTTGAAAGCGAGGCAGTATAGCAGGAAACAGATTTCAAGAGGTATGTTGGAATCGCCTTTAAAGCACAGGAAGAGGGGCACAACTTCGACAATGATGCACTTGGCCAAAGTGGGCGTATGCGTTTTCTCCTGAATATATTCAGGAGAAAACGCATACGCCCTTTTTGGCCAAGAAAGCAAGCGGGCAATGCAAATCTGCACTACAAAGAAGTATCACTTCCCACTGGTCAAAAGGGACATCTGCAAAATGTGTAAAAACCAGAAAGGCAAGACAGGCCCTGGAGAACAGGGATCCTTGTTATGCTGATGGGTGGGATGTAAATTGCCAACTGCCTCTCTGGAGGAGTGCATTGTGTTCCCTAAAACCAGTATACAACAGAGCTACAGAGCCAAGGGCACATCCAGTCTATGGAATATACCTTGGGAAAACTGAATATCAATAAGACAGAGCCACCCCAAAATTTAGGGCTGCACTGCTAACAAGAACCTCAAATTGGGTACACCTTTATTATCCCAGGAAACACAAATGTGGTTCAAGAAATTGTGGTACTTACGTATGATGGAATATCCCTCAGCCATGAAATCAATGTCATAAGGCCAGTAGCAGCAAAATGATTGGATTCAGGTACGATGATTCTAAGTGAAATAAGTCACAGAGAAAAAGAGACTTATCATAAGATATCACTTATGAAGGTCCTGTAAACATGGCCACACATGAACTGAGTTAGGAAAGAGAACAGAGTCTAAAATATAGAAAACACTCTTATGCCAGCTTAAGGGGGAAGGAGAGGTGGGGTGATGCATAAAACCAGAATTTGATATTAGTACAGGTACTGTTCCAAAAACCAAATAAGGAATAGACAAGACCTACACCTTATTCTGTGAAAGGAACTCAACACCCCATATTCCACACAGAGGAATATATGTGACTAGTTAGAACCTTAAAACCTATGTATTGATATGTCTCCATAATGGAATCAAGTGTGTCTAGAATGGCATAAACATGGCAGTGAGAATCAGCTTAAACCCACTATAAAATGGAATTTCAAAAACAAAACAAAAAAACTTGGAATTTCTTTACAATTCCTTCAGGGTCTCTGATGATTCCTGGAATGACCATATCTACAATGACACCTGGATGTGGCATAATGCTGGACACTTGGGACTGAGAAGATTGGTGAGATTGGGTGAGCAAATGCAGACCCTTTAAAGCAGTACTTCATGGCACACATTCCATCGGTCCCAACTCTCCCGGTTGAAGGTAATATTACTATAGATATACCAAGTACGGGAAACGTAGAGAATGGACACACAGTGAATACAAAAGGTTTCTAAAACTCAGCAAGTAGTCCCTCTCCTGGTGCTCCGGTTTGACTTTCCAACTGCTTTACTATCAATCTGCCATCTTGGAGAGACAGCCCCTTTAAACTCCTGGTCTGCAAAGGTTGCCAATTTGGCAAAGGATGAAAGAAAAGAGGGAGAACCAGTGAGAGAGTAGATGTTAGGCATTTGGACGGGCACATGTCACTCTAATTTCCCAGGAAGAAGAAGAATTAACCAAAGTCTCAGCCACCCGCCTGGATCCAGTATAGGTCCTGAATCACAATTTTGGACTTGGGTTCAGCTCATAAAATACGAGTAGAAAAATGGAGATCAGGGGCACAGCTATTCACAAACTGGCAGAGTAATAAAGTACTACTATCGTCCAAAAATTTGTTGAGGGAAGGCAACGAGGAGGACTTGAAACGAGGCAGAATAGCAGGAAATAGATTTCAAGAGTTACATTGGAATCGGCTTTAAAGAACAGGAAAAGGGACACAATTTCGACAATGATGCACTTGGCCAAAAAGAGCTTATGCGTTTTCTCTTGAATATATTCAGGAGAAAACGCAAAGGCCTTTCTGGACAAGCAAGCAAGCGGGCAATGCAAATCTGCACTACAAAGTTGTATCACTTCCCACTGGTCAAAAGGGACATCCTCAAAATGTGTAAAAACCAGAAAGGCAATCCAGGCCCTGGAGAACAGGGAGCCTTGTTATGCTGATGGGCGGGATGTAAATTGCCAACTGCCTCTCTGGAGGAGTGCATTGTGTTCCCTAAAAGAAGTAAACAACAGAGCTACAGAGCCAAGGGCACTTCCAGTCTAGGGAATATACCTAGGGAAAACTGAAAATCAAACCACAGAACCACCCCAAACTTTAGGGCTGCACTGCTTACAAAAACGTCAACTTTGGTACACCTTAAATATCCCAGGAAAGATAAAAATTGATCAAAAAATTGTGGTACTTACGTACGGTGGATTATCCCTCAACCATGAAATCAATGTCATAAGGCCAGTAGCAGCAAAATGAGTGGATTCAGGTACGATGATTCTAAGTGAAATAAGTCACACAGAAAAAGAAACTTATCATAAGATATCACTTATGAAGGTCCTGTAAACATGGCTACCCAGGAACTGATTTAGGAAGGAAAGATATTCTCACATTTAGAAAACAATTGTATGCCCGCTTAAAGGGGAAGGAGAGGTGGGTAATGCATAAAACCAGAGTTTGATATTAGTACAGGTACCATTCTAAAAACCAAATACAGGATAGACATTACCTACACCTTCTTAAGTGAAAGGGACTCAACCCCGCATATTCCCCACAGAGGAACATATCTGACAAGTAAGAATCTTAAAACCTATGTATTGATATGTCTCCATAAGGGAATCAAGTGTGTCTAGACTGGCATAAACATAGCAGTGAGAATCAGCTCAAACCCACTATAAAATGGAATTTCAAAAACAAAACAATAAAACAGGGAAATTCTTTACAATTCTTTCAGGGTTTCTGATGAATCCTGGAATGACCCTATCTACAATGACAGCTGGATGTGGCATAAGGCTGGACACTTGGGACTGAGAGGATTGGTGAGATTGGGTGAGCAAATGCAGACCCTTTAAAACAATAATGTGTGGCACCTATTCCATGGGTCCCAAATGTCCAGGTTGAAAGGAATATTACTACAGCTATAACATGTACGCGAAACCTAGAGAATGGACACACTGTGAATATGAAAGGTTTCTAAAACTCAACTAATAATCCCTCTCCTGGTGCTCCGGTTTGACTTTCCAACTGCTTTACTATCAATCTGCCAACTTGGAGAGACAGCCCCATTAAACACCTGGTTCGCACAGTTACCAATTTGGCAAAAATAAAAGGTAAGATGGAGAACAAATGAGAGAGTAGATGTTAGGCATTTGGACGGGTACATGTCACACTAATTGCCCCGCAGGAAGAATAATTAACCAAAGTCTCAGCCACGCGCCAGGAAGCAGTATAGGTCCTGAACCAAAATTTTGGACTTGCGGTCTGCTCACAAAAAACGAATTTAAAAATGGAGCTCAGGGGCACAGGAATTCAGAAACTGGCAGAGTAATAAAGGACAACTATCGCCTAAAAATCTGTTGAGGGAAGGCAACGAGGCGGACTTGAAAGCGAGGCAGTATAGCAGGAAACAGATTTCAAGAGGTATGTTGGAATCGCCTTTAAAGCACAGGAAGAGGGGCACAACTTCGACAATGATGCACTTGGCCAAAGTGGGCGTATGCGTTTTCTCCTGAATATATTCAGGAGAAAACGCATACGCCCTTTTTGGCCAAGAAAGCAAGCGGGCAATGCAAATCTGCACTACAAAGAAGTATCACTTCCCACTGGTCAAAAGGGACATCTGCAAAATGTGTAAAAACCAGAAAGGCAAGACAGGCCCTGGAGAACAGGGATCCTTGTTATGCTGATGGGTGGGATGTAAATTGCCAACTGCCTCTCTGGAGGAGTGCATTGTGTTCCCTAAAACCAGTATACAACAGAGCTACAGAGCCAAGGGCACATCCAGTCTATGGAATATACCTTGGGAAAACTGAATATCAATAAGACAGAGCCACCCCAAAATTTAGGGCTGCACTGCTAACAAGAACCTCAAATTGGGTACACCTTTATTATCCCAGGAAACACAAATGTGGTTCAAGAAATTGTGGTACTTACGTATGATGGAATATCCCTCAGCCATGAAATCAATGTCATAAGGCCAGTAGCAGCAAAATGATTGGATTCAGGTACGATGATTCTAAGTGAAATAAGTCACAGAGAAAAAGAGACTTATCATAAGATATCACTTATGAAGGTCCTGTAAACATGGCCACACATGAACTGAGTTAGGAAAGAGAACAGAGTCTAAAATATAGAAAACACTCTTATGCCAGCTTAAGGGGGAAGGAGAGGTGGGGTGATGCATAAAACCAGAATTTGATATTAGTACAGGTACTGTTCCAAAAACCAAATAAGGAATAGACAAGACCTACACCTTATTCTGTGAAAGGAACTCAACACCCCATATTCCACACAGAGGAATATATGTGACTAGTTAGAACCTTAAAACCTATGTATTGATATGTCTCCATAATGGAATCAAGTGTGTCTAGAATGGCATAAACATGGCAGTGAGAATCAGCTTAAACCCACTATAAAATGGAATTTCAAAAACAAAACAAAAAAACTTGGAATTTCTTTACAATTCCTTCAGGGTCTCTGATGATTCCTGGAATGACCATATCTACAACGACACCTGGATGTGGCATAATGCTGGACACTTGGGACTGAGAAGATTGGTGAGATTGGGTGAGCAAATGCAGACCCTTTAAAGCAGTACTGCATGGCACACATTCCATCGGTCCCAACTCTCCCGGTTGAAGGTAATATTACTATAGATATACCAAGTACGGGAAACGTAGAGAATGGACACACAGTGAATACAAAAGGTTTCTAAAACTCAGCAAATAGTCCCTCTCCTGGTGCTCCGGTTTGACTTTCCAACTGCTTTACTATCAATCTGCCATCTTGGAGAGACAGCCCCTTTAAACTCCTGGTCTGCAAAGGTTGCCAATTTGGCAAAGGATGAAAGAAAAGAGGGAGAACCAGTGAGAGAGTAGATGTTAGGCATTTGGACGGACACATGTCACTCTAATTTCCCAGGAAGAAGAAGAATTAACCAAAGTCTCAGCCACCCGCCTGGATCCAGTATAGGTCCTGAATCACAATTTTGGACTTGGGTTCAGCTCACAAAATACGAGTAGAAAAATGGAGATCAGGGGCACAGCTATTCACAAACTGGCAGAGTAATAAAGTACTACTATCGTCCAAAAATTTGTTGAGGGAAGGCAACGAGGAGGACTTGAAACGAGGCAGAATAGCAGGAAATAGATTTCAAGAGTTACATTGGAATCGGCTTTAAAGAACAGGAAAAGGGACACAATTTCGACAATGATGCACTTGGCCAAAAAGAGCTTATGCGTTTTCTCTTGAATATATTCAGGAGAAAACGCAAAGGCCTTTCTGGACAAGCAAGCAAGCGGGCAATGCAAATCTGCACTACAAAGTTGTATCACTTCCCACTGGTCAAAAGGGACATCCTCAAAATGTGTAAAAACCAGAAAGGCAATCCAGGCCCTGGAGAACAGGGAGCCTTGTTATGCTGATGGGCGGGATGTAAATTGCCAACTGCCTCTCTGGAGGAGTGCATTGTGTTCCCTAAAAGAAGTAAACAACAGAGCTACAGAGCCAAGGGCACTTCCAGTCTAGGGAATATACCTAGGGAAAACTGAAAATCAAACCACAGAACCACCCCAAACTTTAGGGCTGCACTGCTTACAAAAACGTCAACTTTGGTACACCTTAAATATCCCAGGAAAGATAAAAATTGATCAAAAAATTGTGGTACTTACGTACGGTGGATTATCCCTCAACCATGAAATCAATGTCATAAGGCCAGTAGCAGCAAAATGAGTGGATTCAGGTACGATGATTCTAAGTGAAATAAGTCACACAGAAAAAGAAACTTATCATAAGATATCACTTATGAAGGTCCTGTAAACATGGCTACCCAGGAACTGATTTAGGAAGGAAAGATATTCTCACATTTAGAAAACAATTGTATGCCCGCTTAAAGGGGAAGGAGAGGTGGGTAATGCATAAAACCAGAGTTTGATATTAGTACAGGTACCATTCTAAAAACCAAATACAGGATAGACATTACCTACACCTTCTTAAGTGAAAGGGACTCAACCCCGCATATTCCCCACAGAGGAACATATCTGACAAGTAAGAATCTTAAAACCTATGTATTGATATGTCTCCATAAGGGAATCAAGTGTGTCTAGACTGGCATAAACATAGCAGTGAGAATCAGCTCAAACCCACTATAAAATGGAATTTCAAAAACAAAACAATAAAACAGGGAAATTCTTTACAATTCTTTCAGGGTTTCTGATGAATCCTGGAATGACCCTATCTACAATGACAGCTGGATGTGGCATAAGGCTGGACACTTGGGACTGAGAGGATTGGTGAGATTGGGTGAGCAAATGCAGACCCTTTAAAACAATAATGTGTGGCACCTATTCCATGGGTCCCAAATGTCCAGGTTGAAAGGAATATTACTACAGCTATAACATGTACGCGAAACCTAGAGAATGGACACACTGTGAATATGAAAGGTTTCTAAAACTCAACTAATAATCCCTCTCCTGGTGCTCCGGTTTGACTTTCCAACTGCTTTACTATCAATCTGCCAACTTGGAGAGACAGCCCCATTAAACACCTGGTTCGCACAGTTACCAATTTGGCAAAAATAAAAGGTAAGATGGAGAACAAATGAGAGAGTAGATGTTAGGCATTTGGACGGGTACATGTCACACTAATTGCCCCGCAGGAAGAATAATTAACCAAAGTCTCAGCCACGCGCCAGGAAGCAGTATAGGTCCTGAACCAAAATTTTGGACTTGCGGTCTGCTCACAAAAAACGAATTTAAAAATGGAGCTCAGGGGCACAGGAATTCAGAAACTGGCAGAGTAATAAAGGACAACTATCGCCTAAAAATCTGTTGAGGGAAGGCAACGAGGCGGACTTGAAAGCGAGGCAGTATAGCAGGAAACAGATTTCAAGAGGTATGTTGGAATCGCCTTTAAAGCACAGGAAGAGGGGCACAACTTCGACAATGATGCACTTGGCCAAAGTGGGCGTATGCGTTTTCTCCTGAATATATTCAGGAGAAAACGCATACGCCCTTTTTGGCCAAGAAAGCAAGCGGGCAATGCAAATCTGCACTACAAAGAAGTATCACTTCCCACTGGTCAAAAGGGACATCTGCAAAATGTGTAAAAACCAGAAAGGCAAGACAGGCCCTGGAGAACAGGGATCCTTGTTATGCTGATGGGTGGGATGTAAATTGCCAACTGCCTCTCTGGAGGAGTGCATTGTGTTCCCTAAAACCAGTATACAACAGAGCTACAGAGCCAAGGGCACATCCAGTCTATGGAATATACCTTGGGAAAACTGAATATCAATAAGACAGAGCCACCCCAAAATTTAGGGCTGCACTGCTAACAAGAACCTCAAATTGGGTACACCTTTATTATCCCAGGAAAGACAAATGTGGTTCAAGAAATTGTGGTACTTACGTATGATGGAATATCCCTCAGCCATGAAATCAATGTCATAAGGCCAGTAGCAGCAAAATGATTGGATTCAGGTACGATGATTCTAAGTGAAATAAGTCACAGAGAAAAAGAGACTTATCATAAGATATCACTTATGAAGGTCCTGTAAACATGGCCACACATGAACTGAGTTAGGAAAGAGAACAGAGTCTAAAATATAGAAAACACTCTTATGCCAGCTTAAGGGGGAAGGAGAGGTGGGGTGATGCATAAAACCAGAATTTGATATTAGTACAGGTACTGTTCCAAAAACCAAATAAGGAATAGACAAGACCTACACCTTATTCTGTGAAAGGAACTCAACACCCCATATTCCACACAGAGGAATATATGTGACTAGTTAGAACCTTAAAACCTATGTATTGATATGTCTCCATAATGGAATCAAGTGTGTCTAGAATGGCATAAACATGGCAGTGAGAATCAGCTTAAACCCACTATAAAATGGAATTTCAAAAACAAAACAAAAAAACTTGGAATTTCTTTACAATTCCTTCAGGGTCTCTGATGATTCCTGGAATGACCATATCTACAATGACACCTGGATGTGGCATAATGCTGGACACTTGGGACTGAGAAGATTGGTGAGATTGGGTGAGCAAATGCAGACCCTTTAAAGCAGTACTTCATGGCACACATTCCATCGGTCCCAACTCTCCCGGTTGAAGGTAATATTATTATAGATATACCAAGTACGGGAAACGTAGAGAATGGACACACAGTGAATACAAAAGGTTTCTAAAACTCAGCAAGTAGTCCCTCTCCTGGTGCTCCGGTTTGACTTTCCAACTGCTTTACTATCAATCTGCCATCTTGGAGAGACAGCCCCTTTAAACTCCTGGTCTGCAAAGGTTGCCAATTTGGCAAAGGATGAAAGAAAAGAGGGAGAACCAGTGAGAGAGTAGATGTTAGGCATTTGGACGGGCACATGTCACTCTAATTTCCCAGGAAGAAGAAGAATTAACCAAAGTCTCAGCCACCCGCCTGGATCCAGTATAGGTCCTGAATCACAATTTTGGACTTGGGTTCAGCTCATAAAATACGAGTAGAAAAATGGAGATCAGGGGCACAGCTATTCACAAACTGGCAGAGTAATAAAGTACTACTATCGTCCAAAAATTTGTTGAGGGAAGGCAACGAGGAGGACTTGAAACGAGGCAGAATAGCAGGAAATAGATTTCAAGAGTTACATTGGAATCGGCTTTAAAGAACAGGAAAAGGGACACAATTTCGACAATGATGCACTTGGCCAAAAAGAGCTTATGCGTTTTCTCTTGAATATATTCAGGAGAAAACGCAAAGGCCTTTCTGGACAAGCAAGCAAGCGGGCAATGCAAATCTGCACTACAAAGTTGTATCACTTCCCACTGGTCAAAAGGGACATCCTCAAAATGTGTAAAAACCAGAAAGGCAATCCAGGCCCTGGAGAACAGGGAGCCTTGTTATGCTGATGGGCGGGATGTAAATTGCCAACTGCCTCTCTGGAGGAGTGCATTGTGTTCCCTAAAAGAAGTAAACAACAGAGCTACAGAGCCAAGGGCACTTCCAGTCTAGGGAATATACCTAGGGAAAACTGAAAATCAAACCACAGAACCACCCCAAACTTTAGGGCTGCACTGCTTACAAAAACGTCAACTTTGGTACACCTTAAATATCCCAGGAAAGATAAAAATTGATCAAAAAATTGTGGTACTTACGTACGGTGGATTATCCCTCAACCATGAAATCAATGTCATAAGGCCAGTAGCAGCAAAATGAGTGGATTCACGTACGATGATTCTAAGTGAAATAAGTCACACAGAAAAAGAAACTTATCATAAGATATCACTTATGAAGGTCCTGTAAACATGGCTACCCAGGAACTGATTTAGGAAGGAAAGATATTCTCACATTTAGAAAACAATTGTATGCCCGCTTAAAGGGGAAGGAGAGGTGGGTAATGCATAAAACCAGAGTTTGATATTAGTACAGGTACCATTCTAAAAACCAAATACAGGATAGACATTACCTACACCTTCTTAAGTGAAAGGGACTCAACCCCGCATATTCCCCACAGAGGAACATATCTGACAAGTAAGAATCTTAAAACCTATGTATTGATATGTCTCCATAAGGGAATCAAGTGTGTCTAGACTGGCATAAACATAGCAGTGAGAATCAGCTCAAACCCACTATAAAATGGAATTTCAAAAACAAAACAATAAAACAGGGAAATTCTTTACAATTCTTTCAGGGTTTCTGATGAATCCTGGAATGACCCTATCTACAATGACAGCTGGATGTGGCATAAGGCTGGACACTTGGGACTGAGAGGATTGGTGAGATTGGGTGAGCAAATGCAGACCCTTTAAAACAATAATGTGTGGCACCTATTCCATGGGTCCCAAATGTCCAGGTTGAAAGGAATATTACTACAGCTATAACATGTACGCGAAACCTAGAGAATGGACACACTGTGAATATGAAAGGTTTCTAAAACTCAACTAATAATCCCTCTCCTGGTGCTCCGGTTTGACTTTCCAACTGCTTTACTATCAATCTGCCAACTTGGAGAGACAGCCCCATTAAACACCTGGTTCGCACAGTTACCAATTTGGCAAAAATAAAAGGTAAGATGGAGAACAAATGAGAGAGTAGATGTTAGGCATTTGGACGGGTACATGTCACACTAATTGCCCCGCAGGAAGAATAATTAACCAAAGTCTCAGCCACGCGCCAGGAAGCAGTATAGGTCCTGAACCAAAATTTTGGACTTGCGGTCTGCTCACAAAAAACGAATTTAAAAATGGAGCTCAGGGGCACAGGAATTCAGAAACTGGCAGAGTAATAAAGGACAACTATCGCCTAAAAATCTGTTGAGGGAAGGCAACGAGGCGGACTTGAAAGCGAGGCAGTATAGCAGGAAACAGATTTCAAGAGGTATGTTGGAATCGCCTTTAAAGCACAGGAAGAGGGGCACAACTTCGACAATGATGCACTTGGCCAAAGTGGGCGTATGCGTTTTCTCCTGAATATATTCAGGAGAAAACGCATACGCCCTTTTTGGCCAAGAAAGCAAGCGGGCAATGCAAATCTGCACTACAAAGAAGTATCACTTCCCACTGGTCAAAAGGGACATCTGCAAAATGTGTAAAAACCAGAAAGGCAAGACAGGCCCTGGAGAACAGGGATCCTTGTTATGCTGATGGGTGGGATGTAAATTGCCAACTGCCTCTCTGGAGGAGTGCATTGTGTTCCCTAAAACCAGTATACAACAGAGCTACAGAGCCAAGGGCACATCCAGTCTATGGAATATACCTTGGGAAAACTGAATATCAATAAGACAGAGCCACCCCAAAATTTAGGGCTGCACTGCTAACAAGAACCTCAAATTGGGTACACCTTTATTATCCCAGGAAAGACAAATGTGGTTCAAGAAATTGTGGTACTTACGTATGATGGAATATCCCTCAGCCATGAAATCAATGTCATAAGGCCAGTAGCAGCAAAATGATTGGATTCAGGTACGATGATTCTAAGTGAAATAAGTCACAGAGAAAAAGAGACTTATCATAAGATATCACTTATGAAGGTCCTGTAAACATGGCCACACATGAACTGAGTTAGGAAAGAGAACAGAGTCTAAAATATAGAAAACACTCTTATGCCAGCTTAAGGGGGAAGGAGAGGTGGGGTGATGCATAAAACCAGAATTTGATATTAGTACAGGTACTGTTCCAAAAACCAAATAAGGAATAGACAAGACCTACACCTTATTCTGTGAAAGGAACTCAACACCCCATATTCCACACAGAGGAATATATGTGACTAGTTAGAACCTTAAAACCTATGTATTGATATGTCTCCATAATGGAATCAAGTGTGTCTAGAATGGCATAAACATGGCAGTGAGAATCAGCTTAAACCCACTATAAAATGGAATTTCAAAAACAAAACAAAAAAACTTGGAATTTCTTTACAATTCCTTCAGGGTCTCTGATGATTCCTGGAATGACCATATCTACAATGACACCTGGATGTGGCATAATGCTGGACACTTGGGACTGAGAAGATTGGTGAGATTGGGTGAGCAAATGCAGACCCTTTAAAGCAGTACTTCATGGCACACATTCCATCGGTCCCAACTCTCCCGGTTGAAGGTAATATTACTATAGATATACCAAGTACGGGAAACGTAGAGAATGGACACACAGTGAATACAAAAGGTTTCTAAAACTCAGCAAATAGTCCCTCTCCTGGTGCTCCGGTTTGACTTTCCAACTGCTTTACTATCAATCTGCCATCTTGGAGAGACAGCCCCTTTAAACTCCTGGTCTGCAAAGGTTGCCAATTTGGCAAAGGATGAAAGAAAAGAGGGAGAACCAGTGAGAGAGTAGATGTTAGGCATTTGGACGGGCACATGTCACTCTAATTTCCCAGGAAGAAGAAGAATTAACCAAAGTCTCAGCCACCCGCCTGGATCCAGTATAGGTCCTGAATCACAATTTTGGACTTGGGTTCAGCTCACAAAATACGAGTAGAAAAATGGAGATCAGGGGCACAGCTATTCACAAACTGGCAGAGTAATAAAGTACTACTATCGTCCAAAAATTTGTTGAGGGAAGGCAACGAGGAGGACTTGAAACGAGGCAGAATAGCAGGAAATAGATTTCAAGAGTTACATTGGAATCGGCTTTAAAGAACAGGAAAAGGGACACAATTTCGACAATGATGCACTTGGCCAAAAAGAGCTTATGCGTTTTCTCTTGAATATATTCAGGAGAAAACGCAAAGGCCTTTCTGGACAAGCAAGCAAGCGGGCAATGCAAATCTGCACTACAAAGTTGTATCACTTCCCACTGGTCAAAAGGGACATCCTCAAAATGTGTAAAAACCAGAAAGGCAATCCAGGCCCTGGAGAACAGGGAGCCTTGTTATGCTGATGGGCGGGATGTAAATTGCCAACTGCCTCTCTGGAGGAGTGCATTGTGTTCCCTAAAAGAAGTAAACAACAGAGCTACAGAGCCAAGGGCACTTCCAGTCTAGGGAATATACCTAGGGAAAACTGAAAATCAAACCACAGAACCACCCCAAACTTTAGGGCTGCACTGCTTACAAAAACGTCAACTTTGGTACACCTTAAATATCCCAGGAAAGATAAAAATTGATCAAAAAATTGTGGTACTTACGTACGGTGGATTATCCCTCAACCATGAAATCAATGTCATAAGGCCAGTAGCAGCAAAATGAGTGGATTCAGGTACGATGATTCTAAGTGAAATAAGTCACACAGAAAAAGAAACTTATCATAAGATATCACTTATGAAGGTCCTGTAAACATGGCTACCCAGGAACTGATTTAGGAAGGAAAGATATTCTCACATTTAGAAAACAATTGTATGCCCGCTTAAAGGGGAAGGAGAGGTGGGTAATGCATAAAACCAGAGTTTGATATTAGTACAGGTACCATTCTAAAAACCAAATACAGGATAGACATTACCTACACCTTCTTAAGTGAAAGGGACTCAACCCCGCATATTCCCCACAGAGGAACATATCTGACAAGTAAGAATCTTAAAACCTATGTATTGATATGTCTCCATAAGGGAATCAAGTGTGTCTAGACTGGCATAAACATAGCAGTGAGAATCAGCTCAAACCCACTATAAAATGGAATTTCAAAAACAAAACAATAAAACAGGGAAATTCTTTACAATTCTTTCAGGGTTTCTGATGAATCCTGGAATGACCCTATCTACAATGACAGCTGGATGTGGCATAAGGCTGGACACTTGGGACTGAGAGGATTGGTGAGATTGGGTGAGCAAATGCAGACCCTTTAAAACAATAATGTGTGGCACCTATTCCATGGGTCCCAAATGTCCAGGTTGAAAGGAATATTACTACAGCTATAACATGTACGCGAAACCTAGAGAATGGACACACTGTGAATATGAAAGGTTTCTAAAACTCAACTAATAATCCCTCTCCTGGTGCTCCGGTTTGACTTTCCAACTGCTTTACTATCAATCTGCCAACTTGGAGAGACAGCCCCATTAAACACCTGGTTCGCACAGTTACCAATTTGGCAAAAATAAAAGGTAAGATGGAGAACAAATGAGAGAGTAGATGTTAGGCATTTGGACGGGTACATGTCACACTAATTGCCCCGCAGGAAGAATAATTAACCAAAGTCTCAGCCACGCGCCAGGAAGCAGTATAGGTCCTGAACCAAAATTTTGGACTTGCGGTCTGCTCACAAAAAACGAATTTAAAAATGGAGCTCAGGGGCACAGGAATTCAGAAACTGGCAGAGTAATAAAGGACAACTATCGCCTAAAAATCTGTTGAGGGAAGGCAACGAGGCGGACTTGAAAGCGAGGCAGTATAGCAGGAAACAGATTTCAAGAGGTATGTTGGAATCGCCTTTAAAGCACAGGAAGAGGGGCACAACTTCGACAATGATGCACTTGGCCAAAGTGGGCGTATGCGTTTTCTCCTGAATATATTCAGGAGAAAACGCATACGCCCTTTTTGGCCAAGAAAGCAAGCGGGCAATGCAAATCTGCACTACAAAGAAGTATCACTTCCCACTGGTCAAAAGGGACATCTGCAAAATGTGTAAAAACCAGAAAGGCAAGACAGGCCCTGGAGAACAGGGATCCTTGTTATGCTGATGGGTGGGATGTAAATTGCCAACTGCCTCTCTGGAGGAGTGCATTGTGTTCCCTAAAACCAGTATACAACAGAGCTACAGAGCCAAGGGCACTTCCAGCCTAGGAAATATACCTTGGGAAAACTGAAAATCAATAAGACAGAGCCACCCCAAAATTTAGGGCTTCACTGCTTACAAGAACCTCAACTTGTGTATACCTTAAATATCCCAGGAAAGACAAAAATGGTTCAAGAAATTTTGGTACTTACGTACGATGGAATATCCCTCAGCCATGAAATCAATTTCATAAGGCCAGTAGCAGCAAAATGAGTGGATCCAGGTACGATGATTCTAAGTGAAATAAGTCACAGAGAAAAAGAAACTTATCATAAGATATCACTTATGAAGGTCCTATAAATATGGCCTCACATGAACTGAGTTAGGAAAGATACCAGAGTAACGAATCTCATCATAAGATATCACTCATAGTGGGAATGTACACATGGATACACATGAACTGATTTACAAACACAACGGAATCACACATTTAGAAAACAATCTTCTGCCTGCTTAAGAGGAAAGGCGAGGTGGGGTGATGCATAAAACCACAGTTTTAAATTAGCACAGATACCGTTATATAAACCATGTATGTAATAGACAACACCTACTCCCGGCACAATGAACTGGACTCAACACCCCCTATTCATTGCAGAGGAATATGTCTGACTCTAAGTATTTTAAAACATATGTATTCTCATGTCTCCATAAAGGAATCATGTGTGTGTATAACGGCATGAACACAGCACTGAAATTCAGTTAAACCCACTTATAAAAATAAATTTCAAAAGCAAAATGCAAAAACAGCGAAACAGTGAGAAAGTCTTAAAAATTACGTTCAGGGCCTGTGATGCAACCTGGATTGACCACCTTTACACCCACAGCTGGATGAGACATATGACTGGACACTTGGGGCTGACAAGATGGCTGAGGTTGTGTGAGCAAAAGAACACCACTTAGAGCAATACTGTGTGCTACCCATTCTAGTGGTCCCAACTCTCCAGGTTTAAGGGAATCTTCCTACAGTTAAAACATGCATGGGAAACCCAGTGGATGGTACACTGTGTAATTGGGAAAGTTTTCTAAATGGTACCTCATTTTTCCTTTTGTCATGCTCGGCTTCGCCATACCATCTGCATTACTAAAAATCTCCCCACTTGGAGTGTCAGCGCCTTTAACCTCCTGTTATGCACAGTTTGCAAATTGTGCAGAGGATGAACAGGAAGAGGGGGAATAAATGAGAGATTAGCTGTAGGTGTTTGGATGGGCACATGTCACTCTAGTTTCCCACCAGGAAGAAGAATTAACCAAAGGCTCAGCCTGAAGCCCCGGAACCAGACTAGGGCCTAAAGCCATCCTGCGGTAGTGCAGCCAGCTCACAAAGAGGCGAGTTGAAAAATGGAAATCAGGGGCACAGCAATTCACAAACTTGCAGAGTTATAAAGGACAACTATCATCCAGAAATATATTGAGGAAAGGCAGTGAAGAGGATTTGAATGCAAGGCAGAATTGAAGGAAACAGATTTCAAGAGGTAGATTTGAGTCATCTTTAAAGCACATGAAAAGCAACAGAATTTCGACAATCTTGCCCTTGGCTGAAAAGGGAGTATGTGTATTTTCTTGAATATATTCGGGAAAAAATGCATACACCCTTTTTGGCTAAGCAAGCCATCAGGCATTGCAAATCCACACTACAGAGAAGTGTCCGTTACCTACAGTCAAAAGGGCCATCCTCAAATAGTGTAAAAACCGCAAATGCAGGACAGGCCATTGAGAAAAGGGAGCCTGGTTACGCCGATGGACAGGATGTAAATTGCCAACAGCCTCTCTGGAGAACTGTATGTTGTTTTCTAAAACAGAGCTACAGAGCATAGCACACTTCCACTCATGGGCGTGTATTTTGGGATAACTAAAAATCAATAACTCACAGCCAGCCCAAACTTTAGGGCTGCTCTGTTTACAAGAACCTCGACTTCAGTACACTTTAAATATCCCAGTAAAGGAAAAAAAATGGATATAGATGTTGTGGTACTTATATACAATGGAATGTCACTCAGACATAAAATCAATGTCATAAGGCCAATAGCAGCTTAATGATTGGCTTTAGATACGATGATGCTAAGTGAAATGAGCGACAAAGAAAAAGAAACTTATTGTACTATATCACTTATAGAGGAAATGTAAACATGGCTACACATGAACTGAATTTCAAAAGAGAACAGAGTTACACATTTAGAAAACACACTTATGCCTCCTTAAGGGGAAAGGTGACGTGGGGTGATGTATAAAAGCAGAGTTTGAAATTAGCACAGATCCCATTCCATATACCAAATATGTAATAGACAAGACCTACTCCTTTCTCAATGAACTGGACACAAAACACCCTATTCACTGAAGAGGAATATATCTGACTGGTAATAACCTTGAAACCTATGTATTTATATGTCTCCATAATGGAATCAAGTGTATGTAGATAGGCATAAACACAGATCAATGGAACAGGACAGAAAGCCCAGAGATAAACCTACATACCTATGGCTATCTCATCTATGACAAAGGAGCTAAGGATATACAATGGAGAAAAGACAGTCTCTTCAGTAATTGGTGCTGGGAGAACTGGACCCCTCCACATAAAAGAATGAAATTAGAACACTCCATAACACCATACTCAAAAATAAACTCTAAATTGATTAGAGATCTAAATATAAGACCACACACTATAAAACACTTAGAGGAAACCATAGGCAGAACACTCTATGACATAAATCACAGCAAGATCCTTTTTGACCCAACACTTAGAGAAATGGAAATAAAAACAGAAATCAACAAATGGGACCTAATGAAACTTAAAAGCTTTTACACAGTACAGGAAAACTTAAACAAGATGCAAAAACAACCCTTAGAATGGGAGAAAATATTTTCAAATGAAGCAATTGACAAAGGATTAATCTCCTAACTTTACAAGCACCTCATGTAGCTCAATACCACAAAAACAAACAACCCAATCCAAAAACGGGCAGAAGACCTAAATAGACATTTCTCCAAAGAAGATATACAGATTACCAAGAAACACATGAAAGGATGCTGAACATCACTAATCATTAGAGAAATGCAAATCAAAACTACCCTGAGGTATCACCTCACAGCAGTCAGAGTGGCAATCATCAAAAAAATCTACAAAACTATAAACGCTGGAGAGGCCTTTATTGGAGAAAAGGGAACACACTTGCACTGTGGGTGGGAATGTAAATTGATATGGTCACTAGGGAGAACATTACGGAGGTTCCTTTAAATAACTAACAATAGAAGTACCATACGACACAACAATCCAACTACTGGACATTTGCCTTGTGAAAACCATAATTCAAAAAGAGTTATGTACAAAAATGTTCATTGCAGCTCTATTTGCAATAGCCAGGACATGGAAGCAACCTAAGTGTCCATCGACAGATGAATGGATAAAGAAGATCTGGCACATATATACAATGGAATATTACTCAGCCAAAAAAAGAAGCAAACTGAGCTATTTGTACTGAGGTGGATGGATTTAGAATCTGTCCTACACAGAGAAGTAAGTCAGAAAGGGAAAAACAAATACTGTATGTTAACAGAGATATACGGAATCTAATGAAGAAAAAAAAAAGATTTTGAAGAACCTAGTGGCAGGACAGGATTAAGGACACAGACATAGTGAAAGGACTTGAGGACACCGGAAGGGGGATGGGTAAGTTGGGACAAAGTGAGAGAGTGGCATGGACATAAATACATTACCAAATGTAACACCGATAGCTACTGGGAAGCAGCCACATAGAACAGGGAGATCAGCTTGGTGCTTTGTGAGCACATAAAGGGGTGGGATATGGAGTGTGGGAGGGAGATGCAAGAGGGAGGGGATCTGGTGATATTTGTATATGTATAGCTGATTCACTTTGTTATACAGCAGAAACGAACACTCCACTGTAAAGCAATTATACTCCAATAAACGTGTAAAAGGAAAAAAAAAAAAAAGAAATCCCAGGGATAAACCTACACACCTATGGTCAACTAATCTATGACAAAGGAAGCAAGACTATACAATGGAGATAAGACAGTCTCTTCAATCATTGGTGCTGGGAAATATGGACAGCTACATGTAAAAGAATGAAATTAGAACACTCCCCAACACCATACATAAAAATATATTCAAAATGGATTAGAGACCTTAATGTAAGACCAGACAGTATAAAACTCTGAGAGAAAAACTTACGAAGGATACTCTGACGTAAATCACAGCAAGATCTTTTTTGATACACCTCCTATAGTAATGAAATAAAAAAGAAAACTAAACAGATGGGACCTAATGAAACGTAAAAGCTTTTGCAAAGCAAAGGAAACTACAAACAAGATGAAAAGACAACCCTCAGAATGGCAGAAAATATTTGCAAACGAATCAATGGACAAATGATTAATCTCCAATATATATAAACAGCTCATGCAGCTCAATATTAATAAAACAAACAACCCAATACAAAAATGGAAGAAGATCTAAATAGATATTTCTTCCAAGAAGACATAGAGATGGCCAGTACACACATGAAAATCTGCTCAACATCACTAATTATTAGAGAAATGGAAATCGAAACTACAATGAGGTATCACGTCAAATCATCAGAAAATCTACAAACAGCAAATGCTGGAGAGGGTGTGGAGAAAAGGAACCTTCTTCCACTATTGTTGGGAATGTAAATCGATACAGTCTCTATGGAGAACAGTATGGATGTTCCTTAAAAAAATTAAAAATAGAATTTCCATATAATCCAGCAATCCCACTACTGGGCATATACCCAGAGAAAACCATAAATCAAAAAGACACATTCACCACAATGTTCATTGCAGCACTATTTACAATAGCCAGGTAATGAAAGCAACCTAAGTGCCCACAGACAGACGAATGGATAAAGATATGGTACATATATATAATGGAATATTACTCAGCCATACATAGGAATGAAATTGGGTCATTTGTAGAGACCTTGATGGATCTAGAGACTGTCATACAGAGTGAAGTAAGTCAGAAACAGAAAAACAAATATTGTATATTAATGCATATATGTGGAAACTAGAAAAATGGTACAGATGAACCGGTTTGCAGGGCAGAGATAGAGACACAGATGTAGAGAACAAACATATGGACACCAAGGGGGGAACACCATGTGAGGGTGGTGGTGGGATGAATTGGGAGTCTATGATTCACATGTGCAAACTTATATGTATAAAATCGATATCCAATAAGAACCTGCTGTATAAAATGAATAAATAAATTTTAAAAAATTAAAAATAAATAACATTTAATAAAATAAAACAGAAAAAATGTTTTTCCCTTCACATAGATGTCTTTATATTAATGCATTATTTCCATGTTTATATCTCCAAATTTTAAAAAAAAAGAGGAATAAATAAAATCTACCTTGAAACAAAAAGAAAAAAAAAAAAAAAAAAACAGAACCCACCAGTTATACAGAGGAAAATCGTATAAGGGCACTTGCTCCAGTGGTAAAAAATTCTTAAGTTGGTCAGAGTTGGGAAATCGTCTCCAATGCAGTCAGCAGCACTCCCCCCCACAAGGAGCATCCTCATTGCAAAGCTGGGGGACTGTGTCGAGGCGTCTGTGAGTAAATGTGAGCTGAGCCCCAGTCCTGCTGCAGCTGAACTCTTCCCACCGTTTCCAGGTAAAACACCTGAATATGTACAAGCACTTGCAAGCCTAGAGGAAGGGCTGTGGAGCCAGACTAGCGAGAGCACGCAGGCCGACTTGGTGCCTGCAGGCCAGCCAGGATGGTCCTGGCCCCAGAAGCTCTTCTGGAAGCTTTCCATTTCCCTAGCTGAGATATCCCTCCTGCCATGGCCCCCACTGCTTTTTTACTTCCTCACCTCTGCCTGGGGAGAAATTCCAGCGGCAGGTATGGATGACACATCCTCTTCTTTAGCAGGTGGCAGCCTAGCAACTCCTGCAGAAAGTCCAGCAGAGCCCCCCTCACACTGGGCCACCCACAAAGCCACGGCCTCTCCCTCCCTACCACCACCCCAGCCCCGACACTCCTGACGGGGCAGACAATATGGCGTCAGGCACAGCTACAGGGGCTCTTGCTGACTGGAGAGGTGTTTATATTGACCTCAACCCAGGCACATATGGGGAGGGCCGGCAGGCAGTGTCAGGCTGCCCAAATCAGCAAATCCTCATCCCTCAGGGGCTCACAGTTGCAGAAAATTAACCTTGCTAAACGGGCCAGGCCCAAGGAACAGGTGTGGGCTCTTGAGAGTCAGGATAGACAAGGGGCTGCAGCTGCGGCTTGTTTTCTTATCATTTTATCTGGTCCATGAGTGGAAAACAACTTCAAGAAGACCCTATCCTAATGAGAGGAACCCAGGAGTCAGGGAGAGGAGTGATGGTGGGTGGAGACAGAGGCCTGGTGCCCTGGCTGCAGTGGAAGTGTCTGGAAGACCAGGCAGAGAGAGGCTGCACAGAGTGATAGCCAGGGTCACAGACCTGTCAGAGCTGCTGTTTGTTAGTTCAAGTCCTGCTCTGAGGTGTTCTGTGTCAGCTGTGAGCGACAGGTGAGCTGGGGGTTCTCTGCAAGGTGGGCTATGTGCACAGTTCCTGTGTGTCCAGCCCTGCTGGTGTACCAGCACAGGGGAGCTCCGTATCCTGGGAAGGGCCTGACTATGAGAGCCCCATGGGCTGCTGGGTAGCTGCACAGGTGAGCTCCATACCCTGGGAGGGACTTGAACACGAGAGCCACGTGGGCTGTGGGGTGGGGGGTGCAGCCCAGGTGAGCTCCATATCCTGGGATTGGCCTGACCACGAGAGCCCCATGGGCTGCTGGAGACCTGGTAAAGGATATCAGGACAGTCAGTGAAGCCACCGAGGTTATACATCCAGTAGCTCCTTTTTCCTACACCCTGCTGCTCATTCTACCATCCACCAGGCCATGGAATTCTGTATTACACTTCAATGATGTCTTCTTCTGTATTCCATTCATCTCAGAGTCACAAGAATTTTTGGCTTGTGTGTGGCAGGACACAACATGCAACACAGGCAATAATGCTGGGCCGTCCTGCCCCAATGGTTCAAAAATCCCCACACCATCATTGGGGAACTGTCCTCTAAAAACCTAAAAGTTCTACCTCTGTAAAAGGGAACCCTCCTTCAATATGCACATGACATTCTGATCGCCAGGCCTACTAAAGACGCCTCTGAACTACCTAGCCAAGAAAGGATAGAAGGTGTCCAAGAAAAAGTCTCAAATATACCAGGCTCAGGTGACATGACTGGGCTTCATTCTCACAGATATTTGGAGAAACGCATCCCAGGATAGGGAAGAAGCCATTTGCAGCCTTACCTCTTCTAAAACTAGAAGACAGCTTAGGGGTTCCTGGGGAGGCCAAGGATTTCTGCATCTGGATCCCTAACTACAGTCTAATAGCTGGGACTCTACATGAAACACTGACACGAAAAGATGATGATCCTTTTGTATAGAATCCAGAAGCAGCCTTTCAAGAATGGAAAGATCAGTCAATTCAGACCCTTGCCCAGGAACTCGCTAATTTAGCTAAACCCTTTGACCTTTACATACCCAGTCAGAGGTTAATTGCCCTTGGAGCCTTATTGCAAAAACTGGGACCACTTGAAATGGAGCAACACAAGAATGACCTTCAGGTATGATAAACTATGGTCACCAAGGGCTTTGCCCACTGAATCATCAGGCCAGGATACTGGAGTATCTAAAAAGCTGGAAATCAGCAGCCCACAAGGCCAGCTCCCTCCTAAGGGAAAAGGACCCCACGTGGTGATCCTAACCACCCATCATGCCCTGAAGTTGCAGGGGTCGCTCTGTGGACACACTGACCTCGAGTGAGGAGGCCCTCCAACTCCAACCTCCAGAGAGACAAACGGGAGACACGGGCCCCCAAGATGACTCGTGTGACCAACACTTGACCTGGAGTTTCTCTCAGAAAACAACAAGACTCTGCCCCGAAAGAGCAGACTACTGCTTGCAGGACTTACTGCACCCAGAGGGGAGCTAATAAGCTTGGCGGGGGAAACGTATATCACGCTTTCACCATAGAAAACCCTACAGACACCGCGGTGATGGTGGCCAATATGACCGGCTGGACTGCTGGCTACTTCTAAAGGCCGTTGACTCAGTGGACGTCATGGTCCTGGATCACCACTGACCCTGGACTGTCTGGGAGTTGCACGGGCAGGGTTCTGACACATGGTGCTGTTTGTACATTAATTCAGGGACCTAATTAAAGAAAGCACAGACTACTGGTCAGAGCATCTAGGCTGGCAAAAACCGTCAGCCTAAGGTCGCCGAACAAATGTGGGGTGGGGTGAAACCTGCCACTTCAGCATCTCTGCACATCTCTTTCCTGGACACTTAAAGGTCATTAGAATCTATAACACTTCCAATGCTGGTGCTAAGGCGTACGGGAAGTGAGGCAGGAGGCCTTGGGACAATCAACCTCACCTGGGGGCTGGTGGGGAGACGTTTTGCCCCTCCCCCCAGGTATCAGGGCTCCCACCACAGCATGAAGCAGTTACAAAAGAGGGGTATGCACCCTCAACACCCCAAGAATGAGGAACGGAACAAAAAGCAGAGGAGGGGTTCGTCTCTGGCAACGTTCATTAAAAATTCCTGGGAGATAAAAAGAGAATCTGGGCAATAAAATAAAGTCTAAGCTGTTTTTCCTTTGTGCTTTGTCTAATTTCACGTGCTCCTAGGGTTCTGCATGCAGAGGTCCCATACCCGGCACTTCAGACCCGATTTCGTAGTGCAGAATGGCTGGGTCAACCCCTCAGCTAGCGGGGTCCCATGCAGACTCCACGGCATAGAGCCTGAACTTCAGCCAACCCAGCCCTCGAGAGCTCCATCCCTTCCCTCCCACTGACGCTGCTGGGATCCCTACAGAGCATCTCAGCCCACAGCCCGTGGGGGAGTGCACACTCTCACCTCTCCATTCTGTTTTCAAAGTAATGTTTCCTTTGCTTCTGAACCAAACTCAGTCTTGATCTGTTGGCTCCAATGACACTGGGCACGGGGACTTCTGTTGGGGTCCACTCTGGAGGATCAGTAACAGAAATTGAGAACATTGTAACTTCAATGAACAGATGTGTGAGCCAAACTGTAGTTAACACAGAGCAGTGTATAATGCTCGGGTAAAATAAGATGTTTCTAAGACTTACCTTTGATATTTCCATCACTTTACTATAAGCAAGTTCAGTGAAGACGTCTGTCTTATTTGTCAGGTCAACATTAGAGAAATGAAGTGATTTATTTCCATGGATGTACATCGAATACTCTTGGCGGAAGCGTCAATCTTGTTTTGAATGCTTTTCCATTGAAAAGGATACCTCTCTTTCAGCTCCCCCATTTCTGAGAAGTATAAAATCTTATAATTTATTATTACCAAAGGGGAAAGGTAGGAGAAGGGATAAATTAACAGTGTGGGATTAACACATACACACTGCTATGTATAAAATAGATCATCAACAAGGAACTACTCTATAGCACAGGGAACTACACTGAATATTTTGCAATAACCTATAAGGGGAAATAATCTGAAAAATTATAGATATTTTTTATTGACATCGTCTATCAAAGACAGATAAAATGTAACCTAAGCAAGGCCGATGGTGAACGCTTCTGACCCTGAAGATTTCAATCATCTAAAGTTTCGGCTCTGCCTATTTCCCAAGGCGCTTAATGGACATACGTGTAGCCGTAGCTTAAAAATTCCCCAGTTTGGGGTACGGGGAGGCACTGATTTGCAAAAATCCCTGGTGTTCTCCTTCCATGCACTGGACCCTTCCTACAGCTAAAACATGCCTGTCACACCTAGAGGATGGTACACCATTTAATCAGAAAGAGTTTGGAAAAGGCACCTCATCTCCTCATCGTCTGGTGCTCGGGTTCACCCCTCCAGCATCTTTCCTAACAATCTCCTCACTTGGGGATATCACCACCGTCAACATCCTGTTGCACACAGTTTGTAATTTGTCCAGAGGATGAAGCGGAAGGATGAGAAAAATTTAGAGACAAGTCTTAGGTGTTCGGACAGGCACATGCCACTCTAATTTCCAATCCGGAAGACAAATTCATCAAAGGCTAGAATTGCCCACGGAAACAGAATAGGGCTAGAGGAAATCCCGCTGTTTTGTGCCCAGTTTCCAAAAACACAAGTTGAATAATGGAACTCAGGGGCACTAAAATTCATGAAACTGCAGAGTTGAAAATATCTATCGTCGAAAAATGTCTTGAGGTAAGTCACAGAAAAGGACTTGTAAGCAAGGGATAGTGGCAGGAAACAGATTTGAAGAGGTAGAAAAGACTCCCCATTAAAGCACAAGAAAAGGGGCTGAACATCGCCAATGATGCAGTTGGCCCAAAAGGGCGTATGCAATTTTTTCTGAATATATTCAAGTAAAGGCCATACACACTTTTTATCCAACCAAACAGGTGGGCAGTGGAAATCAATACTACAAAATGTATCACATCACATTAGTCAGAAGGGCCATCCACATAAAGTGTAAACACCAGAAATGCAGGACAGGGTGAGGAGAAAAGGGAGCCCTGTGAGGCTGATAGTGGAATTGTAATTTGCCTACGGCCACTATGGCGAAGTGTATTGTGTTTGCTAAAACATCTAAAAGATGAGCTACAGAGCATAGGGCACTTGCACTCATGGACGTATCTGCATTGTGATGAAAAGTTCATGGAGCATTGTGGTGACAAATTTCACAGAGCCTTGTGATGATGAGGGCATTGACTATTGTGATGACACAGGTCATAAAACCTTGTGATGACGGGACACACGGAGCATTGTGATGACTGGGGTAAAGTAGCATTGTGATGAGAGGGGCATGGAGCATTGGTCTGAAAAGTTTCATGGATAATTGTGTTGACAGTGGGCATGGCACATTGTGATGACAAGGGCATGGAGCATTGTGATGACAAGGTCATGGAGTATGGTGAAGACAGGTGTCAGGGAGCATTGTGATGGCATATTTCATGGACCATTGTGATGACAATGGCATGGAGCACTGTGATGCCAAGTGTTATGGAGGATTGTGATGACAAATGTAATGGAGCACTGTGATGACAAGGGCTTGGAGCATTGTGATGACAAGGGTCATGGAGCATTGTGATGACAAGGGCATGGAGCATTGTGATGACAACGGCCATTGAGAATTTTGATGAAAATGTCGTGAAGCATTGTGATGACAAAGGCATGGGGCTTGCTATGACAGGGGTCATGGGGCATTGCGATGACAAGTGCATGGAGAATTGTGATGACAAGAGCATGTTAAACTGTGATGAGAACTGTCATGGAGCATTGTGATGACAAGGATGTGGAGAATTGTGATGACAAGGGACATGGAGCATTGTGATGACCAGGGCATGGAGCATTGTGATGGCAAGTCCGTGGAGCACTGTGATGAGAAGACCATGGATAATTATAGTGACGAGCATCATAGAGCACTGTAATGACAAGGGGCATGGAGCATTGTGATGATACGTCTCATTGTGCATTGTGATGAAAGGGGTCATGGATCATTGTGATGACAAGGGTCATGGAGTATTGTGATGACAAGCTTGTGGAGTATTGTGATGACAAAGCATTTAACACTGTGATGGGAAGTGTCATGGAACATAGTTATGCCAAGAACGTGGAGAATTGTGAGGACAGGGAACATGGAGCATTGTGATGACGAGGGCATGGAGCATTGTGATGGCAAGACCGTGGAGCATTGTGATGAGAAGCCCATGGATAATTGTGATGATGAGTGCCATGGAGCGCTATAATGAAAAGGGGTATGGAGAATTGTGATGACAGTGGCCATGGAGCATTGTGATGAAAAGAGTCATGGAGCATTTTGATGACAAGGGTGTGGAGCATTGTGATGAGAAGACCATGGATAATTGTGAATGACGAGCGTCATGGAGCACTGTAATGACAAGGGGTATGGAGCATTGTGATGACAGTGCTCATGGAGCATTGTGATGAGAAGTGTCATGGAGCATTCTGATGACAACCTTGTGGAGTATTGTGATGACAATGGCATGGAGCATTGTGATGAAAAGGGCATGGAGCATTCTGATGAAAAATGCATGGAGCCTTTTCATGACAGTGTTCAAGGAGCATACTGATGACAAGTGTCAGGGAGCCTTGTGATGACAAGTGTATTGAGAATTGTGATGACAAATATCATGGAGCCTTGTGACGACAAGGGCATGGAGTATTGTGATGACAGGCATAATGGAGCGTTGTGATGACAAGGGTTATGGAACATTGTGATCACATGGGTTTGGAGCATTGTGAAGACAGAGGTCATGGATCATTGTGATTTCAAGGAGAATGGAGCATTGTGATAACAGGAGTCATGGAGCATTGTGATGTCAGGGGACATGGAACATTTTGATGAAAGGGGTCATGGAGCATTTTGATGACAGGGGTTATGGAACATTGTGATGTCAGTGGTCATCGAACACTGTGATGATAAGTGCTTGTAGCATTGTGATGACAGGAGTCATGGAACATTTTGATGACAGGGCAGAGGGAGTATTGTGATGAATAGTGATGAAACATTTTGATATCAGTTGTGAGAGAGAATTTTGATGAGAAGTGCATGGAGCATTGTGATGACAAGGTTTATGGAGCATTGTGATGACAAGATTGTGGAGCACTGTGATGACAAGCGCATGGCAAATTGTGATGACATGTGTCATGGAGCATTGTGCTGACAAGCGCATGGAGCATTGTAATGAAAACGGTCATAGAGCATTGTTCTGAGAAAGGCATAGAGTATTGTGATGACAAGGGTCAAAGAGCATTGTTATGAAACGTTCAAGGAGCATTGTGGTTAAAAAGGTCACAGAGACTGTTGATGATGAGGGCATGGACCATTGTGATGACGAAGGTCATGAAGCATTGTGATGACTGGAGTCACGGAGCATTGTGATGACAGGGGTCATGGAGCTTTGTGATATCAAGGGCATGGAGCATTGTGATGACATGGGCATGGATCATTGGTCTAATAAGTTTCATGGATTATTGCAATGACAGTTGGAATGGTGCATTGTGATGACAAGGGCATGGAGCATTGTGAAGACCAGGTCATACACTATTGTGAAGACAGGTGCCAGGGAGCATTGTGATGACATATGTAATGGCCCATTGTGATGACAATTGCATGGAGCATTGTGATGCAAGTGTCATGGAGGATTCTGATGACAAATGTAATGGAACAGTGTGATGGCAATGGCTTGGAGCATTGTGATGACAAGGGTCAGGGAGCATTGTGCTGACAAGTGCATGGAGAATTGTGATGACAAGGGTCATGGAGCATTTTGATGACAAGCTTGTGGAGTATTCTGATGACAATGGCATGGAGCATTGTGATGAAAAGTGCAATGGTCATTGTGAGGAACAAGGCATGGAGCCTTTTCGTGACAGGGTTCATGGAGCATTCTGACGACAAGTGTCAGGGAGCACTGTGATGACAAGTGTATTGAGAATTGTGATGACAAAGGTAATGGAGCATTGTGATGAAAAGCGCATGGAGTATTGTGATGACAGGCATCATGGAGCGTTGTGATGACAAGTGTTATGGAACATGCTGATCACAATTGTTTGGAGCATTGTGATGACACAGGTCATGGATCATTTTGATTTCAAGAAGCATGGAGCATTGTGATGACAAGGGCATGAAACAATGTGATACAAATGTTCATGGAGGATTTTGATGACAATGGTAATGGAATATATTGAGGAAAAGCGCACAGAACATTGTAATGACAAGTTCATGTAGCATTTTGCTGACAAAGGCATGGAGCATTGTGATGACAGGTGTCATGGAGCACTGTGATGCCATGCGTCACAGAGCATTGTGAATACATGGGTCATGGAGCATTGGGATGAAAAGGGCATGGATCATTGTGATGACAAGCGTCATGGAAGATTGGGCTGAAAATGTTCATGGAGTATTGTGATGACAGGGGTCATGGAGCATTGTGATGACAAGAGCTCCGGATCACTTTGTTGTCAGGTGTAATGGAGTGTTGTGATGACAGTGGTCATGGAGCATTGTGTTGATATTGGTCCTGGAGCATTGTGATGAGAAGACCATGGAGACATGTGATGACAAGTCTCATGGAGTATTCTGATGAAAAGGGGCATGGAGCATTGTGATTACAGTGGTCTTGGAGCATTGTTATGCCAAGGGCATGGAACATTGTGAAGAAAATTTCATGGAGCATTCTGATGAATGTGTCATGGAGCACTGTGATGACAAGTGCATGGAGCATTGTGATTACAGGTGTCTTGGAGCACTGTGATGAAAAGGGCATGGATCATTGTGATGAAAAAGGCATGGAGCCTTGTCATGACAGTGTTCAAGGAGCATACTGACGACACGTGTCAGGGAGCACTGTGATGAAAAGTGTATTGAGCATTGTGTTGACTAATGTTATGGAGCATAGTGATGAGAAGACCATGGATAACTGTGATTATGAGCATCATGGGGTGTTGTGATGATAAGTGTTATGGAATATTGTGATCACAACGGTTTGGAGCATGGTGATGACAGAGGTCATGGAGCATTTTGATTTCATTTTGATGACAACAGCCTGAAGCATTATTGTGATGGGCATGGTGCATTGTGATGATAGGATTCATGGAGATTTGAGATGAAAATGGGCATCGAGCATTTTGATAACAAGGGTCTTGGAGCATTGTAATGACAAGGGCATGGAGCATTGTGATGAGAAGTCCATGGAACATTCTGATGACATGCGGCATGGAGCTTTCTGATGACAATGGCATGGAGCATTGTGATTACAGGGGTCTTGGAACATTGTGATGACAAGTGTCATGGAGCCTTGTGAATGACAAGGCCGTGGAACATTGTGATGGCAGGGGTCATGGAACATTGTTATGACAGTTGTAATGGAGCATTGTGATGAGAAGGGCAGGAAGCATTGTTGTGAAATGTTTCATGGATTATTGTGATGAGAGTGGGCATGGAGCATTGTGATGACAAGAGCACGGAACGCTGTGATACATGGGTCATGGAGGATTGTAATGACAAGGGCATGGAGCATTGTGATGACAAGTGTCATGGAGCTTTGTGATGACAAGGGCATGGAGCAATGTGATGAGAGGGTTCATGGAGCATTGTGATGACAATGACATGGAGCATTGTGATGTCAAGTGTCATGGAGGTTTGTGATGTCAAAAGTCATGGAGCATTTTGATGACAAGGGCATGGTGCATTGTGATGAGAAGGGCAGGGAGCAGTTTGAGGACAGGGTCATGCAGCAATTTGATGAAAATTGTAATGGAACATTTTGATGACAGGTGTTATAGAACATTGTGATGTCAGGGGTCATAGAGCTTTGGGATGAAAAGGGTCATGGAGCATTTTGATGACAGGGGTTGTGGAACATTGTGATGTCAGGGGTCATGGAACATTGTGATGAAAAGGGGATGTAGCATTGTGATGACAGTAGTCATGGAACATTGTGATTACAGGGGTGAGGGAGTAATGTGATGACTAGTGATGGAACATTATGATATCTCATGTGAGAGAGCATTTTGATGAGAAGTGCATGGAGCATTGGGATTACAAGGTTTATGGAGCATATCGATGAGAAGGTTGTGGACCGCTGTGATGAAAGGCACGTGGCATACTGTGATGACAAGGGTCATGGAGCATTGTTCTGACAAAGGCATGGAGCATTGTGATGACAAGGGTCACGGAGCATTGTGATGAAAAGTTCATGGAACATTGTGGTTACAAAGGTAACAAAGCCTTGTGATGACGCGGGCATGGACCGTTGTGATGACAAACGTTATGAAGCACTGTGAAGACTGGAGTCACGGAGCACTGTGATGACACGGGTCATGGAGCATTGTGATGAAAAGGGCATGGAGCATTGTGATGACAGAGGTCATGGATAATTTTGATTTCATTGTGCTGACAATAGCCGGAAGCATAATGATGATGGGCATGATGCATTGTGATGACAGGGTTCATGGAGCATAGAGATGAAAAGGGGCATGGAGCTTTGTGATTACAGGGGTCTTGGAGCATTGTGATGACAAGTGTCATGGAGCCTTGTGATGACAAGACCGTGGAACATTGTGATGGCAGGGGTCATGGAGCATTGTTATGACAGGTGTAATGGAGCATTGTGATGAGAAGGGCATGGAACATTTTGATTAAAAGATTTATAGAGCACTGTGACGACAAATTTGTGGATTGTTGGGATAAAATGTGCGTGGCACACAGTGATGACAAGGGTCATGGAGCATTTTTCTGACAAAGGCATGGAGCACTGTGATGAAAAGTGTCACGGAGCACTGTGATGAAAAGTTCATGGAGCATTGTGGTTACAAAGGTCACAGAGCCTTGTGATGATGCTGGCATGGACCACTGTGATGACAAATGTTATGAAGCATTGTCATGACTGGAGTCACAGAGCATTGTGATGACAGGGGTCATGGAGCATGGTGATGACAAGGGCATGGAATATTGTGCTGATAAAGGCGTAGAGCATTGTGATGTCAAGGGTCAAAGAGCATTGTGATGAAAAGTTCATGGAACATTGTGGATAAAAAGGTCACAGAGACTGTTGATGATGAGGGCATGGACCATTGTGATGACAAAGGTCATGAAGCATTGTGATGACTGGATTCACGGAGAATTGTGATGACAGTGGTCATGGAGGATTGTGATAACAAGGGCATGGAGCACTGTGATGACAAGGGCATGGAGCATTGGTCTAATAAGTTTCATGGATTATTGCGATGACAGTTGGAATGGCGCATTGTGATGACAAGGGCATGGAGCATTGCGATAACCAGGTCATGCAGTATTGTGAAGACAGGTGTCAGGGAGCATTGTCATGACATATGTAATGGCCCATTGTGATGCCAATGGCATGGAGCATTGTGATGCCAAGTGTCCTTGAAATTCTGATGACAAAGGTAATGGAGCATTGTGATGACAATGGCTTGGAGCATTGTGATGACAAGGGTCAGGGAGCATTTTGCTGACAAGTGCATGGAGAATTGTGATGACAAGGCTCATGGAGCATTCTGATGACAAGCTTGTGGAGTATTTTGATGACAATGGTAGGGAGCATTGTGATGAAAACGGCATGGGGCAGTGTGATGAAAATGGCATGGAGCCTTTTTGTGACAGGGTTCAAGGAGCATTCTGACGACAAGTGTCAGGGAGCATTGTGATGACAAGTGTATTGAGAATTGTGATGACAAAGTCATGGAGCGTTGTGATGAGAAGGCCATGGATAAATGTGATGATGATTGTCATGGGGTGTTTTGATGATAAGAGTTATAGAACATTGTGATCACAAGGTTTTGGAGCATTATGATGTCAGAGGTCATGGAGAATTTTGATTTCATTGTGATGACAATAGCCTGAAGCATTATGATGATGGTCATGGTGCATTGTGATGACAGGGTTCATGGATCATTGAGATGAAAAGGGGCATGGAGCATTGTCATTACAGGGATCTTGGAGCATTGTGATGACAAGGGCATGGAGCACTGTGGTTACAGGGTTCTTGGAACATTGTGATGACAAGTGTCATGGAGCCTTGTGATAACAAGGCCGTGGAACATTGTGATGGCAGTGGTCATGGAGCATTGTTATGACAGAAGTAATGGAGCATTTTGATGAGAAGATCATTGAGCATTGGTCTGAAATATTTCATGGATTATTGTGATGTGAGTGGGCATGGAGCATTGAGATGATAAAGGCAGAGAACACTGTGATACATGGGTAATGGAGGATTGTACTGACAAGGGCATGGAGCATTGTGATGGGAAGGGCATCGAACATTGTGATGAGAAGTGTCATGGAGCTTTGTGATTACAAGGGCATGGAGCAATGTGATGAGAGTGTTCATTGAGCATTTAAACGACAATGACATGGAGCACTGTGATGCCAAAGGTCATGGAGCTTTGTGATGACAAACGTCATGGAGCATTTTGATGACAAGTGTGTGGTGCATTGTGATGCGAAGGGCAGGGAGCATTTTGATGACAGGGTCATGCAGCAATTTGATGAAAAGTGTAATGGAACACTTTGATGCCAGGGGTTATAAAACATTATGATAACACGGGTCATGGAGCTTTGAGATGAAATGGGTCATGGGGCATTTTGATGACAGTGGTTATGGAACATTGTGATGTCAGGGGTCATGGAACATTGTGATGATAAGGGGATGTAGCATTGTGATGACAGGGTCATGGAACATTGTGATTATAGGGGTGAGGGAGTATTGTGATGACTAATGATGGAACAATGTGATATCTCTGGTGAGAGAGCATTTTGATGAGAAGTGCATGGACCATTGTGATTACAAGGTTTATGGAGCACAGCGATGACAAGGTTGTGGATCATTGTGATGAAAAGCGCGTGGCACACTGTGATGATAAGGGTCATGGAGCATTGTTCTGACAAAGACATGGCGCACTGTGATGACAAGGGTCACGGAGCATTGTGATGAAATGTTCATGGAGCATTGTGGTTACATAGGACACAGAGCCTTGTGATGACGCGGGCATGGACCGCTGTGATGACAAACGTTATGAAGCATTGTGATGACTGGAGACATGGATCATTGTGAGGAAAGGGGTCATGGAGCATTGTGATAACAAGGGCATGGAGAATTGTGAAGACAGGGGCATGGAGCATTGGTCTGAGAAGTTTCATAAATTATTGTGATGACAGCGGACATCGTGCATTGTGATGACAAGGGCATGGAGCATTGTGATGAGAAGGTCATGGAGTATTGTGAAGACAGGTGTCAGGGGGCATTGTGATGACATATGTCATGGTCCATTGCGATGACAATGGCAGGGAGCATTGTGATGCCAAATGTAATGGAAGATTGTGATGGCAAATATAATGGAGCATTGTGATGACTAGGGCTTGCAGCATTATGATGACAATGGCCATTGAGAATTTTCATGAAAATGTCGTGAAGCATTCTGATGACAATGTCCTGCAGCTTGTTAGGAGAAAACCATGGAGCCTTTTGGAGACAAGTCTCATGGAGCATACTGATGAAAAGGAGCATGTAACATTGTGATGACAAGCGCATGGTGCATTGTGATGACATGTGTCATGGAGCATTGTGCTGCCAAGCGCATGGAGCATTGTGATGACAAGGGTCAAAGAGCATTGTGATGAAAAGTTCATGGAGCACTGTGATGACAAATCCATGGAGCCTTGTGATGACAAGTCTCATGGAGCATACTGATGAAAAGGGTCTTGGAACATTGTGATGACAAGGGCATGGAGCATTGTGAGAAGACCAAGGCGCATTCTGATGGCATGCGTCGTCGAGCTTTGTGATGACAAGGGCATGGAGCATTGTGATTACATGGGTCTTGGAGCATTGTGATGAAAATGGCATGGAACATTGTGATGAAATACGCATGGAGTCTTGTCATGACAAGTTTCAAGGAGCATACAGACAACAAGTGTCAGGGAGCATTTTGATGACAAGTGTATTGAGCATGGTGATGACAATGGTCATGGAGCATTGTGATGAGAAGACCATTGATAATTGTGATGACGAGCATCATGGGGCATTGTGATGACAAGTGTTATGGAATATTGTAATCACAAGGGTTTGGAGCATTGTTATGACAGAGGTCATGGAGCAATTTGATTTCATTGTGATGACAATAGCATGAAGCATTATGATGATGGGCATGGTGCATTGTGATGACAGGGTTCATGGATCATTGAGATGAAAAGGGGCATAGAGCATTGTGATTACAGGGTTCTTGGATCATTGTGATGAGAAGGGTCATGGAGCTTTGTGATGACAAGGCCATAGAACATCGTGATGGCAGGGGTCATGGAGCATTGTTATGACAGTGGTAATGGAGCACTGTGATGGCAAGGGCATGGATCATTGTGATGAGAAGGCCATGGAGCATTCTGATGACATGTGTCATGGAGCTTTGTGAAGACAAGGGCATGGAGCAATGTGATGAGAGCGGGCATGGAGCATTGTGATGACAATGACATGGAGCACTGTGATGCCAAGGGTCATGGATCTTTTTGATGACAAAGGTCATGGAGCATTTTGATGGCAAGTGCGTTGTGCATTGTGATGAGAAAGGCAGGGAACATTCTGATAACAGGGTCTTTGAGCAATTTGATGAAAAGTGTCATGGAACATTTTGATGACAGGTGTTATGGAACATTGTGATGTCAGGGGTCATCGAACATTGTGATGATAAGTGCATGTAGCATTGAGATGACAGGAGTGACGGAGTATTGTGACAAATAGTGATGTAGCATTGTGATATCAGTGGTGAGAGAGCATTTTGATGAGAACGGCATGGAGCATTGTGATGACAAATTTTATGGAGCATTGTGATGACAAGATTGTGGAGCACTGTGATGACAAGCACATGGTGCATTGTGATGACATGTGTCATGGAGCATTGTGCTGCCAAGCGCATGGAGCATTGTGATGACAAGGGTCAAAGAGCATTGTGATGAAAAGTTCATGGAGCATTGTGGTTAAAAAGGTCACAGAGACTGTTGATGACGAGGGCATGGACC
This sequence comes from Mesoplodon mirus, assembly GCF_964341445.2. Lineage (NCBI taxonomy): Eukaryota > Metazoa > Chordata > Mammalia > Artiodactyla > Ziphiidae > Mesoplodon > Mesoplodon mirus. The sequence continues at coordinate 1,076,192 of NW_028295803.1, read as the reverse complement.
ATTGTTGTGACAAAGGTCATGAAGCATTGTGATGATTGGAGTCACGGAGCACTGTGATGACAGGGGTCATGGAGCATTGTGATAACAACTGCATGGAGCATTGTGATGACAAGGGCATGGAACATTGGTCTAATAAGTTTCATCGATTATTGTGATGACAGTTAGAATGGCGCATTGTGATGACAATGGCCTGGAGCATTGTGATGACCAGGCCATGCAGTATTGGGAAGAAAGGTGTCAGGGAGCATTGTGATGACATATGTAATGGCCCATTTTGATGACAATGGCATGGAGCATTGGGATGCCAAGTGTCATGGAGGATTCTGATGACAAAAGTAATGGAGCATTGTGATGACAATGGCTTGGAGCATTGTGATGACAAGGCTCAGGGAGCATTGTGCTGACAAGTGCGTGGAGAATTGTAATGACAAGTGTCATGGAGCATTCTGATGACAATCTTGTGGAGTATTTTGATGACAATGGCATGGATCATTTTGATGAAAACGGCATGAGGCATTGTGATGAAAAAGGCATGGAGCCTTTTCGTGACAGGGTTCAAGGAGCATTCTGATGACAAGTGTCAGGGAGCATTGTGATGACAAGTGTATTTAAAATTGTGATGACAAAGGTCATGGAGCATTGTGATGAAAAGGCCATGGAGTATTGTGATGACAGGCATCATGGAGCGTTGTGATGACAAGTGTTATGGAACATTGTGATCACAAGGGTTTGGAGTATTGTGATGACAGAGGTCATGGATCATTTTGATTTCAAGGATCAGGGAGCATTGTGATGACAAGGGCATGAAGCAATGTGATCCCAAGGTTCATGGAGGATTGTGACGACAATGGAAATGGAGTATTTTGATGACAAGCGCATAGAGCATTGTAATGGAAAGGTCATATAGCATTTTGCTGACAAAGGCATGGAGCATTGTGATGACATGTGTCATGGAGCACTGTGATGACAAGCGTCACGGAGCATTGTGAATACACGGGTCATGGAGCATTGGGATGACAAGGGCATGGATCATTGTGATGACAAGGGTCATGGAGCACTGTGCTCAAAATGTTCATGGAGTGTTGTGATGACAGGGGTCATGGAACATTGTGATGACTAGGGAATGGAGCATTGTGATGACAAGAGTCCCAGATCATTTTGTTGTCAGTTGTCATGGAGTGTTGTGATAACAGTGGTCAATGGAGCATTGTGAAGATATTGGCAATGGAGCATTGTGATGAGTAGCTCGTGGAGCATTGGGCTGAAAATGTTCATGGACTATTGTGATACCAGGTGTCATGGAGCATTGTGATGACAAGGGAATGGAGCATGGTGATGACAAGGTCCTGGAGCATTGTGAGGAGAAGGCCATGGAGACTTGTGATGACAAGTCTCATGGAGCATGCTGATGAAAAGGGGCATGGAGCATTGTGATTACAGGGGTCTTGGAGCATTGTGATGACAAGGGCATGGAGCATTATGATAAGGCCATGAAGCATTCTGATGACATGCGTTATGGAGCTTTTTGATGACAAGGGCATGGATCATTGTGATTACAGGAATCTTGGGGCATTGTGATGAAAACGGCATGGATTATTGTGATGACAAAGGCATGGAGCCTTGTCATGACAGGGTTCAAGGAGCATACTGACGACAAGTGTCAGGGAGCATTGTGATGACAAGTGTATTGAGCATTGTGATGACAAAGATCATGGAGCATTGTGAAGAGAAGACCATGGATAATTGTGATGATGAGCGTCATGGGGTGTTGTGATGATAAGTGTTTTGGAACATAGTGATCACAAGTGTTTGGAGCATTATGATGACAGAGGTCATGGAGAATATTGATTTCATTGTGATGACAATAGCCTGAAGCATTATGATGATGGGCATGGTGCATTGTGATGGCAGGGTTCATGGAGCATTGAGATGAAAAGGGGCATGGAGCATTGTGTTTACAAAGGTCTTGGAGCATTGTGATGACAAGGGCATGGAGCATTGTGATGAGAAGGCCATGGATCTTTCTGATGACATGCGTCATGGAGCTTTGTGATGACAAGGGCAAGGAGCATTGTGATTACAGGGGCCTTCACCATTGTGATGACAAGTGTCATGGAACCTTGTGATGACTAGGCCGTGGAACATTGTGATGGCAGGGGTCATGGTGCATTGTTATGACAGAGGTAATGGAGCATTGTGATGAGAAGGGCATGGAACATTGGTCTGAAATGTTTCATGGATTATTGTGATGAGAGTGGGCATGGAGCATTGTGATGACAAGGGTACGGAACACTATGATACATGGGTCATGCAGGATTGTAATGACAAGGGCATGGAGCATTGCGATGAGGAGGGCATCGAGCATTGTGATGACAAGTGTCATGGAGCTTTGTGATGACAAGGGCATTGAGGAAAGTTATGAGAGGGTTCATGGAGCATTGTGATGACAATGACATGGAGCATTGTGATGCCAAGGGTCATGGAGCTTTGTGATGAAAAGTCATGGAGCATTTTGATGACAAGGGCATGGTGCATTGTGATGAGAAGTGCAGGGAGCATTTTGATGACCGGGCCATGCAGCAATTTCATGAAAAGTGTAATGGACTATTTTGAAGGCACGTGTTATAGAACATTGTGATGTCAGGGGTCTTGGAGCTTTGGGATGAAAAGGATCATGGATCATTTTGATGACAGGGGTTATGGAACATTGTGATGTCAGGGGTCATGGAACATTGTGATGATAAGGGGATGTAGCAGTGTGATGACAGGGTCATGGAACGTTGTGATTACAGGGGTGAGGGTATATTGTGATGACTAGTCATGGAACACTGTGATATCTCTGCTGAGAGAGCATTTTGATGAGAAGTGCATGGACCATTGTGATTACAAGGTTTATGGAGCATTGCAATGACAAGGTTGTGGACCGTTGTGATGAAATGCGCGTGGCACATTGTGAAGACAATGGTCATGGAGCATTGTTCTGACAAAGACATGGAGCATTGTGATGACAAGGGTCACTGTGAATTGTGATGAAAAGTTCATGGAGCATTGTGGTTACAAAGGTCACAGAACCTTGTGATGACACGGGCATGGATCATTGTGATGACAAACGTTATGAAACATTGTGATGACTGGAGTCACGGAGCTTTGTGATGACAGGGGTCATGGAGCATTGTGATGACATGTGTCATGGAGCATTGTGCTGACAAGCGCATGGAGCATTGTGATGACAAGTGTCATGGAGCATTGTGCTGAGAAAGACATAGAGCATTGTGATGACAAGGGTCAAAGAGCATTGTGATGAAAAGTTCATGGATCATTTTGGTTAAAAAGCTCACAGAGAGTGAAGATGACGAGGGCATGGCCCATTGTGGTGACAAAGGTCATGAAGCATTGTGATGACTGGAGTCACAGAGCATTGTGATGGCAGGGGTCATGGAGCATTGTTTTATCAAGGGCATGGAGCATTGTGATGACCAGGGCAAGGAGCATTGGTCTAATAATTTTCATGGATTATTGCGATGACAGTTGGAATGGGGCATTGTGATGACAAGGGCATGGAGCATTGTGATGGCCAGGTCATGCAGTATTGTTAAGACAGGTCTCAGGGAGCATTCTGATGACATATGTAATGGCCCATTGTGATGACAATGGCATGGAGCATTGGGATGACAAGTGTCATAGAGGATTCTGATGGCAAAGGTAATGGAGCATTGTGATGACAATGGCTTGGAGCATTGTGATGACAAGGGTCAGGGAGCATTGTGCTGACTAGTGCATGGAGAAATGTGAGGACAAGTGTCATGCAGCATTCTGATGAGAAGCTTGTGGAGTATTTTGATGACAATGGCATGGAGCATTGTGATGAAAAAGGCATGGAGCCTTGTCATGACAGGGTTCAAGGAGCATACTGATGACAACTGTCAGGGAGCATTGTGATGACAAGTGTATTGAGCATTGTGATGACAAAGATCATGGAGCATTGTGAAGAGAAGACTATGGATAATTCTGATGATGAGCGTCATGGGGTGTTGTGATGATAAGTGTTTTGGAACATAGTGATCACAAGTGTTTGGAGCATTATGATGACAGAGGTCATGGAGAATATTGATTTCATTGTGATGACAATAGCGTGAAGCATTATGATGATGGGCATGGTGCATTGTGATGGCAGGGTTCATGGAGCATTGAGATGAAAAGGGGCATGGAGCATTGTGTTTACAAAGGTCTTGGAGCATTGTGATGACAAGGGCATGGAGCATTGTGATGAGAAGGCCATGGAACTTTCTGATGACATTCGTCATGGAGCTTTTTGATGACAAGGGCAAGGAGCATTGTGATTACAGGGGCCTTCAGCATTGTGATGACAAGTGTCATGGAACCTTGTGATGACTAGGCCGTGGAACATTGTGATGGCAGAGGTCATGGTGCATTGTTATGACAGAGGTAATGGAGCATTGTGATGAGAAGGGCATGGAACATTGGTCTGAAATGTTTCATGGATTATTGTCATGAGAGTGGGCATGGAGCATTGTGATGACAAGGGTACGGAACACTATGATACATGGGTCATGCAGGATTGTAATGACCAGGGCATGGAGCATTGTGATGAGAAGGGCATCGAGCATTGTGATGACAAGTGTCATGGAGCTTTGTGATGACAAGGGCATTGAGCAATGTTATGAGAGGGTTCATGGAGTATTGTGATGACAATGACATGGAGCATTGTGATGCCAAGGGTCATGGAGCTTTGTGATGACAAGTCATGGAGCATTTTGATGACAAGGGCATGGTGCATTGTGATGAGAAGTGCAGGGAGCATTTTGATGACCGGGCCATGCAGCAATTTGATGAAAAGTGTAATGGACTATTTTGATGGCAGGTGTTATAGAACATTGTGATGTCAGGGGTCATGGAACATTGTGATGATAAGGGGATGTAGCAGTGTGATGACAGGGTCATGGAAGATTGTGATTACAGGGGTGAGGGTGTATTATGATGACTAGTCATGGAACACTGTGATATCTCTGGTGAGAGAGCATTTTGATGAGAAGTGCATGGACCATTGTGATTACAAGGTTTATGGAGCATTGCAATGACAAAGTTGTGGACCGTTGTGATGAAATGTGTGTGGCACATTGTGAAGACAATGGTCATGGAGCATTGTTCTGACAAAGACATGGAGCATTGTGATGACAAGGGTCACTGTGAATTGTGATGAAAAGTTCATAGAGCATTGTGGTTACAAAGGTCACAGAACCTTGTGATGACACGGGCATGGATCATTGTGATGACAAACGTTATGAAACATTGTGATGACTGGAGTCACGGAGCTTTGTGATGACAGGGGTCATGGAGCATTGGGATGACATGTGTCATGGAGCATTGTGCTGACAAGCGCATGGAGCATTGTGATGACAAGGGTCATGGAGCATTGTGCTGAGAAAGGCATAGAGCATTGTGATGACAAGGGTCAAAAGCATTGTGATGAAAAGTTCATGGATCATTTTGGTTAAAAAGCTCACAGAGAGTGATGATGACGAGGGCATGGCCCATTGTGGTGACAAAGGTCATGAAGCATTGTGATGACTGGAGTCACAGAGCATTGTGATGGCAGGGGTCATGGAGCATTGTGATAACAAGGGCATGGAGCATTGTGATGACCAGGGCAAGGAGCATTGGTCTTATAAGTTTCATGGATTACTGTGATGACAGTTAGAATGGCGCATTGTGATGACAACAGCATGGAGCATTGTGATGACTAGGCCATGCAGTATTGTGAAGAAAGGTGTCAGGGAGCATTGTGATGACATATGTAATGGCCCATTTTGATGACAATGGCATGGAGCATTGGGATGCCAAGTGTCATGGAGGATTCTGATGACAAAAGTAATGGAGCATTGTGATGACAATGGCTTGGAGCATTGTGATGACAAGGGTCAGGGAGCATTCTGATGACAAGCTTGTGGAGTATTTTGATGACAATGGCATGGATCATTTTGATGAAAACGGCATGGGGCATTGTGATGAAAAAGGCATGGAGCCTTTTCGTGACAGGGTTCAAGGAGCATTCTGATGACAAGTGTCAGGGAGCACTGTGATGACAAGTGTATTGAAAATTGTGATGACAAAGGTCATGGAGCATTGTGATGAAAAGGCCATGGATTATTGCGATGACAGGCATCATGGAGCGTTGTGATGACAAGTGTTATGGAACATTGTGATCACAAGGGTTTGGAGTATTGTGATGACAGAGGTCATGGATCATTTTGATTTCAAGGAGCAGGGAGCATTGTGATGACAAGGGCATGAAGCAATGTGATCCCAAGGTTCATGGAGGATTGTGATGACAATAGAAATGGAGTATTTTCATGACAAGCACATAGAGCATTGTAATGGAATGGTCATGTAGCATTTTGCTGACAAGGCATGGAGCATTGTGATGACATGTGTCATGGAGCACTGTGATTACAAGCGTCACGGAGCATTGTGAATACACGGGTCATGGAGCATTGGGATGACAAGGGCATGGATCATTGTGATGACAAGGGTCATGGAGCACTGCGCTGAAAATATTCATGGAGTGTTGTGATGACAGGGGTCATGGAGCATTGTGATGACTAGGGAATGGAGCATTGTGATGACAAGAGTCCCAGATCATTTTGTTGTCAGTTGTCATGGAGTGTTGTGATAACAGTGGTCATGGAGCATTGTGAAGATATTGGCCATGGAGCATTGTGATGAGTAGGTCGTGGAGCATTGGGCTGAAAATGTTCATGGACTATTGTGATGACAGGGGTCATGGAGCATTGTGATGACAAGGGAATGGAGCATGGTGATGACAAGGTCCTGGAGCATTGTGAGGAGAAGTCCATGGAGACTTGTGATGACAAGTCTCATGTAGCATTCTGATGAAAAGCGGCATGGAGCATTGTGATTACTGGGGTCTTGGAGCATTGTGATGACAAGGGCATGGAGCTTTATGATGAGAAGGCCATGAAGCATTCTGATGACATGCGTCATGGAGCTTTTTGATGACAAAGGCATGGATCATTGTGATTACAGGGATCTTGGAGCATTGTGATGAAAAGGGCATGGATTATTGTGATGACAAAGGCATGAAGGCTTGTCATGACAGGGTTCAAGGAGCATACTGACGACAAGTGTCAGGGAGCATTGTGATGACAAGTGTATTGAGCATTGTGATGACAAAGATCATGGAGCATTGTGAAGAGAAGACCATGGATAATTGTGATGATGAGCGTCATGGGGTGTTGTGATGATAAGTGTTATGGAACATAGTGATCACAAGTGTTTGGAGCATTATGATGACAGAGGTCATGGAGAATATTGATTTCATTGTGATGACAATAGCGTGAAGCATTATGATGATGGGCATGCTGCATTGTGATGGCAGGGTCATGGAGCATTGAGATAAAAAGGGGCATGGAGCATTGTGTTTACAAAGGTCTTGGAGCATTGTGATGACAAGGGCATGGAGCATTGTGATGAGAAGGCCATGGAACTTTCTGATGACATGCGTCATAGAGCTTTGTGATGACAAGGGCAAGGAGCATTGTGATTACAGGGGCCTTCAGCATTGTGATGACAAGTGTCATGGAACCTTGTGATGACTAGGCCGTGTAACACTCTGATGGCAGCGGTCATCTTGCATTGTTATGACAGAGGTAATGGAGCATTGTGATGAGAAGGGCATGGAACATTGGTCAGAAATGTTTCATGGATTATTGTCATGAGAGTGGGCATGGAGCATTGTGATGACAAGGGTACGGAACACTATGATACATGGGTCATGCAGGATTGTAATGACAAGTGCATGGAGCATTGCGATGAGAAGGGCATCGAGCATTGTGATGACAAGTGTCATGGAGCTTTGTGATGACAAGGGCATTGAGCAATGTTATGAGAGGGTTCATGGAGTATTGTGATGACAATGACATGGAGCATTGTGATGCCAAGGATCATGGAGCTTTGTGATGACAAGTCATGGAGCATTTTGATGACAAGGGCATGGTGCATTGTGATGAGAAGTGCAGGGAGCATTTTGATGACCGGGCCATGCAGCAATTTGATGAAAAGTGTAATGGACTATTTTGATGGCAGGTGTTATAGAACATTGTGATGTCAGGGGTCTTGGAGCTTTGGGATGAAAAGGATCATGGAGCATTTTGATGACAGGGTTTATGGAACATTGTGATGTCAGGGGTCATGGAACATTGTGATGATAAGGGGATGTAGCAGTGTGATGACAGGGTCATGGAAGATTGTGATTACAGGGGTGAGGGTGTATTATGATGACTAGTCATGGAACACTGTGATATCTCTGGTGAGAGAGCATTTTGATGAGAAGTGCATGGACCATTGTGATTACAAGGTTTATGGAGCATTGCAATGAAAAGGTTGTGGACCGTTGTGATGAAATGCGCGTGGCACATTGTGAAGACAATGGTCATGGAGCATTGTTCTGACAAAGACATGGAGCATTGTGATGACAAGGGTCACTGTGAATTGTGATGAAAAGTTCATGGAGCATTGTGGTTACAAAGGTCACAGAACCTTGTGATGACACGGGCATGGATCATTGTGATGACAAACGTTATGAAACATTGTGATGACTGGAGTCACGGAGCTTTGTGATGACAGGGGTCATGGAGCATTGGGATGACATGTGTCATGGAGCATTGTGCTGACAAGCGCATGGAGCATTGTGATGACAAGGGTCATGGAGCATTGTGCTGAGAAAGACATAGAGCATTGTGATGACAAGGGTCAAAGAGCATTGTGATGAAAAGTTCATGGATCATTTTGGTTAAAAAGCTCACAGAGAGTGAAGATGACGAGGGCATGGCCCATTGTGGTGACAAAGGTCATGAAGCATTGTGATGACTGGAGTCACAGAGCATTGTGATCGCAGGGGTCATGGAGCATTGTTTTATCAAGGGCATGGAGCATTGTGATGACCAGGGCAAGGAGCATTGGTCTAATAATTTTCATGGATTATTGCGATGACAGTTGGAATGGGGCATTGTGATGACAAGGGCATGGAGCATTGTGATGGCCAGGTCATGCAGTATTGTTAAGACAGGTCTCAGGGAGCATTCTGATGACATATGTAATGGCCCATTGTGATGACAATGGCATGGAGCATTGGGATGACAAGTGTCATGGAGGATTCTGATGGCAAAGGTAATGGAGCATTGTGATGACAATGGCTTGGAGCATTGTGATGACAAGGGTCAGGGAGCATTGTGCTGACTAGTGCATGGAGAAATGTGAGGACAAGTGTCATGCAGCATTCTGATGACAAGCTTGTGGAGTATTTTGATGACAAAGGAAAGGAGCATTGTGATGAAAACGGCATGGGGCATTGTGATGAAAAAGGCATGGAGCCTTTTCCTGACAGGGTTCAAGGAGCATACTGATGACAAGTGTCAGGGAGCCTTGTGATGACAAAGGTCATAGAGCATTGTGATGAAAAGAGCATGGAGTATTGTGATGACAGGCATCATGGAGCGTTGTGATGACAAGTGTTATGGAACATTGTGATCACAAGGGTTTGGAGCACTGTGATGACAGAGGTCATGGATCATTTTGATTTCAAGGAGCAAAGAGCATTGTGATGACAAGGGCATGAAGCAATGTGATCCCAAGTTTCATGGAGGATTGTGATGACAATGGAAATGGATTATTGTGATGACAAGCACATAGAGCATTGTAATGACAAGGTCATGTAGCATTATGCTGACAAAGGCATGGAGCATTGTGATGACATGAGTCATGGAGCACTGTGATGACAAGCGTCAAGGAACATTGTGAATACAGGGGTCATGGAGCATTGGGATGACAAGGGCATGGATCATTGTGATGACAAGGGTCATGGAGCACTGGGCTGATAATGTTCATGGAGTGTTGTGATGACAGGTGTCATGGAGCATTGTGATGACTATGGAATGGAGCATTGTGATGACAAGAGTCGTGGATCATTGTGTTGTCGGGTGTCATGGACAGTTGTGTGGACAGTGGTCATGGAGCATTGTGATGATATTGCCCATGGAGCATTGTGATGAATAGGTCTTGTAGCATTGAGCTGAAAATATTCATGGATTATTGTGATGACAGGGATCATGGAGCATTGTTATGAGAAGGGAATGGAGCATGGTGATGACAAGGTCCAGGAGCATTGTGATGAGAAGACCATGAAGACTTGTCATGACAAGTCTCATGGAGCATTCTGATGAAAAGGGGCATGGAGCATTGTGATTACAGGGGTCTTGGAGCATTGTGATGACTAGTGCATGGAACACTGTGATACATGTGTCATGGATCATGGAGGATTGTGATGACAAGTCATGAAGCATTGTGATGACAAGGGCATGGAGCATTGTGATGACAGGAGCATGGAGCATTTGTCTGACAAGGTTCATAGATTATTGTGATGACAGTGGACATTGTGCATTGTGAAGACAAGGGCATGGATCACTGTGTAGAGAAGGTCATGGTGTATTGTGAAGACAGGTGTCAGGGAGCATTGTGATGGCATATGTCATGGTCCATTGCGATGACAATGGCAGGGAGTATTGTGATGCAAAATGAAATGGAGAATTGTGATGACACATATAATGGAGCATCGTGATGACTATGGCTTGGAGCATTATGATGACAATGGCCATTGAGAATTTTCATGACAAGGTCGTGAAGCATTGTGATGACAAGTTCCTTGAGCATTGTGATGACAAAACCATGGAGCCTTGTGATGACAAGTCTCATGGAGCATACTGATGAAAAGGGTCTTGGAACATTGTGATGACAAGGGCATGGAGCATTGTGAGGAGAAGACCAAGGAGCATTCTGATGGCATGCGTCATCGAGCTTTGTGATGACAAGGGCATGGAGCATTGTGATTACATGGGTCTTGGAGCATTGTGATGAAAATGGCATGGATAATTGTGGTGAAATAGGCATGGAGCCTTGTCATGACAGGGTTCAAGGAGCATACAGACAACAAGTGTCAGGGAGCATTTTGATGACAAGTGTATTGAGGATTGTGATGACAATGGTCATGGAGCATTGTGATGAGAAGACCATTGATAATTGTGATGACGAGCATCATGGGGCATTGTGATGACAAGTGTTATGGAATATTGTGATCACAAGGGTTTGGAGCATTGTTATGACAGAGGTCATGGAGCAATTTGATTTCATTGTGATGACAATAGCATGAAGCATTATGATTATGGGCATGGTGCATTGTGATGACAGGGTTCATGGATCATTGAGATGAAAAGGGGCATAGAGCATTGTGATTACAGGGTTCTTGGAGCATTGTGATGAGAAGGGTCATGGAGCTTTGTGATGACAAGGCCATGGAACATCGTGATGGCAGGGGTCATGGAGCATTGTTATGACAGTGGTAATGGAGCACTGTGATGGCAAGGGCATGGATCATTGTGATGAGAAGGCCATGGAGCATTCTGATGACATGTGTCATGGAGCTTTGTGAAGACAAGGGCATGGAGCAATGTGATGACAATGACATGGAGCACTGTGATGCCAAGGGTCATGGATCGTTGTGATGACAAAGGTCATGGAGCATTTTGATGGCAAGGGCGTTGTGCATTGTGATGAGAAAGGCAGGGAACATTCTGATGACAGGGTCTTTGAGCAATTTGATGAAAAGTGTCATGGAACATTTTGATGACAGGTGTTATGGAACATTGTGATGTCAGGGGTCATCGAACATTGTTATGATAATTGCATGTAGCATTGTGATGACAGGAGTGACGGAGTATTGTGACAAATAGTGATGTAGCATTGTGAAATCAGTGGTGAGAGAGCATTTTGATGAGAAGTGCATGGAGCACTGTGATGACAAATTTTATGGAGCATTGTGATGACAAGATTGTGGAGCACGTTGATGACAAGCACATGGTGCATTGTGATGACATGTGTCATGGAGCATTGTGCTGCCAAGCGCATGGAGCATTTTGATGACAAGGGTCAAAGAGCATTGTGATGAAAAGTTCATGGAGCATTGTGGTTAAAAAGGTCACAGAGACTGTTGATGACCAGGGCATGGACCATTATGATGACAAAGGTCATGAAGCATTGTGATGATTGGAGTCACGGAGCATTGTGATGACAGGGGTCATGGAGCATTGTGATAACAAGTGCATGGAGCATTGTGATGACAAGGGCATGGAACATTGGTCTAATAAGTTTCATCGATTATTGTGATGACAGTTAGAATGGCGCATTGTGATGACAATGGCATGGAGCATTGTGATGACCAGGCCATGCAGTATTGGGAAGAAAGGTGTCAGGGAGCATTGTGATGACATATGTAATGGCCCATTTTGATGACAATGGCATGGAGCATTGGGATGCCAAGTGTCATGGAGGATTCTGATGACAAAAGTAATGGAGCATTGTGATGACAATGGCTTGGAGCATTGTGATGACAAGGCTCAGGGAGCATTGTGCTGACAAGTGCGTGGAGAATTGTAATGACAAGTGTCATGGAGCATTCTGATGACAAGCTTGTGGAGTATTTTGATGACAATGGCATGGATCATTTTGATGAAAACGGCATGGGGCATTTTGATGAAAAAGGCATGGAGCCTTGTCGTGACAGGGTTCAAGGAGCATTCTGATGACAAGTGTCAGGGAGCATTGTGATGACAAGTGTATTGAAAATTGTGATGACAAAGGTCATGGAGCATTGTGATGAAAAGGGCATGGAGTATTGTGATGACAGGCATCATGGAGCGTTGTGATGACAAGAGTTATGGAACTTTGTGATCACAAGTGTTTGGAGTATTGTGATGACAGAGGTCATGGATCATTTTGATTTCAAGGAGCAGGGAGCATTGTGATGACAAGGGCATGAAGCAATGTGATCCCAAGGTTCATGGAGGATTGTGATGACAATGGAAATGGAGTATTTTGATGACAAGCGCATAGAGCATTGTAATGGAAAGGTCATGTAGCATTTTGCTGACAAAGGCATGGAGCATTGTGATGACATGTGTCATGGAGCACTGTGATGACAAGCGTCACGGAGCATTGTGAATACACGGGTCATGGAGCAGTGGGATGACAAGGGCATGGATCATTGTGATGACAAGGGTCATGGAGCACTGCGCTGAAAATGTTCATGGAGTGTTGTGATGACAGGGGTCATGGAGCATTGTGATGACAAGAGCCCCAGATCATTTTGTTGTCAGTTGTCATGGAGTTTTGTGATAAGAGTGGTCAGGGAGCATTGTGAAGATATTGGCCATGGAGCACTGTGATGAGTAGGTCGTGGATCATTGGGCTGAATATGTTCATGGACTATTGTGATGAGAGGGGTCATGGAGCATTGTGATGACGAGGGAATGGAGCATGGTGATGACAAGGTCCTCGAGCATTGTGAGGAGAAGACCATGGAGACTTGTGATGAGAAATCTCATGGAGCATTCTGATGAAAAGGGGCATGGAGCATTGTGATTACAGGGGTCTTGGAGCATTGTGATGACAAAGGCATGGAGCATTATGATGAGAAGGCCATGAAGCATTCTGATGACATGCGTTATGGAGCTTTTTGATGACAAAGGCATGGATCATTGTGATTACAGGGATCTTGGAGCATTGTGATGAAAAGGGCATGGATTATTGTGATGACAAAGGCATGGAGCCTTGTCATGACAGGGTTCAAGGAGCATACTGATGACAACTGTCAGGGAGCATTGTGATGACAAGTGTATTGAGCATTGTGATGACAAAGATCATGGAGCATTGTGAAGAGAAGACTATGGATAATTGTGATGATGAGCGTCATGGGGTGTTGTGATGATAAGTGTTTTGGAACATAGTGATCACAAGTGTTTGGAGCATTATGATGACAGAGGTCATGGAGAATATTGATTTCATTGTGATGACAATAGCCTGAAGCATTATGAGGATGGGCATGGTGCATTGTGATGGCAGGGTTCATGGAGCATTGAGATGAAAAGGGGCATGGAGCATTGTGTTTACAAAGGTCTTGGAGCATTGTGATGACAAGGGCATGGAGCATTGTGATGAGAAGGCCATGGAACTTTCTGATGACATGCGTCATGGAGCTTTGTGATGACAAGGGCAAGGAGCATTGTGATTACAGGGGCCTTCAGCATTGTGATGACAAGTGTCATGGAACCTTGTTATGACTAGGCCGTGGAACATTGTGATGGCAGAGGTCATGGTGCATTGTTATGACAGAGGTAATGGAGCATTGTGATGAGAAGGGCATGGAACATTGGTCTGAAATGTTTCATGGATTATTGTCATGAGAGTGGGCATGGAGCATTGTGATGACAAGGGTACGGAACACTATGATACATGGGTCATGCAGGATTGTAATGACAAGGGCATGCAGCATTGTGATGAGAAGGGCATCGAGCATTGTGATGACAAGTGTCATGGAGCTTTGTGATGACAAGGGCATTGAGCAATGTTATGAGAGGGTTCATGGAGTATTGTGATGACAATGACATGGAGCATTGTGATGCCAAGGATCATGGAGCTTTGTGATGACAAGTCATGGAGCATTTTGATGACAAGGGCATGGTGCATTGTGATGAGAAGTGCAGGGAGCATTTTGATGACCGGGCCATGCAGCAATTTGATGAAAAGTGTAATGGACTATTTTGATGGCAGGTGTTATAGAACATTGTGATGTCAGGGGTCTTGGAGCTTTGGGATGAAAAGATCATGGATCATTTTGATGACAGGGGTTATGGAACATTGTGATGTCAGGGGTCATGGAATATTGCGATGATAAGGGGATGTAGCAGTGTGATGACAGGGTCATGGAAGATTGTGATTACAGGGGTGAGGGTGTATTATGATGACTAGTCATGGAACACTGTGATATCTCTGCTGAGAGAGCATTTTGATGAGAAGTGCATGGACCATTGTGATTACAAGGTTTATGGAGCATTGCAATGACAAGGTTGTGGACCGTTGTGATGAAATGCGCGTGGCACATTGTGAAGACAATGGTCATGGAGCATTGTTCTGACAAAGACATGGAGCATTGTGATGACAAGGGTCACTGTGAATTGTGATGAAAAGTTCATGGAGCATTGTGGTTACAAAGGTCACAGAACCTTGTGATGACACGGGCATGGATCATTGTGATGACAAACGTTATGAAACATTGTGATGACTGGAGTCACGGAGCTTTGTGATGACAGGGGTCATGGAGCATTGGGATGACATGTGTCATGGAGCATTGTGCTGACAAGCGCATGGAGCATTGTGATGACAAGGGTCATGGAGCATTGTGCTGAGAAAGGCATAGAGCATTGTGATGACAAGGGTCAAAGAGCATTGTGATGAAAAGTTCATGGATCATTTTGGTTAAAAAGCTCACAGAGAGTGATGATGACGAGGGCATGGCCCATTGTGGTGACAAAGGTCATGAAGCATTGTGATGACTGGAGTCACAGAGCATTGTGATGGCAGGGGTCATGGAGCATTGTGATAACAAGGGCATGGAGCATTGTGATGACCAGGGCAAGGAGCATTGGTCTTATAAGTTTCATGGATTACTGTGATGACAGTTAGAATGGCGCATTGTGATGACAACAGCATGGAGCATTGTGATGACCAGGCCATGCAGTATTGTGAAGAAAGGTGTCAGGGAGCATTGTGATGACATATGTAATGGCCCATTTTGATGACAATGGCATGGAGCATTGGGATGCCAAGTGTCATGGAGGATTCTGATGACAAAAGTAATGGAGCATTGTGATGACAATGGCTTGGAGCATTGTGATGACAAGGGTCAGGGAGCATTCTGATGACAAGCTTGTGGAGTATTTTGATGACAATGGCATGGATCATTTTGATGAAAACGGCATGGGGCATTGTGATGAAAAAGGCATGGAGCCTTTTCGTGACAGGGTTCAAGGAGCATTCTGATGACAAGTGTCAGGGAGCACTGTGATGACAAGTGTATTGAAAATTGTGATGACAAAGGTCATGGAGCATTGTGATGAAAAGGCCATGGATTATTGCGATGACAGGCATCATGGAGCGTTGTGATGACAAGTGTTATGGAACATTGTGATCACAAGGGTTTGGAGTATTGTGATGACAGAGGTCATGGATCATTTTGATTTCAAGGAGCAGGGAGCATTGTGATGACAAGGGCATGAAGCAATGTGATCCCAAGGTTCATGGAGGATTGTGATGACAATAGAAATGGAGTATTTTCATGACAAGCACATAGAGCATTGTAATGGAATGGTCATGTAGCATTTTGCTGACAAGGCATGGAGCATTGTGATGACATGTGTCATGGAGCACTGTGATTACAAGCGTCACGGAGCATTGTGAATACACGGGTCATGGAGCATTGGGATGACAAGGGCATGGATCATTGTGATGACAAGGGTCATGGAGCACTGCGCTGAAAATATTCATGGAGTGTTGTGATGACAGGGGTCATGGAGCATTGTGATGACTAGGGAATGGAGCATTGTGATGACAAGAGTCCCAGATCATTTTGTTGTCAGTTGTCATGGAGTGTTGTGATAACAGTGGTCATGGAGCATTGTGAAGATATTGGCCATGGAGCATTGTGATGAGTAGGTCGTGGAGCATTGGGCTGAAAATGTTCATGGACTATTGTGATGACAGGGGTCATGGAGCATTGTGATGACAAGGGAATGGAGCATGGTGATGACAAGGTCCTGGAGCATTGTGAGGAGAAGTCCATGGAGACTTGTGATGACAAGTCTCATGTAGCATTCTGATGAAAAGCGGCATGGAGCATTGTGATTACTGGGGTCTTGGAGCATTGTGATGACAAGGGCATGGAGCTTTATGATGAGAAGGCCATGAAGCATTCTGATGACATGCGTCATGGAGCTTTTTGATGACAAAGGCATGGATCATTGTGATTACAGGGATCTTGGAGCATTGTGATGAAAAGGGCATGGATTATTGTGATGACAAAGGCATGGAGCCTTGTCATGACAGGGTTCAAGGAGCATACTGATGACAACTGTCAGGGAGCATTGTGATGACAAGTGTATTGAGCATTGTGATGACAAAGATCATGGAGCATTGTGAAGAGAAGACTATGGATAATTGTGATGATGAGCGTCATGGGGTGTTGTGATGATAAGTGTTTTGGAACATAGTGATCACAAGTGTTTGGAGCATTATGATGACAGAGGTCATGGAGAATATTGATTTCATTGTGATGACAATAGCCTGAAGCATTATGATGATGGGCATGGTGCATTGTGATGGCAGGGTTCATGGAGCATTGAGATGAAAAGGGGCATGGAGCATTGTGTTTACAAAGGTCTTGGAGCATTGTGATGACAAGGGCATGGAGCATTGTGATGAGAAGGCCATGGAACTTTCTGATGACATGCGTCATGGAGCTTTGTGATGACAAGGGCAAGGAGCATTGTGATTACAGGGGCCTTCAGCATTGTGATGACAAGTGTCATGGAACCTTGTGATGACTAGGCCGTGGAACATTGTGATGGCAGAGGTCATGGTGCATTGTTATGACAGAGGTAATGGAGCATTGTGATGAGAAGGGCATGGAACATTGGTGTGAAATGTTTCATGGATTATTGTCATGAGAGTGGGCATGGAGCATTGTGATGACAAGGGTACGGAACACTATGATACATGGGTCATGCAGGATTGTAATGACAAGGGCATGGAGCATTGTGATGAGAAGGGCATCGAGCATTGTGATGACAAGTGTCATGGAGCTTTGTGATGACAAGGGCATTGAGCAATGTTATGAGAGGGTTCATGGAGTATTGTGATGACAATGACATGGAGCATTGTGATGCCAAGGGTCATGGAGCTTTGTGATGACAAGTCATGGAGCATTTTGATGACAAGGGCATGGTGCATTGTGATGAGAAGTGCAGGGAGCATTTTGATGACCGGGCGATGCAGCAATTTGATGAAAAGTGTAATGGACTATTTTGATGGCAGGTGTTATAGAACATTGTGATGTCAGGGGTCTTGGAGCTTTGGGATGAAAAGGATCATGGAGCATTTTGATGACAGGGGTTATGGAACATTGTGATGTCAGGGGTCATGGAACTTTGTGATGATAAGGGGATGTAGCAGTGTGATGACAGGGTCATGGAAGATTGTGATTACAGGGGTGAGGGTGTATTATGATGACTAGTCATGGAACACTGTGATATCTCTGCTGAGAGAGCATTTTGATGAGAAGTGCATGGACCATTGTGATTACAAGGTTTATGGAGCATTGCAATGACAAGGTTGTGGACCGTTGTGATGAAATGCGCGTGGCACATTGTGAAGACAATGGTCATGGAGCATTGTTCTGACAAAGACATGGAGCATTGTGATGACAAGGGTCACTGTGAATTGTGATGAAAAGTTCATGGAGCATTGTGGTTACAAAGGTCACAGAACCTTGTGATGACACGGGCATGGATCATTGTGATGACAAACGTTATGAAACATTGTGATGACTGGAGTCACGGAGCTTTGTGATGACAGGGGTCATGGAGCATTGGGATGACATGTGTCATGGAGCATTGTGCTGACAAGCGCATGGAGCATTGTGATGACAAGGGTCATGGAGCATTGTGCTGAGAAAGGCATAGAGCATTGTGATGACAAGGGTCAAAGAGCATTGTGATGAAAAGTTCATGGATCATTTTGGTTAAAAAGCTCACAGAGAGTGATGATGACGAGGGCATGGCCCATTGTGGTGACAAAGGTCATGAAGCATTGTGATGACTGGAGTCACAGAGCATTGTGATGGCAGGGGTCATGGAGCATTGTGATAACAAGGGCATGGAGCATTGTGATGACCAGGGCAAGGAGCATTGGTCTTATAAGTTTCATGGATTACTGTGATGACAGTTAGAATGGCGCATTGTGAGGACAACAGCATGGAGCATTGTGATGACCAGGCCATGCAGTATTGTGAAGAAAGGTGTCAGGGAGCATTGTGATGACATATGTAATGGCCCATTTTGATGACAATGGCATGGAGCATTGGGATGCCAAGTGTCATGGAGGATTCTGATGACAAAAGTAATGGGGCATTGTGATGACAATGTCTTGGAGCATTGTGATGACAAGGGTCAGGGAGCATTCTGATGACAAGCTTGTGGAGTATTTTGATGACAATGGCATGGATCATTTTGATGAAAACGGCATGGAGCATTGTGATGAAAAAGGCATGGAGCCTTGTCATGACAGGGTCCAAGGAGCATTCTGATGACAAGTGTCAGGGAGCATTGTGATGACAAGTGTATTGAAAATTGTGATGACAAAGGTCATGGAGCATTGTGATGAAAAGGCCATGGAGTATTGTGATGACAGGCATCATGGAGCGTTGTGATGACAAGTGTTATGGAACATTGTGATCAAAAGGGTTTGGAGTATTGTGATGACAGAGGTCATGGATCATTTTGATTTCAAGGAGCAGGGAGCATTGTGATGACAAGGGCATGAAGCAATGTGATCCCAAGGTTCATGGAGGATTGTGATGACAATAGAAATGGAGTATTTTCATGACAAGCACATAGAGCATTGTAATGGAATGGTCATGTAGCATTTTGCTGACAAGGCATGGAGCATTGTGATGACATGTGTCATGGAGCACTGTGATTACAAGCGTCACGGAGCATTGTGAATACACGGGTCATGGAGCATTGGGATGGCAAGGGCATGGATCATTGTGATGACAAGGGTCATGGAGCACTGCGCTGAAAATATTCATGGAGTGTTGTGATGACAGGGGTCATGGAGCATTGTGATGACTAGGGAATGGAGCATTGTGATGACAAGAGCCCCAGATCATTTTGTTGTCAGTTGTCATGGAGTGTTGTGATAACAGTGGTCATGGAGCATTGTGAAGATATTGGCCATGGAGCATTGTGATGAGTAGGTCGTGGAGCATTGGGCTGAAAATGTTCATGGACTATTGTGATGACAGGGGTCATGGAGCATTGTGATGACAAGGGAATGGAGCATGGTGATGACAAGGTCCTGGAGCATTGTGAGGAGAAGTCCATGGAGACTTGTGATGACAAGTCTCATGTAGCATTCTGATGAAAAGCGGCATGGAGCATTGTGATTACTGGGGTCTTGGAGCATTGTGAAGACAAGGGCATGGAGCTTTATGATGAGAAGGCCATGAAGCATTCTGATGACATGCGTCATGGAGCTTTTTGATGACAAAGGCATGGATCATTGTGATTACAGGGATCTTGGAGCATTGTGATGAAAAGGGCATGGATTATTGTGATGACAAAGGCATGGAGCCTTGTCATGACAGGGTTCAAGGAGCATACTGATGACAACTGTCAGGGAGCATTGTGATGACAAGTGTATTGAGCATTGTGATGACAAAGATCATGGAGCATTGTGAAGAGAAGACTATGGATAATTGTGATGATGAGCGTCATGGGGTGTTGTGATGATAAGTGTTTTGGAACATAGTGATCACAAGTGTTTGGAGCATTATGATGACAGAGGTCATGGAGAATATTGATTTCATTGTGATGACAATAACCTGAAGCATTATGATGATGGGCATGGTGCATTGTGATGGCCGGGTTCATGGAGCATTGAGATGAAAAGGGGCATGGAGCATTGTGTTTACAAAGGTCTTGGAGCAATGTGATGACAAGGGCATGGAGCATTGTGATGAGAAGGCCATGGAACTTTCTGATGACATGCGTCATGGAGCTTTGTGA
Source organism: Mesoplodon mirus (assembly GCF_964341445.2). NCBI lineage: Eukaryota > Metazoa > Chordata > Mammalia > Artiodactyla > Ziphiidae > Mesoplodon > Mesoplodon mirus. The sequence continues at coordinate 1,055,424 of NW_028295803.1, read as the reverse complement.
TGACAAGGGCAAGGAGCATTGTGATTACAGGGGCCTTCAGCATTGTGATGACAAGTGTCATGGAACCTTGTGATGACTAGGCCGTGGAACATTGTGATGGCAGAGGTCATGGTGCATTGTTATGACAGAGGTAATGGAGCATTGTGATGAGAAGGGCATGGAACATTGGTGTGAAATGTTTCATGGATTATTGTCATGAGAGTGGGCATGGAGCATTGTGATGACAAGGGTACGGAACACTATGATACATGGGTCATGCAGGATTGTAATGACAAGGGCATGCAGCATTGTGATGAGAAGGGCATCGAGCATTGTGATGACAAGTGTCATGGAGCTTTGTGATGACAAGGGCATTGAGCAATGTTATGAGAGGGTTCATGGAGTATTGTGATGACAATGACATGGAGCATTGTGATGCCAAGGGTCATGGAGCTTTGTGATGAGAAGTGCAGGGAGCATTTTGATGACCGGGCGATGCAGCAATTTGATGAAAAGTGTAATGGACTATTTTGATGGCAGGTGTTATAGAACATTGTGATGTCAGGGGTCTTGGAGCTTTGGGATGAAAAGGATCATGGAGCATTTTGATGACAGGGGTTATGGAACATTGTGATGTCAGGGGTCATGGAACATTGTGATGATAAGGGGATGTAGCAGTGTGATGACAGGGTCATGGAAGATTGTGATTACGGGGGTGAGGGTGTATTATGATGACTAGTCATGGAACACTGTGATATCTCTGCTGAGAGAGCATTTTGATGAGAAGTGCATGGACCATTGTGATTACAAGGTTTATGGAGCATTGCAATGACAAAGTTGTGGACCGTTGTGATGAAATGTGCGTGGCACATTGTGAAGACAATGGTCATGGAGCATTGTTCTGACAAAGACATGGAGCATTGTGATGACAAGGGTCACTGTGAATTGTGATGAAAAGTTCATGGAGCATTGTGGTTACAAAGGTCACAGAACCTTGTGATGACACGGGCATGGATCATTGTGATGACAAACGTTATGAAACATTGTGATGACTGGAGTCACGGAGCTTTGTGATGACAGGGGTCATGGAGCATTGTGCTGACAAGCGCATGGAGCATTGTGATGACAAGGGTCATGGAGCATTGTGCTGAGAAAGGCATAGAGCATTGTGATGACAAGGGTCAAAGAGCATTGTGATGAAAAGTTCATGGATCATTTTGGTTAAAAAGCTCACAGAGAGTGATGATGACGAGGGCATGGCCCATTGTGGTGACAAAGGTCATGAAGCACTGTGATGACTGGAGTCACAGAGCATTATGATGGCAGGGGTCATGGAGCATTGTTTTATCAAGGGCATGGAGCATTGTGATGACCAGGGCAAGGAGCATTGGTCTAATAATTTTCATGGATTATTGCGATGACAGTTGGAATGGCACATTGTGATGACAAGGGCATGGAGCATAGTGATGGTCAGGTCATGCAGTATTGTGAAGACAGGTGTCAGGGAGCATTGTGATGACATATGCGATGGCCCATTGTGATGACAATGGCTTGGAGCATTGTGATGACAAGCGTCAGGGAGCATTGTGCTGACAAGTGCATGGAGAAATGTGATGACAAGGGTCATGCAGCATTCTGATGACAAGCTTGTGGAGTATTTTGATGACAATGGCATGGAGCATTGTGATGAAAACGGCATGGGGCATTGTGATGAAAAAGCCATGGAGCCTTTTCCTGACAGGGTTCAAGGAGCATACTGATGACAAGTGTCAGGCAGCCTTGTGATGACAAATGTCATGGAGCATTGTGATGAAAAGAGCATGGAGTATTGTGATGACAGGCATCATGGAGCGTTGTGATGACAAATGTTATGGAACATTGTGATCACAAGGGTTTGGAGCATTGTGATGACAGAGGTCATGGATCATTTTGATTTCAAGGAGCATGGAGCATTGTGAGGAGGAGGGCATGAAGCAATGTGATCCCAAGTTTCATGGAGGATTGTGATGACAATGGAAATGGATTATTGTGATGACAAGCGCATAGAGCATTGTAAGGAAAAGGTCATGTAGCATTTTGCTGACAAAGGCATGGAGCATTGTGATGACGTTTCATGGAGCACTGTGATGACAAGCGTCACGGAGCATTGTGAATACAGGTGTCATGGAGCATTGGGATGACAAGGGCATGGATCATTGTGGTGACAAGGGTCATGGAGCACTGGGCTGATAATGTTCATGGAGTGTTGTGATGACAGGTGTCATGGAGCATTGTTATGACTATGGAATGGAGCATTGTGATGACAAGAGTCGCGGATCATTGTGTTGTCGGGTGTCATGGAGAGTTGTGAGGACAGTGGTCATGGCCATTGTGATGATATTGGCCATGGAGCATTGTGATGAATAGGTCTTGGAACACTGGGCTGAAAATATTCATGGATTATTGTGATGACAGTGGTCATGGAGCATTGTGATGCGAAGGGAATGGAGCATGGTGATGACAATGTCCAGGAGCATTCTGATGAGAAGACCATGGAGACTTGTCATGACAAGTCTCATGGAGCATTCTGATGAAAAGGGCATGGAGCATTGTGATTACAGGGGTCTTGGAGCATTGTGATTACTAGGGCATGGAACACTGTGATACATGTGTCATGGGTCATGGAGGATTGTGATGACAAGTCATGGAGCATTGTGATGACAAGGGCATGGAGCATTGTGATGACAGGAGCATGGAGCATTTGTCTGACAAGATTCATAGATTATTGTGATGACAGTGGACATGGTGCATTGTGATGACAAGGGCATGGATCATTGTGAAGAGAAGGTCATAGTGTATTGTGAAGACAGGTGTCAGGGAGCATTGTGATGACATATGTCATGATCCATTGCGATGACAATGGCAGGGAGTATTGTGATGCCAAATGAAATGGAGAATTGTGATGACAAATATAATGGAGCATCGTGATGACTATGGCTTGGAGCATTATGATGACAATGGCCATTGAGAATTTTCATGACAAGGTCGTGAAGCATTGTGATGACAAGTTCCTTGAGCATTGTGATGACAAAACCATGGAGCCATGTGATGACAAGTCTCATGGAGCATACTGATGAAAAGGGTCTTGGAACATTGTGATGACAAGGGCATGGAGCATTGTGAGGAGAAGACCAAGGCGCATTCTGATGGAATGCGTCATCGAGCTTTGTGATGACAAGGGCATGGAGCATTGTGATTACATGGGTCTTGGAGCATTGTGATGAAAATGGCATGGATCATTGTGATGAAATAGGCATGGAGCCTTGTCATGACAGGGTTCAAGGAGCATACAGACAACAAGTGTCAGGGAGCATTTTGATGACAAGTGTATTGAGCATTGTGATGACAATGGTCATGAGGCATTGTGATGAGAAGACCATGATAATTGTGATGACGAGCGTCATGGGGCATTGTGATGACAAGTGTTATGGAATATTGTGATCACAAGGGTTTGGAGCACTGTTATGACAGAGGTCATGGAGCAATTTGATTTCATTGTGATGACAATAGCATGAAGCATTATGATGATGGGCATGGTGCATTGTGATGACAGGGTTCATGGATCATTGAAATGAAAAGGGGCATAGAGCATTGTGATTACAGGGTTCTTGGAGCATTGTGATGAGAAGGGTCATGGAGCCATGTGATGACAAGGCCATGGAACATCGTGATGGCAGGGGACATGGAGCATTGTTATGACAGTGGTAATGGAGCATTGTGATGGCAAGGGCATGGATCATTGTGATGAGAAGGCCATGGAGCATTCTGATGACATGTGTCATGGAGCTTTGTGAAGACAAGGGCATGGAGCAATGTGATGACAATGACATGGAACACTGTGATGCCAAGTGTCATGGATCTTTGTGATGACAAAGGTCATGGAGCATTTTGATGGCAAGGGCGTTGTGCATTGTGATGAGAAAGGCAGGGAGCATTCTGATGACAGGGTCTTTGAGCAATTTGATGAAAATTGTCATGTAACATTTTGATGACAGGTGTTATGGAACATTGTGATGTCAGGGGTCATCGAACATTGTGATGATAAGTGCATGTAGCATTGTGATGAAAGGAGTGAGGGAGTATTGTGACAAATAGTGATGTAGCATTGTGATATCAGTGGTGAGAGAGCATTTTGATGAGAAGTGCATGGAGCATTGTGATGACAAATTTTATGGAGCATTGTGATGACAAGATTGTGGAGCACTGTGATGACAAGCACATGGTGCATTGTGATGACATGTGTCATGGAGCATTGTGCTGCCAAGCGCATGGAGAATTGTGATGAGAAGGGTCAAAGAGCATTGTGATGAAAAGTTCATGGAGCATTGTGGTTAAAAAGGTCACAGAGACTGTTGATGCCCAGGGCATGGACAATTGTGATGACAAAGGTCATGAAGCATTGTGATGATTGGAGTCACGGAGCATTGTGATGACAGGGGTCATGGAGCATTGTGATAACAAGGGCATGGAACATTGTGATGACAAGGGCATGGAACATTGTTCTAATAAGTTTCATGGATTATTGTGATGACAGTTAGAATGGCGCATTGTGATGACAACGGCATGGAGCATTGTGATGACCAGGCCATGCAGTATTGTGAAGACAGGTGTCACGGAGCATTGTGATGACATAGGTAATGGCCCATTTTGATGACAATGGCATGGAGCATTGGGATGCCAAGTGTCATGGAGGATTCTGATGACAAAAGTAATGGAGCATTGTGATGACAATGGCTTGGAGCATTGCGATGACAAGGGTCAGGGAGCATTGTGCTGACAAGTGCGTGGAGAATTGTAATGACAAGTGTCATGGAGCATTCTGATGACAAGCTTGTGGAGTATTTTGATGACAATGGCATGGATCATTTTGATGACAACGGCATGGGGCATTGTGATGAAAAACGCATGGAGCCTTTTCGTGACAGGGTTCAAGGAGCATTCTGATGACAAGTGTCACGGAGCATTGTGATGACAAGTGTATTGAAAATTGTGATGACAAAGGTCATGGAGCATTGTGATGAAAAGGGCATGGAGTATTGTGATGACAGGCATCATGGAGCGTTGTGATGACAAGTGTTATGGAACATTGTGATCACAAGGGTTTAGAGTATTGTGATGAGAGAGGGCATGGATCATTTTGATTTCAAGGAGTAGGGAGCATTTTGATGACAAGGGCATGAAGCAATGTGATCCCAAGTTTCATGGACGATTGTGATGACAATGGAAATGGAGTATTTTGATGACAAGCGCATAGAGCATTGTAATGGAAAGGTCATGTAACATTTTGCTGACAAAGGCATGGAGCATTGTGATGACATGTGTCATGGAGCACTGTGATGACAAGCGTCACGGAGCATTGTGAATACATGGGTCATGGAGCATTGGGATGACAAGGGCATGGATCATTGTGATGACAAGGGTCATGGAGCACTGGGCTGAAAATGTTCATGGAGTGTTGTGATGACAGGGGTCATGGAGCATTGTGATGACTAGGGAATGGAGCATTGTGATGACAAGAGTCCCAGATCATTTTGTTGTCAGTTGTCATGGAGTGTTGTGATAACAGTTGTCATGGAGCATTGTGAAGATATTGGCCATGGAGCATTGTGAGGAGTAGGTCGTGGAGCATTGGGCTGAAAATGTTCATGAACTATTGTGATGACAGGGGTCATGGAGCATTGTGATGACAAGGGAATGGAGCATGGTGATGACAAGGTCCTGGAGCACTGTGAGGAGAAGGCCATGGAGACTTGTGATGACAAGTCTCATGGAGCATTCTGATGAAAAGGGGCATGGAGCATTGTGATTACAGGGGTCTTAGAGCATTGTGATGACAAGGGCATGGAGCATTATGATGAGAAGGCCATGACGCATTCTGATGACATGCGTCATGGAGCTTTTTGATGACAAGGGCATGGATCATTGTGATTACAGGGATCATGGAGCATTGTGATGAAAAGGGCATGGATTATTGTGATGACAAAGGCATGGAGCCTTGTCATGACAGGGTTCAAGGAGCATACTGTTGGCAAGTGTCAGGCAGCATTGTGATAACAAGTGTATTGAGCATTGTGATGACAAAGATCATGGAGCATTGTGAAGAGAAGACCATGGATAATTGTGATGATGAGCGTCATGGGGTGTTGTGATGATAAGTGTAATGGAACATTGTGATCACAAGTGTTTGGAGCATTATGATGACAGAGGTCATGGAGAATATTGATTTCATTGTGATGACAATAGCGTGAAGCATTATGATGATGGGCATGGTGCATTGTGATGGCAGGGTTCATGGAGCATTGAGATGAAAAGGGGCATGGAGCATTGTTTTTACAAAGGTCTTGGAGCATTGTGATGACAAGGGCATGGAGCATTGTGATGAGAAGGCCATGGAACTTTCTGATGACATTCGTCATGGAGCTTTTTGATGACAAGGGCAAGGAGCATTGTGATTACAGGGGCCTTCAGCATTGTGATGACAAGTGTCATGGAACCTTGTGATGACTAGGCCGTGGTACATTGTGATGGCAGGTGTCATGGTGCTTTGTTATGACAGAGGTAATGGAGCATTGTGATGAGAAGGGCATGGAACATTGGTCTGAAATGTTTCATGGATTATTGTGATGAGAGTGGGCATGGAGCATTGTGATGACAAGGGTACGGAACACTATGATACATGGGTCAGGCAGGATTGTAATGACAAGGGCAAGGAGCATTGCGATGAGAAGGGCATCGAGCATTGTGATGACAAGTGTCAAGGAGCTTTGTGATGACAAGGGCATTGAGCAATGTTATGAGAGGGTTCATGGAGCATTGTGATGACAATGACATGGAGCATTGTGATGCCAAGGGTCATGGAGCTTTTTGATGACAAGTCATGGAGCATTTTGATGACAAGGGCATGGTGCATTGTGATGAGAAGTGCAGGGAGCATTTTGATGACCGGGCCATGCAGCAATTTGATGAAAAGTGTAATGGAATATTTTGATGGCAGGTGTTATAGAACATTGTGATGTCAGGGGTCTTGGAGCTTTGGGATGAAAAGGATCATGGTGCATTTTGATGACAGGGGTTATGGAACATTTTGATGTCAGGGGTCATGGAACATTGTGATGATAAGGGGATGTAGCAGTGTGATGACAGGTTCATGGAAGATTGTGATTACAGGGGAGAGGGTGTATTGTGATGACTAGTCATGGAACACTGTGATATCTCTGGTGAGAGAGCATTTTGATGAGAAGTGCATGGACCATTGTGATTACAAGGTTTATGGAGCATTGCAATGACAAGGTTGTGGACCGTTGTGATGAAATGTGCGTGGCACATTGTGAAGACAATGGTCATGGAGCATTGTTCTGACAAAGACATGGAGCATTGTGATGACAAGGGTCACTGTGAATTGTGATGAAAAGTTCATGGAGCATTGTGGTTACAAAGGTCACAGAACCTTGTGATGACACGGGCATGGATCATTGTGATGACAAACGTTATGAAGCATTGTGATGACTGGAGTCACGGATCATTGTGATGACAGGGGTCATGGAGCATTGTGATGACATGTGTCATGGAGCATTCTGCTGACAAGCGCATGGAGCATTGTGATGACAAGGGTCTTGGAGCATTGTGCTGAGAAAGGCATAGAGCATTGTGATGACAAGGGTCAAAGAGCACTGTGAAGAAAAGTTCATGGATCATTTTGGTTAAAAAGCTCACAGAGAGTGATGATGACGAGGGCATGGCCCATTGTGGTGACAAAGGTCATGAAGCATTGTGATGACTGGAGTCACAGAGCATTGTGATGGCAGGGGTCATGGAGCATTGTGATAACAAGGGCATGGAGCATTTTGATGACCAGGGCAAGGAGCATTTGTCTAATAAGTTTCATGGATTATTGCGATGACAGTTGGAATGGCGCATTGTGATGACAAGGGCATGGAGCATTGTGATGGCCAGGTCATGCAGTATTGTGAAGACAGGTGTCAGGGAGCATTGTGATGACATATGTAATGGCCCATTGTGATGACAATGGCATGGAGCATTGGGATGCCAAGTGTCATGGAGCATTCTGATGGCAAAGGTAATGGAGCATTGTTATGACAATGGCTTGGAGCATTGTGATGACAAGGGTCAGGGAGCATTGTGCTGACAAGTGCATGGAGAAATGTGATGACAAGGGTCATGGAGCATTCTGATGACAAGCTTGTGGAGTATTTTGATGACAATGGCATGGAGCCTTGTGATGAAAACGGCATGGGGCATTTTGATGAAAAAGGCATGGAGCCTTTTCCTGACAGGGTTCAAGGAGCATACTGATGACAAGTGTCAGGGAGCCTTGTGATGCCAAGTGTATTGAGAATTGTGATGACAAGGGTCATGGAGCATTGTGATGAAAAGAGCATGGAGTATTGTGATGACAGGCATTATGGAGTGTTGTGATGACAAGTGTTATGGAACATTGTGATCACAAGGGTTTGGAGTATTGTGATGACAGAGGTCATGGATCATTTTGATTTCAAGGATCAGGGAGCATTGTGAGGACAAGGGCATGAAGCAATGTGATCCCAAGGTTCATGGAGGATTGTGATGACAATGGAAATGGAGTATTGTGATGACAAGCGCATAGAGCATTGTAATGACAAGGTCATGTAGCATTTTGCTGACAAAGGCATGGAGCATTGTGATGACATGTGTCATGGAGCACTGTGATGACTAGCGTCACGGAGCATTGTGAATACAGGGGTCATGGAGCATTAGGATGACAAGGGCATGGAACATTGTGATGACAAGTGTCATGGAGCACTGGGCTGAAAATGTTCATGGAGTGTTGTGATGACAGGTGTCATGGAGCATTGTGATGACTATGGAATGGAGCATTGTGATGACAAGAGTCGTGGATCATTGTGTTTTCGGGTGTCATGGTGTGTTGTGATGACAGTGGTCATGGAGCATTGTGATGATATTGCCTATGGAGCATTGTGATGAATAGGTCTTGGAGCATTGGGCTGAAAATATTCATGGATTATTGTGATGACAGGGGTCATGGAGCATTGTGATGAGAAGGGAATGGAGCATGGTGATGACAAGGTCCTGGAGCATTGTGATGAGAAGACCATGGAGACTTGTCATGACAAGTCTCATGGAGCATTCTGATGAAAAGGGGCATGGAGCATTGTGATTACAGGGGTCTTGAAGCATTGTGATGACTAGGGCATGGAACACTGTGATACATGTGTCATGGGTCATGGAGGATTGTGATGACAAGTCATGGAGCATTGTGATGACAAGGGCATGGAGCATTGTGATGACAGGAGCATGGAGCATTTGTCTGACAATTTTCATAGATTATTGTGATGACAGTGGACATGGTGCATTGTGATGACAAGGGCATGTATCATTGTGAAGAGAAGGTCATAGTGTATTGTGAAGTCAGGTGTCAGGGAGCATTGTGATGACATATGTCATGGTCCATTGCGATGAGAACGGCAGGGAGTACTGTGATGCCAAATGAAATGGAGAATTGTGATGACAAATATAATGGAGCATTGTGATGACATATATAATGGAGCATTGTGATGACTAGGTCTTGGAGCATTATGATGACAAGGGCCATTGAGAATTTTCATGACAAGGTCGTGAAGCATTGTGATGACAAGTTCCTTGAGTATTGTGATGACAAAACCATGGAGCCTTGTGATGACAAGTCTCATGGAGCATCCTGATGAAAAGGGTCTTGGAACATTGTGATGACAAGAGCATGGAGCATTGTGAGGAGAAAACTAAGGAGCATTCTGGTGGCATGCGTCATCGAGCTTTGTGATGACAAGGGCATGGAGCATTTTGATTACATGTGTCTTGGAGCACTGTGATGAAAATGGCATGGATCATTGTGATGAAAAAGGCATGGAGCCTTGTCATGACAGGGTTCAAGGAGCATACAGAAAACAAGTGTCAGGGACCATTTTGATGACAAGTGTATTGAGCATTGTGATGACAAAGGTCATGGAGCATTGTGATGAGAAGACCATGGATAATTGTGATGACGAGCGTCATGTGGCATTGTGATGACAAGTGTTATGGAATATTGTGACCACAAGGGTTTGGAGCATTGTTATGACAGAGGTCATGGAGCATTTTGATTTCATTGTGATGACAATAGCATGAAGCATTAGGATGATGGGCATGGTGCATTGTGATGACAGGGTTCATGAATCAGTGAGATGAAAAGGGGCAGGGAACATTCTGATTACAAGTTTCTTGGAGCATTGTGATGAGAAGGGTCATGGAGCCTTGTGATGACAAGGCCATGGAACACCGTGATGGCAGGGGTCATGGAGCTTTGTTATGACAGTGGTCATGGAGCATTGTGATGACAAGGGTCATGGAGCATTGTGCTGAGAAAGGCATAGAGCATTTTGATGACAAAGGTCAAAGAGCATTGTGATGAAAATTCATGTAGCATTGTCGTTAAAAAGGTCACAGAGACAGTTGATGATGAGGACATGGACCATTGTGATGACAAAGGTCATGAAGCATTGTTATGACAGGAGTCACGGAGCATTGTGATGACAGGGGTCATGGAGCATTGTGATAACAAGGGCATGCAGCATTGTGATGACACGGGCATGGGACATTCGTCTAATACGTTACATGAATTATTGTGATGACAGTTGGAATGGCGCATTGTGATGACAAGGGCATGTAGTATTGTGATGACCATTTCATGCAGTATTATGGAGACAGGTGTCAGGGAGCATTGTGATGACATATGTAATGGCCCATTGTGATGACAATGGCATGGAGCACTGTGATGCCAAATGTCATGGAGGATTCTGATGACAAATATAATGGAGCGTTGTGATGGCAATGGTTTGTAGCATTGTGATTACAAGGGTCAGGGAGCATTGTGCCGACAAGTGCATGGGGATTTGTGATGACAAGGGTAATGGAACATTCTGATGACAAGCTTGTAGAATATTTTGATGACAATGGCATGGAGCATTGTGATGAGAAGGGCGTGGAACATTGGCCTGAAATATTTCATGGATGATTGTGATGAGAGTGGGCATGGAGCATTGTGATGACAAGGGCACGAAACACTGTGATACATGGGTCAATGGTCATGCAGCTTTGTGATGAAAATTCATGGAGCACTGTGATGACAATGGCATGGAGCATTGTGATGATAGGGGCATGGAGCATTGGTCTGACAAGTTTCATTGATTATTGTGATGATATTGGACATGGTCCATTGTGATGACAAGGGCATTGATCATTGTGAAGAGAAGGTCATGGAATATTGTGAAGACAGGTATCAGGGAGCATTGTGATGACATATGTCATGGTCCATTGCGATGACAATGGCAGGGAGTATTGTGATGCCAAATATAATGGAGCATTGTGATGACAAATATAATGGAGCATTTTGATGACTAGGGCTTGGAGCATTATGATGACATGGGCCATTGAGAATTTTCATGACAAGGTCGTGAAGCATTGTGATGACAAGATCCTGGAGCATTATGATGAGAAAACCATGGAGCGTTGTGATGACAAGTCTCATGGAGCATACTGATGAAAAGGGGCAAGGAGCATTGTGATTACAGGGGTCTTGCCACATTGTGATGACAAGGGCATGGAGCATTGTGAGCAGAAGGCCAAGGAGCATTCTGATGACATGTGTCATTGAGCTTTGTGATGACAAGGGCATGGAGCATTGTGATTACAGGGGTATTGAAGCATTGTGATGAAAAGGGCATGGATCATTGTGATGAAAAAGACATGGAGCCTTGTCATGACATGTTTAAAGGAGCATACAGAAAACAAGTGTCAGGGAGAATTTTGATGACAAGTGTATTGAGAATTGTGATAGCAAACGTCATGGAACATTGTGATGAGAAGACCATGGATAATTGTGATGACGAGCGTCATGGGTCATTGTGATGACAAGTGTTATGGAATATTGTGATCACAAGGGTTTTGAGCAATGTAATGACAGACGTCATGGAGCATTTTGATTTCATTGTGATCACAATAGCATGAAGCATTATGATGATGGGCATGGGGAATTGTGATGACAGGTTTCATGGATCATTGTAATGAAAAGGGGCATAGAGCATTGTGATTACAAGTTTCTTGGAGCATTGTGATGAGAAGGGTGATGAGCCTTGTGATGACAAGGCCATGGGATATCGTGATGGCAGGGGTCATGGAGCATTTTTATGACAGTCGTAATGGAGCATTGTGATGGCAAGGGCATGGAGCATTGTGATGAGAAGGCCATGGAGCATTCTGATGACATTTGTCATGGAGCTTTGTGAAGATAAGTGCATGGAGCAATGTGATGAGAGGGTTCATGGAGCACTGTGATGACAATGACATGGAGCATTGTGATGAGAAGGCCATAAAGCATTCTGATGACATGTGTCATGGAGCTTTTTGATGACAAGGGAATGGAGCATTGTGACTACAGGGATCTTGGAGCACTGTGATGAAAAGGGCATGGAGTATTGTGATGACAGGCATCATGGAGCGTTGTGATGACAAGTGTTATGGAACATTGTGATCACAAGGTCTTGGAGCATTGTGATGACAGAGGTCATGGATCATTTCGATTTCAAGGAGCATGGAGCATTGTGATGACAAGGGCATGAAGCAATGTGATCCCAAGGTTCATGGAGGGTTGTGATGACAATGGTAATGGAGTATTGTGATGACAAGCACATAGAGCATTGTAATGACAAGGTCATGTAGTATTTTGCTGACAGAGGCATGGAGCATTGTGATGACAGGTGGCATGGAGCACTGTGATGACAAGCGTCACAGAACATTGTGAATACAGGGGTCATGGAGCATTGGAATGCCATATGTCATGGCCCATTGTGATGACAATGGCATGGAGCATTGTGATGCCAAGTGTCATGGAGAATTCTGATGACAAAGGTTATGGAGCATTGTGATTACAAGGGTCAGGGAGCATTGTGCTGGCAAGTGCATGGAGAATTGTGATGACAAGGGTCATGGAGCAGTTTGATCACAGGGGTTATGGAACATGGTTATGTCAGCGGTCATGGAACATTGTGATGATAAGGGGATGTAGCATTGTGATGACACTGTCATGGAATATTGTGATTACAGGGGTGTGGGAGTATTATGATGACTAATGATGGAACATTGTGATATCTCTGGTGAGAGAGCATTTTGATGAGAAGTTCATGGACCATTGTGATTACAAAGTTTATGGAGCATTGCAAAGATAATTTTGTGGACCGTTGTGATGAAATGCGTGTGGCACTTTGTGATGACAATGGTCATGGAGCATTGTTCTGACAAAGACATGGAACGTTGTGATGACAAGTGTCACAGAGAATTGTGATGAAATGTTCATGTAGCATTGTGGTTACAAAGGTCACAGATCCTTGTGATGACGCTGGCATGGATCATTGTGATGACAAACGTTATGAAGCATTGTGATGACTGGAGTCAAGGAGCATTGTGATGACAGGGGTCATGAAGCAGTGTAATGACAAGTGCATGGAGCATTGTTTTGACAAGAGAATGGAGCATTCGTCTAACAAATTTCATAGATTATTGTGATGACAGTGGACATGGTGCATTGTGATGACAAGGGCATGGAGCATTGTGATGAGAAGGTCATGGCGTATTGTGAAGACAGGTGTCAGGGAGCATTGTGATGACATATGTCATTGTCCATTGCGATGACAATGGCATGGAGCATTGTGATGCCGAATGTAATGGAGGATTGTGATGACAAATATAACGGAGCATTGTGATGATTAGCGCTTGGAGCATTATGATGACAAGGGCCATTGAGAATTTTCATGACAAGGTCGTGAAGCATTGTGATGACAAGATCCTGGAGCATTGTGAAGACAAAACTATGGAGCCTTGAGATGACAAGTCTCATGGAGCATACTGATGTAAAGGGGCATGGAACATTGTGATTACAGGGGTCTTGGAACATTGTGATGACAAGGGCATGGAACATTGTGAGGAGAAGACCAAGGAGCATTCTGATCGCATGTGCCATTGAGCTTTGTGATGACAAGGGCATGGAGCATTGTGATTACATGGGTCTTGGAGCATTGTGATGAAAAGGGCATGGATCATTGTGATGAAAAAGGCATGGAGCCTTGTCATGACAGGGTTCAAGGAGCATACAGACAACAAGTGTCAGGGAGCATTTTGATGACAAATGTATTGAGCATTGTGATGACAAAGGTCATGGAGCATTGTGATGAGAAGACCATGGATAATTGTGATGATGATCATCATGGGGCATTGTGATGACAAGTGCTATGGAATATTGTGATCACAAGGGTTTGGAGCATTGTTATGACAGAGGTCATGGAGCATTTTGATTTCATTGTGATGACAATACCATGAATAATTATGATGAAAGGCATGGTGCATTGTGATGACAGGGTTCATGGATCATTGAGATGAAAAGGGGCATGGAGCATTGTGATTACAGGGTTCTTGGAGTGTTGTGATGAGAAGGGTCATGGAGCCTTGTGATGACAAGGCCATGGATCATCGTGATGGCAGTGGTCATGGAGCATTGTTATGACAGGTGTAATGGATCTTTGTGATGGCAAGGTCATGGAGCATTGTGATGAGAATGCCATGGAGCATTCTGATGACTTTTGTCATGGAGCTTTGGGAAGACAAGGGCATGGAGAAATGTGATGAGAGCGTTCATGGAGCAATGTGATGATAATGACATATAACACTGTGATGACAAGGGTCATGGATCTTTGTGATGACAAAAGTCATGGAGCATTTTGATGGCAAGGGCGATGTGCATTGTGATGAGAAGGGCAGGGAGAATTGCGATGACAGGGTCATGGAGCAATTGGATGAAAAATGTCATGGAACATTTTGATGACAGGGGTTATGGAACATTGTGATGTCAGGGGTCATCGAACTTTGTGATGATAAGTGAATGTAGCATTGTGATGACAGGAGTCATGGAACATTGTGATGACAGGGGTGAGGGAGTATTGTGACAAATAGTGATGTAGCATTGTGATATCAGTGGTGAGAGAGAATTTTGTTGAGAAGTGCATGGAGCATTATGATGACAATATTTATGGAGCACTGTGATGACAAGTTTGTGGAGCACTGTGATGACAAGCGCATGGTGCTTTGTGATGACATGTGTCGTGGAGCATTGTGCTGACAAGCACATGGAGCATTGTGATGCCAAGGGTCATGGAGCATTGTGCTGAGAAAGGCATAGAGCATTGTGATGACAAGGGTCAAAGAGCATTGTGATGAATAGTTCACGGAGCATTGTGGTTCAAATGGTCACAGAGACTGTTGATGTCGAGGGCATGGACCATTGTGATGACAAACGACATGAAGCATTGTGATGACTGGAGTCACGGAGCATTGTGATGACAGGGGTCATGGAGCATTGTGATAACAAGGGCATGGAGGATTGTGATGACAAGTGCATGGAACTTTGGTCTAATAAGTTTCATGGATTGTTGCAATGACAGTTGGAATGGCGCATTGTGATGACAAGGGCATGGAGCCTTGTGATGACCAGCTCATGCAGTATTGTGAAGACAGGTGTCAGGGAGCATTGTGATGAAATATGTAATGGCCCATTGTGATGACAATGGCATGGAGCATTGTGATGCCAAGTGTCATGGAGGATTCTGATGACAAAGATAATGGAGCATTGTGATGACAAGTGTCAGGGAGCATTGTGCTGACAAGTCCATGGAGAATTGTGATGACAATGTTCATGGAGAATTCTGATGACAAGCTTCTGGAGTATTTTGATGACAATGGCATGGAGAATTGTGATGAAAACGGCATGGGCTATTGTGATGAAAAAGACATGGAGCCTTTTTGTGACAGGGTTCAAGGAGCATTCTGATGACAAGCGTCAGGGAGCATTGTGATGACAAGTGTATTGAGAATTGTGATGACAAAGGTCATGGAGTATTGTGATGAAAAGGGCATGGAGTATTGTGATGACAGGCATCATGGAGCATTGTGATGACAAGTGTTATGGAACATTGTGATCACAAGGGTTTGGAGCATTGTGATGACAGAGGTCATGGATCATTTTGATTTCAAGGTGCATGGAGCATTGTAATGACAAGGGCATGTGTCAATGTGATCCCAAGGTTCATGGAGGATTGTGATGACAATGGAAATGGAGTATTGTGATGACAAGCGCATAGAGCATTATAATGACAAGGTCATGTAGCATTTTGCTGACAAAGGCATGGAGCATTGTGATGACATGTGTCATGGAGCACAATGATGAAAAGAGTCACGGAGCATTGTGAATACAGGTGTCATGGAGCATTGGGATGACAAGGGTCATGGAGCACTGGGCTGAATTGTTCATGGAGTGTTGTGATGACAGGGGTCATGGAGCATTGTGATGACTAGGGAATGGAGAATTGTGATGACAAGAGTCCCGAATCATTGTGTTGTCAGGAGTCATGGAGTGTTGTGATGACAGTGGTCATGGAGCATTGTGATGATATTGGCCATGGAGCACTGTGATGTGTAGGTCGTGGAGCATTGGGCTGAATATGTTCAGGGATTATTGTGATGATACGTGTCATGGAGCATTGTGATGACAAGGGAATGGTGCATGGTGATGACAATGTCCTGGAGCATTGTGATGAGAAGACCATGGAGCCTTGTGGTGACAAGTCTCATAGAGCATTCTGATGAAAAGGGGCATGGAGCATTGTGAATACAGGGGTCTTGGAGCACTGTGATTATTAGGGCATGGAGCATTGTGATGAGAAGGCCATGGATCATTCTGATGACATGTGTCATGGAGTTTTGTTATGACAAAGGCATGGTTCATTGTGATTACAGGGATCTTGGAGCATTGTGATGAAAACGGCACGGATCATTGTTATGAAAATGGTATGGAGCCTTGTCATGACAGGGTTCAAGGAGCATACTGACGACAAGTGTCAGGGAGCATTGTGATGACAAGTGTATTGAGCATTGTGATGACAAAGCTCATGGAGCATTGTGATAAGAAGACCATGGTTAATTGTTATGATGAGCGTCATGGGGTGTTGTGATGATAAGTGTTATGGAACATTGTGATCACAAGTGTTTGGAGCATTATGATGACAGAGGTCATGGAGATTATTTATTTCATTGTGATGACAATAGCCTGAAGCATCATGATGATGAGCATGGTGCATTGTGATGACAGGGTTCATGCAGCATTGAGACGAAAAGTGGAATGGAGCATTTTGTTTACAGGGGTCTTGGAGCATTGTGATGACAAGGGCAAGGAGCATTGTGATGAGAAGGCCATGGAACATTCTGATGACATGTGTCATGGAGCTATGTGATGACAAGGGCATGAAGCATTGTGATTAGAAGGGTCTTCAGCATTGTGTTAACAAGTGTCATGGAACCTTGTGATGACTAGGCCGTGGAACAGTGTGATGGCAGGGGTCATGGTGCATAATTATGACAGAGGTAATGGAGCATTGTGATGAGAAGGGCATGGAGTATTGTGATGAGAAGGTCATGGAGTATTGTGAAGACAGGTTTCAGGGAGCATTGTGATGACCTATGTCATGGTCCATTGCGTTTACAATGGCATGGAGCATTGTGATGCCAAATGTAAAGGAGTATTGTTAGGACAAATATAATGGAGCATTGTGATGACTATGGCTTGGAGCATTATGATGACAAGGGACATTGAGAATTTTCACGAAAATGTCGTGAAGCATTGTGATGACAAGGTCCTGGAGCATTGTGATGAGAAAACCATGGAGCCTTGTGATGACAAATCTCCTGAAGCATACTGATGAAAAGTATCATGGACCATTGTGATTACAGGGGTCTTGGAACATTGTGATGAAAAGGGCATGGGACCTTGTTATGACAGGGTTCAAGGAGAGTACAGACAACAAGTGTCAGTGAGCATTTTGATGACAAGAGTATTGAGCATTGTGATGACAATGGTCATGGAGCATTGTGATGTGAAGACCATAGATAACTGTGATGACGAGCGTCATGGGTCATTGTGATGACAAGTGTTATGGAATATTGTGATCACAAGGGTTTGGAGCATTGTCATGACAGAGGTCATGGAGCATTTTGATTTCATTGTGATGACAATAGCAAGAAGCATTAGGATGATGGACATGGTGCATTGTGATGACAGGGTTCATGGATCATTGAGATGAAAAGGGTCATCGAGCATTGTGATTACAGGGGTCTTGGAGCATTGTGATGAGAAGGGTCATGGAGCCTTGTGAGGACATTGCCATGGAACATCCTGATGGCAGGGATCATGGAGCATTGTTATGACAGGGGTAATGTAGCATTGTGATGGCAAAGGCAAGGAGCATTGTGATGAGAAAGCCATGGAGCTTTCTGATGACATGTGTCATGGAGCATTGTGATGACAAGTGTCACGGAGCATTGTGATGAAAATTCATTGAGAAATGTGGTTATAAAAGTCACAGAGACTTGTGATGACGTGGGCATGGACCATTGTGATGACAAACGTTATGAAGCATTATGATGACAAGTGTCACGAAGCATTGTGATGACAGGGGTCACGGAACATTGTGATGACTAGGGAATGGAGCATAGTGATGACAATAGTCCCGGATCATTGTGTTTTCAGGTATCATGGAGTGTTGTGATGACAGTTGTCATGGTGCATTGTGATGATATTGGTCATGAAGCATTGTGATGAGAAGGTCATGGAGAATTGTGCTGATAATATTCATGGAGTATTGTGATGACAAGTGTCATGGATCATGGTGATGACAAGGTCCTGTAGCATTGTGATGAGAAGACCATGGAGGCTTGTGATGACAAGTTTCATGGAGCATTCTGATGAAAAGGGGCATGGATCATTGTGATTACAGTGGTCTTGGAGCACTGTGATGACAAGGGCATGGAACATTGTCATGAGACGGCCATGCAGCATTCTGATGACATGCGTCATGGAGCTTTGTGATGACAAGGGCATGGAGTATTGTGATTACAGAGGTATTGGAGCACTGTGATGAAAAGGGCATGGATCACTGTGATGAAAAAGGCATGGAGCCTTGTCATCACAGGGTTCAAGGAGCATACTGAAGACAAGTGACAGGATGCATTGTGATGACAAGTGTATTTAGCATTGTGATGACAAAGGTCATGGAGCATTGTGATGAGAAGACCATGGATAATTGTGATGATGAGCATCATTGTGTGTTGTGATGATAAGTGTTATGGAACATTGTGATCACAAGTGTTTGGAGCATTATGATGACAGAGGTCATGGAGAATTTTGATTTCATTGTGATGACAATAGCCTGAAGCATTATGATGATGGTCATGGTGCATTGTGATGACAGGGTTCACGGATCATTGAGATGAAAAGGGTCATGGAGCACTGTGATTACAGGGGTTTTGGAGCATTGTGATGACAAGGGCATGGAGCATTTTGATGAGAATGCCATGGAACATTCTGATGACATGCGTCATGGAGCTTTGTGATGACAAGGACATGGAGCATTGTGATGAAAAGTGGCATGGAGCATTGGCCTGACAAGTTTCATTGATTATTGTGATAAGATTGGTCATGGCACATTATGATGACAAGGGCATGGAGCACTGTGATGACAAGGTCATGGATTATTGTGAAGAAAGGTGTCAGGGAGCATTGTGATGAAATATGTCATGTTCCACTTTGATGACAATATCATGGAGCACTGTGATGCCAAGTGTCATGGAGGATTGCTCTGACAAAGTGAAGGAGCATTGTGACGACATTGGCATGGAGCATTGTGATATCAAGGGCCATTGATAATTTTAATGTCCAGGTCGTGAAACATTGTGATGAAAAGCGCATGGAGCTTCCTATGACAGTGGTCATGGAGCATTGCGATGACAAGTGCATGGAGTATTGTGATGACAAGAGCATATAACATTTTGATGTGAAGTGCCATGGAGCACTGTAATGACAAGGACGTGGAAAATTGTGAGGACAAGGGACATTGAGCTTTGAGATGACAAGGCATGGAGCATGGTGATGGCAAAACCGTGGAGCATTGTGATGAGAAGACCTTGGGTAATTGTGGTGTTGAGCATCATGGAGCACTGTAATGACAAGGGGCATGAAGCATTGTGATGACAGGTGTTAGGGAGCATTGTGATGACAGGTGTCATGGAGCAATGTGAAGACAAGGGCATGGAGCATTGTGATGACAAGTGCATGGAGCAATGCAATTTCAAGTGCATGGAGAATTGTGATGACAAGAGCATGTAATATTTTGATGAGAAGTGTCATGTAGCATTGTGATGACAAGGACGTGGATAATTGTGATGACAAGAGACATGGATCATTGTGATAACCAGGGCATGGAGCATTGTGATGACAGGGGCCATGGAGCATTATTATGACAAGGCAATGGTGCATTCTGACATAAGATATCACTTATGAAGGGAATGTAAACATGGCTACATATGAACTGATTTAGGGAAGAGAACAGAGTCTCAGATTTAGAAAACATTCTAACGCTTGCTTAAGGGGAAAGACAGGTGGGGAGATGCACAAAACAAAAGTTTGATATTAGCACAGGTACCGTTCCATAATCCAAAAACAGAAGAGACAAGCCCTACTCCTTCCTCAGTGAACGGAACTCAACATCCTTATTCCCCGCATAGAAATATATCTGACTAGTAAGAATTTTAAAACCTATGTATTGATATGTCTCCGTAAGGGAACTAAGTGTGTCTAGAATGACATAAACATGGCAGTGAGAATCAGCTCAAACCCAATATAAAAATGAATTTCAAAACAAAACATAAAAACAGTAAAATTCTTACACAATACCTTCAGGTGTTCTGATGAAACCTGGAATGACCCTATCTACAATGACAGCTGGATGTGGCATAACGCTGGTCACTTGGTACTGAGAGAATTGGTGAGATTGGGTGAAAAAATACAGACCCTTTGAAGCAATTATGCCTGCCACGCATTCCATGGTTTGCAACTCTCCAAGTAGAAGGGAATATCACTACAGTTATAACATGTATGGGAACCTAGAGAATGGAAACCATCTGATGGTGAAAGGTTTCTAAAACTCTACTACTTTTTTTCTCTCCTTGTGCTCCAGTTTGACATTCCAACTGCTTTACTATCAATCTCCCAACTTGGAGAGTCAGCCCCTATAAACTCCTGGTTCGCACAGTTGGCAAATTGTGCAGAGGTTATAAGGGAAGAGAGAGAACCAAGGAGAGAGTAGCTGTAGGCATTTGGACGGCCACATTTCACTCTAATTTCCCGTCACGAAGAGGAATTAACCAAAGACTCAGCCTGCCCCCCCCCAGAACCAGTATAGGTCCAGAAGCAAAATTGTGTATTTGCGGTCAGCACACAAAAACGCGAGTTGAAAAATGGAGCTCAGGGCCACAGCAATTCACTAACCTGCAGAGTTATAAAGGACTACTCTCTTCCAAAAATCTGTTGAGGGAAAGCCACGAGGCGGAAGTGAAAATGAGGCAGAATGGCATGAAACAGATTTCAAGAGGTACATTGGAATCGCCTTTAAACACAGGAAAGGCATCACAACTTCGAAAATAATGGAAATGGCCATAAAGGGCATATGGGTTTTCACGTGAATATATTTAGGAGAAAACGCATATGCCCTTTTCAGCCAAGCAAGCAAGTGGGCAAAGCAAGTCTGTTGTACAAAGAAGTATCACATCCCACCGGTCAAAAGGGACATCCACAAAATGGGTAAAAACCAGAAAGGCAAGACAGGCCCTGGAGAACAGGGAGCCTTGTTATGCTGATGGGAGGTATGTAAATTGCCAACTGCCTCTCTGGAGGAGTGCATTGTGTTCCCTAAAACAAGTAAACAACAGAGCTACAGAGCCAAGGGCACTTCCAGTCTAGGGAATATACCTTGGGGAAACTGAAAGTCAATAAGACAGAGCCACCCCAAAATTTAGGGCTGCACTGCTTACAAGAACCTCAACTTGGGTACACCTTCAATATCCCAGGAAAGATAAAAATGGTTCAAAAAATTGTGGTACTTACGTACGATGGAATATCCCTCAGCCATGAAATCAATGTCATAAGAACAGTAGCAGCAAAATGAGTGGATTCAGGTATGATGATTCTAAGTGAAATAAGTCACACAGAAAAAGAAGCTTATCATAAGATATCACTTATGAAGATCCTGTAAACATGGCTACACATGAACTGAGTTAGGAAAGAGAACAGAGTCTCACATTTAGAAAACACTCTTATGCCTGCTTAAGGGGGAAGGAGAGGTGTGGTGATGCATAAAACCAGAGTTTGATATAAGCACAGGTACCGTTCGAAAAACCAACTATGGAATAGACAAGACCTACACCTTCCTCAGTGAAAGGGGCTCAAAACCCCATATTTCCCAAAGAGGAATATATCTGACTAGTAAGAATCTTAAAACCTATGTATTGATATGTCTCCATAACTGAATCAAGAGTGTCTAGAGTGGCATAAACATGGCAGCGAGAATCAGCTCAAACCCACTATAAAAAGGAATTTCAAAAACAAAACAAAAAAACAGGGAAATTCTTTACAATTCCTTCAGGGTCTATGATGAAACCTGGAATGACCCTATCTACAATGACAGCTGGTTGTGGCATAAGGCTGGACACATGGGACTGAGAGGATTGTTGAGATTGGGTGAGCAAATGCAGACCCTTTAAAGCAATAATGCCTGACGCCCATTCCATGGGTCCCATGTCTCCACGTTGAAGGGAATATTACTACACCTATAACATGTACGGGAAAACTAGAGAATGGACACACTGTGAATACGAAAGGTCTCTAAAATTCAACGAATATTCCCTCTCCTGGTGCTCCGGTTTGACTTTCCAACGCTTTACTATCAATCTCCAAGCTTGGAGAGACAGCACCTTTAACCTCCTGGATCGCACAGGTGGCCAATTTGGCAGTGGATGAAAGGGAAGAGGGAGAACCAATGAAAGAGTAGTTGTTAGGCATTTGGAAGGGCACATGTCACTCTTATTTCCCGGGAGGAAGAAGAATTAACCAAAGTCTCAGCCACCCTCCGGGAACCAGTATAGTCCTGAACCAAAATATTGGACTTGCGTACAGCTTACAAAAAACGAGTTAAATAATGGATCTCGGGGGCACAGCAATTCACAAATACCAGAGTAATAAAGGACCACTATCGTCCAAAAATCTGTTGAGGGAAGGCAACGAGGCGGACTTGAAAGCGAGGCAGAATGTCAGGAAACAGATTTCAAGAGGTAAGTTGGAATTGCCTTTAAAGCACAGGAAGAGGGGCACAACTTCGACAATGATGCACTTGGCCAAAAATGGGCGTATGCGTTTTCTCCTGAATATATTCAGGAGAAAACGCATATGCCCATTTTGTCCAAGCAAGCAAGCGGGCAATGCAAATCTGCACTACAAAGAAGTATCACTTCCCACCGGTCAAAAGGGACATCCACAAAATGGGTATAATTCAGAAAGGCAACACAGGACCTGGAGAACAGGGAGCCTTGTTATGCTGATGGGCGGGATGTAAATTGCCAACTGCATCTCTGGAGGAGTGCATTGTTTTCCCTAAAACAAGTAAACAACAGAGCTACAGAGCCAAGGGCACTACCAGTCTGGGGAATATACCTTGGGAAAACTGAAAATCAATAAGACAGAGCCACCCCAATATTTAGGGCTGCACTGCTTACAAGAACCTCAACTTGGGTACACCTTAAATATCCCAGGAAAGATAAAAATGGTTCAAGAAATTGTGGTACTTACGTACGATGGAATATCCCTCAGCCATGAATTCAATGTCAAAAGACCAGTAGCAGCAAAATGAGTGGATTCTGGTACGATGATTCTAAGTGAAATAAGTCACACAGAAAAAGAAACTTATCATAAGACATCACTTATGAAGATCCTGTAAACATGGCTACACATGAACTGAGTTAGGAAAGAGAACAGAGTATCACATTTAGAAAACACTCTTATGCCTGCTTAAGGGGGAAGGAGAGGTGAGGTGATGCATAATACCATAGTTTGATATATGCACAGGTACCGTTCGAAAAACCAACTATGGAATAGACAAGACCTACACATTCCTCAGTGAAAGGGACTCAAAACCCCATATTTCCCACAGAGGAATATATCTGACTAGTAAGAATCTTAAAACCTATGTATTGATATGTCTCTGTAAGGGAATCAAGTGTGTCTAGACTGGCATAAACATGGCAGCGAGAATCAGCTCAAAACCACTATAAAAAGGAATTTGACCTTCCTCCCCATGGATACACCAGAAATACAGCTACACGTGGAACAACTCCTACAGAATACCCACTGATCGCTGGCAGAAGACCCCAGACCTCCCAAAAGACAAGAAACTCCCCACATACCTGGGTAGGGCAAAGCGGAGAGATTCCCGCACAGAGGATCGGTGCCGAGCGGCACTCACCAGCCCGAGAGGCTTGTCTGCTCCCACGCCAGGGCGCGCAGCGCTTGAAGCTGAGGCTCGGGCTTTGGTCAGAGTGCAGAGAGAGGACTGGGGCTGGTGGCGAGAACTCAGCATGAAGGGGGCTAATGTGCCACAGCTAGCCGGGAGTGAGTCCGGGAAAACTCTAGAGCTGCCGAAGAGGCAAGAGACTTTTTCTTCCCTCTTGGTTTCCTGGTGCGCGAGGAGAGGGGATTAAGAGCGCTGCTTAAAGGGGCTCCACAGACGGGCGCGAGTCACAAATGAAAGCGCGGAGCCCAGTGACGGGCGTGGGATGCTGGGGCTGTGGCTGCTGCCGCCAAGAAGCCTGTGTGCAAGCGCAGGTCACTGCCCACACCGCCCTTCCAGGAGCCTGTGCAGCCCGCCACTGCCAGGGTCCCGGGATCCAGGGGTGGCTTCCCTGGGAGAACGCACGGCGCGCCTAGGGCTGGTGCAATGTCACGCCGACCTCGGCTGCTGAAGGCTCGCCCCGCACACCGTGCCCCTCCCTCCTGCCCGGCCTGAGTGAGCAAGAGTCCCTGAAGCAGCTGCTCCTTTAACCCTGTCCTGTCTGAGCAAAGAACAGACGCCCTCCGGCGACCTACACGCAGAGGCGGGGCCAAATCCAAAGCTGAGACACAGGAGCTGTGAGAAAAAAGAAGAGAAAGGGAAACCTCTCCCAGCAGCCTCAGAAGCAGCGGACTAAAGCTCCACAATCAACTTGATGTACCCTGCATGTGTGGAATACATGAATAGACAACACATCATCCCAAATTGAGGAGCCCGGAGTCAGTGCTGTGCCTCTGAGGTGGGAGAGCCAACTTCAGGACACTGGTCCACAAGAGACCTCCCAGCTCCACATAATATCAAACGGCAAAAATCTTCCAGAGATCTCCATCTCAACACCAGCACCCAGCTTCACTCAACGACCAGCAAGCTACAGTGCTGGACACCCTATGCCAAACAACTAGCAAGACAGGAACACAACGCCACCCATTAGGAGAGAGGTGGCCTAAAATCATAAAAAGTCCGCAGACACCCCAAAACACACCACCAGACCTGGACCTGCCCACCAGAAAGACAAGATCCAGCCTCATCCACCAGAACACAGGCACTAGTCCCCTCCACCAGGAAGCCTACACAACCCACTAAACCAACCTTAGCCACTGGGGACAGACACCAAAATCAACGGGAACTACGAACCTGCAGCCTGCAAAAAGGAGACCCCAAACACAGTAACATAAGCAAAATGAGAAGGCAGAAAATCACACAGCAGGAGAAGGAGCAAGATAAAAACCCACCAGACCTAACAAATGAAGAGGTAATAGGCAGTCTACCTGAAAAAGAATTCAGAATAATGATGGTAAACATGATCCAAGATTCTATTTCCCAGATCCAAAATCTTGGAAATAGAATAGACAAAATGCAAGAAACAGTTAACAAGGACCTAGAAGAACTAAAGATGAATCAAGCATCGATTAAAAACACAATACATGAAATAAAAAATACTCTAGATGGGATCAATAGCAGAATAACTGAGGCAGAAGAACGGATAAGTGAGGTGGAAGATAAAATAGTGGAAATAACTGCTGCACAGCAAAATAAAGAAAAAAAGAATGAAAAGAACAGAGGACAGTCTCAGAGACCTCTGGGACAACATTAAACACACCAACATTCGAATTATAGGGGTTCCAGAAGAAGAAGAGAAAAAGAAAGGGACTGAGAAAATATTTGAAGAGATTATAGTTGAAAATTTCCCTAATATGGGAAAGGAAATAGTTAATCAAGTCCAAGAGGCACAGAGAGTCCCATACAGAATAAATCCAAGGAGAAATACGCCAAGACACATATTAATCAAACTGTCAAAAATTAAACACAAAGAAATCATATTAAAAGCAGCAAGGCAAAAACAACAAATAACACACAAGGGAATCCCCATCTGGATAACAGCTGATCTCTCAGCAGAAACTCTACAAGCCAGAAGGGAGTGGCAGGACATAATTAAAGTGATGAAGGAGAAAAACCTGCAACCAAGATTACTCTACCCAGCAAGGATCTCATTCAGATTTGATGGAGAAATCAAAACGTTTACAGACAAGGAAAAGCTGAGAGAGTTCAGCACCACAAAACCAGCTTTACAACAAATGCTAAAGGAACTTCTCTAGGCAAGAAACACAACAGAAGGAAAAGACCTACAATAACGAACCCAAAACAATTAAGAAAATGGGAACAGGAACATACATATCGATAATTACCTTAAATGTAAATGGACTAAATGCTCCCACCAAAAGACACAGATTGGCTGAATGGATACAAAAACAAGACCCATATATATGCTGTCTACAAGAGACCCACTTCAGACCTAGAGACACATACAGACTGAAAGTAAGGGGATGGAAAAAGATATTCCATGCAAATGGAAACCAAAAGAAAGCTGGAGTAGCAATTCTCATATCAGACAAAATAGACTTTAAAATAAAGACTACTAGAAGAGACAAAGAAGGACACTACATAATGATCAAGGGATCGATCCAAGAAGAAGATATAACAATTGTAAATATTTATGCACCAAACATAGGAGCACCTCAATACATAAGGCAAATACTAACAGCCATAAAAGGAGAAATCGACAGTAACACAATCATAGTAGGGGACTATAACACCCCACTTTCACCCATGGACAGATCATCCAAAATGAAAATAAATAAGGAAACACAAGCTTTAAATGATACATTAAACAAGATGGACTTAATTGATATTTATAGGACATTCCATCCAAAAACAACAGAATACACATTTTTCTCAAGTGCTCATGGAACATTCTCCAGGATAGATCATATCTTGGGTCACAAATCAAGCCTTGGTAAATTTAAGAAAATTGAAATTGTATCAAGTATCTTTTCCGACCACAATGTTATGAGACTAGATATCAATTATAGGAAAAGAGCTGTAAAAAATACAAACACATGGAGGCTAAACAATACACTACTTAATAACAAAGTGATCACAGAAGAAATCAAAGAGGAAATTAAAAAATACCTAGAAACAAATGACAATGGAGACACGACGAACCAAAACCTATGGGATACAGCAAAAGCGGTTCTAAGAGGAAAGTTTATAGCAATACAATCCCACCTTAAGAAACAGGAAACATCTCGAATAAACAACCTAACCTTGCACCTAAAGCAATTAGAGAAAGAAGAACAAAAACATCCCAAAGTTAGCAAAAGGAAAGAAATCATAAAAATCAGATCAGAAATAAATGAAAAAGAAATGAAGGAAACGATAGCAAAGATCAATAAAACTAAAAGCTGTTTCTTTGAGAAGATAAACAAAATTGATAAACCATTAGCCAGACTCATCAAGAAAAAAAGGGAGAAGACTCAAATCAATAGAATTAGAAATGAAAAAGGAGAAGTAACAACTGACACTGCAGAAATACAAAAGATCATGAGAGATTACTATAAGCAACTCTATGCCAATAAATTGGACAACCTGGAAGAAATGGACAAATTCTTAGAAATGCACAACCTGCCAAGACTGAACCAGGAAGAAATAGAAAATATGAACAGACCAATCACAAGCACTGAAATTGAAACTGTGATAAAAAATCTTCCAACAAACAAAAGCCCAGGACCAGATAGCTTCACAGGCGAATTCTATCAAACATTTAGAGAAGAGCTAACACCTATCCTTCTGAAACTCTTCCAAAATATAGCAGAGGGAGGAACACTCCCAAACTCATTCTACGAGGCCACCATCACCTTGATACCAAAACCAGACAAGGATGTCACAAAGAAAGAAAACTACAGGCCAATATCACTGATGAACATAGATGGAAAAATCCTCAACAAAATACTAGCAAACAGAATCCAACAGCACATTAAAAGGATCATACACCATGATCAAGTGGGGTTTCTTCCAGGAATGCAAGGATTCTTCAATATACGCAAATCAATCAACGTGATACACCATATTACCAAATTGAAGGAGAAAAACCATATGATCATCTCAATAGATGCAGAGAAAGCTTTCGACAAAATTCAACACCCATTTATGATAAAAACCCTGCAGAATGTAGGCATAGAGGGAACTTTCCTCAACATAATAAAGGCCATATATGACAAACCCACAGCCAGCATCGTCCTCAATGGTGAAAAACTGAAACCATTTCCACTAAGATCAGGAACAAGACAAGGTTGCCCACTCTCACCACTCTTATTCAACCTAGTTTTGGAAGTTTTAGCCACAGCAATCAGAGAAGAAAAGGAAATAAAAGGAATCCAAATTGGAAAAGAAGAAGTAAAGCTGTCACTGTTGGCAGATGACATGATACTATACATAGAGAATCCTAAAGATGCTACCAGAAAACTACTAGAGCAAATCAATGAATTTGGTCAAGTTGCAGGATACAAAATTAATGCACAGAAATCTCTGGCATTCCTATATACTAATGATGAAAAATCTGAAAGTGAAATCAAGGAAACACTCCCATTTACCATTGCAACAAAAAGAATAAAATATCTAGGAATAAACCTACCTAAGGAGACAAAAGACCTGTATGCAGAAAATTATAAGACACTGATGAAAGAAATTAAAGATGATACAAATAGATGGAGAGATGTACCGTGTTCTTGGATTGGAAGAATCAACATTGTGAAAATGACTCTACTACCCAAAGCAATCTACAGATTCAATGCAATCCCTATCAAACTACCACTGGCATTTTTCACAGAACTAGAGCAAAAAATTTCACAATTTGTATGGAAACACAAAAGACCCCGAATAGCCAAAGCAATCATGAGAACGAAAAATGGAGCTGGAGGAATCAGGCTCCCTGACTTCAGACTATACTACAAAGCTACAGTAATCAAGACAGTATGGTACTGGCACAAAAATATAGATCTAAGAAATATAGATCAGTGGAACAGGATAGAAAGCCCAGAGATAAACCCACGGACATATGGTCACCTTATCTTTGATAAAGGAGGCAGGAATGTAGAGTGGAGAAAGGACAGTCTCTTCAATAATTGGTGCTGGGAAAACTGGATAGGGACATGTAAAAGTATGAGATTCGATCACTCCCTAACACCATACACAAAAATAAGCTCAAAATGGATTAAAGACCTAAATGTAAGGCCAGACACTATCAAACTCTTAGAGGAAAACATAGGCAGAACACTCTATGACATAAATCACAGCAAGATCCTTTTTGACCCACCTCCTAGAGAAATGGAAATAAAGACAAAAATAAACACATGGGACCTAATGAAACTTCAAAGCTTTTGCACAGCAAAGGAAACCATAAACAAGACCAAAAGACAACCCTCAGAATGGGAGAAAATATTTGCAAATGAAGCAACTGACAAAGGATTAATCTCCAAAATTTATAAGCAGCTCATGCAGCTCAATAGCAAAATAAGAAACAACACAATCCAAAAATGGGCAGAAGACCTAAATAGACATTTCTCCACAGAAGATATACAGACTGCCAACAAACACATGAAAGGATGCTCAACATCTTTACTCATTAGAGAAATGCAAATCAAAACTACAATGAGATATCATCTCACACCAGTCAGAATGGCCATCATCAAAAAATCTAGAAACAATAAATGCTGGAGAGGGTGCGGAGAAAAGGGAACACTCTTGCACTGATGGTGGGAATGTGAATTGGTACAGCCACTATGGAGAACGGTATGGAGGTTCCTTAAAAAACTACAAATAGAACTACCATATGACCCAGCAATCCCACTACTAGGCATATACCCTGAGAAAACCATAATTCAAAAAGAGACATGTACCTAAATGATCATAGCAGCCCTATTTACAATAACCCGGAGATGGAAACAACCTAAGTGTCCATCATCGGAAGAATGGATAAAGAAGATGTGGCACATATATACAATGGAATATTACTCAGCCATAAAAAGAAATGAAATTGAGCTATTTGTAATGAGGTGGATAGACCTAGAGTCTGTCATACAGAGTGAAGTAAGTCAGAAAGAGAAAGACAAATACTGTATGCTAACACATATATATGGAATTTAAGAAAAAAAATGTCATGAAGAACATAGGGGTAAGACAGGAATAAAGACACAGACCTATTAGAGAATGGACTTGAGGATATGGGGAGGGGTAAGGGTAAGCTGTGACAAAGTGAAAGAGCGGCATGGACATATATACACTACCAAATGTAAGGTAGATAGCTAGTGGGAAGCAGCCGCATAGCACAGGGAGATCAGCTTGGTGATTTGTGACCGCCTGGAGGGGTGGGATAGGGAGGGTGGGAGGGAGACGCAAAAGGGAGGGGATATGGAAACATATGTATATGTATAACTGATTAAATTTGTTATAAGGCAAAAAATAAAAAAATAAAAACAAAATAAATAAATTAATAAAAAGTACTGCTGACTGTAAATTAAAATTTGATGATATACACCTTGCCCTTTAAGAATTATTCTACTAGATGATGTGGCGTCCCAAAGTTGCTACAATTTGATTTTCATACTTCTAAAAGCCAAGTGTTTTGCTGGAGTTGAAATTTAAAGATAAGCAAGAGATGAGGCTAAGATGATCTATGTGGTAACAGATTAAAGTTGGAAACATCAATATACATTCATGTTTAGCTTAATATTGCTTCATATTACCTTACTACACATGGCTGTGTAGAGAGATACTTATAGACATGTGCGTATACATGGGTAATGGAGACACATATTATCTCTTTGCTCTGTCAGCTGAGAAGATCTAGAAGCAATGACATCCGAGCAGCAATTAGCACACCCCACAACCAAAAAAAAAAAAAAAAAAAAAAAAACGAGATAAATAATGTAGCTCAGGGGCACAGCAATACACAAAATGGCAGAGTAATACAGGGCATCTATCGTCCAAAAATCTGTTGAGGGGAGGCAACGAGGCGGACTTGAAAGCGAGGCAGAATAGCAGGAAACAGATTTCAAGAGGTATGTTGGAATCGCCTTTAAAGCAAAGGAAGAGGGGCACAACTTTGACAATGATGCACTTGGCCAAAAAGGGCGTATGAATTTGCTCCTGAATATATTCAGGAGAAAACGCATATGCCCCTTTTGGGCAAGCAAGCAAGCGGGCAATGCAAATCTGCACTAAAAAGAAGTATCCCTTCCCACCGGTCAAAAGGGACATCCACAAAATGGATAAAAACCAGAAAGGCAAGACAGGCCCTGGAGAACAGGGAGCCTTGTTATGCTGATGGGCTGGATGTAAATTGCCAACTGCCTCTCTGGAGGAGTGCATTGTGTTCCCTAAAACAAGTAAACAACAGAGCTACAGAGCCAAGGGCACTTCTAGTCTAGGGAATATACCTTGGGAAAACTGAAAATCAATAAGACAGAGCCACCCAAAAATTTAAGGCTGCACTGCTTACAAGAACCTCAACTTGGGTACACCTTAAGTATACCAGGAAAGATAAAAATTGTTCAAAAAATTGAGGTAGTTACGTATGATGGAATATCCCTCAGCCATGAAATCAATTTCATAAGACCAGTAGCAGCAAAATGAGTGGATTCAGGTACGATGATTCTAAGTGAAATAAGTCACACAGAAAAAGAAACTTATCATAAGATATAACTTATGAAGATCCTGTAAACATGGCTACACATGAACTGAGTTAGGAAAGAGAACAGAGTCTCACATTTACAAAACACTCTTATGCCTGCTTAAGGGGGAAGGAGAGGTGGGGTGATGCATAAATCTGGAGTTTGATATAAGCACAGGTACCGTTCCAAAAACCAAGTATGGAATAGACAAGACCTACACCTTCCTCAGTGAAAGGGACTCAAAACCCCATATTTCCCGCAGAGGAATATATATGACAAGTAAGAATCTTAAAACCTATGTATTGATATGTCTCCTTAAGGGAATCGAGTGTGTCTAGACTGGCAAAAACATGGCAGTGAGAATCAGCTCAAACCCACTATAAAAAGGAATTTGAAACACAAAAAAATAATGGGAAATTCTTTACAATTCCTTCAGGATTTCTGATGAAACCTGGAAAGACCCTATCTACAATGACAGCTGGAGGTGGCATAAGGCTGGCCACATGGGACTGAGATGATTGGTGAGATGGGGTGAGCAAATGCACACCCTTTAAAGCAATAATGCATGGCACCCATTCCATGGGTCCCATGTCTCCAGGTTGAAGGGAATATTACTACAAATATAACATGTACTGGAAACCTAGAGAATGGATACACTGTGAATAAGAAAGGTCTCTAAAACTCAACGAATTGTCCCCATCCTGGTGCTTCGGTTTGACATTCCACCTGCTTTAGTATCAATCTCCCAACTTGGAAAGACAGCCCCTTTAACCTCCTGGTTCGCACAGGTTGCCAATTTGGCAGAGGATGAAAGGGAAGAGGGAAAACCAATGAGAGAGTAGCTGTTAGGCAATTGGACGGGCACATGTCACACTTGTAAAACCGGAGGAAGAAGAATAAACCAAAGTCTCTGCCTCCCACCAAAAACCAGTATAGGTCCTGAACCAAAATATTGGACTTGCGTTCAGCTCACAAAAAAACGAGTTAAATAATGTATCTCAGGGGCACAGCAATTCACAAAATGGCAGAGTAATAAAGGGCAACTATCGTCCAACAATCTGTTGAGGGCAGGCAACGAGGCAGAGTTGAAAGCGAGGCAGAATAGCAGGAAACAGATTTCAAGAGGTACGTTGGAATCGCCTTTAAAGCACAGAAAGAGGGGCACAACTTCGACAATGATGCACTTGGCCAAAAAGGGTGTATGCGTTTTCTCCTGAATATATTCAGGATACAACGCATATGCCCATTTTGGCCAAGGAAGCAAGTGGGCAATGCATGTCAGCACTACAAAGAAGTATCACTTCCCACCGCTCAAAAGGGATATCCACAAAATAGGTAAAAACCAGAAAGGCAAGACAGGCCCTGGAGAACAGGGAGCCTTGTTATCCTGATGGGCGGGATGTAAATTGCCAACTGCCTCTCTGGAGGAGTGCATTGTTTTCCCTAAAACAAGTAAACAACAGAGCTACAGAGCCAAGGGCACTTCCAGTCTAGGGAATATACCTTGGGAAAATTGAAAATCTATAAGACACAGCCACCCCAAAATTTAGGGCGACACTGCTTACAAGAACCTCAACTTGGGTACACCTTAAATATCCCAGGAAATATAAAAATGGTTCAAAACATTGTGGTACTTCCGTACAATGGAATATCCCTCAGCCATGAAATCAATGTCATAAGACCAGTAGCAGCAAAATGAGTGGATTCACGTACGGTGATTCTAAGTGAAATAAGTCACAGAGAAAAAGAAATTTATCATAAGATATCACTTATGAAGATCCTGTAAACATGGCTACACATGAACTGAGTTAGGAAAGGGAACAGAGTCTCACATTTAGAAAACACTCTTATTCCTGCTTAAGGGGGAAGGAGTGGCGGGGTGATGCATAAAACCAGAGTTTGATAGAAGCACAGGTACCGTTCCAAAAACCAACTATGGAATAGACAAGACCTACCTATACTTTCCTCAGTGAAAGGGACTCAAAACCTCATATTTCCCACAGAGGAATATATCTGACTAGTAAGAGTCTTAAAACCTATGTATTGATATGTCTCCGTAAGGGAATCAAGTGTGTCTAGACTGGCATAAACATGGCAGTGAGAATCAGCTCAAACCCACTATAAAAACGAATTTGAAAAACAAAAAATAATGGGAAATTCTTTACAATTCCTTCAGGATTTCTGATGAAACCTGGAATGACACTATCTACAATCACAGCTGGATGTGGCATAAGGCTTTACACATGGGACTGAGAGGATTGGTGAGATTGGGTGAGCAAATGCAGACCCTTTAAAGCAATAATACATGTCACCCATTCCATGGGTCCCATGTCTCCAGGTTGAAGGGAATATTACTTCAGCTATAACATGTACGGGAAACCTTGAGAATTTACACACTGTGAATACGAAAGGTCTCTAAAACTCAACGAATAGTCCCACTCCTGGTGCTCTGCTTTGACTTTCCAACTGCTTTACTATCAATCTCCCAACTTGGAGAGACAGCACCTTTAACCTCCTGGTTCGCACAGGTTGCCAATTTGACAGAGGAGGAAAGGGAAGAGGGAGAACCAATGAGAGAGAAGCTGTTATGCATTTGGACGGGCACATGTCAGGCTTATATCCCGGGAGGAAGAAGAATTAACCAACATCTCAGCGACCCACCGAAAACCAGTATAGGTCCTGAACCAAAATTTTGCACTTGCGTTCAGCTCACAAAATACAAGTTAAAAAATGGAGCTCAGGGGCACAGGAATTCACAAACTGGCAGAGTAATAAAGGACAACTCTCGTCCAAAAATCTGTTGAGGGAAGGAAACGTGGCAGACTTGAAAGTGAGGCAGAATAGCAGGAAACAGATTTCACGAGGTACATAGGAATCACCTTTAAAGCACAGGAAGAGGGGCACAACATCCACAATGGTGCACTTGGCCAAAAAGGGGCGTATGTGTTTTCTCCTGAATATACTCAGGAGAAAACGCATACACCCCTTTTTGGCCAAGCAAGGAAGCGGGCAATGCAAATCTGCACTAAAAAGAAGTATCACTTCCCACCGGTCAAAAGGGACATCCACAAAATGGATAAAAACCAGAAAGGCAAGACAGGCCCTGGAGAACAGGGAGCCATGTTATGCTGATGGGCGGGATGTAAATTGCCAACTGCCTCTCTGGAGGAGTGCATTGTGTTCCCTAAAACAATTAAACAACAGAGCTACAGAGCCAAGGGCACTTCCAGTCTAGGGAATATACCTTGGGAAAACTGAAAATCAATAAGACACAGCCACCCCAAAATTTAGGGCTGCACTGCTTACAAGAACCTCAACTTGGGTACACCTTAAGTATACCAGGAAAGATAAAAAATGTTCAAAAAATTGTGGTACTTACGTATGATGGAATATCCCTCAGCCATTAAATCAATGCCATAAGACCAGTAGCAGCAAAATGAGTGGAATCAGGTGCGATGATTCTAAGTGAAATAAGTCACACAGAAAAAGAAACTTATCATGAGATATCACTTAGGACGATCCTGTAAACATGGCTACACATGAACTGAGTTAGGAAAGAGAACAGAGTATCACATTTACAAAACACTCTTATGCCTGCTTAAGGGGGAAGGGGAGGTGGGGTGATGCATAAAACCAGAGTTTGATATAAGCACAGGTACCGTTCCAAAAACCAAGTATGGAATAGACAAGACCTACACCTTCCTCAGTGAAAGGGACTCAAAACCCCATATTTCCCGCAGAGGAATATATCTGACTAGTAAGAATCTTAAAACCTATGTATTGATATGTCTCTGTAAGGGAATCAAGTGTGTCCAGACTGGCATAAACATGGCAGTGAGAATCAGCTCAAACCCACTATAAAAAGGAATTTGAAAAACAAAAATAATGGGAAATCTTTACAATTCCTTCAGGATTTCTGATGAAACCTGGAAAGACCCTATCTACAATGACAGCTGGATGTGGCCTAAGGCTGGCCACATGGGACTGAGAGGATTGGTGAGATGGGGTGAGCAAATGCAGACCCTTTAAAGCAATAATGCATGGCACCCATTCCATGGGTCTGATGTCTCCATGTTGAAGGGAATATTACTACAGCTATAACATGTACGGGAAACCTAGAGAATGGACACACTGTGAATAAGAAAGGTTTCTAAAACACAACGAATAGTCCCCCTCCTGGTGCTCCGGTTTGACATTCCAACTGCTATAGTATCAATCTCCCAACTTGGAATGACAGCCCCTTTAACCTCCTGGTTCGCACAGGTTGCCAATTTGGCAGAGGATGAAAGGGAAGAGGGAAAACCAATGAGAGAGTAGCTGTTAGGCATTTGGACGGGCACATGTCACACTTATATCACGGGATGAAGAAGAATTAACCAAAGTCTCAGCCACCCACCGAATACCAGTATAGGTCCTGAACCAAAATATTGGACTTGCGTTCAGCTCACAAAAAAACGAGTTAAATAATGTAGCTCAGGGGCACAGCAATTCACAAAATGGCAGAGTAATAAAGGACAACTATCGTCCAACAATCTGTTGAGGGGAGGCAACGAGGCGGACTTCAAAGCGAGGCAGAATAGCAGGAAACAGATTTCAAGAGGTACGTTGGAATCGCCTTTAAAGCACAGAAAGTGGGGCACAACTTCGACAATGATGCACTTCGCCAAAAAGGGCGTATGTGTTTTCTCCTGAATATATTCAGGATAAAACGCACACGCCCTTTTTGGCCAAGCAGGCAAGTGGGCAATGCAAGTCTGCATTACAAAGAAGTATCACTTCCCACCGGTTAAAAGGGACATCCACAAAATGGGTAAAAACCAGAAAGGCAAGACAGGCCCTGGAGAACAGGGAGCCTTGTTGTGCTAATGCTGGGATGTAAATTGCCAACTGCCTCTCTGGAGGAGTGCATTGTTTTCCCTAAAACAAGTAAACAACAGAGCTACAGAGCCAAGGGCACTTCCAGTCTAGGGAATATACCTTGGGAAAACTGAAAATCAATAAGACACAGCCACCCAAAAATTTAGGGCGACACTGCTTACAAGAACCACAACTTGGGTACACCTTAAATATCCCAGGAAATATAAAAATGGTTCAAAAAATTGTGGTACTTTCGTACGATGGAATATCCCTCAGCCATGAAATCAATGTCATAAGACCAGTAGCAGCAAAATGAGTGGATTCAGGTACGATGATTCTAAGTGAAATAAGTCACACAGAAAAAGAAACTTATCATAAGATATCACTTATGAAGATCCTGTAAACATGGCAACACATGAACTGAGTTAGGAAAGAGAACAGAGTCTCACATTTAGAAAACACTCTTATGCCTGCTTAAGGGGGAAGGAGAGGTGGGGTGATGCATAAAACCAGAGTTTGATATAAGCACAGGTACCGTTCCAAAAACCAAGTATGGGATAGACAAGACCTACACCTTCCTCAGTGAAAGGGAATCAAAACACCATATTTCCCGCAGAGGAATATATCTGACTAGTAAGAATCTTAAAACCTATGTATTGATATGACTCTGTAAGGGAATCAAGTGTGTCTAGACTGGCATAAACATGGCAGTGAGAATCAGCTCAAACCCACTATAAAAAGGAATTTGAAAAACAAAAAATAATGGGAAATTCTTTACAATTCCTTCAGGATTTCTGATGAAACCTGGAATGACCCTATCTACAATGACAGCTGGATGTGGCATAAGGCTGGACACATGGGACTGAGAGGACTGGTGAGATTGGGTGAGCAAATGCACACCCTTTAAAACAATAATGCATGGCACCCATTCCATGGGTCCCATGTCTCCAGCTTGAAGGGAATATTACTACAGCTATAACATGTACGGGATACCTTGAGAATTTACATTCTGTGAATACGAAAGGTCTCTAAAACTCAATGAATTGTCCATCTCCTGGCGCTCTGGTTTGACTTTCCAACTGCTTTACTATCAATCTCCCAACTTGGAGAGACAGCACGTTTAACCTCCTGGTTCACACAGTTTGCAAATTTGGCAGAGGATGAAAGGGAAGAGGAAGAACCAATGAGAGAGTAGCTGTTAGGCATTTGGATGGGCACATGTCAGTCTTATATCCCAGGAGGAAGAAGAATTAACCAAAGTCTCAGCCACCCACCAAAAACCAGTTTAGGTCCTGAACCAAAATTTTGGACTTGCGTTCAGCTCACAAAAAACAAGTTAAAAATGGAGCTCAGGGGCACAGGAATTCACAAACTGGCAGAGTAACAAAGGATAACTATCGTCCAAAAATCTGTTGAGGGAAGGAAACGTGGCGCACTTGAATTCGAGGCAGAATAGCAGGAAAAAGATTTCACGAGGTACATAGGAATCACCTTTAAAGTACAGGAAGAGGGGCACAACATCGACAATGGTGCACTTGGCCAAAAAGGGCGTTTGCGTTTTCTCTTGAATATATTCAGGATAAAACGCATACGCCCTTTTTGGTCAAAAAAGCAAGTGGGCAATGCAAGTCTACACTACAAAGAAGTATCACTTCCCACCGGTCAAAAGTGTCATCCACAAAATGGGTAAAAACCAGAAAGGCAAGACAGGCCCTGGAGAACAGGGAGCCTTGTTATGCTGATGGGCGGGATGTAAATTGCCAACTGCCTCTCTGGAGGAGTGCATTGTGTTACCTAAAACAAGTAAACAACAGAGCTACAGAGCCAAGGGCACTTCTAGTCTAGGGAATATACCTTGGGGAAACTGAAAATCAATAAGACACAGCAACCCCAAAATTTAGGGCTACACTGCTTACAAGAACTTCAACTTGCGTACACCTTCAATATCCCAGGAAATATAAAAATGGTTCAAAAAATTGTGGTACTTACGTACGATGGAATATCATTCAGCCATTAAATCAATGTCATAAGACAAGTAGCAGCAAAATGAGTGGATTCAGGTACGATGATTCTGAGTGAAATAAGTCACACAGAAAAAGAAACTTATCATAAGATATCACTTATGAAGATCCTGTAAACATGGCTACACATGAACTGAGTTAGGAAAGAGAACACAGTCTCACATTTACAAAACACTCTTATGCCTGCTTAA
Organism: Mesoplodon mirus; assembly: GCF_964341445.2. Taxonomy (NCBI): domain Eukaryota; kingdom Metazoa; phylum Chordata; class Mammalia; order Artiodactyla; family Ziphiidae; genus Mesoplodon; species Mesoplodon mirus. The sequence continues at coordinate 1,016,266 of NW_028295803.1, read as the reverse complement.
GGGGGAAGGAGAGGTGGGGTGATGCATAAAACCAGAGTTTGATATAAGCACAGGTACCGTTCCAAAAACCAAGTATGAATAGACAAGACCTACACCTTCCTCAGTGAAAGGGACTCAAAACCCTATATTTCACGCACAAGAATATATCTGACTAATAAGAATCTTTAACATCTGTACTGATATGTCTCCATAAGAGAATCAACTGTGTCTATACTGGCAAAAACATGGCGGCGAGAATCAGCTCAAACCCACTATAAAAAGGAATTTCAAAAACAAAACAAAAAAACAGGGAAATTCTTTACAATTCCTTCAGGGTCTCTGATGAAACGTGGAATAACCCTATCTAAATGACAGCTGCATGTGGCATACGGCTGGACACATGGCACTGAGAGGATTGGTGAGTTTGGGTGAGCAAGTGCACACCCTTTAAAGCAATAATGCATGGCACCCATTCCATGGGTCCCATGTCTCCAGGTTGAAGGGAATATTACTACAGCTATAACATGTACGGGAAACCGAGAGAATGGACACACTGTGAATACGAAAGTTTTCTAAAACTCAACGAATAGTCCTTCTCCTTGTGCACCAGTTTGACTTTCCAACTCCTTTACTATCAATTTTCCAACATGCAGAGACAGCACCTTTAACCTCCTGGTTCGCACAGGTTGCCAATTTGGAAGAGGATGAAAGGAAAATGGAGAAGCAATGAGAGAGTAGCTGTTAGGCATTTGGACGGGCACATGTCACTCTAATTGCCCGGAAGGAAGAAGAATTAACCAAAGTCTCAGCCACCCGCAGGGAGCCATTATAGGTCCTGAACCAAAATTTTGGACTTGCGGTCAGCTCACAAAAAACGTGTTGAAAAATGGAGCTCAGGGGCACAGCAATTCAAAAAACTGGCAGAGTAATAAAAGACAACTATCGTCCAAAATATCTGTTAAGGGAAGGCAACGCGGCAGCCTTCAAAGCGAGGCAGAATAGCTGGAAACAGATTTCAAGTGGTTCGTTGGAATGTCCTTTAAAGCACAGGAAGAGGGGCACAACTTCGAAAATGATGCACTTGGCCAAAAAGGGCGTATGTGTTTTCTCCTGAATATATTCAGGAGAAAACGCATACGCCCTTTTTGGCCAAGCAAGCAAGTGGGCAATGCAGATCTGCACAGCAATGTTGTATCACTTCCCACCGGTCAAAAGGGACATCCACAAAATGTGTAAAATCCAGAAATCCTAGAGAGGCCCTGGAGAACATGGAGCCTTTTTATGCTGATGGGCGGGATGTCAATTGCCAACTGCCTGTCTGGAGGAGTGCATTGTGTTCCCTAAAACAAGTAAACAACAGAGCTACAGAGCCAAGGGCATGTCCAGTCTAGGGAATATACCTTGGGAAAACTGAAAATCAATAAGATAGAGCCACCCCAAAATTTATGGCTGCACTGCTTACAAGAATCTCAAATTGGGTACTCTATAAATATCCTAGGATAGTTAAAAATGGTTCAAAAATTTGTGGTTCTTATGTACGATGGATTATCCCTCAGCCATGAAATCAATGTCATAATGCCAATAACAGGAAAATGAGTGGATTCAGGTTCGATGATTCTAAGTGAAAATAAGTCACACAGAAGAACAAACTTATTATAAGATAGCACTTATGAATTTTCTGTAACATGGCTACACATGAACTGAGTTAGGAAAGGGAACAGAGTCTCACATTTAGAAAACACACTTATGCCTGCTTAAGGGGGAAGGGGAGGTGGGTTGATGCGTAAAACCAGAGTTTGATATTAGTACAAATACCATTCCAAAATCGGAATACGGAATAGAAAAGTCCTACACCTTCCTCAGTGAAAGGGACTCAAAACCCCATATTTCCCGCAGAGGAATATATCTGACTAGTAAGAATCTTTAACCTCTGTATTGATATGTCTCCATAAGGGAATCAACTGTGTCTAGACTGGCAAAAACATGGCGGCGAGAATCAGCTCAAACCCACTCTAAAAAGGAATTTCAAAAACAAAAAAAAAAACAGGGAAATTCTTTACAATTCCTTCAGGGGGTCAGATGAAACCTGGAATGACCCTACCTACAACGAGAGCTGGATGTGGCATATACCTGTACACTTGAGACTGAGAGGTTTGGTGAGACTGGGTGAGCAAATGCAGACGCTTTAAAGCAATAATTTGTGGCACCCATTCCATGGGTCCCAACTCTCCATGTGTAAGGGAATATTACTACAGCCATAATATTTACGGGAAACCTAGAGAATGGACACACTGTGAATACGAAAGGTTTCTAAAACTCAACTTATAATCCCTCTCCTTGTGCTCCATTTTGACCTTCCAACTGCTTTACTATCAATCTCCCAACTTGGAGCGACAGCCCGTAAAACCTCCTGGTTCGCACAGGTTGCCAATTTGGCAGAGGATGAAAGGGAAGAGGGAGAACCAATGAGAGAGTAGCTGTTAGGCATTTGGATGGCTACATGTCACTTTAATTGCCCGGCAGGAAGTAGAATTAACCAATGTCTCAGCCACCCGCCGGGAACCAGTATAGGTTTTGAACCATAATTTTGGATTTGCGGTCAGCTCACAAAAACGAGTTGAAAATGGAGCTCAGGGGCACAGCAATTTACAAACTGGCAGACAATAAAGGACAACTATCGTCCAAAAATCTTTTGAGGGAAGGCAGAGAGGCGAACTTTAAAACGAGGCAGAATAGCAGGAAACAGATTTCAAGAGGTACGTTAGAATCAGCTTTCAAGCACAGGAAGAGGGGCACAACTTCGACAATGATGCACTTGTCCAAAAAGAGCGTATGCGTTTTCTCCGTAATATATTCAGGAGAAAATGCATATGCCCTTTTTGGCCAAGCAAGCAAGCAGCAATGCAAATCTGCACTACAAAGAAGTATCCCTTCCCACCGGTCAAAAGGGACATCCACAAAATGTGTAAAAACCAAAAAGGCAAGACAGGCTCTGGAGATCAGGGAGCCTCGTTATGCTGATGGGCGAGATGTAAGTTGCCAACTGCCTCTCTGGAGGAGTGCACTGTGTTCCCTAAAACAAGTAAAAAACAGAGCTACACAGCCAAGGACACTTCCAGTCTAGGGAATATACCTTTGGAAACCTGAAAATCAATAAGACAGATCCACCCTAAAATTTAACACTGCACTGCTTACAAGAACCTCAACTTGGGTACACCTTAAGTATCCCAGGAAAGACAAAAATGGTTCAAGATATTGTGGTACTTACGTACGATGGAATATCGCTCAGCCATGAAATCAATGTCATACGGCCAGTAGCAGCAAAAAGAGTGGATTCAGGTACGATGATTCTAAGTGAAATAAGTCACACAGAAAAAGAAACTTATCATAAGATATCACTTGTCAACGTCCTGTAAACATGGCTACACATGAACTGAGTTAGGAAAGATTACAGATTAACTTATCTTACAATAAGATATCACTCATAGCGGGAATGTACACATGACCACACATGAACTGAATGACAAACACAAAAGAGTCACACATTTAGAAAACATCTTCTGCCTGCTTAATGGGAAAACCGTGGTGGGTTGGTGCATAAAACCACAGTTTTAAATTAGCACAGATACCGTTATATAAACCATGTATGTAATAGACAACACCTACTCCCAGCACAATGAACTGGACTCAACACACCCTATTCATTGCAGAGGAATATGTCTGACTCTCAGTATTTTAAAGCATATGTATTCTCATGTCTCCATACAGGAATCATGTGTGTGTATAAAGGCATGAACACAGCACTGAAATTCAGTTAAACTCTCTTATAAAAATAAATTTCAAAAGCAAAATTCAAAAACAGATAGAAAGTCTTAAAAACTACGTTCAGCACCTGTGATGCAAGCTAGATTGACCACCTTTACACCCACAGCTGGATGAGACATAAGACAGGACACCTGGGGCTGACAAGATTGCTGAGGTTGTGTGAGCAAAAGAACACCACTTAGAGCAATACTGTGTGCTACCCATTCTAGTGGTCCCAACTCTCCAGGTTTAAGGGAATCTTCCTCCAGTCAAAACATGCATGGGAAACCCAGTGGATGGTACACTGTGTAATTGGGAAAGTTTTCTATAAGGTACCTCATTTTTCCTTTGGTTGTGCTCGGCTTCGCCATTCCATCTGCATTACTCAAAATCTCCCCACTTTGAGTGTCAGTGCCTTTACCCTCCCGTTAAGCACAGTTTGCAAATTGTGCAGAGGATGAACAGGAAGAGGGGAAATAAAAGAGAGATTAGCTGTAGGAGTTTGGATGGGCACGTGTCACTCTAGTTTCCCATCAGGAAGAAGAATTAACCAAAGGCTCAGCCTGAAGCCCCGGAACCAGACTAGTGCCTAAAGCCATCCTGCGGTATTGCAGCCAGCTCACAAATAGGCGAGTTGAAAAATGGAAATCAGGGGCACAGCAATTCACAAACTTGCAGAGTTATAAAGGACAACTATCATCCAGAAATATATTGAGGAAAGGCAGTGAAGAGGATTTGAATGCAAGGCAGAATTGAAGGAAACAGATTTCAAGAGGTAGATTGGAGTCGTCTTTAAAGCACATGAAAAGTGACAGAATTTCGACAATGTTGCCCTTGGCTGAAAAGGGACTATAAGTATTTTCTTGAATATATTCGGGAGTAAATGTATATGACATTTTTGGCCAAGCAAGCCATCAGGCATTGCAAATCCACACTTCATAGAAGTGTCCCTTACCTCCAGTCAAAAGGGACATCCACAAATAGTGTAAAAACCACAAATGCAGGACAGGCCATGGAGAAAAGGGAGCCTGGTTACGCCGATGGACAGGATGTAAATTGCCAACAGCCTCTCTGGAGAACTGTATGTTGTTTTCTAAAACAGAGCTACAGAGCATAGCACAATTCCACCCATGGGCGTGTATTTTGGGAAAACTAAAAATCCACAACACACAGCCAGCCCAAACTTTAGGGCTGCTCTGTTTACAAGAACCTCGACTTCAGTACACTTTAAATATCCCAGTAAAGGAAAAAAAATGGATATAGATGTTGTGGTACTTATATACAATGGAATGTCACTCAGACATAAAATCAATGTCATAAGGCCAATAGCAGCATAATGAGTGTCTTTAGGTACGATGATGCTAAGTGAAATGAGCCACAAAGAAAAAGAAACTTATTGTAATATATCACTTATAGAGGGAATGTAAACATGGCCACACATGAACTGAATTTCAAAAGAGAACAGAGTTACACATTTAGAAAACACACTTATGCCTCCTTAAGGGGAAAGGTGACGTGGGGTGATGTGTAAAAGCAGAGTTTGAAATGAGCACAGATCCCATTCCATATACCAAATATGTAATAGACAAGACCTACACCTTTCTCAATGAACTGGACACAAAACACCCTATTCACTGAAGGGGAATATATCTGACTGGTAATAACCTTGAAACCTATGTATTTATATGTCTGCATAATGGAATCAAGTGTATGTAGATTGGCATAAACACAGATCAATGGAACAGGACAGAAAGCCCAGAGATAAACCTACATACCTATGGCTATCTCATCTATGACATAGGAGCTAAGGATATACAATGGAGAAAAGACAGTCTCTTCTGTAATTGTTGCTGGAAAAACTGGACCCCTACACATAAAGGAATGAAATTACAACACTCCATAACACCACACAGAAAAGTAAACTGTAAATTGATTAGAGATCTAAATATAAGACCAGACAGTATAAAACACTTAGAGGAAACCATAGGCAGAACACTCTATGACATAAATCACAGCAAGATCCTTTTGGACCCACCTCCTAGAGAAATGGAAATAAAAACAGAAATCAACAAATGGGACCTAATGAAACTTAAAAGCTTTTACACAGTACAGGAAAACATAAACAAGATGCAAAAACAACCCTCAGAATGGGAGAAAATATTTGCAAATGAAGCAACTGACAAAGGATTAATCTCCAAAATTTATAAGCAGCTCATGCAGCTCAATAACAAAAAAACAAACAACCCAATCCAAAAATGGGCAGAAGACCTAAATAGACATTTCTCCACAGAAGATATACAGACTGCCAACAAACACATGAAAGGATGCTCAACATCTTTACTCATTAGAGAAATGCAAATCAAAACTACAATGAGATATCATCTCACACCAGTCAGAATGGCCATCATCAAAAAATCTAGAAACAATAAATGCTGGAGAGGGTGTGGAAAAAAGGGAACACTCTTGCACTGCTGGTGGGAATGTGAATTGGTACAGCCGCTATGGAGAACGGTATGGAGGTTCCTTAAAAAACTACAAATAGAACTACCATATGACCCAGCAATCCCACTACTGGGCATATACCCTGACAAAACCATAATTCAAAAAGAGACATGTACCAAAATGTTCATAGCAGCCCTATTTACAATAGCCCGGAGATGGAAACAACCTAAGTGTCCATCATCAGATGAATGGATAAAGAAGATGTGGCACATATATACAATGGAATATTACTCAGCCATAAAAAGAAATGAAATTGAGATATTTGTAATGAGGTGGATAGACCTAGAGTCTGTCATACAGAGTGAAGTAAGTCAGAAAGAGAAAGACAAATACTGTATGCTAACACATATATATGGAATTTAAGAAAAAAAATGTCATGAAGAACATAGGGGTAAGACAGCAATAAAGACACAGACCTACTAGAGAATGGACTTGAGGATATGGGGAGGGGGAAGGGTAAGCTGTGACAAAGTGAAAGAGCGGCATGGACATATATACACTACCAAACGTAAGGTAGATAGCTAGTGGGAAGCAGCCGCATAGCACAGGGAGATCAGCTCGGTGCTTTGTGACAGCCTGGAGGGGTGGGATAGGGAGGGTGGGAGGGAGACGCAAAAGGGAGGGGATATGGAAACATATGTATATGTATAACTGATTAAATTTGTTATAAGGCAAAAAATTAAAAAAAAGATTAATATGGGGGATAAAAAAAGGTTTTCAAGATAAAAAAATATATATATAATAAGACTATGCATCTTTAAAAAAAAAAAAAAAAAACTCCGCCCTGCTTCTTGTACGTACATTGTGCTTTCGTGTTTCTTCTTTTTTTCCCCATTACTTGACTTCTCAGAGGTCATTTTATTTTCTGCCCTGCCATACCACAGTACCAACTCTTAGACATTTTGATTAGTTGTGTGCTTTTTCTGTTTCTTAATTTACTATGGAAACACTGCTTATATTTACCCTTTTATTTATCAGTTTAAATAAAAAGAGGTAACATATATGTATATATACACACACACATGACATATGTAACATAATATACATATACAAAAAAAAGAATGGGAGAAAATATTTTCAAATGAAGCAATTGACAAAGGATTAATCTCCAAACTTTACAAGCACCGCATGTAGCTCAATATCACAAAAACAAACAACCCAATCCAAAAACGGGCAGAAGACCTAAATAGACATTTCTCCTGAGAAGATATACAGATTACCAAGAAACACATGAAAGGATGCTGAACATCACTAATCATTAGAGAAATGCAAATCAAAACTACCCTGAGGTATCACCTCACAGCAATCAGAGTGGCAATCATCAAAAAAATCTACAAAACAATAAATGCAGGAGAGGCCTTTATTGGAGAAAAGGGAACACACTTGCACTGTGGGTGGGAATGTAAATTGATATGGGCACTAGGGAGAACATCACAGAGGTTCCTTTAAATAACTAACAACAGAAGTACCATACGACACAACAATCCAACTACTGGGCATTTGCCTTGCGAAAACCATTATTCAAAAAGAGTTATGTACAAAAATGTTCATTGCAGCTCTATTTGCATTAGCCAGGACATGGAAGCAACCTAAGTGTCCATTGACAGATGAATGGATAATGAAGATCTGGCACATATATACAATCAAATATTACTCAACCATAAAAAGAAGCAAAACTGAGTTATTTGTACTGAGGTGGATGGACTTAGAATCTGTCCTACACAGTGAAGTAAGTCAGAAAGGGAAAAACAAATACTGTATGTTAACAGAGATATATGGAATCTCATGAAGAAAAAAAAAGATTTTGAAGAACCTAGTGGCAGGACAGGATTAAGGACACAGACATAGAGAAAGGACTTGAGGACACCGGAAGGGGGATGGGTAAGCTGGGACGAAGTGAGAGAGTGGCATGGACATAAATACATTACCAAATGTAACACCGATAGCTACTGGGAAGCAGCCACATAGAACAGGGAGATCAGCTCGGTGCTTTGGGACCACATCAAGGGGTGGGATATGGAGTGTGGGAGGGAGATGCAAGAGGGAGGGGATCTGGTGATATTTGTATATGTATAGCTGATTCACTTTGTTATACAGCAGAAACGAACACTCCACTGTAAAGCAATTATACTCCAATAAACGTGTAAAAGGAAAAAAAAAGAAAAGAAAGCCCAAGGATAAACCTACACACCTATGGTCAACTAATCTATGACAAAGGAGGCAAGACTATACAATGGAGATAAGACAGTCTCTTCAATCATTGGTGCTGGGAAATATGGACAGCTACATGTAAAAGAATGAAATTAGAACACTCCCCTACACCATACATAAAAATATATTCAAAATGGATTAGAGACCTTAATGTAAGACCGGACAGTATAAAACTCTGAGAGGAAAACTTACGAAGGATACTCTGACATAAATCACAGCAAGATCTTTTTTGATCCACCTCCTAGAGTAATGAAATACAAAAGAAAACTAAACAGATGGGACCTAATGAAACGTAAAAGCTTTTGCAAAGCAAAGGAAACTACAAACAAGACGAAAAGACAACCCTCAGAATGGCAGAAACTATTTGCAAACGAATCAATGGACAAATGATTAATCTCCAATATATATAAACAGCTCATGCAGCTCAATATTAATAAAACAAACAACCCAATACAAAAATGGAAGATCTAAATAGACATTTCTTCCAAGAAGACATAGAGATGGCCAGTACACACATGAAAATTTGCTGAACATCACTAATTATTAGAGAAATGGAAATCGAAACTACAATGAGGTATCACGTCACACCTGTTAGAATGGGCATCATCAGAAAATCAACAAACAACAAATGCTGGAGAGGGTGTGGAGAAAAGGAACCTTATTCCACTATTGTTGGGAATGTAAATCGATACAGTCTCTATGGAGAACACTATGGAGGTTCCTTAAAAAACTAAAAATAGAATTAACATATAATCCAGCAATCCCACTACTGGGCATATACCCAGAGAAAACCATAAATCAAAAAGACACATTCACCACAATATTCATTGCACCACTATTTACAATAGCCAGGTAATGAAAGCAACCTAAGTGCCCACAGACAGACGAATGGATAAAGACGTGGTACATATATACAATGGAATATTACTCAGCCATACATAGGAATGAAATTGGGTCATTTGTAGAGACCTTGATGGATCTAGAGACTGTCATACAGAGTGAAGTAAGTCAGAAAGAGAAAAACAAATATTGTATATTAATGCATATATGTGGAACCTAGAAAAATGACACAGATGAACCGGTTTGCAGGGCATAGATAGAGACACAGATGTAGAGAACAAACATATGGACACCAAGGGGGGAACGCCATGTGAGGGTGGTTGAGGGATGAATTGGGAGACTGGGATTCACATGTGCACACTTATATGTATAAAATAGATATCCAATAAGAACCTGCTGTATAAAAGAAATAAATTTAAAAAAATAAAAATAAATAAAAAACATTTAATAAAATAAAACAGAAAAAAAGTTTTTCCCTTCACATAGACGTCTTTATATTAATGCATTATTTCCATGTTTATATCTCCAAATTAAAAAAAAAAGAGGAATAAATAAAATCTAACTTGAACCAAAAAGAAAAAAAGAAAAAAAAAAACAGAACTCACCAGTTATACAGAGGAAAATCGTATCAGGGTACTTGCTCCAGTGGTAAAAAATTCTTAAGTTGGTCAGAGGTGGGAAATTGTCTCCCATGCAATCAGCAGCGCTCCACCCCACAAGGAGCATCCTCATTGCAAAGCTGGGGGACTGTGTCGAGGCGTCTGTGAGTAAATGTGAGCTGAGCCCCAGTCCTGCTGCAGCTGAACTCTTCCCACCCTTTCCAGGTAAAACACCTGAATATGTACAAGCACTTGCAAGCCTACAGGAAGGGCTGTGGAGCCACACTAGCGAGAGCACGCAGGCCGACTTGGTGCCTGCAGGCCAGCCAGGATGGTCCTGGCACCAGATGCTCTTCTGGAATCTTTCCATTTCCCTGCCTGAGATACCCCTCCTGCCACGGCCCCCACTGCTTTTTTAATTCCTCACCTCTGCCTGGGGAGAAATTCCAGTGGCAGGTATGGGTGACACATCCTCTTCTTTAGCAGGTGGCAGCCTGGCAACTCCTGCAGAAAGTCCAGCAGAGCCCCACTCATACTGGGCCACCCACAAAGCCACGGCCCCTCACTCCCTCCCACCACCCCAGCCCCGAAACTGCTGACGGGGCAGAGAATATGGCGTCAGGCACAGCTACAGGGGCTCTTGCTGACTGGAGATGTGTTTATATTGGCCTCAAACCAGGCACACCTGTGGGGGGGGCTGGCAGGCAGTGTCAGGCTGCCGAAATCAGCCAATCCTCACCCCTCAGGGGCTCACAGTTGCAGATAATGAACCTTGCTAAACGGGTCAGTCCCAAGGAACAGGTGTGGGCTCTTGAGAGTCAGGCTAGACAAGGGGCTGCAGCTGCGGCTTGTTTTCTTATCATTTTATCTGGTCCATGAGTGGAAAACAACTTCAAGAAGACCCTATCCTAATGAGAGGAACCCAGGAGTCAGGCAGAGGAGTGATGGTGGGTGGAGACAGAGGCCTGGTGCCCTGGCTGCAGTGGAAGTGTCTGGAAGACCAGGCAGAGAGAGGCTGCACAGAGTGATAGCCAGGGTCACAGACCTGTCAGAGCTGCTGTTTGTTAGTTCAAGTCCTGCTCTGAGGTGTTCTGTGTCAGCTGTGAGCGACAGGTGAGCTGGGGGTTCTCTGCAAGGTGGGCTATGTGCACAGTTCCTGTGTGTCCAGCCCTGCTGGGGTACCTGCCCAGGGGAGTTCTGTATCCTGGGAAGGGCCTGACTATGAGAGCCCCATGGGCTGCTGGGTAGCTGCACAGGTGAGCTCCATACCCTGGGAGGGACTTGAACACGAGAGCCCCGTGGGCTGTGGGGTGTGCGATGCAGCCCAGGTGAGCTCCATATCCTGGGATTGGCCTGACCACGAGAGCCCCATGGGCTGCTGGAGACCTGGTAAAGGATATCAGGACAGTCAGTGAAGCCACCGAGGATATACATCCAGTAGCTCCTATTTCCTACACACTGCTGCTCATTCTACCATCCACCAGGCCATGACATTCTGTATTAGACTTCAATGATGCCTTCTTCTGTATTCCATTCATTTCAGAGTCACAAGAATTTTTGGCTTGTGAGTGGCAGGACACAACATGCAACACAAGCAATAATGCTGGGCCGTCCTGCACCAATGGTTCAAAAATCCCCACACCATCATTGGGGAAATGTCCTCTAAAGACCTAAAAGTTCTACCTCTGTAAAAGGGAACCCTCCTTCAATATGCAGATGACATTCTGATCGCCAGGCCTACTAAAGACGCCTCTGAACTACCTAGCCAAGAAAGGATAGAAGGTGTCCAAGAAAAAGGCTCAAATATCCCAGGCTCAGGTGACATGCCTGGGCTTCATTCTCACAGATATTTGGAGAAACGCATCCCAGGATAGGGAAGAAGCCATTTGCAGCCTTACCTCTTCTAAAACTAGAAGACAGCTTAGGGGTTCCTGGGGAGGCCAAGGTTTTCTGCATCTGGATCCCTAACTACAGTCTAATAGCTGGGCATCTACATGAAACACTGACACGAAAGGATGATGATCCTTTTGAATAGAATCCAGAAGCAGCCTTTCAAGAATGGAAAGAGCAGTCAATTCAGATCCTTGCCCAGGAACTCGCTACTTTAGCTAAACCCTTGGACCTTTACATAGCCGGTCAAAGGTTAATCGCCCTTGGGGTCTTAGTGCAAAAACTGGGACCACTTGAAATGGAGCAACACAAGAATGCCCTTCAGGTATGATAAACTATGGTCACCAAGGGCTTTGCCCACCGACTCATCAGGCCAGGATACTGGGGTATCTAAAAAGCTAGAAATCAGCAGCCCTCAAGGCCAGCTCCCTCCTAAGGGAAAAGGACCCCACGTGGTGATCCTAACCACCCATCATGCCCTGAAGATGCAGGGGTCGCTCTGTGGACACACTGACCTCGAGTGAGGAGGCCCTCCAACTCCAACCTCCAGAGAGACAAATGGGGGCAACGGGCCCCCAAGATGACTAGTGTGACCATCACTTGACCTGCAGTTTCTCTCAGAAAACAAGAAGATTGTGCCCCGAAAGAGCAGACTACTGCTTGCAGGACTTACTGCACCCAGAGGGGAGCTAATAAGCTTGGCGGGGGAAACATATATCACGCTTTCACCATAGAAAACCCTACAGACAACGCGGTGATGTTGGCCAATATGACCGCCTGGACAGCTGGCTACTTCTAAAGGCCGTTGACTCAGTGGACGTTATGGTCCTGGATCACCACTGACCCTGGACTGTCTGGGAGTTGCACGGGCAGGGCTCTGACACATGGTGCTGTTTGTACATTAATTCAGGGACCTAATTAAAGAAAGCACAGACTACTGGTCAGAGCATCTAGGCTGGCAAAAAAAGTCAGCCTAAGGTCACCGAACAAATGTGGTGTGGGGTGATACCTGCCACCACAGCATCTCTGCGCATCTCTTTCCTGGACCCTTTAAGGTTATTAGAATCAATAACACTTCCAATGCTGTTGCTCAGGCGGAGGAGAAGTGAGGCAGGAGGCCTTGGGACAATCAACCTCACCTGGAGGCTGGTGGGGAGACGTTTTGCCCCTCCCCCCAGGTATCAGGTCTCCCACCACAGCATGAAGCAGTTACAAAAGAGGGGTCTGCACCCTCAACACCCCAAGAATGAGGAACGGAACAAAAAGCAGAGGAGGGGTTCGTCTCTGGCATCGTTCATTAAAAATTTCTGGGAGATAAAAAGAGAATCTGGGCAATAAAATAAAGTCTAACCTGCTTTTCCTTTGTTCTTTGTCTAATTTCACGTGCTCCTAGGGTTCCGCATGCAGAGGTCCCACACCCGGCACTTCAGACACGATTTCCTAGTGCAGAATGGCTGGGTCGACACCTCAGCTAGCGGAGTGCCATGCAGACTCCACGGCATAGAGCCTGAGCTGCAGCCAACCCAGCCCTCGAGAGCTCCATCCCCTAACTCCCACTGATGCTGCCGGGATCCCTACACAGCAGCCCAGCACACAGCCCGTGGGGGAGTGCACACTCTCACCTCTCCATTTGGTTTTCAAAATAATGTTTCCTTTGCTTCTGAACCAAACTCTGTCTTGATCTGTTGGCTCCAATGACACTGGGCACGGGGACTCCTGTTTGGGTCCACTCTGGAGGATGAGTAACAGAAATTGAGAACATTGTAACTTCAATGAACAGATGTGTGAGCCAAACTGTAGTTAACATAGAGCAGTGTATAATGCTCGGGTAAAATAAGATTGTTCTAAGACTTACATTTGATATTTCCATCACTTTACTATAAGCAAGTTCATTGAAGACGTCTGTCTTATTTGTCAGGTCAACATTAGAGAAATGAAGTGATTTATTTCCATGGTTGTACATCGAATACTCTTGGCTGAAGCTTCAATCTTGTTTAGAATGCTTTTCCATTGAAAAGGATGCCTCTCTTTCAGCTCCCCCATTTCAGAGAAGTATAAAATCTTATAATTTATTATTACCAAAGGGGAAAGTTAGGAAAAGGGATAAATTAACAGTTTGGGATTAACACATGCACACTGCTATGTATAAAATAGATCATCAACAAGGAATTACTGTATAGCACAGGGAACTACAGTGAAAATTTTGCAATAACCTATAAGGGGAAATAATCTGAAAAAGAATCGATATTTTTATTGACATCATCTATCAATGACAGATAAAATGTAACCTAAGCAAGGCCGATGGTGAGCGCTTCTGAACCTAAAGATTTCAATCATCTAAAGTTTGGGCTCTGCCTATTTCCCAAGGCCCTTAATGGACATACGTGTAGCCGTAGCTTAAAAATTCCCCAGTTTGGGTTTCGGGGAGACACTGATTTGAAAAAATCCCTGGTGTTCTCCTTCCATGCACGGGACCCTTCCTACAGCTAAAACATGCCTGTCACACCTAGAGGATGGTACACCGTTTGATCGGAAAGAGTTTGGAAAAGGCACCTCATCTCCTTATCGCCTGGTGCTCGGGTTCACCCCTCCAGCATCTTTCCTGACAATCTCCTCACTTGGGGATATCACCACCGTCAACATCCTGTTACACACAGTTTGGAATTTGTTCAGAGGATGAAGCAGAAGGATGAGAAAAATTTAGAGACAAGTCTTAGGTGTTCAGACAGGCACATGCCACTCTAATTTCCAATCCAGAAGACAAATTCATCAAAGGCTAGAATTGCCCACGGAAAGAGAATAGGGCTAGAGGAAATCCCGCTGTTTTGTGAACAGTTTCCAAAAACACAAGTTGAAAAATGGAACTCAGGGGCACTAAAATTCATGAAACTGCAGAGTTGAAAATATCTATTGTTGAAAAATGTCTTGAGGTAAGTCACAGAAAAGGACTTGTAAGCAAGGGGGCGTGGCAGGAAACAGATTTGAAGAGGTAGAAAGGACTCCCCATTAAAGCACAAGAAAAGGGGCTGAACATCGCCAATGATGCACTTGGCCCAAAAGGGCGTATGCATATTTTTCTGAATATATTCAAGTAAAGGCCATACACACTTTTTATCCAACCAAACAGGTGGGCACTGGAAATCAATACTACAAAATGTATCACTTCACATCAGTCAGAAGGGCCATCCACATAAAGTGTAAACACCAGAAATGCAGGACAGGGTGGGGAGAAAAGGGAACCCTGTGAGGCTGATAGTGGAAATGTAATTTGCCAACGGCCACTCTGGAGAAGTGTATTGTGTTTGCTAAAACATCTGAAAACTGAGCTACAGAGCATAGGGCACTTGCACTCATGGGCGTAAACCTTGGGAAAAACAAAAAATGACAGAAAACAGGCACCCCAACGTTTACCACCTCTCTGTTAAAAAGGGCCTCCACTTGGATATAACCTAAATGTCCCTGGAAGGATAAAATGGATAAAAGAGATGGGGTACTTATGTAGAGTGGAATATTACTCATCCAGAAATCAATGAAATAAGGCCAGTTGGAACAACTCTGGAGGAGTTACATACGATCATTATAAGTGACACATGTCAGAAAGAAAAAGACACATATCATAAGATGTCACTTAAAGGTGGAATCAAAAATGGCTACACATGAAATAAACTACAAAACAGAAACATAGTCAAATATGTAGAAAATAGACATAAGGCTGCTAAATGGGAAAGGTGGGGAATTGTGAGGTATTATCCAGGAGGTTGAAATTAGCAAAGATACCATTCCAAGTACCGAATTGAATAACTGGCAAGGCCTACACGGTACCTCAAAGAACTGCACTCAGTCCACTCAAGTCACTGCAAAATAATACATATGACTCGTAAGCATCTGAGAAAGAATTTATTGTTGTCTCACAGTACATGAATCAAGTGGATGTACAGCAGCAAAAAAACAGAGCTTTGAAAATCAGCTGTAACCAATATAAAAATAAATTTAAAAATATTTATGAAAACAGTGAGACAGACAAAAATTCTTACAACTTTTGTTGAAGGGCTACGATGTAACATGGATTGAACACATGTAGACCCACAGCAGGATGATATATAAGGCTGGAAGCTATGCACGCTAAGAGATGTTAGAGAGGCTGGGTGAGGAAATGCAGACCTTTTAAAGTAATACTGCCTGGTACCCATTCCATGGGTCCCAAATCGGCAGTTTCAAGGGAATCTTCTGACAGGGAAAACATGCCTGGGAAACCGAGATGAATGTACACCGGGTGCTCAGGAGAGGTGTCTAAAATGCACCTCATTTTTGATCTCCTGGTGCTGGGGTTCGCCATTCCAGCCACATTACTAACAATCTCCCCACTTGGAGAATCAGCACCTTTAACCTCCTGTTTCACACAGTTTGCAAATTTTGCAGAGGATAAATGGGAAGAGGAGGAACCAATGAGAGATTATCTGTAGGAGTTTTGACAGGCACATGCCACTCTAATTTCCCATTAGGAAGAAGAATTAACCAAAGGCTCAGCCTGCCTCCACAGAACCAGAATAGGGCCGGAAGCAATCCAATGGTTTGGCGTTCAGCTCACAAAAAAAGCGAGTTGCAAAATGGAGCTCAGGAGCAGACAATTCAAAGACCTGCAAAGATATAAATGATAACCAACGTCCAAAAATATATTCAGGTAAGGCAACGAAGAGGTTCTGAATGAGAGGCAGAATTGCAGGAAACATTTTTCAAAAGGTAGATTGTACTCACATTTAAAGCATATGAAAAGCAGCAGAATTTCTAAAATGATGCAGTTGGGCAAAAGGGTGTATGCGTTTTTTTCGTGAATATCTTCAGGAAAAAAACACATACAGAGTTTTTGGCCAACCAAGCAAGAGGGAAATGCAAATCCGCACAATAAAGAAGTCTCAATTTCCACTGCTCAGAAAGTCCATCCAAAAAATGTGTACAAATCAAAAATGCAGGAGAGACCATGGAAAACATGGAGACTAGTCACTCTGATGGGTGGGGTATAAATATCCAAGAGCTACTCTGAAGAAGTGTATGCTGTTTCCTAAAACATCTAAAATACAAAGCCCCCGAGCAAAGGGGACTTCAACTCATGGACATATAACTTGGGAAGACTAAATATCAACAAGACACAGGCACCCCAAAGTTTAGGGCTGCTCTGCATACAAGAACCTCAACTTCGGTACACCTAAAGAATCCCAGGAAAAAGAGAAATGCATAAAGAACTTGTGGTAATTTTGTACAACGGAATATCACTCAGACGTGAAATCAATGTCATAAGGCCAGTAGCAGCATAATGAGAGGATTTAGGTATGATGATTCTAAGGGAAATTAGTCACACAGAAAAAGGATCTTATCATAAGATATCACTTACAGAGGGAATGTCAACATCACAACACATGAACTGAATTAGGAAAGAGAGCAGCATCTCACATTTAGAAAACACTCTTATGCCTCCTTAAGGGGAAAGGAGAGGTGGGGTGATGCATAAAACCAGAGTTTGATATTAGCACAGGTAGCATTCCATAAACCAAATACAGAATAGACAAGACCTACACCTTCCTCAGTGAACGGGACTCAAAACCCCTATTCCCCACAGAGGAATATATCTGGTTAGTAAGAATCTTAAAACCTATGTATTGATATGCCTCTGTAAGGCAATCAAGTGTGTCTAGACCGGCATAAACACGTCAGTGAAAATCAGCTCAACCCCATTATAAAAATGAATTTCAAAAACAAAACAAAAAAACAGCGAAATTCTTACACAATTCCTTCAGGGGTTCTGATGAAACCTAGAATGACCCTATCTGCAAAGACAGCTGGATGAGACATAAGGCTGGACACTTGGGACTGAGAGGACTGGTGAGATTGGGAGAGAAAATGCAGACCCTTTAAAGTAGTAATGCATGCCACCATTCCATGGGTCCCAAATCTCCAGGTGGAAGGGAATATCACTACAGTTATAACATGTATGGGAAACCTAGAGAATGGACACCCTGTGATGGCGAAAGGTTTCTGAAAGTCTCCTACTTTTTCCTCTCCTTGTGCTCCAGTTTGGCATTCCAACACCTTTACTATCAATCTCCCAACTTAGGAGAGTCATCCCCTATAACCTCCTGGTTCGCACACTTTGCTAATTGTGCAGAGGATGAAAGGGAAGAGGGAGAACCAATCAGAGAGTAGATGTAGGCATTTGGACGGACACATGTCACTCTAAATTCCCGTCAGGAAGAAGAATTAACCAAAATCTCAGCCACCCACAGGGAACCAGTATAGCCACCCCTGGAACCAGTATAGGTCCTGAAGCAAAATTGTGGATTTGCGGTCAGCTCCCAGTAATGGGATTTGAAAATTGGAGCTCAGGGGCAAAGCAAATCAAAAACCTGCAGAGTTATAAAGGACTACTCTCTTCCAAAAATCTGTTGAGGGAAGGCAACAAAGCGGACTTGAAAATGAGGCAGAATTGCACAAAACATATTTCAAGAGGTAAATTGGAATCGCCTTTAAAGCACAGGAAAGGCATCACAACTTCGAGAATGATGCACTTGGCCAAAAACAGCGTATGACTTTTCTCCTGAATATATTCAAGAGAAAAGGCATAGGCCCTTTTTGGCCAATCAAGCAAGCGTGCAATGCAAATCCACACTACAAAGAATTTTCACTTCCCACAGGTCCAAAAGGACATCCGAAAATCTGTAAAAAACAGAAAGGCAAGATAGAGATGACAAGGGCATAAAGCAATATGATCCCAAGGGTCATGGAGGACAGTGATGACAAGCGCATGGAGCATTGTGATAACAAGATTATGTATCATTTTGCTGTCAAAGGCATTGTGATGACAAGGTTCATGGAGCACTGTGATGACAAGCGTCATGGAGTATTGTGATTACAGGGTTCATGGAGCATTGGGATGACAAGGGCATGGAGCATTTTGATGACAAGATTCCCGGATCATTGTGTTGTCAGGGTTCATGGAGCGTTGTGATGACAGAGGTCATGGAGCACTGTGATGAGAACGTCATGGAGCATTGGGCTGAAAATGTTCATGGAGTATTGTGATGACAGCGGTCAAGGAGCATTGTGATGACAAGGTACTGGAGCATTGTGATGAGAAGACCATGGAGCCATGTGATGACATGTCTCATGGAGCATTCTGATGAAAAGTGTCATGGAGCATTGTGATTACAGGTGTCTTGGAGCATTGTGATGACAAGGGCATGGAACATTGTGATGAGAATGTCATGGAGCATTCTGATGACATGCATCATGGAGCTTTGTGATGACAAGGGCATGGAGCATTGTGATTACAGTGGTCTTGGAGCATTGTGATGACAAGGGCATTGAACATTGGGATGAGAATGTCATGGAGCGTTCTGATGACATGCATCATGGAGCTTTGTGATGACAAGGGCATGGAGCACTGTTTTTACAGGGGTCTTGGAGCACTGTGATGGAAAGGGCAAGTAACATTGTGATGAAAAAGGCATGGAGCCATGTCATGACAGGGTTCAAGGAGCATACTGATGACAATTGTCAGGGACCATTGTGATGACAAGGGTATTGAGCATTGTGATGACAAATGTCATGGAGCATAGTGATTAGAAGACCATGGATACTTTTGATGACAAGCGTTATGGGGAGTTGCGATGAAAAGTGTTATGGAATATTGTGATCACAAGGATTTGGAGCATTGTGATGACAGAGGTCATAGAGCATTTTGATGTCATTGTGACGACAATAGCATGAAGCATTATGGTGATGTGCATTGGTCCATTTTGATGACAGCGTTCATGGAGCATTGAGATGAAAAGGGGCATGGAGCATTATGATTACAGGAGTCTTGGATCATTGTGATGAAAAGGGCATGGAACATTGGCCTGAAATGTTTCATGGATTATTGTGATGAGAGGGGGCAAGGAACATTGTGGTAACAAGGGCACGGAACACTGTGATACATGGTACATGGAGGATTTTAATGAGAAGCGCATGGAGCATTGTGAGAATAATGGCATCGAGCATTGTGATGAAAAGCATCATGGATCCTGTGATGACAAGGGCTTGGAACAATGTGATGAGAGGTTTTTGGAGCATTGTGATGACAATGGCATGGAGCATTGTGATGCCAAGGGTCATGGAGTTTTGTGATGACAAAGATCATGGAGCAATTTGATGACAAGTGTGTGGTGCATTCTCTTGTGAAGGGCAGGGAGCATTGTGATGACAGGGTCATGGAGCAATTTGATGAAAATTGTCACGGAACATTTTGATGACAGGGGTTATGGAACATTGTGATGTCAGGAGTCATGGAACATTTTCATGACGGTGTTGTGGACCATTGTGATGACAGGGGAGTGGGTGTATTGTGATGACTAGTGAGGGAACATTTTGATATCATTCGTGAGAGAGCATTTTGATAAGAAGTGCATGGAGCATTGTGATGACAAGTTTTATGGAGCATTGTGATGACAAGATTGTGGAGCATTTTGATGACAAGCACATGGAGCATTGTGATGACAAGGGACACCGAGCATTGTGATGAAAATTTAATGGAGCATTTTGGTGACAAATGTCACAGAGCCTTGTGATGACGAGGGCATGGACCATTGTGATGACAAAGGTCATGAAGCATTGTGATGACTGGAGTCACGGAGCATTGTGATGACAGGGGTCATAGAGCTTTATGATGAAAAGGCAAAGAGCATTGTGATGACAGGGGCATGGAGCATTGGCCTGACATGTTTCATGGATTATTGTGATGACAGTGGGCATGGTGCAATGTGATGACAAAGGCATGGAGCATTGTGATGAGAAGGTCGTGGAGTATTTTGAAGACAGGTCTCAGGGAGCATTGTGATGACATATGTCATGGTCCATTGCGATGACAATGGAATGGAACATTGTGATGCCAAGTGTCATGGAGGATTGTGATGACAAATATAATGGAGCATTTTGATGACAAGGTCTTGGAGCATTGTGATGACAATGGACATGGAGCATTGTGATGACAAGGGCATGGAGCATTGTGATGACAAGGGCCATTGAGAATTTTGATGACAAGTTCATGAAGCATTGTGATGACAAGCACATGGAGCTTCCTATGACAGGGGTCATGGAGCATTTTGATGACAAGTGCATAGAGAATTGTGATGACAATTCATGTAACACGGTGATGAGAAGTGTCATGGAGCATAGTGATGCCAATAACGAGAAGAATTGTGATGACAGGGGACATGGAGCATTGTGATGACCAGGGCATGGAGCATTGTGATGGCAAGACCGTGGAGCTTTGTGATGAGAAGACCATGGATAATTGTGATGACGAGCGTCATGGAGCACTGAAATGACAAGGGGAATGGAGCATTGTGATGAGAGTGGCCATGGAGCATTGTGATGACAAGGGTCATGGAGTATTTTGATGACAAATGCGTGGAGCATTGTGATGAGAAGACCATGGATAATTGTGATGACGAGCGTCATGGAGCACAGTAATGACAAGGGGTATGGAGCATTGTGATGACAGTGGCCATGGAGCATTGTGATGACAAGTGTCATGGAGCATTCTGATGACAAGCTTGTGGAGTATTGTGACGACAATGACATGGAGCATTGTGATGAAAAGGGCATGGAGCATTGTGATGAAAAAGGCATGAAGCCATTTCATGACAGGTTTCAAGGAGCATTCTGACGACAAGTGTCAGGGAACATTGTGATGACAAGTGTATTGAGAATGGTGATTAAAAAGTTCATGGAGCATTTTGACAAAAAGTGCATGGAGTATTGTGATGACAGGCATCATGGAGCATTGTGATGACAAGTGTTATGGAACATTGTGATCACAAGTGTTTGGAGCATTGTGATGATAGAAGTCATGGATCATTTTGTTTTCAAGGAGCATGGAGCATTTTGATGACTAGGGCATGAAGCAATGTGATCCCAAGGTTCATGGAGAATTGTGATGACAATGGTATGGGAGTATTGTGATGACAAGCAAATGGAGCATTGTGATGACAAGGTCATGTAGCATTTTGCTGACACAGGCATGGAGCATTGTGATGACATGTGTCATGGAGCACTGTGATGAAAATCATCACGGATCATTGTGATTACAGGGGTCATGGAGCATAGGGATGGCAAGGGCATGGATCATTGTGATGACAAGTGTCATGGAGCATTGGGCTGAAAATGTTCATGGAGCATTGTGATGAGTAGGGTATGGAGAATTGTGATGACAAGAGTGCAGGATCACTGTGTTGTCAGGGGTCATGGAGCATTGTGATGACAGTGGTCATGGAGCATTGTGATGATAGGGATCATGAAGCATTGTGATGAGAAGTTCCTGGAGAATTGGACTGAAAATATTCAGGAAGTATTGTGAGTACAGGGGTCATGGAGCATTGTGATGACAAGGGAATGGAGCACTGTGATGAAAAGTTCCTGGAGCATTGTAATGAGAAGACCATGGAGCCTAGTAATAAAATGTCTCATGGAGCATTCTGATGAAAAGGGGCATGGAGTATTGTGATTACAGGGGTCTTGGAGCATTGTGATGACAAGGGCATGGAGCATTGTGATTACTGGTGTCTTGGAGCATTGTGATGAAATTGGCATGGATCACTGTTATGAAAATGGTATGGAGCCTTGTCATGACAGGGTTCCAGGAGCATACTGATAACAAGTGTCAGGGAGCATTGTGATGACAAGTTTATAGAGCATTGTGATGACAAAGGTCATGGAGCACTGTGATGAGAAGAGCATGGATAATTGTGATGATGAGCGTCATGGGGCGTTGTGATGATAAGTGTTATAGAACATTGTGATCACAAGGATTTGGAGCTTTGTGATGAGACAGATAATCGAATATGTTGATTTCATTGTGATGACAATAGCCTGAAGCATTATGATGATGGGCATGGTGCATTTTGATGACAGGGTTCATGGAGCACTGAGATGCAAAGGGGCATGGAGCATAGTGATTAGAGGTTTCATGGAGCATTGTGATGACAATGGCATGGAGCATTGAGATGCCAAGGGTCATGGAGCTTTGTGATGACAAAAGTCATGAAGCATTTTGATGACAAGGTGGTGGTGCATTGTGATGAGAATGGCAGGGAGCATTGTGATGACAGGGTCATAGAGCAATTTGGTGAAAAGAGTCATGGAATATTTTGATGACAGGGGTTATGGAATATTGTGATGTCAGGGGTCATGGAGCATTTTGATGAAAAGGATCATGGAGAATTATGATGACAGGGGTTATGGAACATTGTGATGTCAGGGGTCATTGAGCATTTTGAGCAAAAGTGTTATGGAGCATTTTGATGACAGGGGTTATGGAACATTGTGATGTCAGGGGTCATCGAACTTTGTGATGATAAGTGGATGTAGCATTGCAAAGACAGGAGTCATGGAACATTGTGATGACAGGGGTGAGGGAGTATTGTGATGAATAGTGATGTAACATGGTGATATCTGTGGTGAGAGAGCATTTTGATGAGAAGTGCATGGAGAATTGTGATGACAAGTTTTATGGAGCATGGTGGTGACAAGATTGTGGAGCACTGTGATGACAAGCGCAGGGTGCATTGTGATGACATGGGTCATGGAGCATTGTGCTGACAAGCGCATGGAGCATTGTGATGACAAGGGTCATGGAGCACTGTGTTTACAGGGGTCTTGGAGCATTGTGATGACAAGGGCATGGAGCACTGTGATTACAGGGGTCTTGGAGCATTGTGATTAAAAGGGCATGGATCATTGTGATGAAAAAGGCATGGAGATGTGTCATGACAGGGTTAATGGAGCATACTGATGACAAGTGTCAGGGAGCATTGTGATGACAAGTGTATTGAGCATTGTGATGACAAAGGTCATGGAGCATTGTGATGAGAAGACCATGGATAATTGTGATGATGAGCGTCATGGGGTGTTGTGATGATAAGTGTTATGGAACATTGTAATCATCAGGGTTTGGAGAATTGTGATGACAGAGGTCATGGAGCATTTTGATTTCATTTTGATGACAATAGCCTGAAGCATTATGATGATGGGCATGGACCATTGTGATGACAGTGTTCATGGAGCATTGAGATGAAAAGACGCATGGAGCATTTTGATTACAAGGGTCTTGGAGCATTGTGATGAAAAGGGCATGGAGCATTTTGATGACAGGGCCATGGAACATTCTGATGACATGCGTCATGTAGATTTTTGATGACAAGGGCATGGAGCATTTTGATTAGAGGGGTCGTGGAGCATTGTGATGACAAGTGTCATGGAGACTTGTGATGACAAGGCCGTGGAACATTGTGATGGCAGGTGTCATGGAGCTTTGTTATGACAGAGGTAAAGGAGCATTGTGATGAGAAGGGCATGGAGCATTGGTCTGAAATGTTTCATGGATTATTGTGATGAGAGAGGGCATAGAGCATTGTGATGATAAGGGCATGGTACACTGTGAAACATGGGTCATGGAGGATTGTAATGACAAGGGCATGGGGCATTGTGATGAGAAGGGCATCGAGCATTGTGATGACAAGTGTCATGGAGCTTTGTGATGACAAGGGCATGGAGCAATGTGATGAGAGGGTTCATGGAGCATTGTGATGACAATGACATGGAGCATTGTGATGCCAGGGGTCATGGAGCTTTGTGATGACAAAGGGCATGGAGCATTTTGATGACAAGTGAATGGTGCATTGTGATGAGAAGGGCAGGGAGTATTTTGACGCCGGGGTCATGCAGCAATTTGATGAAAAGTGTATTGGAACATTTTGATGACAGGGGTAATAGAACATTGTGATGTCAGGGGTCATGGAATATTGTTATGATAAGAGGATGTAGCATTGTGAAGACAGGGGTCATTGGACATTGTGATTACAGGGGTGAGGTAGTATTGTGACGACTAGTGATGAAACACTGTGATATCTCTGGTGAGAGAGCATTTTGATGAGAAGTGTATGGAGCATTGTGATTACAAGGTTTATGGAGCAGTGCAATGACAAGTTTCTGGACCGTTGTGATGAAAAGAGAATGGCACATTGTGATGACAAGGGTCATGGAACATTTTTCAGACAAAGGCATGGAGCATAGTGATGACAATGGTCACGGAGCATTGTGATGAAAACGGCATGTGGCATTGTGAAGAAAAAGGCATGGAGCCTTTTCGTGACAGGGTTCAAGGATCATTCTGATGACAAGTGTCAGGGAGCATTGTGATGACAAGTGTACTGAACATTGTGATGACAAAGGCCATGGAGCACTGTGATGAAAAGGGCGTGGAATTTTGTGATGACAGTCATCATGGAGCATTGAGATTACAAGTGTTATGGAACATTGGGATCACAAGGGTTTGGAGAATTGTGATGACAGAGGTCATGGATCATTTTGATTTCAAGGAGCATGGAGCATTGTGATGAAAAGGGCATGAAGCAATGTGGTCCCAAGGTTCATGGAGGATTGTGATGACAATGGAAATGGAGTATTGGGATGACAAGCGCATAGGGCATTGTAATGACTAGGTCATGTAGCATTTTGCTGAGAAAGTCATGGAGCATTGTGATGACAGGTGTCATGGAGCACTGTGATGACAAGCATCACGGAGCATTGTGAATACAGGGGTCATGGAGCATTGGGATGACAAGGGCATGGATCATTGTGATGACAAGTGTCATGGAGCAGTGGGCTGAAAATGTTCATGGAGTATTGCGATGACAGGGGTCATGGAGCATTGTGATGACAGAGGTCAAGGAGAATTTTGATTTCATTGTGCTGACAATAGCCTGAAGCATTATGATGATGGGCATGATGCATTGTGATGACAGGGTTCATGGAGCATTGAGATGAAAAGGGGCATGGAGATTTGTGATTACAGGGGTCTTGGAGCACTGTGATGACAAGGGCATGGATCATTTAATGAGAAGGCCATGGAACATTCTGATGACATGTGTCATGGAGCTTTATGATGACAAGGGCATGGAGCATTGTGATTACAGGGGTCTTGGAGCACTGTGAGGACAAGTGTCATGGAGACTTGTGATGACAAGGCCATGGAACATCGTGATGGATGGGGTCATGGAGCACTGTTATGACAGGGGTAATGGAGCATTGTGATGAGAAGGGCATGGAGCATTGTGATTACAAGTTTTAAGGGGCATTGCAATGAAAAACTTGTGGACCGTTGTGATGAAAAGTGTGTCGCACATTGTGAGGAAAATAGTCATGGAGCATTTTCTGACAAAGGCATGGAGCATTGTGATGACAAGGGCATGGAGCATTGTGATGACAGGGGCATGGAGCATTCGTCTGATAAGTTTAATAGATTAATGTGACGACAGTGGACATGATGCATTGTGATGACAACTGCATGGATCATTGTGATGAGAAGGTCATGGAGTATTGTGAAGACAGGTGTCAAGGAGCATTGTGATGACATATGTCATGGTCCATTGCAATGACAATAGCAGGGAGACATCTGATGCCAAATGTAACGGATGATTGTGATGACAAATATAATGGAGCATTGTGATGACTAGGGCTTGGAGCATTATGATGACAAGGGCCATTGAGAATTTTCAGGACAAGGTCGTGAAGCATTGTGATGACAATGTCCTAGAGCATTGTGATGAGAAAACCATGGAGCCTTGTGATGAAAAATCTCATGGAGCATACTGATGAAAATGGACATGGACCATTGTGATTACAGGCGTCTTGGAACATTGTGATGACATGTGCATGGAGCATTGTGAGGAGAAGGCCAAGAGCATTCTGAAGACATGCGTCATTGAGCTTTGTGATGACAAGGGCATGGAGCATTATGATTATATGGGTCTTGGAGCATTGTGATGAAAAGGGCATGGATCATTGTGATGAAAAAGGCATGGAGCCTTGTCATGACAGTGTTCAAGGAGCATACAGACAACAAGTGTCAGGGAGCATTTTGATGACAAGTGTATTGAGCATTGTGATGACAAAGGTCATGGAGCATTGTGATGAGAAGACCATGGATAACTGTGATGACGAGTGTCATGGAGCATTGTGATGGCAAGTGTTTTGGAATATTGTGATCACAAGCGTTTGGAGCATTGTTATGACAGAGTTCATGGAGCATTTTGATTTCATTGTGATGACAATAGCATGAAGCATTATGATGATGGGCATGGTGCATTTTGATGACAGGGTTCATGAATCATTGAAATGAAAAGGGGCATGGAACATTGTGGTTACAGGGGTCTTGGAGCATTGTGATGAGAAGGGTCAAGGAGCCTTGTGATGACAAGGCCATGGAACATCGTGATGGCAGGGATCATGGATCATGGTTATGACAGAGGTAATGGAGCATTGTAATGGCAAGGGCAAGGAGCATTGTGATGAGATGGCCAGGGAGCATTCTGATGATATGTGTCATGGAGGTTTGTGATGACAAGGACATGGAGCAATGTGATGAGAACCTTCATGATGCATTGTGATGACAATGACATGGAGCATTTTGATGACAAGTGTTATGGATCTTTGTGATGACAAAGGTCATGGAGCATTTTGATGACAAGTGCGTTGTGCATTGTGATGAGAAGGGTAGGGAGCATTGTGATGAGAGGGTCATGGAGCAATTTGATGAAAAGTGTCATGGAACATTTTGATGACAGGGGATATGGAACTTTGTGATGCTAGGGCTCATCGAACATTGTGATGATAAGTGCATGTAGCATTGTGATGACAGGAGTCATGGCACATTTTGATGACAGGGGTGAGGGAATAATGTGACGAATAGTGATGTAACATTGTGATATTAGTGGTGAGAGAGCATTTTGGTGAGAAGTCCATGGAGCATTGTGATGACAAGGTTCATGGAGCATTGTGATGACAAGGGTCATGGAGCATTGTGCTGAGAAAGGCATAGAGCATTGTGATGACAAGGGTCAAAGAGCATTGTGATGAAAAGTTCATGGAGCATCGTGGTTAAAAAGTCACAGAGACTGTTGAAGACGAGGTCATGGACCATTGTGATGACAAATGTCATGAAGCATTGTGATAACTGGAGTCACGGAGCATTGTGATGACAGGGGTCATGGAGCATTGTGATAACAAGGGCATGGAGTATTGTGATGACAAGGGCATGGAGCATTGGTCTAATAAGTTTCATGGATTATTGTGATGACAGTTGGAATGGCGCATTGTGATGACCAGGGCATGGAGCATTGTGATGACCAGGTCATGCAGTATTGTGAAGACAGGTGTCAGGGAGCATTGTGATGACATATGTAATGGCCCATAGTGATGACAATGGCATGGAGCATTGTGATGCCATGTGTCATGGAGGATTCTGATGACAAAGGTAATGGAGCATTGTGATGGCAGTGGATTGGAGCATTGTTATGAGAAAGGTCAGGGAGCATTGTGCTGACAATTGCATGGAGAATTGTGATGACAAGTGTCATGGAGCATTCTTATCACAAGCTTGTGGCGTATTTTGATGACAATGGCATGGATCATTGTGATGAAAACGACATGGGGCATTGTGATGAAAAAGGCATGGAGCCTTTTCCTGACAGGTTTCAAGGTGCATTTTGATGACAAGTGTCAGGGAGCATTGTGATGACAAGTGTATTGAGAATTGTGATGACACAGGTCATGGAGCATTGTGATGAAAAGGGCATGGAGTATTGTGATAACAGGCATCATGGAGCGTTGTGATTACAAGTGTTATGGAACATTGTGATCACAAGGGTTTGGAGCATTGTGATGACAGAGGTCATGGATCATTTTGATTTCAAGGAGCATGGAGCATTGTGATGACAAGGGCATGAAGCAATGTGATCCCAAGGTTCATGGAGGATTGTGATGACAATGGTAATGGAGTATTGTGATGACAAGCGCATAGAGCATTGTAATGACAAGGTCATGTAGTATTTTTCTGACAAAGGCATGGAGCATTGTGATGACAAGTGTCATGGAGCACTGTGATGACTAGCGTCACGGAGCATTGTGAAAACAGGGGTCATGGAGCATTAGGATGACAAGGGCATGGATCATTGTGATGACAAGGGTCATGGAGCATTGGGTTGAAAACGTTCATGAAGTACTGTGATGACAGGGGTCATGGAGCATTGGGTTGAAAACGTTCATGGAGTATTGTGATGACAGGGGTCATGGAGCATTGTGATGACAGAGTTCATGGAGAATTTTGATTTCATTGTGCTAACAATAGCTGGAAGCATTATGATGATTGTCATGATGCATTGTGATGACAGGGTTCATGGAGCATTGAGATGAAAAGGGGCATGGAGCATTGTGATTACAGGGTTCTTGGAGCATTGTGATGACAAGGGCATGGAGCACTGTGTGGAGAAGGACATGGAACATTCTGATGACATGTGTCATGTAGCTTTGTGATGACAAGTGCATGGAGCATTGTGATGTTAAGACCATGGAGACTTGTGATGATAAGTCTCATGGAGAATTCTGATGAAAAGGGGCACGGAGCATTGTGATTACCGGGGTGTTGGAGCATTGTGATGACAGGGGTGAAGGAGTATTTTGACAAATAGTGATGTAGCATTGTGATATCAATGGTGAGAGAGTATTTTGATGAGAAGTGCATGGACCATTGTGATGACAAATTTTAAGGAGCATTGTGATGACAAGATTGTGGAGCACTGTGATGAGAAGCGCATGGTGCATTGTGATGACATGTGTCATGGGGCATTGTGCTAACAAGCGCATGGAGCATTGTGATGACAAGGGTCAAAGAATATTGTGATGAAATGTTCATGGAGCACTGTGGTTAAAAAGGTCACAGAGACTGTTGATGACGAGGGCATGGACCATTGTGATGACAAAAGTCAAGAAGCATTGTGATGACTGGAGTAACGGAGCACTGTGATGACAGGGGTCATGGAGCATTGTGATAACAATGGCATGGATCATTGTGATGACAAAGGCATGGAACATTGGTCTAATAAGTTTCATGGATTATTGCGATGACAGTTGGAATGGCACATTGTGATGACAAGGGCATGGAGCATTCTGATGACCAGGTCATGCAGTATTGTGAAGAGAGGTGTCAGGGAGCATTGTGATGACATATGTAGTGGCCCGTTGTGATGACAATGGCATGCAGCATTGTGATGCCAAGTGTCATGGAGGATTTTGATGACAAAGGTAATGGAGCATTGTGATGACAATGGCTTGGAGCATTGTGATGACAAGGGTCAGGGAGCATTGTGCTGATAAGTGCATGGAGAATTGTGATGACAAGGGTCATGGAGCATTCTGATGACAAGCTTCTGGAGTATTTTGATGACAATGGCATGGAGCATTGTGATGAAAACGGCATGGGGCATTATGATGAAAAAGGCATGGAGCCTTTTTATGACAGGGTTCAAGGGGAATTCTGATGACAATTGTCAAGGAGCACTGTGATGACAAGTGTATTGAGAATTGTGATGACCAAGGTCATGGAGCTTTGTGATGCAAAGTGCATGGAGTATTGTGATGACAGGCATCATGGAGCATTGTGATGACAAGTGTTATGGAACACTGTGATCACAAGTGTTTGGAGCATTGTGATGACAGAGGTCATGGATCATTTTGATTTCAAGGAGCATGGAGCATTGTGATGACAAGGGCAGGAAGCAATGTGATCCCAAGGTTCATGGAGGATTGTGATGACAATGGATATGGAGTATTGTGATGACAAGCGCATAGAGCATTGTAATGACAAGGTCATGTAGCATTTTGCTGACAAATGCATTGGGCATTGTGATGACATGTGTCATGGAGCATTGTGATGACAACGGAATGGAGCATGGTGATGACAAGGTCCTGGAGCATTGTGATGAGAAGACCATGGAGACTTGTTATGACAAGTCTCATGGAGCATTCTGATGAAAATGGGCATGGAGCATTGTGATTGCAGGGGTCTTGGAGCATTGTGATGACTAGGGCATGGAGCATTGTGATGAAAAGGCCATGGAGCATTCTGATGACATGCGTCATGGAGATTTTGATGACAATGGCATGGAGCATTTGTGATTACAGGGATCTTGGAGCCTTGTGATGAAAAGTGCATGTATCATTGTTATGAAAATGGCATGGAGCCTTGTCATAACAGGGTTCAAGGAGCATACTGACAAGTGTCAGGGAGCATTGTGATGACAAGTGTATTGAGCATTGTGATGACAAAGATCATGGAGCATTGTGAAGAGAAGACCATGGATAATTGTGATGATGAGCCTCATGGGGTGTTGTGATGATAAGTGTTATGGAACATTGTGGTCACAGACGTTTGGAGCATTATGATGACAGAGGTCATGGATCATTTTGATTTCAAGGAGCATGGATCATTGCGATGACAAGGGCATGAAGCAATGTTATCCCAAGGTTCATGGAGTATTGTGATGAGAATTGAAATGGAGTATTGTGATGACAAGCACATAGAGCATTGTAATGACAAGGTCACGTAGCATTTTGCTGACAAAGGCATGGAGCATTGTGATGACAGGTGTCATGGAGCACTGTGATGACAAGCATCACGGAGCATTGTGAATAGAGGGGTCATGGAGCATTGGGATGACAAGGGCATGGATCATTGTGATGACAAGGGTCATGGAGCATTGGGCTGAATATGTTCATGGAGTATTGTGATGACAGGCCTCATGGAGCATTGTGATGACAGAGGTCATGAAGAATTTTGATTTCATTGTACTGACAATATCCGGAAGCATTACGATGATGGGCATGATGCATTGTGATGACAGGGTTCATGGAGCATGGAGGTGAAAAGGGGCATGGAGCATTGTGATTACAGGGGTCTTGGAGCACTGTGATGTCAAGGGCATGGAGCATTTTGATGAGAAGGCCATGGAACTTTCTGATGACCTGTGTCATGGAGCTTTGTGATGACAAGGGAATAGAGCATTGTGATTACAGGGGTCTTGGAGCATTGTGATGACAAGTGTCATGGAGGCTTGTGATGACAAGGCCATGGAACATCGTGATGGAAGGGGTCATGGAGCATTGTTATGACAGGGGTAATGGAGCATTGTGATGAGAAGGGCATGGAGCATTGGGATTACAAATTTATGGAACAATACCATGAAAAATTTGTGGACCATTGTGATGAAAAGCCCGTAGCACATTGTGATGACAAAGTTCATGGAACATCTTTCTGACAAAGGCATGGAACATTTTGATGACAAGGGTGACGGAGCATTGTGATGAAAATTTCATGGAGCATTGTGGTTATAAAGGTCACAGAGCCTTTTGCTGACGCGGGCATGGACCACTGTGATGACAAATGTTATGAAGCATTGTGATGCCTGGAGTCACGGAGCATTGTGATGACAGGGGTCATGGAGCATTGTGATGACAAGGGCATGGAGCATTGTGGTGACAGGGGCATGGAGCATTGGTCTGACAAGTTTCATAGATTATTGTGATGACAGTGGACATGGTGCATTGTGATGACCAGGGCATGGATTATTGTGATGAGAAGGTCATGGAGTATTGTGAAGTCAGGTGTCAGGGAGCATTGTGATGACATATGTCATGGTCCATTGCAATGACAATGGCAGGGAGCACTGTGATGCCAAATGTAATGGAGGATTTTTTTTTCCAAAAGCACTATAGGTAAGTATTTGAGATAGATGAACCCATTTGACAATGACAGTTAACATTCTAGTGCACAGAATGGCCAGACCAGTTGAACATTTGAAGAAGAGATATGGGGATATATGTATATGTATAGCTGTTTCACTTTGTTATAAAGCGGAAATTAACACACCATTTTAAAGCAATTATACTCCAATAAAGGTGTTAAAAATTAATAATCTTAAAAAAAAGGCAAACCTATTTTAACCAGTCTTAGTTCAGTCTGGTAGGCTCATCTTGCCCTTATCCTCTGGGGATACAAAGATGAATGATAAGAGAGGATTCCTGCCATTAAGGAGCACATGGTCTATTTCACAAAAATAGGCATAGCCATAAATATGGTACCTGACCATTTTATGTCCTCTTCCAGGTTTCCTCAGCCCCACCTGCCTTCCAGCCTTTCATGGCTGCTCGATGGACAGCCTGCCCAATACTGCCATAGTCTGAATGCTACCACCACCAACTGGGCTCCAGCATGGGCTCCATTTTGTCCACTGCAGCAGGGGCCTTGGGGCTTCTAGGCTCAGATCTGACTTGACCAAACTTATAGAGGTGCTTATTTCTCCAGCACTTTGGGGCTCAGAGGAAGTGTTGCATCGTTGGCTGTGGACTGGCTTCTCCAGCAACTTCCCAAGGGACAGGATCTCATAACTCAGAAGTAGATGGGGGAGTTGACACTGGTAGGGCCAAAGATAAATGATGATGACCAATGATAAGCAGGAACTAGTGGACCCTGTCAGGTACATCCTCCCTCAGGTGCAGTGGTACGACATAGCTGACCAGAAGTGAGGGTCCTGTGATTGAACAACGGACTGTGTTTTCTAGGGAGATGCAGGCAGGTCAGCAGTATGTCACTATGTTTATGCCTGCCCTCTTCCCTTACCCATTCTCCTTACCCCTCACTGTTGCTTGCCTGGGATTGCACCTCTTATAAAGACTTGGCCTCTATTCTTTACCTCAGACTCTGACCTCTAGGGAACCCAGGCAAAGATGATTACCTAAAAGTAAACACACGCTAAATAAATTACAATAGTGGCCTGTTTAAAGTACTGTTGGGGAGGATTGCTAAAAATACATATAATTGTTTACTTCCATTTTGATGCTTGTCTTATGTTTCACTATTCAAAGTGCAAGTCTTTGATACCTGACTCATTAACTGATTTCTTAAACTAATTCCTACGTGAGCACATGCCATGATGTAACAATATATCATGATCCACAGGAAATATGCTTGTATTTTAAATGGTATCTTATTAAGTCAAAAGGTTGAGTAGAATGGGGATTCCATACAACAGTGTGGGGAAGACGTGATGGAGGAGGGAGGCTCTCAAATCACATCCCATCAGTGGTGATCCCAACATGATAATCATATGGGTAAGACTTGCCACAGCTGAGACATGACTTTATGTTATAACATCTATTACAATTACTTGAATTACCACTATTGGGAAGTAAACAACTGCACATTTTCTTCAATAGAGCTAGTGGGTGCTTTCTTTAGAAAAGATATACAATTTTTTTTTCTTTTTTTTTTCCTTAGAACAGTTCCTATATTTAAAGCTGTAAGTACCAAGTTATTTTACTTTTTTTTGCCTTATAACAAATTTAATCAGTTATACATATACATATGTTTCCATATCCCCTCCCTTTTGCGTCTCCCTCCCACCCTCCCTATCCCACCCCTCCAGGCAGTCACAAAGCACCGAGCTGATCTCCCTGTGCTATGCGGCTGCTTCCCACTAGCTATCTACCTTAAGTTTGGTAGTGTATATATATCCATGCCGCTCTTTCACTTTGTCACAGCTTACCCTTCCCCCTCCCCATATCCTCAAGTCCATTCTCTAGTAGGTCTGTGTCTTTATTGCTGTCTTACCCCTATGTTCTTCATGACATTTTTTTTTCTTAAATTCCATATATATGTGTTAGCATACAGTATTTGTCTTTCTCTTTCTGACTTACTTCACTCTGTATGACAGACTCTAGGTCTATCCACCTCATTACAAATAGCTCAATTTCATTTCTTTTTATGGCTGAGTAATATTCCATTGTATATATGTGCCACATCTTCTTTATCCATTCATCTGATGATGGACACTTAGGTTGTTTCCATCTCCGGGCTATTGTAAATAGGGCTGCTATGAACATTTTGGTACATGTCTCTTTTTGAATTATGGTTTTGTCAGGGTATATGCCCAGTAGTGGGATTGCTGGGTCATATGGTAGTTCTATTTGTAGTTTTTTAAGGAACCTCCATACCGTTCTCCATAGCGGCTGTACCAATTCACATTCCCACCAGCAGTGCAAGAGTGTTCCCTTTTTTCCACACCCTCTCCAGCATTTATTGTTTCTAGATTTTTTGATGATGGCCATTCTGACTGGTGTGAGATGATATCTCATTGTAGTTTTGATTTGCATTTCTCTAATGAGTAAAGATGTTGAGCATCCTTTCATGTGTTTGTTGGCAGTCTGTATATCTTCTGTGGAGAAATGTCTATTTAGGTCTTCTGCCCATTTTTGGATTGGGTTGTTTGTTTTTTTTCTTATTGAGCTGCATGAGCTGCTTATAAATTTTGGAGATTAATCCTTTGTCAGTTGCTTCATTTGCAAATATTTTCTCCCATTCTGAGGGTTGTCTTTTGGTCTTGTTTATGGTTTCCTTAGCTGTGCAAAAGCTTTGAAGTTTCATTAGGTCCCATGTGTTTATTTTTGTCTTTATTGTCATTTCTCTAGGAGGTGGGTCAAAAAGGATCTTGCTGTGATTTATGTCATAGAGTGTTCTGCCTATGTTTTCCTCTAAGAGTTTGATAGTGTCTGGCCTTACATTTAGGTCTTTAATCCATTTTGAGCTTATTTTTGTGTATGGTGTTAGGGAGTGATCTAATCTCATACTTTTACATGTCCCTGTCCAGTTTTCCCAGCACCACTTATTGAAGAGACTGTCCTTTCTCCACTGTACATTCCTGCCTCCTTTATCAAAGATAAGGTGACCATATGTCCGTGGGTTTAACTCTGGGCTTTCTATCCTGTTCCATTGATCTATCTTTCTGTTTTTGTGCCAGTACCATACTGTCTTGATTACTGTAGCTTTGTAGTATAGTCTGAAGTCAGGGAGCCTGATTCCTCCAGCTCCATTTTTCGTTCTCAAGATTGCTTTGGCTATTCGGGGTCTTTTGTGTTTCCATACAAATTGTGAAATTTTTTGTTCTAGTTCTGTGAAAAATGCCAGTGATAGTTTGATAGGGATTGCATTGAATCTGTAGATTGCTTTGGGTAGTAGAGTCATTTTCACAATGTTGATTCTTCCAATCCAAGAACATGGTACATCTCTCCATCTATTTGTATCATCTTTAATTTCTTTCATCAGTGTCCTATAATTTTCTGCATACAGGTCTTTTGTCTCCTTAGGTAGGTTTATTCCTAGATATTTTATTCTTTTTGTTGCAATGGTAAATGGGAGTGTTTCCTTGATTTCACTTTCAGATTTTTCATCATTAGTATATAGGAATGCCAGAGATTTCTGTGCATTAATTTTGTATCCTGCAACTTGACCAAATTCATTGATTAACTCTAGTAGTTTTCTGGTAGCATCTTTAGGATTCTCTATGTATAGTATCATGTCATCTGCCAACAGTGACAGCTTTACTTCTTCTTTTCCAATTTGGATTCCTTTTATTTCCTTTTCTTCTCTGATTGCTGTGGCTAAAACTTCCAAAACTAGGTTGAATAAGAGTGGTGAGAGTGGGCAACCTTGTCTTGTTCCTGATCTTAGTGGAAATGGTTTCAGTTTTTCACCATTGAGGACAATGCTGGCTGTGGGTTTGTCATATATGGCCTTTATTATGTTGAGGAAAGTTCCCTCTATGCCTACATTCTGCAGGGTTTTTATCATAAATGGGTGTTGAATTTTGTCGAAAGCTTTCTCTGCATCTATTGAGATGATCATATGGTTTTTCTCCTTCAATTTGTTAATATGGTGTATCACGTTGATTGATTTGCGTATATTGAAGAATCCTTGCATTCCTGGAATAAACCCCACTTGATCATGGTGTATGATCCTTTTAATGTGCTGTTGGATTCTGTTTGCTAGTATTTTGTTGAGGATTTTTGCATCTATGTTCATCAGTGATATTGGCCTGTAGTTTTCTTTCTTTGTGACATCCTTGTCTGGTTTTGGTATCAAGGTGATGGTGGCCTCGTAGAATGAGTTTGGGAGTGTTCCTCCCTCTGCTATATTTTGGAAGAGTTTCAGAAGGATAGGTGTTAGCTCTTCTCTAAATGTTTGATAGAATTCGCCTGTGAAGCTATCTGGTCCTGGGCTTTTGTTTGTTGGAAGATTTTTTATCACAGTTTCAATTTCAGTGCTTGTGATTGGTCTGTTCATATTTTCTATTTCTTCTTGGTTCAGTCTTGGCAGGTTGTGCATTTCTAAGAATTTGTCCATTTCTTCCAGGTTGTCCATTTTATTGGCATAGAGTTGCTTATAGTAATCTCTCATGATCTTTTGTATTTCTGCAGTGTCAGTTGTTACTTCTCCTTTTTCATTTCTAATTCTATTGATTTGAGTCTTCTCCCTTTTTTTCTTGATGAGTCTGGCTAATGGTTTATCAATTTTGTTTATCTTCTCAAAGAAACAGCTTTTAGTTTTATTGATCTTTGCTATCGTTTCCTTCATTTCTTTTTCATTTATTTCTGATCTGATTTTTATGATTTCTTTCCTTTTGCTAACTTTGGGATGTTTTTGTTCTTCTTTCTCTAATTGCTTTAGGTGCAAGGTTAGGTTGTTTATTCGAGATGTTTCCTGTTTCTTAAGGTGGGATTGTATTGCTATAAACTTCCCTCTTAGAACTGCTTTTGCTGCATCCCATAGGTTTTGGTTCGTCGTGTCTCCATTGTCATTTGTTTCTAGGTATTTTTTTAATTTCCTCTTTGATTTCTTCTGTGATCACTTTGTTATTAAGTAGTGTATTGTTTAGCCTCCATGTGTTTGTATTTTTTACAGCTCTTTTCCTATAATTGATATCTAGTCTCATAGCATTGTGGTCGGAAAAGATACTTGATACAATTTCAATTTTCTTAAATTTACCAAGGCTTGATTTGTGACCCAAGATATGATCTATCCTGGAGAATGTTCCATGAGCACTTGAGAAAAATGTGTATTCTGTTGTTTTTGGATGGAATGTCCTATAAATATCAATTAAGTCCATCTTGTTTAATGTATCATTTAAAGCTTGTGTTTCCTTATTTATTTTCATTTTGGATGATCTGTCCATGGGTGAAAGTGGGGTGTTATAGTCCCCTACTATGATTGTGTTACTGTTGATTTCTCCTTTTATGGCTGTTAGTATTTGCCTTATGTTTTGAGGTGCTCCTATGTTTGGTGCATAAATATTTACAATTGTTATATCTTCTTCTTGGATCGATCCCTTGATCATTATGTAGTGTCCTTCTTTGTCTCTTCTAGTAGTCTTTATTTTAAAGTCTATTTTGTCTGATATGAGAATTGCTACTCCAGCTTTCTTTTGGTTTCCATTTGCATGGAATATCTTTTTCCATCCCCTTACTTTCAGTCTGTATGTGTCTCTAGGTCTGAAGTGGGTCTCTTGTAGACAGCATATATATGGGTCTTGTTTTTGTATCCATTCAGCCAATCTGTGTCTTTTGGTGGGAGCATTTAGTCCATTTACATTTAAGGTAATTATCGATATGTATGTTCCTGTTCCCATTTTCTTAATTGTTTTGGGTTCGTTATTGTAGGTCTTTTCCTTCTGTTGTGTTTCTTGCCTAGAGAAGTTCCTTTAGCATTTGTTGTAAAGCTGGTTTGGTGGTGCTGAACTCTCTCAGCTTTTGCTTGTCTGTAAACGTTTTAATTTCTCCATCAAATCTGAATGAGATCCTTGCTGGGTAGAGTAATCTTGGTTGCAGGTTTTTCTCCTTCATCACTTTAATTATGTCCTGCCACTCCCTTCTGGCTTGTAGAGTTTCTGCTGAGAGATCAGCTGTTATCCAGATGGGGATTCCCTTGTGTGTTATTTGTTGTTTTTGCCTTGCTGCTTTTAATATGATTTCTTTGTGTTTAATTTTGACAGTTTGATTAATATGTGTCTTGGCGTATTTCTCCTTGGATTTATTCTGTATGGGACTCTCTGTGCCTCTTGGACTTAATTAACTATTTCCTTTCCCATATTAGGGAAGTTTTCAACTATAATCTCTTCAAATATTTTCTCAGTCCCTTTCTTTTTCTCTTCTTCTTCTGGAACCCCTATAATTCGAATGTTGGTGTGTTTAATGTTGTCCCAGAGGTCTCTGAGACTGTCCTCTGTTCTTTTCATTCTTTTTTCTTTATTTTGCTGTGCAGCAGTTATTTCCACTATTTTATCTTCCACCTCACTTATCCGTTCTTCTGCCTCAGTTATTCTGCTATTGATCCCATCTAGAGTATTTTTTATTTCATGTATTGTGTTTTTAATCGATGCTTGATTCATCTTTAGTTCTTCTAGGTCCTTGTTAACTGTTTCTTGCATTTTGTCTATTTTATTTCCAAGATTTTGGATCTGGGAAATAGAATCTTGCATCATCTTTACCATCATTATTCTGAATTCTTTTTCAGGTAGACTGCCTATTACCTCTTCATTTGTTAGATCTGGTGGGTTTTTATCTTGCTCCTTCTCCTGCTGTGTGTTTTTCTGTCTTCTCATTTTGCTTATGTTACTGTGTTTGGGGTCTCCTTTTTGCAGGCTGCAGGTTCGTAGTTCCCGTTGTTTTTGGTGTCTGTCCCCAGTGGCTAAGGTTGGTTTAGTGGGTTGTGTAGGCTTCCTGGTGGAGGGGACTAGTGCCTGTGTTCTGGTGGATGAGGCTGGATCTTGTCTTTCTGGTGGGCAGGTCCACGTCTGGTGGTGTGTTTTGGGGTGTCTGCAGACTATTTATGAGTTTAGGCCACCTCTCTGCTAATGGGTGGCGTTGTGTTCCTGTCTTGCTAGTTGTTTGGCTTAGGGTGTCCAGCACTGTAGCTTGCTGGTCGTTGAGTGAAGCTGGGTGCTGGTGTTGAGATGAAGATCTCTGGAAGATTTTTGCCGTTTGATATTATGTGGAGCTGGGAGGTCTCTTGTGGACCAGTGTCCTGAAGTTGGCTCTCCCACCTCAGAGGCACAGCACTGACTCCGGGCTCCTCAATTTGGGATGATGTGTTGTCTATTCATGTATTCCACAGATGCAGGGTACATCAAGTTGATTGTGGGGCTTTAATCCGCTGCTTCTGAGGCTGCTGGGAGAGGTTTCCATTTCTCTTCCTTGTTCTCACAGCTCCTGGGTCTCAGCTTTGGATTTGGCCCCGCCTCTGCGTGTAGGTCGCCAGAGGGCGTCTGTTCTTCGCTCAGGCACGACAGGGTTAAAGGAGCAGCCTCTTCGGGGACTCTGGCTCACTCAGGCTGGGCAGGAGGGAGGGACACGGAGTGCGGGGCGAGCCTGCAGCAGCAAAGGTCGGCGTGATGTTGCAGCAGCCCGAGGCGTGCCGTGCGTTCTCCCAGGGAAGCCACCCCTGGATCCAGGGACCCCGGCAGTGGCGGGCTGCACAGGCTCCAGGAAGGGCGGTGTGGGCAGTGACCTGCGCTCGCACACACGCTTCTTGGCGGCGGCAGCAGCAGCCCCAGCGTCCCACGCCCGTCTCTGGGCTCTACGCTTTCAGTCGCGACACGCGCCCGTCTGTGGAGCCCCTTTAAGCAGCGCTCTTAATCCCCTCTCCTCGCGCACCAGGAAACCAAGAGGGAAGAAAAAGTCTCTTGCCTCTTCGGCAGCTCCAGAGTTTTCCCAGACTCCCTCCCGGCTAGCTGTGGCACGTTAGCCCCCTTCAGGCTGAGTTCTCGCCACCAGCCCCAGTCCTCTCCCTGCGCTCTGACCGAAGCCCAAGCCTCAGCTTCCAGTGGTGCGTGCCACGGCGGGCGAGCAGACAACCCTCTCGGGCTGGTGAGTGCCGCTCGGCACTGATCCTCTGTGTGGGGATCTCTGAACTTTGACCTACCCAGGTATGTGGGGGGTTTCTTGCCTTTTGGGAGGTCTGGGGTCTTCTGCCAGCGTTCAGTAGGTGTTCTGTAGGAGTTTTTCCACGTGTAGCTGTATTTCTGGTGTATCCGTGGGGAGGAAGGTGATCTCCGCGTCTTACTCTTCCGCCATCTTACCCGGAAGTCCGTAATGGAGGATTTTGATGACAAATATAATGGAGCATTGTGATGACTAGGGCTTGGAGCATTATGATGACAAGGGCCATTGAGAATTTTCATTGCAAGGTCGTGAAGCATTGTGATGACAAGGTCCTGGAGCATTGTGATGAGAAATCCATAGAGACTTGTGATGAGAAATCTCATGGAGCATAGTGATGAAAAGGGGCATGGACCATTGTGATTACAGGGGTCTTGGAACATTGTGATGACATGGGCATGGAGCATTGTGAGGAGAAGGACAAGGAGCATTCTGAAGACATGTTTCATTGAGCATTGTGATGACAAGGGCATGGAGCATTGTGTTTAAAGGGGTCTTGGTGCATTGCGATGCAAAGGGCATGGATCATTGTGATGAAAAAGGCATGGAGCCTTGTCATGACAGGGTTCAATGAGCATACAGACAACAAGTTTCAGGGAGCATTTTGATGACAAGTGTATTGAGCATTGTGATGACAAATGTCATGGAGCATTGTGATGAGAAGACCATGGATAATTGTGATGACGAGCATCATGGGGCACTGTGAGGAGAAGTGTTATGGAACATTGTGATCACAATGGTTTGGAGCATTGTTATGACTGAGGTCTTGGAGCATTTTGATTTCATTGTGATGACAATAGCATGAAGCATTTTGATGATGGGCATGGTGCATTGTGATGAGAAGGGTCATGGAGCCTTGTGATGACAAGGCCACGGAACATCGTGATGGCAGGGGTCATGGAGCATTGTTATCACAGGGGTAATGGAGCACTGTGACGGCAAGGGCATGGAGCATTGTGATGAGAAGTCCATGGGGCATTCTGATGACATGTGTCATGGAGCTTTGTGATGACAAGGGCATGGAGCAATGTGATGAGAGTGTTCATGGAGCATTGTGATGAAAATGACATGGAGCATTGTGATGCCAATGGTAATGGATCATTGTGATGACAAAGGCCATGGAGCATTTTGATGACAAGGGCATTGTGATGAGAAGGGCAGGGAGCATTCTGATTACAGGGTCATGGAGC
Source organism: Mesoplodon mirus (assembly GCF_964341445.2). Lineage (NCBI taxonomy): Eukaryota > Metazoa > Chordata > Mammalia > Artiodactyla > Ziphiidae > Mesoplodon > Mesoplodon mirus. Next base: position 974,559 of record NW_028295803.1, on the reverse strand, counting down.
AATTTGATGAAAAGTTTCATGGAACATTTTGATGACATGTGTTATGGAGCATTGTGATTTCAGGGGTCATGGAGCATTATGATGAAAAGGGTCATGGAGCATTTTGATGACAGGGTTTATGGAACATTGTGATGTCAGGGGTCATCGAACATTGTGATGATAAGTGCATGTGGCATTGTGATGACAGGAGTCATGGAACATCGTGATAACAAGGGTGAGGGAGTATTGAGACGAATAGTGATGTAACATTGGGATATCTATGGTGAGAGAGTATTTGATGAGAAGCACATGGAGCATTGTGATGACAAGGTTTATGGAGCATTGTGATGACAAGATTGTGGACCACTGTGATGACAAGCGAATGGTGCATTGTGAGGACATGTGTCATGGAGCATCATGCTGACAAGCACATGGAGCATGTGATGACAAGGATCATGGAGCATTGTGCTGAGAAACGCAGAGAACATTGTGATGACAAGGATCAAAGAGCTTTGTGATGAAAAGTTCATGGAGCATTGTGATGACAAGGGTCAGGGAGCATTGTGCTGACAAGTGCATGGAGAATTGTGATGACAAGGGTCATGGAGCATTCTGGTGACAAGCTTGTGGAGTATTTTGATGACAATGGCATGGAGCATTGTGATGTTAAAGGCATGGAGCCTTTTCGTTACAGGGTTCAAGGAGCATTCTGATGACAAGTGTCAGGGAGCATTGTGATGACAAGTGTATTGAGAATTGTGATGACAAAGGTCATGGAACATTGTGATTAAAAGGGCATGGAGTATTGTGATGACACGCATCATGGAGAGTTGTGATGACAAGTGTTATGGAACATTGTGATCACAATGGTTTGGAGCATTTTGATGACAGTGGTCATGGAGCATTGTGATGATATTGCCCATGGAGCATTGTGATGAGTAGGTCGTGGAGCATTGGGCTGAAAATATTCATGGATTATTGTGATGACACTGGTCATGGTGCATTGTGATGACAAGGGAATGGAACATGGTGATGACAAGGTCCTGGAGCATAGTGATGAGAAGACCATGGAGACCTGTGATGACAAGTCTCATGGAGCATTCTGATGAAAAGGGGCATGGCGCATTGTGATTACAGGGGTCTTGGAGCATTGTGATGACTAGGGCATGGAGCATTGTGATGAGAAAGTCATGGAGCATTCTGATGATATGTGTCATGGAGTTTTTTTATGACAAGGGCATGGAGCATTGTGATTACAGGGATCTCGGAGCATTGTGATGAAAAGGGCATGGATCATTGGGATGAAAAAGGCATCGAGCATTCTCATGACAGGGTTCAAGGAGCATACTGACGACAAGTGTCAGGGAGAATTGTGATGACAAGTGTATTGAGCATTGTGATGACAAAGATCATGGAGCATTGTGATGAGAAGACCATGGATAATTGTGATGATGAGCATCATGGGGTTCTGTGATGATAAGTGTTATGAACACTGTGATCACAAGGTTTTGGAGCATTATGATGACAGAGGTCATGGAGAATATTGATTTCATTGTGATGACAATAGCCTGAAGCATTATGATGATGGGCATAGTGCATTGTTATGACAGGTTTCATGGAGCATTGAGATGAAAAGGGGCATGGAGCATTTTGATTACATTGGTCTTGGAGCATTGTGTTGACAAGGGCATGGAGCATTGTGATGAGAAGGCCATGGAACATTCTGATGACATGGGTCATGGAGCTTTGTGATGACAATGGAATGGAGCATTGTGATTTCAGGGTCTTGAGCATTGTGATGACAAGTGTCATGGAACCTTGTGATGACTAGGCCATGGAACATTGTGATGGCAGGGGTCATGGTGCATTGTTATGACAGGGTTAATGGAGAATGGTGATGAGGACGGCATGGAACATTGGTCTGAAATGTTTCATGGATTACTGTGATGAGAGTTTGCATGGAGCATTGTGATGGCAAGTGTACGGAACACTATGTTACATGGGTCATGCAGGATAGTAATGACAAGGGCATGAACCATTGAGATGAGAAGGGCATCGAGCATTGTGATGACAAGTGTCATGGAGCTTTGTGATGACAAGGGCATTGAGCAATGTGATGAGAGGGTACATGGAGCATTGTGATGACAATGACATGGAGCATTGTGATGCCAAGGGTCATGGAGCTTTGTGATGAGAAGTCATGGAGCATTTTGATGACAAGGGCATGGTGCATTGTGATGAGAAGGGCAGGGAGCATTTTGATGACCGAGTCATGCAGCAATTTGATGAATAGTGTAATGGAACATTTTGATTGCAGGGGTTATAGAACATTGTGATGTCAGGGGTCTTGGAGCTTTGGGATGAAAATTGTCATGGAGCATTTTGATGACAGGGGTCATGGAACATTGTGATGATAAGGGGATGTAGCAGTGTGATGACAGAGTCATGGAACATTGTGATTACAGGGGTGAGAGAGAATTGTGATGACTAGTGATGGAACACTGTGATATATCTGGTGAGAGAACATTTTGATGAGAAGTGCATGGAGCATTGTGATTACAAGGTTTACGGAGCATTGCATTGACAAGGTTGTGGACCTCTGTGATGAAATGCGCGTGGCACATTTTAAAGACAATGGTCATGGAGCATTTTTCTGACAAAGACATGGAGCATTGTGATGACAACGGTCACAGAGAATTGTGATGAAAAGTTCATGGAGCATTGTGGTTACAAAGGTCACAGAGCCTTGTGATGACGCGGGCATGGACCATTGTGATGACAAACGTTATGAAGCTTTGAGATGACTGGAGTCACGGAGCATTGTGATGACAAGGGTCATGGAGCATTGTGATGACATGTGTCATGGAGCATTGTGCTGACAAGCGCATGGAGCATTGTGATGACAAGGGACATGGAGCATTGTGCTGAGAAAGGCATAGAGCATTGTGATGACAAGGGTCAAAGAGCATTGTGATGAAAAGTTCATGGAGCATTGTGGTTAAAAAGTCACAGAGACTGTTGATGGCGAGGGCATAAACCATTGTGATGACAAAGGTCATGAAGCATTGTGATGACTGGAGTCATGGAGCGTTGTGATGACAGGGGTCATGGAGCATTGTGATAACAAGGGCATGGAGCACTGTGATGACAAGCGTCATGGAGCATTGTGATTATAGTGTTCATGGAGCATTGGGATGACAAGGGCATTGAACATTGGGATGAGAATGTCATGGAGCGTTCTGATGACATGCATCATGGAGCTTTGTGATGACAAGGGCATGGAGCATTGTGATTACAGGGGTCTTGGAGCACTGTGATGACAAGGGCATTGAACATTGGGATGAGAATGTCATGGAGCGTTCTGATGATATGCATCATGGAGCTTTGTGATGACAAGGGCATGGAGCATTGTGATTACAGGGGTCTTGGAGCACTGTGAGGAAAAGGGCATGTAACATTGTGATGTAAAAGGCATGGAGCCTTGTCATGACAGGGTTCAAGGAGCATACTGATGACAAGTGTCAGGGACCATTGTGATGACAAGGGTATTGAGCATTGTAATGACAAATGTCATGGAGCATTGTGATTAGAAGACCATGGATAATTGTGATGACGAGCGTTATGGGGAGCTGTGATGATAAGTGTTAGGGAATATTGTGATCACAAGGATTTGGAGCATTGTGATGACAGAGGTCATAGAGCATTTTGATTTCATTGTGATGACAATAGCATGAAGCATTATGATGATGTGCATTGGTGCATTTTGATGACATCGTTCATGGAGCATTGAGATGAAAAGGGGCATGGAGCAATATGATTACAGGTGTCTTGGATCATTGTGATGAAAAGGGCATGGAACATTGGTCTGAAATGTTTCATGGATTATTGTGATGAGAGTGGGCAAGCAGCACTGTGATAACAAGGGCACGGAAGACTGTGATACATGGTTCATAGAGGATTGTAATGACAAGTGCATGGAGCATTGTGAGAAGAAAGTCATCGAGCATTGTGATGAAAAGCATCATGGATCCTGTGATGACAAGGGCTTGGAACAATGTGATGAGAGGTTTTTGGAGCATTGTGATGCCAAGTGTCATGGAATTTTGTGATGACAAATGTCATGGAGCATTTTGGTGACAAGGGTGTGGTGAATTATCTTGTGAAGGGCAGGGAGCATTGTGATGACAGGGTCATGGAGCAATTTGATGAAAATTGTCATGGAACATTTTGATGACAGGGGTTATGGAACATTGTGATATCAGGAGTCATGGAACATTTTCATGACGGTGTTGTGGACCATTGTGATGACAGGGTAGTGGGTGTATTGTGATTACTAGTGAGGGAATATTTTGATATCATTCGTGAGAGAGCATTTTGATAAGAAGTCCATGGAGCATTGTGATGACAAGTTTTATGGAGCATTGTGATGACAAGGTTGTGGAGCATTGTGATGACAAGCACATGGCGCATTGTGATGACATGGGTCATGGAGCACTGTGCTGACAAAGGCATGGAGCTTTGTGATGACAAGGGTCACCGAGCATTGTGATGAAAATTTCATGGAGCATTTTGGTTACAAATGTAACAGAGCCTTGTGATGACGCGGGCATGGACCATTGTGATGACAAAGGTCATGAAGCATTGTGATGACTGGCGTCACGGAGCATTGTAATGACAGGGGAAATGGAGCATTGTGATGAGAAGGCAATGAGTATTGTGATGACAGGGGCATGGAGCATTGGCCTGACATGTTTCATGGATTATTGTGATGACAGTGGGCATGGTGCAATGTGATGACCAAGGCATGGAGCATTGTGATGAGAAGGTCATGGAGTATTTTGAAGACAGGTCTCAGGGAGCATTGTGATGACATATGTCATGGTCCATTGGGATGACAATGGAATGGAACATTGTGATGCCAAGTGTCATGGAGGATTGTGATGACAAATGTAATGGAGCATTTTGATGACTAGGGCTTGGAGCATTGTGATGACAAGGGACATGGAGCTTTGTGATGACAAGGGCAAGGAGCATTGTGATGACAAGGGCCATTGAGAATTATGATGACAAGTTCATGAAGCATTGTGATGAGAAGCACATGGAGCTTCCTATGACAGTGGTCATGGAGCATTGCGATGACAAGTGCATAGAGAATTGTGATGACAAATCATTTAACACGGTGATGAGAAGTGTCATGGAGCATAGTGATGCCAAGAACGAGGAGAATTGTGATGACAGGGGACATGGAGCATTGTGAAGACCAGGGCAAGGAGCATTGTGATGGCAAGACCGTGGAGCAATGTGATGAGAAGACCATGGATAATTGTGATGACGAGTGTCATGGAGCACTGTAATGACAACGGGAATGGAGCATTTTGATGACAGTGGCCATGGAGCATTGTGATGAAAAGGGTCATGGAGCATTTTGATGACAAGGGCGTGGAGAACTGTGATGAGAAGACCCTGGATAATTGTGATGACGAGCGTCATGGAGCACAGTAATGACAAGGGGTATGGAGCATTGTGATGACAGTGGCCATGGAGCATTGCGATGACAAGTGTCATGGAGCATTCTGATGACAAGCTTGTGGAGTATTGTGACGACAATGGCATGGAGCATTGTGATGAAAAGGGCATGGAACATTGTGATGAAAAAGGCATGAAGCCATTTCATGATAGGTTTCAAGGAGCATTCTGATGACAAGTGTCAGGGAACATTGTGATGACAAGTGTATTGAGAATTGTGATGAAAAGATCATGGAGCATTTTGACGAAAAGGGCATAGAGTATTGTGATGACAGGCATCACGGAGCGTTGTGATGACAAGTGTTATGGAACATTGTGATCACAAGGGTTTGGAGCATTGTGATGATAGAAGTCATGGATCATTTTGTTGTCAAGGAGCATGGAGCATTGTGATGACAAGGGCATGAAGCAATGTGAACCCAAGGTTCATGGAGGATTGTGATGACAATGGTAAGGGAGTATTGTGATGACAAGCAAATGGAGCATTTTGATGACAATTTCATGTAGCCTTTTGCTGACACAGGCATGGAGCATTGTGATGATAATTGTCATGGAGCACTGTGATGAGAAGCATCACGGATCATTGTGATTACAGGGGTCATGGAGCATTGGGATGGCAAGGACATGGATCATTGTGATGACAAGTGTCATGGAGCATTGGGCTGAAAATGTTCATGGAACATTGTGATGACTAGGGAATGGAGCATTGTGATGACAAAAGTCACGGAGCATTGTGATGAAAAGTTCATGGAGCATTGTGGTTACAAAGGTAACAGAGCCTTGCGATGACGCGGGCATCGACCACTGTGATGACAAATGTTATGAAGAATTTTGATGACTGGATTCACAGAGCATTGTGATGACAGGGGTCATGGAGCATTGTGATGAGAAGGATATGGAGAATTGTGCTGAGAAAGGCATAGAAAATTGTGATGACATGGGTCAAATAGCATTGTGATGAATTGTTCATGGAGCATTGTGGATAAAAAGGTCACAGAGACTGTTGATGATGAGGGCATGGACCATTGTGATGACAAAGTTCATGGAGCATTGTGATGACTGGAGTCACGGAGCACTGAGATGACAGGGGTTATGGAGTATCGTGATAAAAAGGGCATGGAGCATTGTGATGAAAAGGGCAAGGATCATTGGTCTAATATGTTTCATGAAGTATTGTGATGAGAGTTGGAATGTCGCATTGTGATGACAAGGGCATGGAACATTGTGATGACCAGGTCATGCAGTATTGTGAAGATAGGTGTCAGGGAACATTGTGATGACATATGTAATGGCCCATTGTGATGACAATGGCATGGAGCATTGTGATGAAAATGGCATGGGGCATTGTGATAAAAACGTCATGGAACCTTTTCGTGACAGGTTTCAAGGAGCATTCTGAAGACAAGGGTCAGGGAGCATTGTGATGACAAGTGTATTGAGAATTGTGATGACAAAGGTCATGGAGCATTGTGATGAAAAGGGCATGGAGTATTGTGAAGACAGACATCATGGAGCGTTGTGATGACAAGTGTTATGGAACATTGTGATCACAAGTTTTTGGAGCACTGCAATGACAGACGTCATGGATCATTTTGATTTCAAGGAGCAGGGAGCATTTTGATGACAAGGGCATAAAGCAATGTGATCCCAAGGTTCATGGAGGATTGTGATGACAATGGTAATGGAGTATTGTGATGACAAGCGCAAAGAGCATTGTAATGACAAGGTCATGTAGCATTTTCCTGACAAAGGCATGGAGCATTGTGATGACAGGTGTCATGGAACACTGTGATGACAAGCGTCACGGAGCATTGTGAATGCAGGGGTCATGGAGCATTGGGATAACAAGGGCATGGATCATTGTGATGACAAGCGTCATGGAGCATTGGGCTGAAAATTTTCATGGAGTATTTTGATGACAGGGGTCATGGAGCATTGTGATGACAGAAGTCATGGAGAATTTTGATTTCATTGTGCTGAAAATAGCCGGAAGCATTATGATGATGGGCGTGATGCATTGTGATGACAGGGTTCATGGAGCATTGAGATGAAAAGGGGCATGGAGCATTGTGATTACAGGGGTCTGGGAGCATTGTGATGACAAGGGCATGGAGCATTTTGATGAGAAGGCCTTGGAACATGCTGATGACATGTGTCATGGAGCTTTGTGATGACAAGGGCATGGAGCATTGTGATTACAGAGGTCTTGGCGCATTGTGATGACAAGGGTCCTGGAGCCTTGTGATGACAAGGCCGTAGAACATTTTGATGGCAGGGGTCATGGAGCATTTTTATGACGGGGTAATGGAGCATTGTGATGAGAAGGGCATGGATCATTGAGCTGAGAAAGGCATAGAGCATTGTGATGACAAGTGTCAAAGAGCATTTTGATGAAACGTTCATGGAGCATTGTGGTTAAAAAGGTCACAGAGACTGTTGATGATGAGGGCATGTACCACTGTGATGACAAAGGTCATGGAGCATTGTGATGACTGGAGTCACGGAGCATTGTGATGACAGGGGTCATGGAGCATTTTGATAACAAGGGCATGGAGCATTGTGATGAAAAGGGCATGGATCTTTGGTCTAATAAGTTTCATGTATTATTGTGATGACAGTTTGAATGGCACATTGTGATGACAAGGGCATGGAGCATTGTGATGACCAGGTCATGCAGTATTGTGAAGATAGGGGTCAGGGAGCATTGTGATGACATATGTAATGTCCCATTGTGATGACAATGGCATGGAGCATTGTGATGAAAACGGCATGGGGCATTGTCATGAAAACGTCATGGAGCCTTTTCGTAACAGGTTTCAAGGAGCATTCTGACGACAAGTGTCAGGGAGCATTGTGATGACAAGTGTATTGAGAATTGTGATGAGAAAGTTCATGGAGCATTGTGATGAATAGGGCATGGAATATTGTGATGACCGGCATCATGGAGCGTTGTGATGACAAGTGTTATGGAACATTGTGATCACAAGGGTTTGAAGAATTGTGATGACAGAGGTCATGGAGCATTTTGATTTCATTGTGATGACAATAGCATGAAGCACTGTGATGATGGGCATGGTGCATTGTGATAACAGGGTTCATGGATCATTGAGATGAAAAGGGACATAGAACATTGTGATTACAGTGTTCTTGGAGCATTGTGATGAGAAGGGTCATGGAGCCTTGTGATGAAAAGACCATGGAACATCCTGTTGGCAGGGGACATGGAGAATTTTTATGACAGGGGTAATGGAGCATTGTGATGGCAAGGGTATGGAGCATTGTGATGAGAAGGCCATGGAGCATTCTGATGACATGTGTCATGGAGCTTTGTGATGAGAACGGCATGGAGCAATATGATGAGAGTGTTCATGGAGCATCGTGATGACAAAGATATGGAACATAGTGATGCCAAGCGTCATGGATCTTTTTGATGACAAAAGTCATGGAGCATTTTGATGACAAGGGTGTTATGCATTGTGATGAGAAGGGCAGGGAGCATTGTGATGATAGGATCATGGAGCAATTTGATGACAAGGGCCATTGAACTTTTTGATGACGGGGTTATGGAACATTGTGATGTCAGGGGTCATCAAACATTGTGATAATAAGTGCATGTAGCATTGTGATGACAGGAGTCATGGAACATTGTGATGACAGTGGTGAGGGAGTATTGTGACAAATATTGATGTAGCATTGTGATATCATTGGTGAGAGAGCATTTTGATGAGAAGTGCATTGAGCATTGTGATGACAGAAGTCATGGTGCATTGTGATGAGAAGACCATGGATAATTGTGCTGACCAGCGTCATGGGGCATTTTGATGACAAGTGTTATGGAACATTGTGATCACAAGGGTTTGCAGCATTGTGAGGACAGAGGTCATGGAGCATTTTGATTTCATTGTTATGACAATAGCATGAAGCATTATGATGATGTGCATGGTGCATTGTGATGACAACGTTCATGGAGCATTGTGATGAAAAGTGGCATGGAGCATTGGTCTGACAATTTTCATGGATTATTGTGATAAGATTGGGCATGGCACATAGTGATGACAAGGGCATGGAGCACTGTGATGACAAGGTCATGGATTATTGTGAAGAAAGGTGTCAGGGAGCATTGTAATGAAATATGTCATGTTCCACTTTGATGACAATATCATGGAGCACTGTGATGCCAAGTGTCATGGAGGATTGCTCTGACAAAGTAAAGGAGCATTGTGACGACAAGGGCATGGAGCATTGTGATATCAAGGGCCATTGATCATTTTAATGTCCAGGTCGTGAAACATTGTGATGAACAGCGCATAGAGGTTCCTATGACAGGGGTCATGGAGCATTGCGATGACAAGTGCATGGAGTATTGTGATGACAAGAGCATATAACATTTTGATGTGAAGTGCCATGGAGCATTGTAATGACAAGGACGTGGAGAATTGTGAGGACAAGGGACATTGAGCTTTGAGATGACAAGGCATGGAGCATGGTGATGGCAAAACCGTGGAGCATTGTGATGAGAAGACCTTGGGTAATTGTGGTGTTGAGCATCATGGAGCACTGTAATGACAAGGGGCATGAAGCATTGTGATAACTGGTGTCAGGGAGCATTTTGATGACAGGTGTCATGGAGCAATGTGATGACAAGGGCATGGAGCATTGTGATGACAAGTGCATGGAGCATTGTGATGACAAGAGCATGTAATATTTTGATGAGAAGTGTCATGTAGCATTGTGATGACAAGGACGTGGAGAATTGTGATGACAAGGGCCATGGAGCATTGTGATAACCAGGGCATGGAGCATTGTGATGACAGGGGTCATGGAGCATTATTATGACAAGGCCATGGTGCATTCTGACATAAGATATCACTTATGAAGGGAATGTACACATGGCTACATATGAACTGAATTAGGGAAGAGAACAGAGTCTCAGATTTAGAAAACACTCTAACGCTTGCTTAAGGGGAAAGCCAGGTGGGGAGATGCACAAAACAAAAGTTTGATATTAGCACAGGTACCGTTCCTTAATCCAAAAACATAAGAGACAAGACCTACACCTTCCTCAGTGAAAGGGACTCAACACCCCATATTCACCGAAGAGTAATATATCTTACTAGTAAGAATCTTAAAACCTATGTATTGATATGTCTCCGTAAGAGAATCAAGAGTGTCTAGATTGGCATAAACATGGCAGTGAGAATCAGCTCAACCCACTATAAAAAGGAATTTCAAAAACAAAACAAAAAAACATGGAAATTCTGCACAATTCCTTCAGGGTCTCTGATGAAACCTGGAATGACCCTATCTACAATGACAGCTGGATGTGGCATAAGGCTGGACACTTTGGACTGAAAAGATTGTTGAGATTGGGTGAGCAAATGCAGACCCTTTAAAGCAATAATGAGTGGCACCCATTCCACGGGTCCCAACTCTCCAGGTTGAAGGGAATATTACAACAGCTATAACATGTACGGGAAACCTAGAGAATGGACACACTGTGAATACGAAAGGTTTCTAAATCTCAACTAATAGTCCCTCTCCTGGTGCTCCAGTTTGACTTTCCAACTGTTTTATTATCAATCTCCCAACTTAGAGAAACAGCCCCTTTAACCTCCTGGTTGTCACAGGTTGCCAATTTGGCAGAGGATGAAAGGGAAGAGGGAGAACCAATGAGAGAGTAGCTGTTAAGAATTTCGACCGGCAAATGTCACTCTAATTTTCCGGCCGGAAGAAGAATTAAACAAAGTCTCAGCCACCCACCGGACAGCAGTATAAGTCCCGAACCAAAATTTGGACTTGCATTCAGCTCACAAAAAACGAGTTGAAAAATGGAGCTCAGTGGCACAGCAATTCACCAAATGGAAGAGTAGTAAAGGACAACTCTTGTCCAAAACTCTGTTGAGGGAAGGTTAAGAGGCAGATGTGAAAGCGAGGCAGAATATTAGGAAACAGATTTCAAGAGGTATGCTGGAATCGCCTTGAAAGCACAGGAAGAGGGGCTCAACTTCGACAATGATGCACTTGGCCGAAAAGTGTGTATGAGTTTTATCCTGAATATATTCAGGAGAAAACAGATACTCCCTTTTTGGCCAAGCAAGCAAGCGGGCAATGCAAATCTGCACTACAAAGCAGTATAACTTCCCACAAGTCAAAACGGATATCCACAAAATATGTAAAAACCAGAAAGGCAAGACAGGCCCTGGTGAACTGGGAGCCTTGTTATGCTGATGAGTGGGATGTAAATTGCCAACTGCCTCTCTGGAGCAGTGCATTGTGTTCCCTAAAACAAGTAAACAACAGAGCTACAGAGCCCAGGGCACTTCCAGTCTACAGAATATACCTTGGGAAAACTGAAAATCAATAAGACACAGCCACGCCAATATTTAGGAGTGCACAGCTTACAAGAACCTCATCTTGGATTCACCTTATATATCCCAGGAAAGATAAAAATGGTACAAAAATTTGTGGTACTTACGTCCGATGAAATATCCCTCAGCCATGAAATCAATCTCATAAGACAAGTAGCAGCAAAATGAGTGGATTCAGGTACGATGATTCTAAGTGAAAGAAGTCACACAGAAAAAGAAACTTATCATAAGATATCACTTATAGAGATCCTGTAAACATGGCTACACATGAACTGAGTTAGGAAAGAGAACAGAGTCTCACATTTAGAAAACACTCTTATGCCTGCTTAAGGGGGAAGGAGAGGTGGAGTGATGCATAATACCCAGAGTTTTATATAAGCACAGGTACCGTTCAAAAAATCAAATACGGAATAGACAAGACCTACACCTTCCTCAGTGAAAGGGATTCAAAACCCCATATTTCCCTCAGAGGAATATATCTGACTAGTAAGAATCTTATAACCTATTTATTGATATGTCTCCATGAGGGAATCAACTGTGTCTAGACTGGCCTAAACATGGCAGTGAGAATCAGCTCAAACCCACTATAAATAGGAATTTCAGACACACAAAAAAACAGGAAATTCTTTAAAATTTCTTCACGTTCTCTGACGAAACCTGGAATGACCCTATCTTCAATGACAGCTGGATTTGGTATTAGGCTGGGCACTTGGGACTGAGAGCATTGGTGAGATTGGGTGAGCAAATGCAGACCCTTTAAAGCAATAATGCATGGCCCCACTTCCATGGGTCCCAACTCTCCATGGTGAAGGGAATATTACTACAGCTATAACATGTATGGGAAACCTAGAGAATGGACACACTGTGAACATGAAAGGTCTCTAAAACTCAACAAATAGTCCCTCTGCTGGTGCTCTTGTTTGACATTCCAACTGCTTTACTATCAATCTCCCAACTTGGAGAGACAGCACCTTTAACCTCCTGGATCGCACAGGTTGCCAATTTGGCAGAGGATGAAACGGAAGAGGGAGAACCAATGAGAGAGTAGCTGTTAGGCATTTGAACGGGCACATGTCACTCTTATATCCCGGGAGGAAGAAGAATTAACCAAAGTCTCAGCCACCCACCGGGAACCAGTAGAGGTACTGAACCAAAATATTGGCCATACGTTCAGCTCACAAAAAACGAGTTAAAAAATGGAGCTCACAGTCACAGCACTTCACAAACTGGCAGAGTAATAAAGGAAAACTATCGTCCAAAAACTTGTTGTGGGAAGGCAACGAGCCGGACTTGAAAGCGAGGCAGAATATCAGGAAACAGATTTCAAGAGGTACGTTGGAATCGCCTTTAAAGCACAGGAAGAGGGGCACAACTTCGACAATGATGCACTTGGCCAAAAAGTGTGTATGCGTTTTCTGATGAATATATTCAGGAGAAAACGCATACACAATCTTTGGCCAAGCAAGCAAGTGGGCAATGCATATCTGGACTCCAAAGAAGTATCACTTCTCACCAGACAAAAGGCACATCCACAAAATGGATAAACACCAGAAATGCAAGACAGGCCCTGGAGAACAGGGAGCCTTGTTATGCTGATGGGCGGGATGTAAATTGCCAACTGCCTCTCTGGAGGAGTGAATTGTGTTCCCTAAAACAAGTAAACAACAGAGCAACAGAGCCAAGAGCACTTCCAGTCTAGGGAATATACCTTGGGAAAACTGAAAATCAATAAGACAGAGCCACACCAAAATTTAGGGCTGCACTTCTTACAAGAACCTCAACTTGGGTACACCATAAATATCCGAGGAAAGATAAAAATGGTTCAAAAAATTGTGGTACTTACGTACAATGGAATATCCCTCAGCCATGAAATCAATATCATAAGACCAGTAGCAGCAAAATGAGTGGATTCAGGTACGATGATTCTAAGTGAAATAAGTCACACAGAAAAAGAAACTTATCATAAGATATCACTTATGAAGGTCCTGTAAACATGGCTACACATGAACTGAGTTAGGAAAGAGAAGACAGTTTGACATTTAGAAAACATTCTTATGCCTGCTTAAGGGGGAAGGAGAGGTGGGGTGATGCATTAAACCAGATTTTGATATTAGTTCAGGTACCGTTCCAAAAACCAAATACGGAATAGACAAGAACTACAACTTCCTCAGTGAAAGGCACTCAACTCCCCATATTCCATGCAGAGGGATATATCTGACTACTAAGAATTTTAAAACCTATGTATTGATATGTCTCCATAAGGGAATCAAGTGTGTCTAGACTGGCATAAACATGGCAGCGAGAATCAGCTCAAACCCACTATAAAAAGGAATTTCAAAAACAAAACAAAAAAACAAGGAAATTATTTACAATTCCTTCAGGGTCTCTGATGAAACGTGGAATGACCCTGTCTACAATGACAGCTGGATGTGGCATATGCTGGACACTTGGCACTGAGAGGATTGGTGAGATTGGGTGAGCAAATGCAGACCCTTTAAAGCAATAATGCATGGCACCCATTCCATGGGTCCCAACTCTCCAGGTTGAAGGGAATATTACTACAGCTATAACATGTATGGGAAACCTAGATAATGGACACACTGTGAATACGAAAGGTCTCTAAATCTCAACAAATAGTCCCTCTCCTGGTGCTCCGGTTTGACTTTCCAACTGGTTTACTATCAATCTCCCAACTTGGAGAGACAGCTCCTTTAACCTCCTGATTCACACAGGTTGCCAATTTGGCAGAGGATGAAACGGAAGAGGGAGAACCAATGAGAGAGTAGCTGTTAGGCATTTGGACGGGCACATGTCACTCTTGTTTCCTGGGAGGAAGAAGAATTAACCAAAGTCTCAACCACCCACCGGGTACCAGTATAGGTCCTGAACCAAAATATTGGACTTGCGTTCAGCTCACAAAAAACGAGTTAAATAATGGAGCTCTGGGGCACAGCAATTCACAAACAGGCAGAGTAAAAAAGGACAACTATCGTCCAAAAATGTGTTGAGGGAAGGCAACGAGGCGGACTTGAAAGCGAGGCAGAAGATCAGGAAACATATTTGAAGAGGTAAGTTGGAATCGCCTTTAAAGCACAGAAAGAGGGGCACAACTTCGACAATGATGCACTTGGCCAAAAAGGGCGTATGCATTTTCTCCTGAATATATTCAGCAGAAAACGCATACGCCCTTTTTGGCCAAACAAGCAAGCGGGCAATGCAAATCTGCACTACAAAGAAGTATCACTTCCCACCGGTCAAAAGGGACATCCACAAAATGGGTAAAAACCAGAAATGCAAGACAGTCCCTGGAGAACAGGGAGCCTTGTTATGCTGATGGGCGGGATGTAAACTGCCAACTGCCTCACTGGAGGAGTGCATTGTGTTCCCTAAAACAAGTAAACAACAAAGCTATAGAGCCAAGGGCACTTCCAGTCTAGGGAATGTACCTTGGGAAAACTGAAAATCAATAAGACACAGCCACCCCAAAATTTAGGGCGACACTGCTTACAATAACCTCAACTTGGGTACACCTTAAATATCCCAGCAAATATAAAAATGGTTCAAAAAATTGTGGTACTTACGTACAATGGAATATCCCTCAGCCATGAAATCAATGTCATAAGACCAGTAGCCGCAAAATGAGTGGATTCAGGTACGATGATTCTAAGGGAAATAAGTCACACAGAAAAAGAAGCTTATCATAAGATATCACTTATGAAGATCCTGTAAACATGGCTACACATGAACTGAGTTAGGAAAGAGAACAAAGTCTCACATTTAGAAAACATTCTTATGCCTGCTTAAGGGGGAAGGAGAGGTGGGGTGATGCATAAAACCAGAGTTTGATATAAGCACAGGTACCGTTCCAAAAACCAACTATGGAATAGAGAAGACCTACCTATACCTTCCTCAGTGAAAGGGACTCAAAACCCCATATTTCCCGCAGAAGAATATATCTGACTAGTAACAATCTTAAAACCTAAGTATTGATATGTCTCCATAAGGGAATCAAGTGTGTCTAGACTGGCATACACATGGCAGCGAGAACCAGACCAAACCCAATATAAAAAGGAATTTCAAAAACAAAACACAAAAACAGGGAAATTCTTTACAATTCCTTCAGGGTCTCTGATGAAACCTGGAATGACCCTGTCTAAAATGACAGCTGGATGTGGCATAAGGCTGGACACTTGGGACTGAGAGGATTGGTGAGATTGGGTGAGCAAATGCAGACCCTTTAAAGCAATAATGCATGGCACCCATTCCATGGGTCCCAACTCTGCAGGTTGAAGGGAATATTACTACAGCTATAACATGTACGGGAATCCTAGAGAATGGACACAATGTGAATACGAAAGGTTTCTAAAACTCAACGAATATTCCTTCTCCTAGTGCTCCGGTTTGACTTTCTAACTGCTTTACTATCAATCTCCCAACTTGTAGAGACAGCCCCTATAACCTCCTGGTTCTCACATGTTGCCAATTTGGCAGAGGATGAAAGGGAAGAGGGAGAACCAATGAGAGAGTAGCTGTTAGGCATTTGGACGGGCATATGTCATTCTAATTTCCCGGCAGGATGAAGAATTAACCAAAGTCTCAGCCACCCCCCGGGAACCAGTATAGGTCCTGACCAAAATTTTGGACATGCGTTCAGCTCAAAAAAAACGAGTTGAAAAATGTAGCTCAAGGGCACAGCAACTCACAAACTGGAAGAGTAATAAAGGACAACTATCATCCAAAAATCTGTTGAGGGAAGGCACTGAGGCAGACTTGAATGTGAGGCAGAATAGCAGGAAACAGATTTCAAGAAGTACGTTGCAAACACCTGTAAAGCACAGGAAGAGGGGCACAACTTCGACAATGATTCACTTGGCCAAAAAGGGCGTATGCATTTTCTCCTGAATATATGCAGGAGAAAACGCATATGACCTTTTTGGCCAAGCAAACAAGTGGGCAATGCAAATATGCACTACAAAGAAGTATCACTTCCCACCGGTCAAAAGGGACATCCACAAAATGTGTAAAACCAGAAAGGCAAGACAGGCCCTGGAGAACAGGGGGCCTTGTTATGCTGATGGGCGGGATGTTAATTGCCAACTGCTTCACTGGAGGAGTGCATTGTGTTCCCTAAAACAAGTAAACAACAGAGCTACAGAGCCAAGGGCACTTCCAGTCTAGGGAATATACCTTGGGAAAACTGAAAATTAATAAGACACTGCCACCCCCAAATTTAGGGCTGCACTTCTTACAAGAACCTCAACTTGGGTATATGTGAAATATCCCAGGAAAGATAAAAATGGTTCAAAAATTTGTGCTACTTACGTACGATGGATTATCCCTCAGCCATGAAATCAATGTCATAAGACCAGTAGCAGTTAAATGAGTGGATTCAGGTACGATGATTCTAAGTGAAATAAGTCACACAGAAAAAGAAGCTTCTCATAAGATATCACTTATGAAGATCCTGTAAACATGGCTACTCATGAAATGAGTTAGGAAAGAGAACAGAGTCTCACATTTAGAAAACACTCTTATGCCTGCTTAAGGGGGAAGGAGAGGTGCGGTGATGCATAAAACCAGAGTTTGATATAAGCAGATGTACCGTTCCAAAAACCAATTATGGAATAGACAAGACCTACACCTTCCTCAGTGAAAGGGACTCAAAACACCATACTTCCCGCAGAGGAATATATCTAACTAGTAAGAATCTTAAAATCTATGTATTGATATGTCTCCATAAGGGAATCAAGTGTTTCTAGACTGGCATAAACATGGCAGCGAGAATCAGCTCAAACCCACTATAAAAAGGAATTTCCAAACAAAACAAAAAACAGTGAAATTCTTTACAATTCCTTCAGGGTCTCTGATGACACCTGGAATGACCCTATCTACAATGACAGCTGGATGTAGCATAATGCTGGACACATGGTACTGAGAGGATTGGTGAGATTGGGTGAGCAAATGCACACCCTTTAAAGCAATAATGCATGGCATCCATTCCATGGGTCACAACTCTCAAGGTTGAAGGGAATATTACTAGATCTATAACATGTATGGGAAACCTAGAGAATGGACACACTGTTAATATGAAAGATCTCTAAAACTCAACGAATAGTCCCTCTCCTGGTGCTCTCGTTTGACATTCCAACTTCTTTGCTATCAATCTCCCAACTTGGAGAGACAGCTCCTTTAACCTCCCGGTTTGCACAGGTTGCCAATTTGGCAGAGGATGAAAGGGAAGAGGGAGAACCAATGAGAGAGTATCTGTTAGGCATTTGGACGGGCATATGTCACTCTTATTTCCCAGGAGGAAGAAGAATTAACCAAAGTCTCAGCCACCCACCGAAAACCAGTATAGTTTCTGAACCAATATATTGGACTTGCGTACAGCTCACAATAAACGAGTGAAAAAATGGAGCTCAGGGGCACAGCAATACACAAACTGGCAGAGTAATAAAGGGCAACTCTCGTTCAAAAATCTGCTGAGGGAATGCAACGAGGCGGACTTGAAAGCGAGGCAGAAGAGCAGGAAACATATTTCAAGAGGTACGTTGGAATCGCCTTTAAAGCACAGGAAGAGGGGCACAAATTCGACAATCGTGCACTTGGCCAAAAAGTGTGTAGGCCTTTTCACCTGAATATATTCAGGAGAAAATGCATACGCCCTTTTTGGCCAAGCAAGCAAGCGGGCAATGCAAATCTGCCCTACAAAGAAGTATCACTTCCCACAGGTCAAAAGGGACATCCACAAAATGGGTAAAAACCAGAAAGGCAAGACAGGCCCTGGAGAACAGGGAGCCTTGTTATGCTGATGGGCGGCATTTAAATTGCCAACTGCCTCTTTGGATGAGTGCATTGTGTTCCCTAAAACAAGTAAACAACAGAGCTACAGAGCCAAGGGCAGTTCCAGTCTAGGGAATATACCTTGGGAAAACTGAAAATCAATAAGACAGAGCCACCCCAAATTTAGGGCTGCACTGCTTACAAGAATCTCAAATTGGGTACTCTATAAATATCCCAGGATAGATAAAAATGGTTCAAAAAATTGTGGTACTTATGTACGATGGATTATCCCTCAGCCATGAAATCAATGTCATAATGCCAGTAACAGGAAAATGAGTGGATTCAGGTACGATGATTCTAAGTGAAATAATTCACACAGAAAATCAAACTTATCATAAGATAGCAGTTATGAATTTTCTGTAACATGGCTACACATGAACTGAGTTAGGAAATGGAACAGAGTCTCACATTTAGAAAACACACTTATGCCAGCTTAAGGAGGAAGGAGAGGTGGGGTGATGCATAAAACCAGAGTTTGATATTAGTACAAGTACCATTCCAAAATGGAAATACGGAATAGACAAGACCTACACCTTCATCAGTGAAAGGGACTCAAAACCCAATATTCTGCGCAGTGGAATATAGTTGACTAGTAAGAATCTTAAAACCTCTGTATTGATATGTCACCGTAAGGGAATCAAGTGTGTCTACACTGGCAAAAACATGGCAGTGAGAATCAGCTCAATCCCACTATTAAAAGTAATTTCAAATACAAAACAAAAAAAAACAGGGAAATTCATTACAATTCCTTCAGTGGCTCTAATGAAACCTGGAATGACACTACCTACAACGAGAGCTGGCTGTGGCATGAAGCTGGACACTTGAGACTGAGAGTTTTGGTGAGACTGGGTGAGCAAATTCAAACGCTTTAAAGCAATAATGTGTGGCACACATTCCATGGGTCCCAACTCTCCATGTGTAAGGGAATATTACTACAGCCATAACATTTATGGGAAACCTAGAGAATGGACACACTGTGAATATGAAAGGTTTCTAAATCTCAACTTATAGTCCTTCTCCTTGGCGCCAGTTTGACTTTCCAACTGCTTTACTAACAATCTCCCAAATTGGAGTGATAGCCCTTAAAACCTCCTGGTACGCACAGGTTGCCAATTTGGCAGAGGATGAAAGGGAAGAGGGAGAACCAATGACAGAGTAGCTGTTAGGTATTTGGACGGGTATATGTCACTTTAATTGCCCGGCAGGAAGTAGAATTAACCAATGTCTCAGCTACCTGCCGGGAACCAGTATAGGTTTTGAACCATAGTTTTTGATTTGCGCTCAGCTCACAAAAACGAGTTGAAAAATGGAGCTCAGGGGCACAGCAATTTAAAAACTGGCAGAGTAATAGAGGAAAACTATCGTCCAAAAATCTTTTGAGGGAAGGCAGAGAGGCGGACTTTAAAACGAGGCAGAATAGCAGGAAACAGATTTCAAGAGGTACGTTGGAATCACCTTTAAAGCACAGGAAGAGGGGCACAACTTCGACACTGATGCACTTGTCCAAAAAGGGCGTATGTGTTTTCTCCTGAATATATTCAGGAGAAAATGCACACGCCCTTTTTGGCCAAGCAAGCAAGGAGTAATGCAAATCTACACTACAAAAAGTATCCCTTCCCACCGCTCAAAAGGGATATCCGCAAAATGTGTAAAAACCAGAAAGGCAAGACAGGCTCTGGAGATCAGGGAGCCTTGTAATGCTGATGGGCGAGATGTAAGTTGCCAACTGCCTCTCTGGAGGAGTGCATTGTGTTCCCTAAAACAAGTAAACAACAGAGCTACACAGCCAAGGGCACTTCCAGTCTAGGGAATATACCTTGGGATAACTGAAAATCAATAAGACAGAGCCACCCTAAAATTTAGTGCTGCACTGCTTACAAGAACCTCATCTTGGGTACACCTTAAGTATCCCAGGAAAGACAAAAATGGTTCAAGATATTGTGGTATTTACGTACGATGTAATATCTCTAAGCCATGAAATCAATGTTATAAGGCCAGTAGCAGCAAAAATAGTGGATTCAGCTACGATGATTCTAAGTGAAATAAGTCACACAGAAAAAGAAACTTATCATAAGATATCACTTATGAAGGTCCTGTAAACATGGCTACACATGAACTGAGTTAGGAAATATTACAGAGTAACTAATCTTATCATAAGATATCACTCATAGCGGGAATGTACACATGACTACACATGAACTGAATGACAAACACAACAGAGTCACACATTTAGAAAAGAATCTTCTTCCTGCTTAATGGGAACGGCAAGGTGGGGTGATGCATAAAGCCACAGTTTTAAATTAGCACAGATACCGTTATATAAACCATGTATGTAATAGACAACACCTACTCCCGGCACAATGAACTGGACTCAACACCCCCTATTCATTGCCGAGGAATATGTCTGACTCTAAGTATTTTAAAACATATGTATTCTCATGTCTCCATAAAGGAATCATGTGTGTGTATAACGGCATGAACACAGCACTGAAATTCAGTTAAACCCACTTATAAAAATAAATTTCAAAAGCAAAATGCAAAAACAGATAGAAAGTCTTAAATCTACGTTCAGGGCCTGTGATGCAAGCTAGATTGACCACCTTTACACCCAAAGCTGGATGAGACATAAGACTGGACACTTGGGGCTGACAAGATTGCTGAGGTTGTGTGAACAAAAGAACACCACTTAGAGCAATACTGTGTGGTACCCATTTTAGTGGTCCCAACTCTCCAGGTTTAAGGGAATCTTCCTCCAGTTAAATCATGCATGGGAAACCCAGTGGATGGTACACTGTGTAATTGGGAAAGTTTTCTAAAAGGTACTTCATTTTTCCTTTTGTCGTGCTCGGCTTCACCATTCCATCTGCATGACTCAAAATCTCCCCACTTGGAGTGTCAGCGCCTTTACCCTCCCGTTATGCACAGTTTGCAAATTGTGCAGAGGATGAACAGGAAGAGGGGAAATAAATGAGAGATTAGCTGTAGGTGTTTGGATGGGCACATGTCACTCTAGTTTCCCATCAGGAAGAAGAATTAACGAAAGTCTCAGGCTGAAGCCCCAGAACCAGACTAGGGCCTAAAGCCATCCTGCGGTATTGCAGCCAGCTCACAAATAGGCGAGTTGAAAAATGGAAATCAGGGGCACAGCAATTCACAAACTTGCAGAGTTATAAAGGACAACTATCATCCAGAAATATATTGAGGAAAGGCAGTGAAGAGGATTTGAATGCAAGGCAGAATTGAAGGAAACAGATTTCAAGAGGTAGATTGGAGTCATCTTTAAAGCACATGAAAAGCGACAGAATTTCGATAATGTTGCCCTTGGCTGAAAAGGGACTATGTGTATTTTCTTGAATATATTCGGGAATAAATGCATATGCCCTTTTTGGCCTAGCAAGCCATCAGGCATTGCAAATCCACACTACATAGAAGTGTCCCTTACCTCCAGTCAAAAGGGCCATCCACAAATAGTGTAAAAACCACAAATGCAGGACAGGCAATGGACAAAAGGGAGCCTGGTTACGCCGATGGACAGAATGTAAATTGCCAACAGCCTCTCTGGAGAACTGTATGTTGTTTTCTAAAACAGAGCTACAGAGCATAGCTCACTTCCACTCATGGTCGTGTATTTTGGGAAAACTAAAATTCCACAACACACAGCCAGCCCAAAGTTTAGGACTGCTCTGTTTACAAGAACCTCGACTTCGGTACACTTTATATATCCCAGGAAAGGAAAAAAAAATGGATATAGATGTTGTGGTTCTTATATACAATGGAATGTCACTCAGACATAAAATCAATGTCATAAGGCCAATAGCAACATAATGAGTGGCTTTGGTACGATGATGCTAAGTGAAATGAGCCACAAAGAAAAAGAAACTTATTGTAATATATCACTTATAGAGGAAATGTAAACATGGCTACACATGAACTGAATTTCAAAAGAGAACAGAGTTACACATTTAGAAAACACACTTATGCCTCCTTAAGGGGAAATGTGACGTGGGGCGATGTGTAAAAGCAGAGTTTGAAATTAGCACAGATCCCATTCCATATACCAAATATGTAATAGACAAGACCTACTCCTTTTTCAATGAACTGGACACAAAACACCCTATTCACTGAAGAGGAATATATCTGACTGGTAATAACCTTGAAACCTATGTATTTATATGTCTCCATAATGGAATCAAGTGTATGTAGATTGGCATAAACACAGATCAATGGAACAGGACAGGAAGCCCAGAGATAAACCTACATACCTATGGCTATCTCATCTATGACAAAGGAGCTAAGGATATACAATGGAGAAAAGACAGTCTCTTCAGTAATTGGTGCTGGAAAAACTGGACCCCTACACATAAAGGAATGAAATTAGAACACTCCATAACACCATACACAAAAATAAACTCTAAATTGATTAGAGATCTAAATATAAGACCAGACACTATAAAACACTTAGAGGAAACCATAGGCAGAACACTGTATGACATAAATCACAGCAAGATTCTTTTTGACCCACCTCCTAGAGAAATGGAAATAAAAACATAAATCAACAAATGGGAACTAATGAAACTTAAAAGCTTTTACACAGTACAGGAAAACAAAAACAAGATGCAAAAACAACCCTCAGAATGGGAGAAAATATTTTCAAATGAAGCAATTGACAAAGGATTAATCTCCAAACTTTACAAGCACCGCATGTAGCTCAATATCACAAAAACAAACAACCCAATCCAAAAACGGGCAGAAGACCTAATAGACATTTCTCCAAAGAAGATATACAGATTACCAAGAAACACATGAAAGGACGCTGAACAACACTAATCATTAGAGAAATGCAAATCAAAACTACCGTGAGGTATCACCTCACAGCAATCAGAGTGGCAATCATCAAAAAAATCTACAAAACAATAAATGCTGGAGAGGCCTTTATTGGAGGAAACAGAACACACTTGCACTGTGGGTGGGAATGTAAATTGATATGGGCACTAGGGAGAACAGTACGGAGGTTCCTTTAAATAACTAACAATAGAAGTACCATACGACACAACAATCCAACTACTGGGCATTTGCCTTGCGAAAACCATAATTCAAAAAGAGTTATGTACAAAAATTTTCATTGCAGCTCTATTTGCATTAGCCAGGACATGGAAGCAACCTAAGTGTCCATCGACAGATGAATGGATAAAGAAGATCTGGCACATATATACAATCAAATATTACTCAACCATAAAAAGAAGCAAAACTGAGTTATTTGTACTGAGGTGGATGGACTTAGAATCTGTCCTACACAGTGAAGTAAGTCAGAAAGGGAAAAACAAATACTGTACGTTAACAGACATATATGGAATCTAATGAAGAAAAAAAAAAAGATTTTGAAGAACCTAGTGGCAGGACAGGATTAAGGACACAGACATAGAGAAAGGACTTGAGGACACCGGAACGGGGATGGGTAAGCTGGGACGAAGTGAGAGAGTGGCATGGACATAAATACATTACCAAATGTAACACCGATAGCTACTGGGAAGCAGCCACATAGAACAGGGAGATCAGCTCGGTGCTTTGGGACCACATCAAGGGGTGGGATATGGAGTGTGGGAGGGAGATGCAAGAGGGAGGGGATCTGGTGATATTTGTATATGTATAGCTGATTCACTTTGTTATACAGCAGAAACGAACACTCCATTGTAAAGCAATTATACTCCAATAAACGTGAAAAAGGAAAAAAAAAAAAGAAAGCCCAAGGATAAACCTACACACCTATGGTCAACTAATCTATGACAAAAGAGGCAAGACTATACAATGGAGATAAGACAGTCTCTTCAATTATTGGTGCTGGGAAAGATGGACAGCTACATGTAAAAGAATGAAATTAGAACACTCCCCACAACCATACATAGAAATATATTCAAAATGGATTAGAGACCTTAATGTAAGACCGGACAGTATAAAACTCTGAGAGGAAAACTTACGAAGGATACTCTGACGTAAATCATAGCAAGATCTTTTTTGATCCACCTCCTATAGTAATGAAATTATAAAGAAAACTAAACAGATGGGACCTAATGAAACGTAAAAGCTTTTGCAAAGCAAAGGGAACTACAAACAAGACGAAAAGACAACCCTCAGAATGGCAGAACATATTTGCAAACGAATCAATGGACAAATGATTAATCTCCAATATATATAAACAGCTCATGCAGCTCAATATTAATAAAACAAACAGCCCAATACAAAAATGGAAGAAGATCTAAATAGACATTTCTTCCAAGAAGACATAGAGATGGCCAGTACGCACATGAAAATCTGCTCAACATCACTAATTATTAGAGAAATGGAAATCAAAACTACAATGAGGTGTCACATCACACCTGTTAGATTGGGCATCATCAGAAAATCTACAAACAACAAATGCTGGAGAGGGTGTGGAGAAAAGGATCCATATTCCACTATTGTTGGGAATGTAAATCGATACAGTCTCTATGGAGAACAGAATGAAGGTTCCTTAAAAAACTAAATATAGAATTACCATATAATCCAGCAATCCCACTACTGGGCATATACCCAGAGAAAACCATAAATGAAAAAGACACATTCACCACAATGTTCACTGCAGCACTATTTACAATAGACAGGTAATGAAAGCAACCTAAGTGCCCACAGACAGACGAATGGATAAAGACGTGGTACATATATACAACGGAATATTACTCAGCCATACATAGGAATGAAATTGGGTCATTTGTAGAGACCTTGATGGATCTAGAGACTGTCATACAGAGTGAAGTAAGTCAGAAAGAGAAAAACAAATATTGTATATTAATGCATATATGTGGAACGTAGAAAAATGGTACAGATGAACCGGTGTGCAGGGCAGAGATAGAGACACAGATGTAGAGAACAAACATATGGAAACCAAGGAGGGAACGCCATGTGAGGGTGGTGGTGGGATGAATTGGGAGACTGGGATTCACATGTGCACACTTATATGTATAAAATAGATATCCAATAAAAACCTGCTATATAAAAGAAATAAATTTAAAAAAATTAAAAATAAATAAATAACATTTAATAAAATAAAACAGAAAAAAATTTTTCCCTTCACATAGATGTCTTTATATTAATGCATTATTTCCATGTTTATATCTCCAAATTAAAAAAAAGAGGAATAAATAAAATCTAACTTGAACCAAAAAGAAAAAAAGAAAAAAAAAAAACAGAACTCACCAGTTATACAGAGGAAAATCGTATCAGGGCACTTGCTCCAGTGGTAAAAAAATCTTAAGTTGGTCAGAGGTGGGAAATCGTCTCCCATGCAGTCAGCAGCACTGCCCCCCACAAGGAGCATCCTCATTGCAAAGCTGGGGGACTGTGTCGAGGCGTCTGTGAGTAAATGTGAGCTGAGCCCCAGTCCTGCTGCAGCTGAACTCTTCCCACCCTTTCCAGGTAAAACACCTGAATATGTACAAGCACTTGCAAGCCTAGAGGAAGGGCTGTGGAGCCACACTAGCAAGAGCACGCAAGCCGACTTGGTGTCTGCAGGCCAGCCAGGATGGTCCTGGCCCCAGATGCTCTTCTGGAAGCTTTCCATTTCCCTGCCTGTGATACCCCTCCTGCCACGGCCCCCACTGCTTTTTTACTTCCTCACCTCTGCCTGGGGAGAAATTCCAGTGGCAGATATGGGTGACACATCCTCTTCTTTAGCAGGTGGCAGCCTGGCAACTCCTGCAGAAAGTCCAGCAGAGCTCCACTCACACTGGGCCACCCACAAAGCCTCGGCCCCTCACTCCCTCCCACCACACCAGCCCCGACACTGCTGACGGGGCAGAGAATATGGCGTCAGGCACAGCTACAGGGGCTCTTGCTGACTGGAGAGGTGTTTATATTGACCTCAACCCAGGCACACCTGTGGTGGGGGGCTGGCAGGCAGTGTCAGGCTGCCCAAATCAGCCAATCCTCACCCCTCAGGGGCTCAGAGTTGCAGAAAATGAACCTTGCTAAACAGATCAGTCCCAAGGAACAGGTGTGGGCTCTTGAGAGTCAGGCTAGACAAGGGGCTGCAGCTGCGGCTTGTTTTCTTATCATTTTATCTGGTCCATGAGTGGAAAACAACTTCAAGAAGACCCTATCCTAATGAGAGGAACCCAGGAGTCAGGGAGAGGAGTGATGGTGGGTGGAGACAGAGGCCTGGTGCCCTGGCTGCAGTGGAAGTGTCTGGAAGACCAGGCAGAGAGAGGCTGCACAGAGTGATAACCAGGGTCACAGACCTGTCAGAGCTGCTGTTTGTTAGTTCAAGTCCTGCTCTGAGGTGTTCTGTGTCAGCTGTGAGCGACAGGTGAGCTGGGGGTTCTCTGCAAGGTGGGCTATGTGCACAGTTCCTGTGTGCCCAGCCCTGCTGGGGTACCTGCCCAGGGGAGTTCTGTATCCTGGGAAGGGCCTGACTAGGAGAGCCCCATGGGCTGCTGGGTAGCTGCACAGGTGAGCTCCATACCCTGGGAGGGACTTGACCACGAGAGCCCCGTGGGCTGTGGGGTGGGTGATGCAGCCCAGGTGAGCTCCATATCCTGGGATTGGCCTGACCACGAGAGCCCCATGGGCTGCTGGAGACCTGGTAAAGGATATCAGGACAGTCAGTGAAGCCACCGAGGATCTACATCCAGTAGCTCCTATTTCCTACACCCTGCTGCTCATTCTACCATCCACCAGGCCATGGCATTCTGTATTACACTTCAATGATGCCTTCTTCTGTATTCCATTCATCTCAGAGTCACAAGAATTTTTGGCTTGTGAGTGGCAGGACACAACATGCAACAAAACCAATAATGCTGGGCCATCCTGCCCCAATGGTTCAAAAATCCCCACACCATCATTGGGGAAATGTCCTCTAAAGACCTAAAAGTTCTACCTCTGTAAAAGGGAAACCTCCTTCAATATGCAGATGACATTCTGATCGCCAGGCCTACTAAAGATGCCTCTGAACTACCTAGCCAAGAAAGGATAGAAGGTGTCCAAGAAAAAGGCTCAAATATCCCAGGCTCAGGTGACATGCCTGGGCTTCATTCTCACAGATATTCGGGGAAACGCATCCCAGGATAGGGAAGAAGCCATTTGCAGCCTTACCCCTTCTAAAACTAGAAGACAGCTTAGGGGTTCCTGGGGAGGCCAAGGTTTTCTGCATCTGGATCCCTAACTACAGTCTTATAGCTGGGCCTCTACATGAAACACTGACACGAGAAGATGATGATCCTTTTGAATAAAATCCAGAAGCAGCCTTTCAAGAATGGAAAGATCAGTCAATTCAGATCCTTGCCCAGGAACTCACTAATTTAGCTAAACCCTTTGACCTTTACATACCCGGTCAAAGGTTAATTGCCCTTGGAGCCTTAGTGCAAATACTGTGACCACTTGAAATGGAGTAACACAAGAATGCCCTTCAGGTATGATAAACTATGGTCACCAAGGGCTTTGCCCACTGACTCATCAGGCCAGGATCCTGGGGTATCTAAAAAGCTAGAAATCAGCAGCCCACAAGACCAGCTCCCTCCTAAGGGAAAAGGACCCCACGTGGTGATCCTAACCACCCATCATGCCCTGAAGTTGCAGGGGTCACTCTGTGGACACACTGACCTCGAGTGAGGAGGCCCTCCATCTCCAACCTCCAGAGAGACAAATGGGGGCAACGGGCCCCCAAGAAGACTCATGTTACCATCACTTGACCTGGAGTTTCTCTCAGAAAACAAGAAGACTGTGCCCCGAAAGAGCAGACTACTGCTTGCAGGACTTACTGCACCCAGAGGGGAGCTAATAAGCTTGGCGGGGGAAACGTATATCACGCTTTCACCATAGAAAACCCTACAGACACCGCGGTGATGGTGGCCAATATGACCGGCTGGACTGCTGGCTACTTCTAAAGGCCGTTGACTCAGTGGACGTCATGGTCCTGGATCACCACTGACCCTGGACTGTCTGGGAGTTGCACAGGCAGGGCTCTGACACATGGTGCTGTTTGTACATTAATTCAGGGACCTAATTAAAGAAAGCACAGACTACTGGTCAGAGCATCTAGGCTGGCAAAAATCGTCAGCCTAAGGTCACCGAACAAATGAGGGGTGGGGTGATACCTGCCACCACAGCATCTCTGCGCATCTCTTTCCTGGACCCTTAAAGGTCATTAGAATCAATAACACTTCCAATGCTGGTGCTCAGGCGGACGAGAAGTGAGGCAGGAGGGCTTGGGACAATCAACCTCACCTGGAGGCTGGTGGGGAGACGTTTTGCCCCTCCCCCCAGGTATCAGGGCTCCCACCACAGCATGAAGCAGTTACAAAAGAGGGGTCTGCACCCTCAACACCCCAAGAATGAGGAACGGAACAAAAAGCAGAGGAGGGGTTCGTCTCTGGCAACGTTCATTAAAAATTCCTGGGAGACAAAAAGAGAATCTGGGCAATAAAATAAAGTCTAACCTGTTTTTCCTTTGTGCTTTGTCTAATTTCACGTGCTCCTAGGGTTCCGCATAAAGAAGTCCCACACCCGGCACTTCAGACACGATTTCCTAGTGCAGAATGGCTGGGCCGACACCTCAGCTAGCGGAGTCCCATGCAGACTCCACGGCATAGAGCCTGAGCTGCAGCCAACCCAGCCTTCGAGAGCTCCATTCCCTAACTCCCACTGACGCTGCTGGGATCCCTACACAGCAGCCCAGCCCACAGCCCGTGGGGGAGTGCACACTCTCACCTCTCCATTCGGTTTTCAAAATAATGTTTCCTTTGCTTCTGAACCAAACTCAGTCTTGATCTCTTGGCTCCAATGACACTGGGCACGGGGACTCCTGTTGGGGTCCACTCTGGAGGATCAGTAACAGAAATTGAGAACATTGTAACTTCAATGAACAGATGTGTTAGCCAAATTGTAGTTAACATAGAGCAGTGTATAATGCTCGGGTAAAATAAGATTTTTCTAAGACTTACATTTGATATTTCCATCACTTTACTATAAGCAAGTTCAGTGAAGACGTCTGTCTTATTTGTCAGGTCAACATTAGAGAAATGAAGTGACTTATTTCCATGGTTGTACATTGAATACTCTTGGCTGAAGCTTCAATCTTGTTTTGAATGCTTTTCCATTGAAAAGGATACCTCTCTTTCAGCTCCCCCATTTCTGAGAAGTATAAAATCTTATAATTTATTATTACCAAAGGGGAAAGGTTGGAGAAGGGATAAATTAACAGTTTGGGATTAACACATACACACTGCTATGTATAAAATAGATCATCAACAAGGAATTACTGTATAGCACAGGGAACTACACAGAATATTTTGCAATAACCTATAAGGTGAAATAATCTGAAAAAGAATCGATATTTTTTATTGACATAATCTATCAATGACAGATAAAATGTAACCTAAGCAAGGCCGATGGTGAGCGCTTCTGAACCTGAAGATTTCAATCATCTAAAGTTTGGGCTCTGCCTATTTCCCAAGGCCCTTAATGGACATACGTGTAGCCGTAGCTTAAAAATTCCCCAGTTTGGGGTTCGGGGAGGCACTGATTTGGAAAAATCCCAGGTGTTCTCCTTCCATGCACAGGACCCTTCCTACAGCTAAAACATGCCTGTCACACCTAGAGGATGGTACACCGTTTGATCGGAAAGAGTTTGGAAAAGGCACCTCATCTCCTCATCGCCTGGTGCTCGGGTTCACCCCTCCAGCATCTTTCCTAACAATCTCCTCACTTGCGGATATCAGCACCGTCAACATCCTGTTGCACACAGTTTGGAATCTGTCCAGAGGATGAAGCGGAAGGATGAGAAAAATTTACAGACAAGTCTTAGGTTTTCGGACAGGCACATGCCACTCTAATTTCCAATCCGGAAGACAAATTCATCAAAGGCTAGAATTGCCCATGGAAACAGAATAGGGCTAGAGGAAATCCTGCTGTTTTGTGTCCAGTTTCCAAAAACACAAGTTGAAAACTGGAACTCAGGGGCACTAAAATTCATGAAACTGCAGAGTTGAAAATATCTATTGTTGAAAAATGTCTTGAGGTAAGTCACAGAAAAGGACTTGTAAGCAAGGGGGAGTGGCAGGAAACAGATTTGAAGAGGTAGAATGGACTCCCCATTAAAGCACAAGAAAAGGGGCTGAACATCGCCAATGATGCAGTTGGCCCAAAAGGGCGTATGCATTTTTTTCTGAATATATTGAACTAAAGGCCATACACACTTTTTTATCCAACCAAACAGGTGGGCACTGGAAATCAATACTACAAAATGTATCACTTCACATCAGTCAGAAGGGCCATCCACATAAAGTGTAAACACCAGAAATGAAGGACAGGGTGAGGAGAAAAGGGAGCCCTGTGAGGCTGATAGTGGAAATGTAATTTGCCAACGGCCACTCTGGAGAAGTGTATTGTGTTTGCTAAAACATCTGAAAACTGAGCTACAGAGCATAGGGCAATTGCACTCATGGGCGTATACCTTGGGAAAAACAAAAAATGACAGAAAACAGGCACTCCAACGTTTACCACCTCTCTGTTAAAAAGGGCCTCCACTTGGATATAACCTAAATGTCCCTGGAAGGATAAAATGGATAAAAGAGATGGGGTACTTATGTAGAGTGGAATATTACTCATCCAGAAATCAATGAAATAAGGCCAGTTGTAACAACTCTGGAGGAGTTACATACAATCATTCTAAGTGACACATGTCAGAAAGGAAAAGACACATATCATAAAATGTCACTTAAAGGTGGAATCAAAAATGGCTACACATGAAATAAACTACAAAACAGAAACATAGTCAAATATGTAGAAAATAGACATAAGGCTGCTAAATGGGAAAGGTGGGGAATGGTGAGGTATTATCCAGGAGGTTGAAATTAGCAAAGATACCATTCCAAGTACCGAATAGAATAACTGGCAAGGCCTACATGGTACCTCAAAGAACTGCACTCAGTCCACTCAAGTCACTAGAAAATAATACATATGACTCGTAAGCATCTGAGAAATAATTTATTGTTGTCTCACAGTACATGAATCAAGTGGATGTACAGCAGCAAAAAAACAGTGTTTTGAAAATCAGCTGTAACCAATATAAAAATAAATTTAAAAATATTTATAAAAACAGTGAGACAGACAAAAATTCTTACAACTTTTGTTGAAGGGCTACAATGTAACATGCATTGAACACATGTGGACCCACAGCAGGATGATATATAAGGCTGGAAGCTATGCACGCTAAGAGATGTTAGAGAGGCTGGGTGAGGAAATGCAGACCTTTTAAAGTAATACTGCCTGATACCCATTCCATGGGTCTCAAATCTGCAGTTTCAAGGGAATCTTCTGACAGGGAAAACATGCCTGGGAAACCGAGATGAATGTACACCGGGTGCTCAGGAGAGGTGTCTAAAATGCACCTCATTTTTGATCTCCTGGTGCTGTGGTTTGCCATTCCAGCCACATTACTAACAATCTCCTGACTTGGAGAATCAGCACCTTTAACCTCCTGTTTCACACAGTTTGCAATTTTTGCAGAGGATAAATGGGAAGAGGAGGAACCCATGAGAGATTAGCTGTAGGAGTTTTGACAGGCACATGTCACTCTAATTTCCCATTACGAAGAAGAATTAACCAAAGGCTCATCCTGCCTCCCCAGAACCAGAATAGGGCCGGAAGCAATCCAATGGTTTGGCGGTCAGCTCACAAAAAAAGCGAGTTGCAAAATGGAACTCAGGAGCAGACAATTCAAAGACCTGCAAAGATATAAATGATAACCAACGTCCAAAAATATATTCAGGTAAGGCAACGAAGAAGTTCTTAATGAGAGGCATAATTCCAGGAAACATTTTTCAATAGGTAGATTGTACTCACATTTAAAGCATATGAAAAGCAGCAGAATTTCTAAAATGATGCAGTTGGGCAAAAGTGTGTATGCGTTTTTTTCGTGAATATCTTCAGGAAAAAAACACATACAGAGTTTTTGGCCAACCAAGCAAGAGGGAAATGCAAATCCGCACAAGAAAGAAGTCTCAATTTCCACTGCTCAGAAAGGCCATCCAAAAAATGTGTACAAATCAAAAATGCAGGAGTTGCCATGGAAAACAGGGAGACTAGTCACGCTGATGGGTGGGGTATAAATATCCAAGAGATACTCTGAAGAAGTGTATGCTGTTTCATAAAACATCTAAAATACAAAGCCCCCGAGCAAAGGGGACTTCAACTCATGGACATATAACTTGGGAAGACTAAATATCAACAAGACACAGGCACCCCAAAGTTTAGGGCTGCTCTGCATACAAGAACCTCAACTTCGGTACACCTAAAGTATCCCAGGAAAAAGAGAAATGCATAAAGAACTTGTGGTAATTTTGTACAACGGAATATCACTCAGACGTGAAATCAATGTCATAAGGCCAGTAGCAGCATAATGAGAGGATTTAGGTATGATGATTCTAAGGGAAATTAGTCACACAGAAAAATAATCTTATCATAAGATATCACTTAGAGAGGGAATGTCAACATCACAACACATGAACTGAATTAGGAAAGAGAGCAGCGTCTCACATTTAGAAAACACTCTTATGCCTCCTTAAGGGGAAAGGAGAGGTGGGGTGATGCATAAAACCAGAGTTTGATATTAGCACAGGTACCATTCCATAAACCAAATACAGAATAGACAAGACCTACACCTTCCTCAGTGAACGGGACTCAAAACCCCTATTCCCCACAGAGGAATATATGTGATTAGTAAGAATCTTAAAACCTATGTATTGATATGCCTCTGTAAGGGAATCAAGTGTGTCTAGACCGTCATAAACACGTCAGTGAAAATCAGCTCAACCCCATTATAAAAATGAATTTCAAAAACAAAACAAAAAAACAGCGAAATTCTTACACAATTCCTTCAGGGGTTCTGATGAAACCTAGAATGACCCTATCTGCAAAGACAGCTGGATGAGACATAAGGCTGGACACTTGGGACTGAGAGGACTGGTGAGATTGGGAGAAAAAATGCAGACCCTTTAAAGTAGTAATGCATGCCACCATTCCATGGGTCCCAAATTTCCAGGTAGAAGGGAATATCACTACAGTTATAACATATATGGGAAACCTAGAGAATGGACACCCTGTGATGGCGAAAGTTTTCTGAAAGTCTCCTACTTTTTCCTCTCCTTGTGCTACAGTTTGGCATTCCAACAACTTTACTATCAATCTCCCAACTTAGGAGAGTCATCCCCTATAACCTCCTGGTTCGCACAGTTTGCTAATTGTGCAGAGGATGAAAGGGAAGAGGGAGAACCAATCAGAGAGTAGATGTAGGCATTTGGACGGACACATGTCACTCTAAATTCCCGTCAGGAAGAAGAATTAACCAAAGTCTCAGCCACCCACAGGGAACCAGTATAGCCACCCCTGGAACCAGTATAGGTCCTGAAGCAAAATTGTGGATTTGTGGTCAGCTCCCAATAATGGGATTTGAAAATTGGAGCTCAGGGGCAAAGCAAATCAAAAACCTGCAGAGTTATAAAGGACTACTCTCTTCCAAAAATCTGTTGAGGGAAGGCAACAAAGCATACTTGAAAATGAGGCAGAATTGCACAAAACATATTTCAAGAGGTAAATTGGAATCGCCTTTAAAGCACAGGAAAGGCAACACAACTTCGAGAATGATGCACTTGGCCAAAAACAGCGTATGACTTTTCTCCTGAATATATTCAAGAGAAAAGGCATAGGCCCTTTTTGGCCAATCAAGCAAGCGTGCAATGCAAATCCACACTACAAAGAATTTTCACTTCCCACAGGTCCAAAAGGATATCCGAAAATCTGTAAAAACCCGAAAGGCAAGATAGAGATGACAAGTGCATAAAGCAATATGATCCCAAGGGTCATGGAGGATTGTGATGACAAGTGCATGGAGCATTGTGATGACAAGATTATGTATCATTTTGCTGTCAAAGGCATTGTGATGACAAGGTTCATGGAGCACTGTGATGACAAGCGTCATGGAGCATTGTGATTACAGGGTTCATGGAGCATTGGGATGACAAGGGCATGGAGCATTTTGATGACAAGATTCCCGGATCATTGTGTTGTCAGGGTTCATGGAGCGTTGTGATGACAGTGGTCATGGAGCATTGTGATGACAGAGGTCATGGA
The DNA here is from genome assembly GCF_964341445.2 of Mesoplodon mirus. Lineage (NCBI taxonomy): Eukaryota > Metazoa > Chordata > Mammalia > Artiodactyla > Ziphiidae > Mesoplodon > Mesoplodon mirus. The sequence continues at coordinate 939,685 of NW_028295803.1, read as the reverse complement.
GCATTGTGATGAGAACGTCATGGAGCATTGGGCTGAAAATATTCATGGAGTATTGTGATGACAGCGGTCATGGAGCATTGTGATGACAGAGGTCATGGAGAATATTGATTTCATTGTGCTGACAATAGCCGGAAGAATTATGATGATTGTCATGATGCATTGTGATGACAGGGTTCATGGAGCATTGAGTTGAAAAGGGGCATGGAGCATTGTGATTACAGGGGTCTTGGAGCACTGTGATGACAAGGGCATGGAGCATTGTGTGGAGAAGGACATGGAACATTCTGATGACATGTGTCATGGAGCTTTGTGATGACAAGGGCATGGAGCATTGTGCTTACAGGAGTCTTGGAGCATTGTGAGGACAAGTGTCATGGAGCCTTGTGATGACAAGGCCGTGGAACATTGTGATGGCTGTGGTCATGGAGCATTGTTATGACAGGGGTAATGGAACATTGTGATGAGAAGGGCATGGAGCATTGTGATTACAAGGTTTATGGAGCATTGCGATGATATATTTGTGGACCGTTGGGATGAAAAGCGTGTGGCACATTTTGATGACAAAGGTCATGGAGCATTGTGGTTACAAATGTAACAGAGCCTTGTGTTGACACGGGTATCGACAACTGTGATGACACATGTTACGAAGAACTGTGATGACTGGAGTCACGGAACATTGTGATAACAGGGGACATGGAGCATTGTGATGAAAAGGGCATGGATCATTGTGCTGAGAATGGCATAAAGCATTGTGATGACATGTGTCATGGAGCACTGTGATGCCAAGCATCACGGAGCATTGTGAATACAGGGGTCATGGAGCATTTGGATGACAAGGGCATGGATCATTTTGATGACAAGGGTCATGGATAATTGGGCTGAAAATGTTCCTGGAGTATTGTGATGACAGGGGTCATGGAACTTTGTGATGACAATGGAATGGAGCATGGTGATGACAAAGTCCTGGAGCATTGTGATGAGATGACCAGGGAGACTTGTGATGACAAATTTCATGGAGCATTCTGATGAAAAGGGGCATGGAGCATTGTGCTTACAGGGATCTTGGAGCATTGTGATGACAAGGGCATGGAGCATTGTGAGGAGAAGGCCATGGAACATTTTGATTACATGCGTCATGGAGCTTTTTGATGACAAGGGTATGGAGCATTGTGAGGAGAAGGCCATGGAACATTCTGATGACATGCGTCCTGGATTTTTGTGATGACAAGGGCATGGAGCATTGTGATTACAGGGTTCTTGGAGCATTGTGATGACAAAGGTCATGGAGCCTTGTGATGATAAGGCCGTGGAACATTGTGATGGCAGGTGTCATGGAGCATTGTTATGACAGAGGTAATGGAGCACTGTGATGAGAAGGGCATTGAGCATTGGTCTGAAATATTTCATGGATTTTTGTGATGAGAGTGAGCATGGAGTATTTTGATGACAAGGGCACGGAACACTGTGATACATGGGTCATGGAGGATTGTAATGACAAGGGCATGGAGCATTGTGATGGGAAGGGCATCGAGCATTGTGATGACAAGTGTCATGGTGCTTTGTGATGACAAGGGCATGGAGCCATGTGATGAGAGGGTTCATGGAGCATTGTGATGACAATGACATGGAGCATTGTGATGCCAAGGGTCATGGAGCTTTGTGATGACAAAGGTCATGGAGCATTTTGATGACAAGGGTGTGGTGCATTGTCATGAGAAGGGCAGGGAGCGTTTTGATGACAGGATCATGCAGCAATTTGATGAAAAGTGTAATGGAACATTTTGATGACAGGGGTTATAGATCATTGTGATGTCAGGGGTCATGGAACATTGTGCAGATAAGGGGATGTAGCATTGTGATGACAGGGGTCATGGAACATTGTGATAACAGGGGTGAGGGAGGATTGTGATGACTAGTGATGGAACATTGTGATATCACATGTGAGAGAGCATTTGGATGAGAAGTTCATGGAGCATTGTGATTACAAGTTTTATGGAGCATAGCGAAGACAAGGTTGTGGATCATTGTGATGAAAAGCGCATGGCACACTGTGATGACAAGGGTCAAGGAGCATTGTTCTGACAAAGGCATGGAGCATTGTGATGACAAGAGTCACGGAGCATTGTGATGAAAAGTTCATGGGGCATTGTGGTTAAAATGGTCACAGAGCCTTGTGATGACGCGGGCATGGACCATTGTGATGACAAACGTTATGAAGCATTGTGATGACTGGAGTCATGGGGCATTGTGATGACAGGGTTCATGGAGCATTGTGATGACAAGGGCATGGAGCACTGTGATGACAGGGGCATGGAGCATTGGTCTGACAAGTTTCATAGATGATTGTGATGAGATTGGACATGGTGCATTGTGATGACAAGGGCATGGAGCATTGTGATGACAAGGTCATGGAGTATTGTGAAGAGAGGTGTCAGGGATCATTGTGATGACATATGTCATGGTCCATTGCGATGACAATGGCATGGAGCATTGTGATGCCAAATGTAATGGAGGATTGTAATGACAAATATAACGGAGCATTGTGATGACTATGGCTTGGAACTTTATGATGACAAGGGCCATTGAGAATTTTCATGACACTGTCGTGAAGCATTGTGAAGACAAGGTCCTGGAGCACTGTGATGAGAAAACCATGGAGCCTTGTGATGACAAGTCTCTTGGAGCATACTGATGAAAGGGGGCATGGAGCATTCTGATTACAGGGGTCTTTGAACATTGTGATAACAAGGGCATGGAGCATTGTGATGACAAGGGCATGGAGCATTGGTCTAATAAGTTTCATGTATTATTGTGATGACAATTGGAATGGTGCATTGTGATGACAAGGGCATGGAGCATTGTGATGACCAGGTCATGCAGTATTGTGAAAAGAGGTGTCACGGAGCATTGTGATGACATATGTATTAGCCCATTGTGATGACAATGGCATGGAGCATTGTGATACCAAGTGTCATGGAGGATTCTGATGACAAAGGTAAAGGAGCATTGCGATGACAATGGCTTGGAGCATAGTGATGACAAGGTTCAGGGAGCATTGTGCTGACAAGTGCATGGAGAATTGTGATGACAAGGTTCATGAAGAATTCTGATGACAAGCTTGTGGAGTATTTTGATGACAATGGCATGGAGCATTGTGATGAAAACCGCATGGGGCTTTGTGATGAAAAAGGCAAGGAGCCTTTTCGTGACAGGTTTCAAGGAGCATTCTGACAACAAGTGTCAAGGAGCATTGTGATGACAAGTGTATTGAGACTTGTGATGACAAATGTCATGGAGCATTGTGATGAAAAGGGCATGGAGTATTGTAATGACAGGCATCATGGAGCGTTCTGATGAAAAGTGTTATGGAACATTGTGATCACAAGGGTTTGGAGCATTGCGATGACAGAGGTCATGGATCATTTTGATTTCAAGGAGCATGTAGCATTGTGATGACAAGGGCGTGAAGCAATGTGATCCCAATGTTCATGGGGGATAGTGTTGACAATGGTAATGGAGTATTGTGATGACAAGCACATAGAACATTGTAATGAAAAGGTCTTGTAGCATTTTGCTGACAAAAGCATGGAGCATTGTAATGACAGGTGTCATGGAGCACTGTGATGACAAGCGTCACAGAGCATTGTGAATACAGGGGTCATGGAGCATTGGGATGACAAGGGCATGGATCATTGTGATGACAAGTGTCATGGTGCATTGGGCTGAAAATGTTCATGGATTATTGAGATGACAGGGGTCATGGAGCACTGTGATGACTAGGGAATGGTGCATTTTGATGAAAAGAGTCCCGGATCATTGTGTTGTCAGGTGTCATGGAGTGTTGTGATGACAGTGATCATGGAGCATTGTGATGATATTAGTCTTGGAGCATTGTGATGAGAAGGTCATGGGGCATTGGGCTGAAAATGTTCATGGAGTATTGTGATGACAGGGGTCATGGAGCATTGTGATCACAAGGGAATGGAGCATGTGATGACAAGGTCCTGGAGCATTGTGATGAGATGACCATGGAGACTTGTGATGACAAGTCTCATGGAGCATTCTAATGAAAAGCGTCATGGAGCATTCTGATTACAGGGGTCTTGGAGCATTGTGATGACATGTGCATGGAGCATTGTGTGGAGAACGCCATGGAACATTCTGATGACATGCGTCATGGAGCTTTGTGATGACAAGGGCATGGAGCATTGTGATTACAGGGGTCTTGGAGCATTGTGATGATAAGGGTCATGGAGCCTGGTGATGACAAAGCCGTGGAACATTGTGATGGCAGGGATCATGGAGCATTGTTATGACAGATGTAATGGAGCATTGTGATGAGAAGGGCATGGAGCACTGTGATGACCAGTTCATGCAGTATTGTGAAAAGATGTGTCACGGAGCATTGTGATGACATATGTATTGGCCCATTGTTATGATAATGGCATGGAGCATTGCGATGCCAAGTGTCATGGAAGATTCTGATGACAAAGGTAATGGAGCATGTGATGACAATGGCTTGGAATATAGTGATGACAAGGATCAGGGAGCATTGTGCTGACAAGTGCATAGAGAATTGTGATGGCAAGGGTCATGGAGCATTCTGATGACAAGCTTGTGGAGTATTTTGATGACAATGGCATGGAGCATTGTGATGAAAACGACATGGGACTTTGTGATGAGAATGTATGCAGCCTTTTCGTGACAGGGTTCAAGGAGCATTCTAACGACAAGAGTCAGGGAGCATTGTGATGACAAGTGTATTGAGAATTGTGATGACAAAGGTCATGGAGCATTGTGATGAAAAGGGCATGGAGTATTTGGAGACAGGCATCATGGAACTTTGTGATGACATGTGTTATGGAACATTGTGATCACAAGGGTTTGGAGCATTGTGATGACAGAGGTCATGGATCATTTTGATTTCAAGGAACATGGAGCAATGTGATGACAAGGGCATGAAGCAATGTGATCCCAAGATTCATGGAGAATTGTGATGACAATGGTAAAGGAGTATTGTGATGACAAGCACATAGAACATTTTACTGACAAGGTCATGTAGCATTTTGCTGAGAAATGCATGGAGCATTGTGATGACAAGTTTCATGGAGCACTGGAATGACAAGCGTCACGGAGCATTGTGAATACAGGGGTCATGGAGCATTGGGATGACAAGGGCATGTATCATTGTGATGACAAGTGTCATTGAGCATTGGGCTGAAAATGTTCATGGAGTATTGTGATGACAGGGGTCATGGAGAATATTTATTTCATTGTGCTGACAATAGCCGGAAGCATTATGATGATTGGCATGATGCATTGTGATGACAGGGTTCATGGACCATTGAGATGAATAGAGGCATGGAGCATTGTGATTACAGGCGTCTTGGAGCATTGTGATGACAAGGGCATGGAGCATTTTGATGAGAAGGACAGGTAACATTCTGATGACGTGTCATGGAGCTTTGTGATGACAAGGGCATTGAACATTGTGATGGCAGGGGTCATGGAGCATTGTTATGACAGGGGTAATGGAGCATTGTGATGAGAAGGGCATGGAGCGTTGTGATTACAAGGTTTATGGAGCATTGCGATGACAAATTTGTGGACCGTTTTTATGAAAAGATCGTGGCACATTGTGATGACAAGGGTCATGGAGCATTTTTCTGACAAAGGCATGGAGCATAGTGATGACTAGGGAATGGAGAATTATGATGAAAAGAGTCCCGGATCATTGTCTTGTCAGGTGTCATGGAGTGTTGTGATGACCGTGGTCAAGGAGCGTTGTGATGATATTGGCCATGGAGCATTGTGATGAGAATTTCCGGGAGCACTAGGCTGAAAATGTTCATGGATTATTGTGATGACAGTGGTCATGGATCATTGTGATGACAAGGGAATGGAGCATGGTGATGACAAGATCCTAGAGCATTGTGATGAGAAGGCCATGGAGACTTGCGATGATAACTCTCATGGAGCATTCTGATGAAAAGGGGCATGGAGCATTGTGATTACATGTGTCTTGGAGCACTGTGAGGACAAGAGCATGGAGCATTGTGATGAGAAGGCCATGACGCATTCTGATGACATGCGTCATGGAGATTTTTGATGGCAAGGGCATGGAGCATTGTGATGACAAGGGCATGGGATATTGTGATGAAAGAGGCATGGAGAATTTTCGTGACAAGGTTCAAGGAGTATTCTGACGACAATTGTCAGGGAGCATTGTGATGACAAGTGTATTGAGAATTGTGATGACAAAGGTCATGGAGCATTGTGATGAAAAGGGCATGGAGTATTGTGATGATAGGCTTCATAGAGCGTTGTGATGACAAGTGTTATGGAACACTGTGATCACAAGTGTTTGGAGCATTTTGATGACAGAGGTCATGGATCATTTTGATTTCAAGGATCATGGAGCTTTGGGATGACAATGGCATGAAGCAATGTGATCCCAAGGTTCATGTAGGATTGTGATGACAATGTAAATGGAGTATTGTGATGACAAGCGCATAGAGCATTGTAATGACAAGGTCATGTAGCATTTTGCTGACAAAGGCATGGAGCATTGTGATGACATGTGTCATGGAGCACTGTGATGACATGCGTCATGGAGCATTGTGTATACAGGGGTCATGGAGCATTGGGTTAACAAGGGCATGGATCATTGTGATGACAAGCGTCATGGAGCATTGTGTATACAGGGGTCATGGAGCATTTTGATGACTAGGGAATGGAGCATTGTGATGACAAGAGTCCTGGATCATGGTGTTGTCAGGTGTCATGGAGTGTTGTGATGACAGTGGTCATGGAGCATTGTGATGAGTAGGTGGTGGAGCATTGGGCTGAAAATGTTCATGGATTATTGTGATGACAGGGGTCATGGAGCATTGTGATGACAAGGGAATGGTGCATGGGGATGACAATGTCCAGGAGAATTGTGTTGAGAAGACCATGGAGACTTGTGATGACAAGTCTCATGGAGCATTCTGATGAAAAGGGGCATGAAGCAGTGTGATTACAGGGGTCTTTGAGCATTGTGATGACAAGGGCATGGAGCAATATGATGCGAAGTACATGAAGCATTCTGATGATAAGGGTCATGGAGCTTTGTGATGACAAGGGCATGGAGCATTGTGATTACAGGAATCTTGGAGCATTGTGATGAAAAGGGCATGGATTATTGTGATGAATAAGGCATGGAGACTTGTCATGAGAGGGTTCAAGGAGCATTCAGACAACAAGTGTCAGGGAGCATTTTGATGAGAAGTGTATTGAGCATTGTGATGACACAGGTCATGGAGCATTGTGATGATACTGGCCATGGAGCATTGTGATGAATAGGTCGTGGAGCATTGGGCTGAAAATATTCATGGATTATTGTGATGACAGGACTCATGGAGCATTGTGATGAGAAGGAAATTGAGCATGGTGATGACAAGGTCCTGGAGCATTGTGATGAGAAGACCATGGAGAGTTGTGATGACAAGTCTCTTGGAGCATTCTGATGAAAAGGGGCATGGAGCTCTGTGATTACAGGGGTCTTGGAGTATTGTGATGACTAGGGCATGGAACAATGTGATACATGTGTCATGGGTCATGGAGCTTTCTGATGACAGGTCATGAAGCATTGTGATGACAAGGGCATGGAGCATTGTTATGACAGGGGTATGGAGCATTTGTCTGACAAGGTTTATAGATTATTGTAATGAGAGTGGACATGATGCATTGTGATGACAAGGGCATGGATCATTGTGAGGAGAAGACAAAGGAGCATTCTGATGGCATGTGTCATTGAGCATTGTGATGACAAGGGCATGGAGCATTGTGATTACATGGGTCTAGGAGCATTGTGATGAAAATGGCATAGATCATTGTGATGAAAAAGGCATGGAGCCTTGCCATGACAGGATTCAAGGAGCATACAGACAACAAGATTCAGGGAGCATTTTGATGACAAGTGTATTGAGCATTGTGATGACAAAGGTCATGAAGAATTGTGATGAGAAGACCATTGATAATTGTGATGACGAGTGTCATGTGGCATTGTGATGACTAGTGTTATGGAATATTGTGATCAAAAGGGTTTAGAGCATTGCTATGACAGAGGTCATGGAGCATTTTGATTTCATTGTGATGACAATAGCATGAAGCATTATGATGATGGGCATGGTGCATTGTGATGACAGGGTTCATGGATCATTGAGATGAAAAGGGGCATGGAGCATTGTGATTACAGGGTTCTTGGAGCATTGTGATGAGAAGGGTCATGGAGCTTTGTGATGACAATGCCATGGAACATCGTGATGGCAGGGGTCATGGAGCATTGTTATGACAGTGGTAATGGAGCATTGTGATGGCAAGGGCATGGAGCATTGTGAAGAGAAGGCCATGGAGCAATGTGATAATATGTGTCATGGAGCTTTGTGAAGACAATTGCATGGAGCAATGTGATGAGAGCGTGCATGGAGCATTGTGATGAAAATGACATCGAGCATTGTGATGCCAAGGTTCATGGATCTTTGTCATGACAAAGGTCATGGAGCATTTTGATGGCAAGGGCCTTGTGCATTGTGATGAGAAAGGCAGGGAGCATTCTCATGACAGTGTCATGGAGCAATTTGATAAAAATTGTCATGGAACATTTTGATGACAGGTGTTATGGAACATTGTGATGTCAGGGGTCATCGAACATTGTGAAGATAAGTGCATGTAGCATTGTGATGACAGGAGTGAGGGAGTATTGTGACAAATAGTGATGTAGCATTGTGATATCAGTGGTGAGAGAGCATTTTGATGAGAAGTGCATGGAGCATTGTGATGACAAATTTTATGGAGCATTGTGATGACAAGATTGGGGATCATTGTGGTGACAAGCGCATGGTGCATTGTGATGACATGAGTCATGGAGCATGGTGCTGACAAGCGCATGGAGCATTGTGATGACAAGGGTCAAAGTGCATTGTGATGAAAAGTTCATGGAGCATTGTGGTTAAAAAGGTCACAGAGACTGTTGATGACCAAGGCATGGACCATTGTGATGACAAATGTCATGAAGCATTTTGATGACTGGAGTCATGGAGATTTTTGATGACAGGGGTCATGGAGCATTGTGATAACAAGGGCATGGAGCATTGTGATGACAAGGGCATGGAACATTGGTCTAATAAGTTTCATGGATTATTGTGATGACAGTTGGAATGGCGCATTGTGATGACAAGGGCATGGAGCATTGTGATGACCAGGTCATGCAATATTGTGAAGAGAGGTGTCAGGGAGCATTGTGATGACATATGTAATGGCCCATTGTGATCACAATGGCATGGAGCCTTGTGATGCCAAGTGTCATGGAGGATTCTGATGACAAAAGTAATGGAGCATTTTGATGACAATGGCTTGGAGCATTGTGATGACAAGGGTCAGGGAACATTGTGCTGAGAAGTGCATGGAGAGTTGTGATGACAAGTGTCATGGAGCATTCTGATGACAAGCTTGTGGAGCATTTTGATGACAATGGCATGGAGCATTGTGATGAAAACAGCATGGGGCATTGTGATGAAAAAGGAATGGAGCCTTTTCTTGACAGTGTTCAAGGAGGATTCTGATGACAATTGTCAGGGAACATTGTGATGACAAGTGTATTGAAAATTGTGATGACCATGATCATGGAGCATTGTGATGAAAAGGGCATGGAGTATTGTTATGACAGGCATCATGGAGCGTTATGATGACAAGTGTTATGGAACATTGTGTTCACAAGGGTATGGAGCATTGTGATGACAGAGGTCATGGATCATTTTGATTTCAAGGAGCATGGAACATTGTGATGACAAGGGCATGAAGCAATGTGATCCCAAGTTTCATTGAGGATTGTGATGACAAAGGAAATGGAGTATTGTGATGACAAGCGCATACAGCATTGTAAACGAATGGTCATGTAGCATTTTGCTGACAAAGGAATGGAGCATTGTGGTCACATGTGTCATGGAGCACTGTGATGACACGCGTCACGGAGCATTGTTAATACACGGGTCATGGAGCATTGGGATGACAAGGGCATGGATCATTGTGATGACAAGTGTCATCGAGCACAGGGCTGAAATTGTTCATGGAGTGTTGTGATGACAGGGGTCATGGAGCATTGTGATGACTAGGGAATGGAGCATTGTGATGACAAGAGTACTGGATCATTGTGTTGTTTAGTGTCATGAAGTGTTGTGATGACCGTGTTCATGGAGCATGGTGATGATATTGGCCATGAAGCATTGTGATGAGTAGGTCGTGGAGCATTGGGCTGAAAATGTTCATAGACTATTGTGATGACAGGGGTCATGGAGCATTGTGATGAGAAGGGAATGGAGCATGGTGATAACAAGGTCCTGGAGCATTGTGATGAGAAAACAATGGAGACTTGTGATGACAATTCTCATGGCACATTCTGAAGAAAAGGGGCATGGATCATTGTGATTACAGGGGTCTTGGAACATTGTGATGACAAGGGCATGGAGCATTGTGAGGAGAAGACCAAGGAGCATTCTGATGGCATGCGTCATTGAGCTTTGTGATGACAATGGCATGGAGCATTGTGATCACATGGGTCTTGGAGCATTGTGATGAAAAGGGCATGGATCATTGTGATGAAAAAGGCATGGAGCCTTGTCATGACAGGGTTCAAGGAACATACAGACAACAAGTGTCAGGGAGCATTTTGATGATAAGTGTATTGAGCATTGTGATGACAAAGTTCATGGAGCATTGTGATGAGAAGACCATGGATAATTGTGATGACGAGCGTCATGTGGCATTGTGATGACAAGTGTTATGGAATATTGTGATCAGAAGGGTTTAGAGCATTGTTATGACAGAGGTGATGGAGCATTTTGATTTCATTGTGATGACAATAGCATGAAGCATTATGATGATGGGCATGGTGCATTGTGATGACAGGGTTCATGGATCATTGAGATGAAATGGGGCATAGAGCATTGTGATTACAGTGTTCTTGGAGCATTGTGATGAGAAGGGTAATGGAGCATTGTGATGATAAGGCCATGGAACATTGTGATGGCAGGGGTCATGGAGCATTGTTATGAGAGTGGTAAGGGAGCATTGTGATGCAAGGGCATGGAACATAGTGATGAGAAGGCCATGGAGCATTCTGATGACATCTGTCATGGAGCTTTGTGATGACAAGGGCATGGAGCACTGTGATGCCAAGTGTCATGGAACTTTGTGATGAAAAAGGTCATGGAGCATTTTGATGTCAAGGGCGTTGTGCATTGTGATGAGAAATGTAGGGAGCATTCTCATGACAGGGTCTTTGAGCAATTTGATGAAAAGTGTCATGGATCATTTTGATGACAGGTGTTATGGAACATTGTGATGTCAGGGGTCATCGAACATTGTGATGATAAGTGCATGTAGCATTGTGATGACAGAAGTGAGGGAGTATTGTGACAAATAGTGATGTAGCATTGTGATATCAGTGGTTAGAGAACATTTTGATTAGAAGTGCATGGAGCACTGTGATGTCAAATTTTATGGAGCATTGTGATGACAAGATTGTGGAGCACTGTGATGACAAGCGCATGGTGCATTGTGATGACATGTGTCATGCAGCATTGTGCTGACAAGATCATGGAGCATTGTGATGACAAGGGTCAAAGAGCATTGTGATGAAAAGTTCATGGAGCATTGTGGTTAAAAAGGTCATAGAGACTGTTGATGACCAGGGCAAGGACCATTGTGATGACAAAGGTCATGAAGCATTGTGATGAATGGAGTCACGGAGCATTGTGATGACAGGGGTATTGGAACATTGTGATGACAAGGGCATGGAACATTGCTCTAATAAGTTTCATGGATTATTGTGATGACAGTTGGAATGGCGCATTGTGATGACAAGGGCATGGATCATTGTGATTACAAGTGTCATGGAGCACTGGGCTGAATATGTTCATGGAGTGTTGTGATGACAGGGGTCATGGAGCATTGTGATGACTAGGGAATGGAGCATTGTGATGACAAGAGTCCCGGATCATTGCGTTGTCAGGTGTCATGGAGTGTTGTGATGACAGTGGTCATGGAGCATTGTGATGATATTGGCCATGGAGCATTGTGAGGTGTAGGTCGTGGAGCATTGGGCTGAAAATGTTTATGGACTATTGTGATGACAGGGGTCATGGAGCATTGTGATGACAAGGGAATGGAGCATGGTGATGACAAGAGCCTGGAGCATTGTGATGAGAAGTCCATGGAGACATGTGATGACAAGTCTCATGGAGCATGCTGATGAAAAGGGGCATGGAGCATTGTGATTACAGGGGTCTTGGAGCATTGTGATGAATAGGGCATGGATTATTTTGATGAAAAGGCATGGAGACTTTCCTGATAGGGTTCAAGGAGCATACTGACGACAAGTGTCAGGGAGCATTGTGATGCCAAGTGTATTGAGAATTGTGATGACAAAGATCATGGACCATTGTGATGAGAAGACCATGGATAATTGTGATGATGAGCGTCATGGGGTGTTGTGGTGATAAGTGTTATGGAACATTGTGATCACAAGGGTTTGGAGCATTATGATGACAGAGATCATGTAGAATATTGATTTCATTGTGATGACAATAGCCTGAAGCATTATGATGACGGACATGTTGCATTGTGAAGACAGGGTTCATGGAGCATTGAGATGAAAAGGGGCATGGAGCATTGTGTTTATAGGGATCTTGGAGCATTGTGATGACAAGGGCATGCAGCATTGTGATGTGAAGCCAATGGAACATTCTGATGACATGCGTCATGGAGCTTTGTGATGACAAGGGCATGGAACATTGTGATTTAAGGGGCCTTCAGCATTGTGATGACAGCTGTCATGGAACCTTGTGATGACTAGACCGTGGAACATTGTGATGGCAGGGGTCGTGGTGCATTGTTATGACAGAGGTAATGGAGCATTGTGGTGAGAAGGGTATGGATCATTGGTCTGAAATGTTTCAGGGATTATTGTGATGAGAGTGGGCATGGAGCATTGTGATGACAAGTGTCATGGAGCTTTGTGAAGACAAAGGCATTGAGCAATATGATGGGAGTGTTCATGGAGCATTGTGATGACAATGACATGGAGCATTGTGATGCCAAGGGTCATGGAGATTTGTGATGACATGTCATGGAGCATTTTGATGACAATGGCATGGTGCATTGTGATGAGAAGGGCAGGGATCATTTTGATGACCGGGTCATGCAGCAATTTGATGAAAAGTGTAATGGAACATTTTGATGACAGGGGTTAGAGAACATTGTGATGTCAGGGGTCTTGGAGCTTTGGGATGAAAAGGATCATGGAGCATTTTGATGACAGGGGTTATGGAACATTGTGATGTCAGGGGTCATGGAACACTGTGAAGATAAGGGGATGTAGCAGTGTGATGACAGGGTCATGGAATATTTTGATTACAGGGGTGAGGGAGTATTGGGATGACTAGTGATGGAACACTGTGATGTATCTGGTGAGAGAGCATTTTGATGAGAAGTGCATGGAGCACTGTGATTACAAGGTTTATGGAGCATGTAAATAACAAGTTTGTGGACCGTTGTGATGAAATGTGTGTGACACATTTTGAAGACAATTGTCATGGAGCAATGTTCTCACAAAGAAATGGAGCATTTTGATAACAAGGGTCACAGAAAATTGTGATGAAATGTTCATGGAGCATTGTGGTTACAAAGGTCACAGAGCCTTGTGATGACACGTGCATGGACCATTGTGATGACAAACGTTATGAAACATTGTGATGACTGGAGTCACGGAGCATTGTGATGACAGTGGTCATGGAGCATTGTGCTGATAAAGGCATAGAGCATTGTGATGACAAGGGTCAAAGAGCATTGTGATGAAAAGTTCATGGAGCATTGTGGTTATAAAGGTCACAGAGACTGTTGATGACGATGACATGGACAATTGTGGTGAGAAAGGTCATGAAGCATTGTGATGACTGGGGTCACGGAGCATTGTGATGACAGGGGTCATGAAGCATTGTGATAACAAGGACATGGAGCATTGTGATGACAAGGGCATGGAATATTCGTCTAATATGTTTCATGGATTATTGCGATGACAGTTGGAATGGTGCATTGTGATGACAAGGGCATGGAGCATTGTGATGACCAGGTCATGCAGTATTGTGAAGACAGGTGTCAGGGAGCATTATGATGACATATGTAATGGCACATTGTGATGCCAATGGCATGGAACATTGGGATGCCAAGTGTCATGGAGGATTCTGATGACAAAGGTTATGGAGCATTGTGATGACAATGGCTTGGAGCATTGTGATGACAAGGGTCAGGGAGCATTGTGCTGACAAGTGCATGGAGAATTGTGATGACAAGGGTCATGGAGCATTCTGATGAAAAGCTTGTGGAGTATTTTGATGACAATGTCATGGAGCATTGTGATGAAAACGGCATGGGGCATTGTGTTGAAAAAGACATGGAGCCTTTTTGTGACAGGGTTCAAGGAGCATTCTGACGACAAGTGTCAGGGAGCATTGTGATGACAAGTGTATTGAGAATTGTGATGACAAAGGTCATGGAGCATTGCGATGAAAAGGGCATGGAGTATTGTGATGACAAGCATCATGGAGCGTTGTGATGACAAGTGTTATGGAACATTATGATCACAAGAGTTTGGAGCATTGTGATGACAGAGGTCATGGATCATTTTGATTTCAAGCAGCATGGAGCATTGTGAGGACAAGGGCATGAAGAAAGGTGATCCCACGTTTCATGGAGGATTGTGATGACAATGGAAATGGAGTATTGGGATGACAAGCGCATAGGGCATTGTAATGACAAGGTCATGTAGCATTTTGCTGACAAAGGCATGGAGCATTGTAATGACATGTGTCATGGAGCACTGTGATGACAAGCGTCACGGATCATTGTGAATACCGGGGTCATGGAGCATTGGGATGACAAGTGCATGGATCATTGTGATGACAGTGTCATGGAGCACTGGGCGGAAAATTTTCATGGAGTGTTGTGATGACAGGGGTCATGGAGCATTGTGATGACTAGGGAATGGAGCATTGTGATGACAAGAGTCCCGGATCATTGTGTCGTCAGGTGTCATGGAATGATGTGATGACAGTGGTCATGGAGCTTTGAGATGATATTGGCCATGGAGCATTGTGATGAATAGGTCGTGGAACATTTGGCTGAAAATATTCATGGATTATTGTGATGACAGGGGTCATGGAGCATTGTGATGACAAGGTAATGGAGCATGGTGATGACAAGGTCCTGGAGCATTGTGTTGAGAAGACCATGGATACATATAATGACAATTCTCATGGAGCATTCTGATGAAAAGGGGCATGGAACATTGTAATTACAGGGGTCTTGGAGCATTGTGATGATTAGGGCATGGAACACTGGATACATCGGTCATGGGTCATGGAGCTTTGTGATGACAAGTCATGGAGCATTGTGATGACAAGGGCATGGATCATTGTGATGACAGGGCCATGGAGCTTTGGTCTGACAAGATTCATAGATTATTGTGATGACAGTGGACATGGTGCATTGTGATGACAAGGGCATGGATCATTGTGAAGAGCAGGTCATGGAGTATTGTGAAGACAGGTGTCAGGGAACATTGTGATGACATATGTCATGATCCATTGCGATGACATTGGCTGGGAGTATTGTGATGCCAAATGTAATGGAGGATTGTGATGACAAATATAATGGAGCATTGTGATGACTAGGGCTTGGAGCATTATGATGACAATGGCCATTGAGAATTTTCATGACAAGGTCGTGAAGCATTGTGATGAAAATTTCCTGGAACACTGTGATGAGAAAACCATGGAGCCTTGTGATGACATGTCTCCTGTAGCATACTGATGAAAATGGGCATGGAACATTGTGATAAGAGGGGTCTTGGCACATTGTGATGACAAGGGCATGGAGCATTGTGAGGAGAAGGCCAAGGAGCATTCTGATGGCATGCGTCATTGAGCTATGTGATGACAAGGGCATGGAGCACTGTGATAACAGGGGTCTTGGAGCATTGTGATGAAAAGGGCATGGATCATTGTGATGAAAAATGCATGGAGCCTTGTCATGACAGGATTCAAGGAGCATGCAGACAACGAGTGTCAGGGAACATTTTGATGACAACTGTACTGAGCATTGTGATGACAAAGGTCATGGAGCATTGTGATGACTGGAGTCACGGAGCATTGTGATGACAGGGGTCATGGAGCATTGTGATAACAAGGGTATGGAGCATTGTGATGGCAAGGTCATGGAGCATTGGTCTAATAAGTTTCATGGATTAATGCGATGACATTTGGAATGGTGCATTGTGATGACAAGGCCATGGAGAATTGTGATGACCAGGTCATGGAGTATTGTGAAGACAGGTGTCAGCGAGCATTGTGATGACATATGTAATGGCCCATTGTGATGACAATGGCATGGAGCACTTTGATGCCAAGTGTCATGGAGGATTCTGATGACAAAGGTAATGGAGCATTTTGATGACAATGGCTTGAAGCATTGTGATGACAAGGGTCAGGGAGCATTGTGCTGACAAGTGCATGGAGAATTGTGATGACAAGGGTCATGGAGTATTCTGATGACAAGCTTGTGGACTATTTTGATGACAATGGCATGGAGCATTCTGATGAAAACGGCATGGGGCATTGTGATGAAAAAGGCATGGAGTCTTTTCGTTAAAGGGGTCAAGGAGCATTCTGACGACAAGTGTCAGGGAGCATTGTGATGACAAGTGTATTCAGAATTGTGATGAGAAAGGTCATGGAGCATTGTGATGAAATGGGCATGGAGTATTGTGATTACAGGCATCATGGAGAGTTGTGATGACAAGTGTTATGGAACATTGTGATCACAAGAGTTTGGAGCTTTGTGATGACTGAGGTCATAGATCATTTTGATTTCAAGGAGCATGGAGCATTGTGATGACAAGGGCATGAAGCAATGTGATCCCACGTTTTATGGAGGATTGTGATGACAATGGAAATGGAGTATTGTGATGACAAGCGCATAGAGCATTGTAATGACAAGGTCATGTAGCATTTTGCTGACAAAGGCATGGAGCATTGTAATGACATGTGTCATGGAGCACTGTGATGACAAGCGTCACGGATCATTGTGAATACACGGTTCATGGAGCATTGGGATTACAAGTTCATGGATAATTTTGATTAAAAGTGTCATGGAGCACTGGGCTGAAAATTTTCATGGAGTGTTGTGATGACAGGGGTCATGGAGCATTGTGATGACAAGAGTCCCGGATCATTGTGTCATCAGGTGTCATGGAGTGTTGTGATGACAGTGGTCATGGAGTTTTGAGATGATATTGGCCATGGAGCATGGTGATGAATAGGTCGTGGATCATTGGGCTGAAAATATTCATGAATTATTGTGATGACAGAGGTCATGGAGCATTGATATGGCAAGGTAATGGAGCATGGTGATGACAAGTTCCTGGAGCATTGTGATGAGAAGACCATGGATACTTATGATGACAATTCTCATGGAGCATTCTGATTAAAAGGGGCATGGAGCATTAGGACTACAGGGGTCTTGGAGCATTGTGATGACTAGGGCATGGAACACTGTGATACACGGGTCATGGGTCATGGAGCTTTGTGAAGACAAGTCATCGAGCATTGTGATGACAAGGGCATGGAGCATTGTGATGACAGGGGCATGGAGCATTGGTCTGACAAGATTCAGAGATTATTGTGATGACAGTGGACAAGGTGCATTGTGATGACAAGGGCATGGATCATTGTTAAGAGAAGGTCATGGAGTATTGTGAAGACAGGTGTCAGGGAGAATTGTGATGACATATGTCATGGTCCATTGCGATGACAATGGCTGGGAGTATTGTGATGCCAAATGTAATGGAGGATTGTGATGAAAAATATAAAGGAGCATTGTAATGACTAGGGCTTGGAGCATTATGATGACATTGGCCACTGAGAATTTTCATGACGAGGTCGTGAAGCATTGTGATGACAAGTTCCTGGAGCATTGTGATGAGAAAACCATGGAGCCTTGTGATGACAAGTCTCCTGGAGCATACTGATGAAATGGGGCATGGAGCATTGTGATAAGAGGGGTCTTGGCACATTGTGATGACAAGGGCATGGAGCATTGTGAGGAGAAGGCCAAGGAGCATTCTGATGGCATGCGTCATTGAGCTTTCTGATGACAAGGGCATTGAGCACTGTGATTACAGGGTTCTTGGAGCATTGTGATGAAAAAGGCATGGAGCCTTGTCATGACAGAGTTCAAGTACCATGCAGACAACAAGTGTCAGGGAACATTTTGATGACAAGTGTACTGAGCATTGTGATGACAAAGGTCATGGAGCACTGTGATGAGAAGTCCATGGATAACTGTGATGACGAGTGTCATGGGGCATTGTGATGACAAGTGATATGGAATATTGTGATCACAAGGGTTTGGGTCATTGTTATAACAGAGGTCATGGAGCATTTTGATTTCATTGTGATGACAATAGCATGAAGCATTATGATGATGGGCATGGTGCATTGTGATGACATTGTTCATGGATCATTGAGATGAAAAGGGGCATAGAGCATTGAGATTACAGTGTTCTTGGAGCATTGTGATGAGAAGTGTCATGGAGCCTTGTGATGACAAGGCCATGGAACATCGTGATGGCAGGAGTCATGGAGCATTGTTATGACAGTGTTAATGGAGCATTGTGATGGCAAGGGCATGGAGCATTGTGATGACAAGTCATGGAGCATTTTGATGACAAGGGTGTGGTGCATTTTGATGAGAAGGGCAGGGAGCATTTTAATGACAGGGTCATGGAACAATTTGATGAAAAGTGTCATGGAACATTTTGATGACAGGTGTTATGGAACATTGTGATGTCTGGGGTCATGGAGCATATTGATGAAAAGGATCATGGAGCAGTTTGATGATAGGTGTTATGGAACATTTTGATATCAGGTGTCATCGAACATTGTGATCATATGTGAATGTAGCATTGTGATGACAGATGCCATGAAACATTGTGATGACAGTGGTGAGGGAGTATTGTGACAAACAGTCATGTAGCATTGTGATATCAGTGGTGAGAGAGCATTTTCATGAGAAGCGCATGGAGCATTGTGATGACAAGTTTTATGGAGCATTGTGATGACAAATTTGTGGAGCATTGTGATGACAAGCGCATGGTGCATTGTGATGACATGTGTCACGGAGCATTGTGCTGAGAAAGGCATAGAGCATTTTGATGACAAGGGTCATAGAGCATTGTGATGAAAATTTCATGGAGCATTGTGGTTAAAAAGGTCACAGAGACTGTTGATGACGAGGACATGGACAATTGTGATGACAAAGTTCATGAAGCATTGTGATGACTGCAGTCACGGAGAATTGTGATGACAGGGGTCATGGATCATTGTGATAACAAGGGCATGGAGCATTGTGATGACAAGCGGATGGAACAGTGGTCTATTTAGTTTCATGGATTATTGTGATGACAGTTGGAATGGGGCATTGTGATGACAAGGGCGTGGAGCATTGTGATGCCAATTGTCATGTAGGATTCTGCTGACAAAGGTAATTGAGCATTGTGATGACAATGGCTTGGAGCATTGTGATGACAAGGGTAAAGGAGCATTGTGCTGAGAAGTGCATGGAAAATTGTGATGACAAAGGTCATGGAACATTCTGATGACAAGCTTGCGGAGTATTTTGATGACAATGGCATGGAGCATTGTGATGGAAATGGCATGGGGCATTGTGATGAAAAAGGCATGGAGCCTTTTCTTGACAGGGTTCAAGGAGCATTCTGACGACAAGGGTCAGGGAGCATTCTGATGACAAGTGTATTGACAATTGTGATGAGAAAGGTCATGGAGCATTGTGATGAAAAGGGCATGGAGTACTGTGATGACAGGCATCATGGAGCGTTGTGATGACAAGTGTTATGGAACATTGTAATCACAAGGGATTTGAGCATTTTGATGACAGTGGTCATGGATCATTTTGATTTCAAGGAGCATGGAGCACTGTGATGACAAGTGCATGAAGCCATGTGATCCCAAGGTTCATGGAGGACTGTGATGACAATGGTAGGGTGTATTGTGATGACAAGCGCATAGAACATTGTAATGACAAGGCCATGTACCATTTTGCTGACAAAGGCATGGAGCATTGTGATGACAGGTGTCATGGAGCACTGTGATGACAAGCGTCACGGAGCATTGTGAATACAGGGGTCATGGAGCATTGGGATGACAAGTGCATGGATCATTGTGATGGCAATGTTCATGGAGCATTGGGCTGAAAATGTTCATGGAGTATTGTGATGAGAGGGGTCATGGAGCATTGTGATGACTAGGGTATGTAGAATTCTGATGACGAGAGTCCTGGATCATTGTATTGTCAGGTGTCATGGAGTGTTGTGATGACAGTGGTCATTTAGAATTGTGATGATATTGGCCATGGAGCATTGTGATTATAAGGTCATGGAGCATTTGGCTGAAAATATGCATGGAGTATTTTTATGACAAGGGAATGTAGCATTGTGATGACAAAGTCCTGGAGCATTGTGATGAGAAGACCATGGAGTCTTGTGATGAGAAGTCTCATGGAGCATTCTGATGAAAAGGGGCATGGAGCATTGTGATTACAGGGGTCTTGGAGCATTGTAATGACAAAGGCATGGATCATGGTGATGAGAAGGCCATGGAGCATTCTGATGACATGCGTCATGGAGCTTTGTGATGACAAGGGCATGGAGCATTGTGATTACAGGGATCTTGGAGCATTGTGATGAAAAGGGCATCGATCATTGTGAAGAAAAAGGCATAGAGCCTTGTCATGACAGTGTTCAAGGAGCATACTGACGACAAGTGTCAGGGAGCATTGTGATGACAAGTGTATTGAGCGTTGTGATGACAAAGGTCATGGAGCATTGTGATGAGAAGACCATATATAACTGTGATGATGAGCGTCCTGGGGTGTGGTGATGATAAGTGTTATGGACGATTGTGATCACAAGGTTTCGGAGTATTATGATGACAGAGGTCATGGAGCATTTTGATTTCATTGTGATGACAATAGCCTGAAGCATTATGATGATGGGCATGGTGCATTGTGATGACAGTTTTCATGGAGCACTGAGATGAAAAGGGGCATGGAGAATTGTGATTACAGGTGTCTTGGAGCATTGTGATGACAAGGGCATGGAGCATTGTAATGTGAAGGACATGGAACATTCTGATGACATGCGTCAGGGAGCTTTGTGATTACAACGGCATGGAGCATTGTGATTACAGGGGTCTTGAGCATTGTGATGAGAAAGGTCATGGAGCATTGTGATGACAAGGCCATGTAACATCGTGATGGCAGGGGTCATGGAGCATTGTGCTGACAAGTGCATAGAACATTGTGATGACAAGGGTCAAAGAGCACTGTGATGAAAAGTTCATGGAGCATTGTGGTTAAAAATGTCACAGAGGCTGTTGATGACGAGGGCATGGACCACTGTGATGACAAAGGTCATGAAGCATTGTGATGACTGGAGTCACGGAGCACTGTGATGACAGTGGTCATGGAGCATTGTGATAACAAGGGCATGGAGCATTGTGATGACCAGGTCATGCAGTATTGTGAAGACAGGTGTCAGGGAGCATTGTGATGGCATGCGTAATGGCCCATTTTGATGACAATGGCATGGAGCATTGTGATGCCAAGTGTCATGAAGAATTCTGATGACAAAGGTAAAGGAGCATTGTGATGACAATGGCTTGGAGCATTGTGATGACAAGGGTCAGGGAGCACTGTGCTGACAAGTGCATGGAGATTTGTGATGACAAGTGTCATGGAGCATTCTGATGACAAGCTTTTGGAGTATTTTGATGACAATGGCATGGAACATTGTGATGAAAACGGCACGGGGCATTGTTATGAAAGAGGCATGGAGCCTTTTCGTGACAGGGTTCAAGGAGCATATTGCTGACAAGTGTCAGGGAGCATTGTGATGACAAGTGTATTGAGAATTGTGATGAGAAAGGTCATGGAGCATTGTGATGAAAAGGGCATGGAGTATTGTGATGACAGGCATCATGGAGCGTTGTGATGACAAGAGTTATGGAACATTGTGATCACAAGGGTTTGGAGCATTGTGATGACAGAGGTCATGGATCATTTTGATTTAAAGGTGCATGGAGCATTGTGATGACAAGGGCATGAAGCAATGTGATCCCAAGGTTCATGGAGGATTGTGGTGACAATGGAAATGGAGTATTGTGATGACAAGCGCATACAGCAGTGTAATGACAAGGTCATGTAGCATTTTGCTGACAAATGCATGGAGCATTGTGATGACATGTGTCATGAGGCACTGTGATGACAAGCGTCACGGAGCATTGTGAATACAGGGGTCATGGACCATTGGGATGACAAGGGCATGGATCACTGTGATGACAAGTGTCATGGAGCACTGGGCTGAAAATGTTCATGGAGTGTTTTGATGACAGGGGTCATGGAGCATTGTGATGACTAGGGAATGGAGCATTGTGATGACAAGAGTCCCGGATCATTGTGTTGTCGGTTGTCATGGAGTGTTGTGATGACAGTGGTCATGGAGCATTGTGATGATATTGGCCATGGAGCATTGTGATGAGTAGGTCATGGAGCATTGGGCTGAAAATGTTCATGGATTATTGTAATGATAGTGGTCAAGGAGCATTGTGATGACACGGGAATGGAGCATGGTGATGACAGGGTCCTGGAGCATTGTGATGAGAAGACCATGGAGTCTTGTGATGACAAGTCTCATGGAGCATTCTGATGAAAAGGGGCATGGAGCATTGTGATTACAGGGGTCTTGGAGCATTGTGATGACTAAGGCACGGAGCATTGTGATGAGAAGGACATGGAGCATTCTGATGACATGCGTCATGGAATTTTTTGATGACAAGGGCATGGAGCATTGTGATTACAGGGATCTTGGAGCATTGTGATGAAAAGGCCATGGATCATTGTGATGAAAAAGGCATGGAGCCTTGTCATGACAGGGTTCAAGGAGCATACTGACGACAAGTGTCAGGGAGCATTGTGATGACAAGTGTTTTAAGCACTGTGATGACAAAGATTATGGAGCATTGTGATGAGAAGACCATGGATAATTGTGATGATGAGCGTCATGGGGTGTTGTGATGATAAGTGTTATGGAACATTGTGATCACAAGGTTTCGGAGTATTATGATGACAGAGGTCATGGAGCATTTTGATTTCATTGTGATGACAATAGCCTGAAGCATTATGATGATGGGCATGGTGCATTGTGATGACAGTTTTCATGGAGCACTGAGATGAAAAGGGGCATGGAGAATTGTGATTACAGGTGTCTTGGAGCATTGTGATGACAAGGGCATGGAGCATTGTAATGTGAAGGACATGGAACATTCTGATGACATGCGTCAGGGAGCTTTGTGATTACAACGGCATGGAGCATTGTGATTACAGGGGTCTTGAGCATTGTGATGAGAAAGGTCATGGAGCATTGTGATGACAAGGCCATGTAACATCGTGATGGCAGGGGTCATGGAGCATTGTGCTGACAAGTGCATAGAACATTGTGATGACAAGGGTCAAAGAGCACTGTGATGAAAAGTTCATGGAGCATTGTGGTTAAAAATGTCACAGAGACTGTTGATGACGAGGGCATGGACCATTGTGATGACAAAGGTCATGAAGCATTGTGATGACTGGAGTCACGGAGCACTGTGATGACAGTGGTCATGGAGCATTGTGATAACAAGGGCATGGAGCATTGTGATGACCAGGTCATGCAGTATTGTGAAGACAGGTGTCAGGGAGCATTGTGATGGCATGCGTAATGGCCCATTTTGATGACAATGGCATGGAGCATTGTGATGCCAAGTGTCATGAAGAATTCTGATGACAAAGGTAAAGGAGCATTGTGATGACAATGGCTTGGAGCATTGTGATGACAAGGGTCAGGGAGCACTGTGCTGACAAGTGCATGGAGATTTGTGATGACAAGTGTCATGGAGCATTCTGATGACAAGCTTTTGGAGTATTTTGATGACAATGGCATGGAACATTGTGATGAAAACGGCACGGGGCATTGTTATGAAAGAGGCATGGAGCCTTTTCGTGACAGGGTTCAAGGAGCATATTGCTGACAAGTGTCAGGGAGCATTGTGATGACAAGTGTATTGAGAATTGTGGTGAGAAAGGTCATGGAGCATTGTGATGAAAAGGGCATGGAGTATTGTGATGACAGGCATCATGGAGCGTTGTGATGACAAGAGTTATGGAACATTGTGATCACAAGGGTTTGGAGCATTGTGATGACAGAGGTCATGGATCATTTTGATTTAAAGGTGCATGGAGCATTGTGATGACAAGGGCATGAAGCAATGTGATCCCAAGGTTCATGGAGGATTGTGGTGACAATGGAAATGGAGTATTGTGATGACAAGCGCATACAGCAGTGTAATGACAAGGTCATGTAGCATTTTGCTGACAAATGCATGGAGCATTGTGATGACATGTGTCATGAGGCACTGTGATGACAAGCGTCACGGAGCATTGTGAATACAGGGGTCATGGACCATTGGGATGACAAGGGCATGGATCACTGTGATGACAAGTGTCATGGAGCACTGGGCTGAAAATGTTCATGGAGTGTTTTGATGACAGGGGTCATGGAGCATTGTGATGACTAGGGAATGGAGCATTGTGATGACAAGAGTCCCGGATCATTGTGTTGTCGGTTGTCATGGAGTGTTGTGATGACAGTGGTCATGGAGCATTGTGATGATATTGGCCATGGAGCATTGTGATGAGTAGGTCATGGAGCATTGGGCTGAAAATGTTCATGGATTATTGTAATGATAGTGGTCAAGGAGCATTGTGATGACACGGGAATGGAGCATGGTGATGACAGGGTCCTGGAGCATTGTGATGAGAAGACCATGGAGTCTTGTGATGACAAGTCTCATGGAGCATTCTGATGAAAAGGGGCATGGAGCATTGTGATTACAGGGGTCTTGGAGCATTGTGATGACTAAGGCACGGAGCATTGTGATGAGAAGGACATGGAGCATTCTGATGACATGCGTCATGGAATTTTTTGATGACAAGGGCATGGAGCATTGTGATTACAGGGATCTTGGAGCATTGTGATGAAAAGGCCATGGATCATTGTGATGAAAAAGGCATGGAGCCTTGTCATGACAGGGTACAAGGAGCATACTGACAACAAGTGTCAGGGAGCATTGTGATGACAAGTGTTTTAAGCACTGTGATGACAAAGATTATGGAGCATTGTGATGAGAAGACCATGGATAATTGTGATGATGAGCGTCATGGGGTGTTGTGATGATAAGTGTTATGGAACATTGTGATCACAAGGTTTCGGAGTATTATGATGACAGAGGTCATGGAGCATTTTGATTTCATTGTGATGACAATAGCCTGAAGCATTATGATGATGGGCATGGTGCATTGTGATGACAGTTTTCATGGAGCACTGAGATGAAAAGGGGCATGGAGAATTGTGATTACAGGTGTCTTGGAGCATTGTGATGACAAGGGCATGGAGCATTGTAATGTGAAGGACATGGAACATTCTGATGACATGCGTCAGGGAGCTTTGTGATTACAACGGCATGGAGCATTGTGATTACAGGGGTCTTGAGCATTGTGATGAGAAAGGTCATGGAGCATTGTGATGACAAGGCCATGTAACATCGTGATGGCAGGGGTCATGGAGCATTGTGCTGACAAGTGCATAGAACATTGTGATGACAAGGGTCAAAGAGCACTGTGATGAAAAGTTCATGGAGCATTGTGGTTAAAAATGTCACAGAGACTGTTGATGACGAGGGCATGGACCACTGTGATGACAAAGGTCATGAAGCATTGTGATGACTGGAGTCACGGAGCACTGTGATGACAGTGGTCATGGAGCATTGTGATAACAAGGGCATGGAGCATTGTGATGACCAGGTCATGCAGTATTGTGAAGACAGGTGTCAGGGAGCATTGTGATGGCATGCGTAATGGCCCATTTTGATGACAATGGCATGGAGCATTGTGATGCCAAGTGTCATGAAGAATTCTGATGACAAAGGTAAAGGAGCATTGTGATGACAATGGCTTGGAGCATTGTGATGACAAGGGTCAGGGAGCACTGTGCTGACAAGTGCATGGAGATTTGTGATGACAAGTGTCATGGAGCATTCTGATGACAAGCTTTTGGAGTATTTTGATGACAATGGCATGGAACATTGTGATGAAAACGGCACGGGGCATTGTTATGAAAGAGGCATGGAGCCTTTTCGTGACAGGGTTCAAGGAGCATATTGCTGACAAGTGTCAGGGAGCATTGTGATGACAAGTGTATTGAGAATTGTGATGAGAAAGGTCATGGAGCATTGTGATGAAAAGGGCATGGAGTATTGTGATGACAGGCATCATGGAGCGTTGTGATGACAAGAGTTATGGAACATTGTGATCACAAGGGTTTGGAGCATTGTGATGACAGAGGTCATGGATCATTTTGATTTAAAGGTGCATGGAGCATTGTGATGACAAGGGCATGAAGCAATGTGATCCCAAGGTTCATGGAGGATTGTGGTGACAATGGAAATGGAGTATTGTGATGACAAGCGCATACAGCAGTGTAATGACAAGGTCATGTAGCATTTTGCTGACAAATGCATGGAGCATTGTGATGACATGTGTCATGAGGCACTGTGATGACAAGCGTCATGGAGCATTGTGAATACAGGGGTCATGGACCATTGGGATGACAAGGGCATGGATCACTGTGATGACAAGTGTCATGGAGCACTGGGCTGAAAATGTTCATGGAGTGTTTTGATGACAGGGGTCATGGAGCATTGTGATGACTAGGGAATGGAGCATTGTGATGACAAGAGTCCGGGATCATTGTGTTGTCGGTTGTCATGGAGTGTTGTGATGACAGTGGTCATGGAGCATTGTGATGATATTGGCCATGGAGCATTGTGATGAGTAGGTCATGGAGCATGGTGATGACAGGGTCCTGGAGCATTGTGATGAGAAGACCATGGAGTCTTGTGATGACAAGTCTCATGGAGCATTCTGATGAAAAGGGGCATGGAGCATTGTGATTACAGGGGTCTTGGAGCATTGTGATGACTAAGGCACGGAGCATTGTGATGAGAAGGACATGGAGCATTCTGATGACATGCGTCATGGAATTTTTTGATGACAAGGGCATGGAGCATTGTGATTACAGGGATCTTGGAGCATTGTGATGAAAAGGGCATGGAGCATTGTGATTACAGGGATCTTGGAGCATTGTGATGAAAAGGCCATGGATCATTGTGATGAAAAAGGCATGGAGCCTTGTCATGACAGGGTTCAAGGAGCATACTGACGACAAGTGTCAGGGAGCATTGTGATGACAAGTGTTTTAAGCACTGTGATGACAAAGATTATGGAGCATTGTGATGAGAAGACCATGGATAATTGTGATGATGAGCGTCATGGGGTGTTGTGATGATAAGTGTTATGGAACATTGTGATCACAAGGTTTTGGAGCATTATGATGACAGAGGTCATGGAGAATATTGATTTCATTGTGATGACAATAGCCTGAAGCATTATGATGATGGGCATTGTGCACTGTGATAACAGGGTTCATAGAGCATTGAGATGAAAAGGGGCATGGAGCATTGTGTTTACAGTGGTCTTGGAGCATTGTGATGACAAGGGCATGGAGCATGGTGATGAGAATGCCATGGAACATTCTGATGACATGTGTCATGGAGCTTTGTGATGACAAAGGCATGGAGCATAGGGATTACAGGGGTCTTCAGCATTGTCATGACAAGTGTCATGGAACCTTGAGATGACTAGGTCGTGGAACATTTTGATGGCAGGGGTCATGGTGCATTGTTATGACAGAGGTAATGGATCATTGTGATAAGAACGGCATGGAACACTGGTCTCAAATGTTTCATGAATTATTGTGATGAGAGTGGGCATGGAACATTGTGATGACATGGGTACAGAACACTATGATACTTGGGTAATGGAGGATTGTAATGACAAGGGCATGGAGTATTGTGATGAGAAAGGCATGGAGCATTGTGATGACAAGTGTCATGGAGCTTTGTGATGACAAGGGCATTGAGCAATGTTATGAGTGGGTTCATGGAGCATTGTGATGACAATGACATGGATCATTGTGATTCCAAGGGTCATGGAGTTTTGTGACGACAAATCATGGAGCATTTTGATGACAAGGGCATGATGCATTGTGATGAGAAGGGCAGGGAGAATTTTGATGACCCGGTCATGAAGCAATTTGATGAAAAGTATAATAGAACATTTTGATGGCAGGGGTTATAGATCATTTTGATGTCAGGGGGCTTGGATCTTTAGGATGAAAAGGGTCATGGAGCATTTTGATGACAGGGGTCATGGAACATTGTGAAGATATGGGGATTTAGCAGTGTGATGACAGGGTCATGGAACATTGTGATTACAAGGGTGAGGGAGTATTGTGATGAGTAGTGATGGAACACTGTGATATCTCTGGTGAGAGAGCATTTTGATGAGAAGTGCATGGAGCATTGTGATTACAAAGTTTATGGAGCATTGCAATGACAAGGTTGTGGACCGTTGTGATGAAATGTGCGTGGCACATTGTGATGACAAGGGTCATGGAGCATTTTTCTGACAAAGACATGGAGCATTGTGATGACAATGGTAATGGAGTATAGTGATGACAAGCGCATAGAACATTGTAATGACAAGTTCATGTAGCATTTTGCTGACAAAGGCATGGAGCATTGTGATCACAGGTGTCATGGAGCACTGTGATGCCATGCGTCACAGAGCATTGTGAATACATGGGTCATGGAGCATTGGAATGAAAAGGGCATGGATAATTGTGATGACAAGCTTCATGGAAGATTGGGCTGAAAATGTTCATGGAGTGTTGTGATGACAGGCGTCATGGAGCATTGTGATGACAAGAGTCCCGGATCACTGTGTTGTCAGGGGTAATGGAGTGTTGTGATGACAGTGGTCATGGAGCATTGTGATGGTATTGGTCCTGGAGCATTGTGATGAGAAGTCCATGGAGACATATGATGACAAGTCTCATGGAGTATTCTGATGAAAAGGGGCATGGAGCATTGTGATTACTGTGGTCTTGGGGCATTGTTATGACAAGGGCATGGAGCATTGTGAAGAGAAGGACATGGAGCATTCTGATGAATGTGTCATGGAGCACTGTTATGACAAGTGCATGGAGCATTGTGATTACAGGTGTCTTGGAGCACTGTGATGAAAAGGGCATGGATCATTGTCATGAAAAAGGCATGGAGCCTTGTCATGACAGTGTCCAAGGAGCATACTGATGACAAGTGTCAGGGAGCATTGTGATGAAAAGTGTATTGAGCATTGTGATGACTAAGGTTATGGAGCTTAGTGATGAGAAGACCATGGATAACTGTGATTATGAGCATCATGGGTTGTTGTGATGATAAGTGTTATGGAATATTGTGATCACAACGGTTTGGAGCATTGTGGTTACAGAGGTCATGGAGCATTTTGATTTCCTTGTGATGACAATAGCCTGAAGCATTATGATGATGGGCATGGTGCATTGTGATGAGAAGGGCAGGGAGCAGTTTGAGGACAGGGTCATGCAGCAATTTGATGAAAATTTTAATGGTACATTTTGATGACAGGTGTTATAAAACATTGTGATGTCAGGGGTCATGGAGCTTTGGGATGAAAAGGGTCATGGAGCATTTTGATGACAGGGGTTGTGGAACACTGTGATGTCAGGGGTCATGGAACATTGTGATGATAGGGGATGTAGCATTGTGATGACAGGGGTCATGGAACATTGTGATTACAGGGGTGAGGGAGTAATGTGATGACTAGTGATGGAACATTATGATATCTCATGTGAGAGAGCATTTTGATGAGAAGTGCATGGAGCATTGGGATTACAAGGTTTATGGAGCATATCGTTGACAAGGTTGTGGACCGTTGTGATGAAAAGCGCGTGGCACATTGTGATGACAAGGGTCATGGAGCATTGTTCTGACAAAGGCATGGAGCATTGTGATGAAAAGCTCATGGAACATTGTGGTTACAAAGGTCACAAAGCCTTGTGATGACGCGGGCATGGACCACTGTGATGACAACGTTATGAAGCACTGTGATGACTGGAGTCACGGAGCATTGTGATGACAGGGGTCATGGAGCATTGTGATGAAAAGGGCATGGAGCATTGTGATGACAGAGTTCATGGAGAATTTTGATTTCATTGTGCTGACAATAGCCGGAAGCATTATGATGATGGGCATGATGCATTGTGATGACAGGGTTCATGGAGCATTGAGAAGAAAAGGGGCATGGAGCATTGTGATTAGAGGGGTCTTGGAACATTGTGATGACAAGTGTCATGGAGCCTTGTGATGACAAGGCCGTGGAACATTGTGATGGCAGGGGTCATGGAGCATTGTTATGACAGGGGCAATGGAGCATTGTGATGAGAAGGGCATGGAACATTTTGGTTAAAAAGGTCACAGAGACTGTTGATGATGAGGGCATGGACCATTGTGATGACAAAGTTCATGAAGCATTGTGATGACTGGATTCACGGAGCATTGTGATGACAGGGGTCATGGAGGATTGTGATAACAAGGGCATGGAGCACTGTGATGACAAGGGCATGGAACATTGGTCTAATAAGTTTCATGGATTATTGCGATGACAGTTGGAATGGAGCATTGTGATGACCAGGTCATGCTGTATTGTGAAGAGAGTTGTCAGGGAGCATTGTGATGACATATGTAATGGCCCATTGTGATGAGAATGGCATGGAGCATTGTGATGCCAAGTGTCATTGAAGATTCTGATGACAAAGGTAATGGAGCATTGTGATGACAATGGCTTGGAGCATTGTGATGACAAGGGTCAGGGAGCATTGTGCTGACTAGTGCATGGAGCATTGTGATGACAAGGGCATGGAGCATTGTGATGAGAAGGTCATGGAGTATTGTGAAGACAGGTGTCAGGGAGCATTGTGATGACATATGTCATGGTCCATTGCGATGACAAAGGCAGGGAGCATTGTGATGCCAAATGTAATGGAGGATTGTGATGGCAAATATAATGGAGCATTGTGATGATTAGGGCTGGCAGCATATGATGACGATGGCCATTGAGAATTTTCATGACAAGGTCGTGAAGCATTGTGATGACAATGTCCTGCAGTTTTTTATGATAAAACCATGGATCCTTGTGAAGACAAGTCTCATGGAGCATACTGATGAAAAGGGGCATGGAGCATTCTGATTACAGGGGTCTTGGAACATTGTGATAACAAGGGCATGGAGTACTGTGATGACAAAGGCATGGAGCATTGGTCTAATAAGTTTCATGGATTATTGTGAAGACAGTTGGAATGGCTCATTGTGATGACTAGGGCATGGAGCATTGTCATGACCAAGTCATGCAGTATTGTGAAGAGAGGTGTCAGGGAGCAATGTGATGACAAGTGTATTGAGAAATGTGATGACAAAGGTCATGGAGCATTTTGATGAAAAGGGCATGTAGCATTGTGATGACAGGAGTCTTTGAACATTGTGATGACAGGGGTGAGGGAGTATTGTGACAAATAGTGATGTAGCATTATAATATCAGTGGTGAGAGAGCATTTTGATGAGAAGTGCGTGGAGCATTGTGATGACAAATTTTAAGGAGCATTGTGATGACAAGATTGTGGAGCACTCTGATGACAAGCGCATGGTGCATTGTGATGACATGGGTCATGGACATTTGTGCTGACAAGCGCATGGAGCATTGTGATGACATGGGTCATGGAGCACTGTGTTGACAAGCGCTTGGAGCATTGTGATGACAAGGGTCAAAGAGCATTGTGAGGAAAAGTTCATGGAGCATTGTGGTTAAACAGGTCACAGAGTCTGTTGATGACGAGGGCATGGACCATTGTGATGACAAAGGTCATGAAGCATTGTGATGAGTAGGTCGTGGAGCATTGGGCTGAAAATATTCATGGATTATTGTGATGACAGGGGTCATGGAGCATTGTGATGACAAGGGAATGGAGCATGGTGATGACAAGGTCCTGGAGCATTGTGATGAGAAGACCATGTAGACTTGTGATGACAAGTCTCATGGAGCATTCTGATGAAAAGGGGCATGGAGCATTGTGATTACAGGGGTCTTGGAGCATTGTGATGACAAGGGCATGGAGCATTGTGATGAGAAGGCCATGAAGCATTCTGATGACATGCGTCATGGAGCATTTTGATGACAAGGGCATGGAGCATTGTGATTACAGGGATCTTGGAGCATTTTGATGAAAATGGCATGGATTATTGTGATGGAAAAAGCATGGAGCCTTGTCATGAAAGGGTTCAAGGAGCATAATGACGACAAGTGTCACGGAGCATTGTGATGACAAGTGTATTGAGCCTTGTGATGATAATGATCATGGAGCATTGTGATGAGAAGACCATGGATAATTGTGATGATGAGCGTCATGGGGAGTTGTGGTGATAAGTGTTATGGAACATTGTGATCACAAGGGTTTGGAGCATTGTTATGACAGAGGTCATGGAGCATTTTGATTTCATTGTGATGAAAATAGCATGAAGCATTATGATGATGGGCATGGTGCATTGTGATGACCGGGTTCATGGAGCGTTGACATGAAATGTGGCATGGAGCATTGTGTTTACAGGGGACTTGTGGCATTGTGATGACAAGGGCATGGAGCATTGTGTTGAGAAGGCCATGGAGCATTCTGATGACATGTGTCATGGAGCTTTGTGAAGACAAGGGCATGGAGCAATGTGATGAGAGCGTTCATGGAGCATTGTGATGACAATGACATGGAACATTGTGATGCCAAGGGTCATGGACATTTGTGCTGACAAGCGCATGGAGCATTGTGATGACAAGGGTAAAAGAGCATTGTGATGAAAAGTTCATGGGGCATTGTGGTTTAAATGGTCACAGATATTGTTGATGACGAGTTCATGGACGATTGTGATGACAAAGATCATGAAGCATTTTGATGACTGGAGTCACGGAGCATTGTGATGACAGGGTTCATGGAGAATTGTGATAACCAGAGCATGGAGCATTGTGATGACAAGGGCATGGATCATTGGTCTAATATGTTTAATGGATTACTGTGATGACAGTTGGAATGGCGCATTGTGATGACAAAGACGTGGAGCATTGTGATGACCAGGTCATGCTGTATTGTGAAGAGAGGTGTCAGGGAGCATTGTGATGACATATGTAGTGGCCCATTGTGATGACAATGGCATGGAGCATTGGGATGCCAAGTGTCATGGAGGATTCTGATGACAAAGGTAATGGAGCATTGTGATGACAATGGCTTGGAGCATTGTGATGAAAAGGGTCAGGGAGCATTTTGCTGACAAGTGCATGGAGAATTGTGATGACAAGGGTCATGGAACATTCTGATGACAAGATTGTGGAGTAGTTTGATGACAATGGCATGGAGCATTGTGATGAAAACGGCATGGGGCATTGTGATGAAAAAGGCATGGAGCCTTTTCGGGACATGTTTCAAGGAGCATTCTGATGACAAGTGTTAGGAAGCATTGTGATGACAAGTGTATTGAGAATTGTGATGACAAAGTTCATGGAGCATTGTGATGACAAGTGTTATGGGACACTGTAATCAAAAGGGTTTGGAGCATTTTGATGACAGAGGTCATGGATCATTTTGATATCAAGGAACATGGAGCTTTGTGATGACAAGGGCATGAAGCAATGTGATCCCAAGGTTCATGGAGGATTGTGATGACAATGGGAATGGAGTATTGTGATGACAAGCGCATAGAGCATTGTAATGACAAGGTCATGTAGCATTTTGCTGAGAAAGGAATGGAGAATTGTGATGACATGTGTCATGGAGCACTGTGATGACAAGCGTCACGGAGCATTGTGAATACACGGGTCATGGAGCATTGGGATGACAAGGGCATGGATCATTGTGATGACAAGTGTCATGGAGCACTGGGCTGAAAATGTTCATGGAGTGTTGTGATGACAGGGGTCATGGAGCATTGTGATGAGAAGGGAATGGAGCATGGTGATGACAAGGTCCTGGAGCATTGTGAGGAGAAGACCATGGAGACTTGTGATGACAAGTCTCTTGGAGCATTCTGATGAAAAGGGGCATGGAGCATTGTGATTTCAGGGGTCTTGGAGCATTGTGATGACAAGGGCATGGAGCATTATGATGAGAAGGCCACGAAGCATTCTGATGACATGCGTCATGGAGCTTTTTGATGACAAGGGCATGGATCATTGTGATTACAGGGATCTTGGAGCATTGTGATGAAAAGGGCATGGATTATTGTGATGACAAAGGCATGGAGCCTTGTCATGACAGGGTTCAAGGAGCATACTGACGACAAGTGTCAGGGAGCATTGTGATGACAAGTGTATTGAGCATTGTGATGACAAAGATCATGGAGCATTGTGAAGAGAAGACCATGGATAATTGTGATGATGAGCGTCATGGGGTGTTGTGATGATAAGTGTTATGGAACATTGTGATCACAAGTGTTTGGAGCATTATGATGACAGAGGTCATGGAGAATATTGATTTCATTGTGATGAAAATAGCCTGAAGCATTATGATGATGGGCATGGTGCATTGTGATGGCAGGGTTCATGGAGCATTGAGATGAAAAGGGGCATGGAGCATTGTGATTACAAGGGTCTTGGTGCATTGTGATGACAAGGGCATGGAGCATTGTGATGAGAAGGCCATGGAACTTTCTGATGACATGCGTCATGGAGCTTTGTGATGACAAGGGCAAGGAGCATTGTGATCACAGGGGCCTTCAGCATTGTGATGACAAGTGTCATGGAACCTTGTGATGACTAGGCCGTGGAACATTGTGATGGCAGGGGTCATGGTGCATTGTTATGACAGAGGTAATGGAGCATTGTGATGAGAAGGGCATGGAACATTGGTCTGAAATGTTTCATGGATTATTGTGATGAGAGTGGGCATGGAGCATTGTGATGACAAGGGTACGGAACACTATGATACATGGGTCATGCAGGATTGTAATGACAAGGGCATGGAGCATTGCGATGAGGAGGTCATTGAGCATTGTGATGAGAAGTGTCATGGAGCTTTGTGATGACAAGGGCATTGAGCAATATGATGAGAAGGTTCATGGAGCATTGTGATGACAATGACATGGAGCATTGTGATGCCAAGGGTCATGGAGCTTTGTGATGACAAGTCATGGAGCATTTTGATGACAAGGGCATGTAGCATTGTGATGAGAAGGCCATGGAACATTCTGATGACATGCGTCATGGAGCTTTGTGATGAAAAGGGCATGGAGTATTGTGATTACAGGGGTCTTTGAGCATTGTGATGACATATGTCATGGTCCATTGCAATGACAATGGCATGGATCATTGGTCTAATAATTTTCATGGATTATTGTGATGACATTTGGAATGGCGCCCTGTGATTACAAGGGCATGGAGCATTGTGATGACCAGGTCATGAAGTATTGTGAAGAGAGGTGTCAGTGAGCATGGTGATGACAAGGGTCACGGAGCATTGTGATGAAATGTTCATGAATGATTGTGGATACAAAGGTAACAGAGCCTTGTGATGATGTGTGCATGGACCATTGTGATCACAATTATTATAAAGCACTGTGATGAGTGGAGTCACAGAGCATTGTGATGACAGGTGTCTTGGAGCCCTGTGATGACAAGAGTCCCGGATCATTGTGTTGTCAGGTCCCTTGGAGTGTTGTGATGACAGCGGTCATTCAGCATTTTGATGATATTGGTCATGGAGCATTGTGATGAGAAGGTCATGGAGCATTTGTCTGAAAATATTCAAGGATTATTGTGATGACAGTGGTCATGGAGCATTGTGATGACAAGGGAATGGAGCATGGTGATGACAAGGTCCTGGAGCATTGTGATGAGATGACCATGGAGACTGGTGATGACAAGTCTCATGTACCATTCTGATGAAAAGGGGCATGGAGCATTGTGATTACAGGGTTCTTGGAGCATTTTGATGACAAGGGCATGGAGCATTGTGAGGAGAAGGCCATGGAACCTTCTGATGACATGCATCATGGAGCTTTGTGATGACAAGGGCATGGAGCTTTGTGATTACAGGGGTCTTTGAGCATTGTGATGACATATGTCATGGTCCATTGCGATGACAATGGCATGGAGCATTGCTCTAATCAGTTTCATGGATTATTGTGATGACAGTTGGAATGGCGCATTGTGATGACAAGGGCATGGAGCATTGTGATGATCAGGTAATGAAGTATTGTGAAGAGAGGTGTCAGGGAGCATTGTGATAACAATGGTCGCGGAGCATTGTGATGAAATGTTCATGGAGCATTGTGGATACAAAGGTAACAGAGCCTTGTGATGACGCAGGCATTGACCATTGTGATGACAAATATTATAAAGCACTGTGATGACTGGAGTCACAGAGCATTGTGATGACAGAGGTCATGGAGCATTGTGATGACAAGGTCCTGGAGCATTGTGAAGAGATGACCATGGAGACTTGAGATGACAATTCTCATGGAGCATTCTGATGAAAAGGGACATGGAGCATTGTGATTACAAGGGTCCTGGAGCATTGTGATGACAAGAGCATGGAGCATTGTGAGGAGAAGTCCATGGAGCCTTCTGATGACATGCGTCATGGAGCATTGTGCTGAGAAAGGCATCGAGCATTGTGATAACAGGGGTTAAAGAGCATTGTGAAGAAAATTTCATGGAGCATTGTGGTTTAAACGGTCACAGAGACTGTTGATGATGAGGGCATGGACCATTGTGATGACAAAGGTCATGAAGCATTGTGATGACTGGAGTCACGGAGAATGGTGATGACAGGGGTCATGGAGCATTGTGATAACAAGGGCATGGAGCATTGTGATGACAAGGGCATGGAGCATTGGTCTAATATGTTTCATGGATTATTGCGATGACATTTGGTATGGCGCATTGTGATGACAAGGGCATGGAGCATTGTGATGAAAAGGGAATGGAACATGGTGATGATAGGGGTCATGGATTATTTTGATTACAGGGGTGAGGGAGGATTGTGATGACTAGTGAGAGAATATGGTGATATCTCAGGTGAGAGAACATTTGGATGAGAAGAGCATGGAGCATTGTGATTACAAGGTTTATGGAGCATAGCGATGACAAGGTGGTGGATCATTGTGATGGAAAGCCCGT
This sequence comes from Mesoplodon mirus, assembly GCF_964341445.2. Taxonomy (NCBI): domain Eukaryota; kingdom Metazoa; phylum Chordata; class Mammalia; order Artiodactyla; family Ziphiidae; genus Mesoplodon; species Mesoplodon mirus. Next base: position 902,287 of record NW_028295803.1, on the reverse strand, counting down.
GGCACATTTTCATGACAAGAGTCATGGAGCATTGTTCTGACAAAGGCATGGAGCATTGTGATGACAAGGGTCATGGAGCATTGTGATGAAAAGTTCATGGAGCATTGTGGTTAAAAAGGTCACAGAGCCTTGTGATGACGCGGGCATGGACCGTTGTGATGAGAAATATTATGAAGCATTGTGATGACTGGAGTCACGGAGCATTGTGTTGACAGGGGTCATGGAGCATTGTGATGACAACGTCATGGAGCATTGTGATGAGAAAGTCATGTAGAATTGTGAAGACAGGTGTGAGGGAGCTTGTGATGACATATGTCATGGTCCATTTCGATGACAATGGCATGGTGCATTGTGATGCCAAATGTAATGGAGGATTGTGATGACAAATATAATGCAGCATTGTGATGACTAGGGCTTGGAGCATTATGATGACAAGGGCCATTGAGAATTTTCATGACAATATCATGAAGCATTGTGATGACAAGTTCCTGGAGCACTATGATGAGAAAACCATGGAGCCTTGTGATGACAGGTCTCATGGAGCATACTGATGAAAAGGGGCATGGAGCATTCTGATTACAGGGGTCTTGGAACATTGTGATAGCAAGCGCATGGAGCATTGTGATGAGAAGGGCATGGAACATTGATCTAATAAGTTTCATGGATTATTGTGAAGACAGTTGGAATGATGCATTGTGATGACAGTGGTCATGGAGCATTGTTATGATATTGGTCAAGGAGCATTGTGATGAGAAGGTCATGGAGCATTGGGTTGAAAATATTCATAGAGTATTGTGATGACAGGGGTCATGGAGCATTGTGATGACTTGGGAATGGAGCATGGTGATGACAATGTCCTGGACCATTGCGATGAGATGACGATGGAGACTTTTGATGACAAGTCTCATGGAGCATTCTGATGAAAAGGGGCATGGAGCATTGTGATTACAGGGGTCTTGGAGCATTGTGATGACAAGGGCATGGAGCATTGTGAGGAGAAGGCCATGGAACTTTCTGATGGCATGCGTCATGGAGCTTTGTGATGACAAGGGCATGGAGCATTGTGATTACAGGGGTCTTGGAACATTGTGATGACAAGGGTCATGGAGCCTTGTGATGACAAGGCCATGGAACATTTTGATGGCAGGTGTCATGGAGCATTGTTATGACAGAGGTAATGGAGCATTGTGATGAGAAGGGCATTGAGCATTGGTCTGAAATGTTTCATGGTTTATTGTGATGAGAGTGGGCATGGAGCATTGTGATGACATGGGCACGGTACACTGTGATACATGGGTCATGGAGGATTGTAATGAGAAGGGCATGGAGCATTGTGATGAGAAGGGCATCGAGCATTGTGATGACAAGTGTCACGGAGCTTTTGATAACAAGGGCATGGAGCAATGTGATGAGATGGTACATGGATCATTGTGATGACAATGACATGGAGCACTGTGATGCCAAGGGTCATGGAGCTTTGTGATGACAAAGGTCATGGAGCATTTTGATGACAAGTGTGTGGTGCATTGTGATGAGAAGGGCAGGGAGCATTTTGATGACAGGGTCATGCAGCAATTTGAAGAAAAATGTAATGGAACAGTTTCATGACATGCGTTATAGAACATTGTGTTGCCATGGATCATGGAGCTTTGGGATGAAAAGGGTCATGGAGCATTTTGATGACAGGGGTTATGGAACATTGTGATGTCAGGGTTCAAGGAACATTGTGCTGATAAGGGGATGCAGCATTGCGATGACAGGGGTCATGGAACATTGTGATAACAGAGTTGAGCGAGGATTGTGATGACTAGTGAAGGAACATTGTGATATCACATGTGAGAAAGCATTTGGATGAGAAGTGCATGGAGCATTGTGATTACAAGGTTTATGGAGCATAGCAATGACAAGGTTGTGGATCATTGTGATGAAAAGCGCATGGTACATTGTGATGAAAAGGGTCATGGAGCATTGTTCTGACAAAGGCATGGAGCATTGTGATGACAAGGGTCACGGAGAATTGTGATGAAATGTTCATGGAGCATTGTGGTTACAATGGTCACAGAGCCTTGTGATAACGCGTTCATGGACCGTTGTGATGACAAACGTTATGAAGCATAGCGATGACTGGACTCACGGAGCATTGTGATGACAGGGGTCATGGAGCATTGTGATGACAAGCGCATGGAGCATTGTGATGACAGGGGCATGGATCATTGGTATGACAATTTTCATAGATTATTGTGATGTCAGTGGACATGGTGCATTGTGATGACAAGGGAATGGAGCACTGTGAAGACATGGGCATGGAGTATTGTGAAGACAGGTGTCAGGGAGCATTGTGATGACTTATGTCATGGTCCATTGCGATGACAATAGCATGGAGCACTGTGATGCCAAATATAATGGAGGATGTGATGACAAATATAATGGAGCATTGTGATGACTAGGGCTTGGAGCATTATGTTGACATGGGCCATTGAGCATTTTCATGACAATGTCGTGAAGCATTGTGATGACAAGTCCTGGAGCATTGTGATGAGAAAACCATGGAGGCTTGTGATGACAAGTCTCAAGGAGCATACTGATGAAAAGGGGCCTGGAGCATTCTGATTACAGGGGACTTGGAACATCGTGATACAAGGGCATGGAACATTGTGATGACAAGGGCATGCAGTATTGTGAAGAGAGGTGTCAGGGAGCATTGTGATGACATATGTAATGGCCCAATGTGATGACAATGGCATGGAGCATTGTGATGCCAAGTGTCATGGAGGATTTTGATGACAAAGGTAATGGAGCTTTGTGATGACAAGGGTTTGGAGCATTGTGATGACAAGGGTCAGGGAGCATTGTGTTCACAAGTGCATGGAGAATTGTGATGACAAGGGTCATGGAGCATTCTGATGACAAGCTTGTGGAGTATTTTGATGACAATGGCATGGAGCATTGTGATGAAAATGGCATGGGGCATTGTGATGAAAAAGGAATGGAGCCTTTTGTGACTGGGTTCAAGGAGCACTCTGACGAAAATGTCAGGGAGCATTGTGATGACAAGTGTATTGAGAATTGTGATGACAAAGGTCATGGAGCATTGTGAAGAAAAGGGCATGGGGTATTGTGATGACAGGCATCATGGAGCTTTGTGATGACAAGTGTTACGGAACACTGTGATCACAAGGGTTTGGAGCATTGTGATGACAGAGGTCATGGATCATTTTGATTTCAAGGAGCAGGGAGCATTGTGATGACAAGGGCATTAAGCAATGTGATCCCAAGTTTCATGGAGGATTGTGATGACAATGGTAAAGGAGTATTGTGATGACAAGTGCATAGAGCATTGTAATGACAAGGTCATATAGCATTTTGCTGACAAAGGCATGGAGCATGGTGATGACAAGTGTCATGGAGCACAGTGATGACAAGCATCACGGAGCACTGTGAACACACGGGTCATGGAACATTGGGATGACAAGTGCAAGTATCATTGTGATGACATGGGTCATGGAGCATTGGGCTGAAAAAGTTAATGGAGTATTGTGATGACAGGGGTCATGGAGCATTGTGATGATATTGGTCATGGAGCATTGTGATGAGAAGGTCATGGAGCATTGGGCTGAAAATGTTCATGGAATATTGTGATGATATGGGTCATGGAGCATTGTGATAACAAGGGAAAGGAGCATGGTGATTACAAGATCCTGGAGCATTGTGATGAGATGACCATGGAGACTTGTGATGACAAGTCTCATGGAGCATTCTGATGAAAAGGGGCATGGAGCATTGTGATTACAGGGGTCTTGGAGCATTGTGATGACAAGGGCAGGGAGCATTGTGAGGAGAAAGCCATGGAACCTTCTGATGACATGCGTCATGGATTTTTGTGATGACAAGGGCATGGAGCATTGTGATGACAATGCCGTGGAACACTGTGATGGCAGGGGTCATGGAGCATTGTTATGAGAGAGGTAATGGAGAATTGTGATGAGAATGGCATTGACCACTGGTCTGAAATATTTCATGGATTATTGTGATGAGAGTGGGCATGGAGCATTGTGATGACAAGGGGATGGTACACTGTGATACTTGGGTCATGGAGGATTGTAATGACAAGGCATGGAGCATTGTGAAGAGAAGGGCATCGAGCATTGTGATGACAAGTGTCATAGAGCTTTGTGATGACAAGGGCATGGGGAAATGTGATGAGAGGGTTCATGGAGCATTGTGATGGCAATGACATGGAGCACTGTGATGCCAAGGGTCATGGAGCATTGTGATGACAAATGTCATGGAGCATTTTGATGACAAGGGTGTGGTGCATTGTGATGAGAAGGGCAGGGAGCATTTTGATGACAGGGCCATTGAGCAATTTGATGAAAAGTGTAATGGAATATTTTGATGACAGGGGTTATAGAACATTGTGATGCCATGGGCATGGAGCTTTGGGATGAAAAGGGTCATGGAGCATTTTGATGACAGGGGTTATGGAACATTGTGATGTCAGGGGTCATGGAACATTGTGTTGATAAGGGGATGTAGCATTGTGATGAGAGTGGTCATGGAGCATTTTGATAACAGGGGTTATGGAACATTGTGAGGTCAGGGGTCATGGAACATTGTGTTGATAAGGGGATGTAGCATTGTGATGACAGGGGTCATGGAACACTGTGATTACAGGGGTGAGGGAGGATTGTGATAACTAGTGATGGAACATGGTGATATCTCAGGTGAGAGAGCATTTGTATGAGAAGTGCATGGAGCATTGTGATTACAAAGTTTATGGACCATAGCGATGACAAGTTGTGGATCATTGTGATGAAAACCACGTGGCACATTGTGATGGCAAGGGTCATGGAGCATTGTTCTGACAAAGGCATGGATCATTGTGATGACAAGGGTCACGGAGCATTGTGATGAAAAGTTCATGGAGCATTGTGGTAACAAAGGACACAGAGCCTTGTGATGACACGGCCATGGACCGTTGTGATGACAAACGTTATGAAGCATTGTTATGACTGGAGTCACGGAGCATTGTGATGACAGGGGTCATGGAGCATTGTGATAACAAGGGCATGGAGCATTGTGATGACAGGGGAATGGAGCATTGGTCTGACAAGTTTCATAGATTATTGTGATGACATTGGACATGGTTCATTGTGATGACAAGGGCATGGGGCATTGAGATGAGAAGGTCATGGAGTATTTTGAAGACAGGTGTCACGGAGCATTGTGATGAAATATGTCATGGTCCATTGTGATGACAATGGCAGGGAACATTGTGATGCCAAATGTAATGGAGGATTTTGATGACAAATAAAATGGAGCATTGTGATGACTAGGGCTTGGAGTATTATGATGACAAAATCATGGAGCCATGTGATGACAAGTCTCATGGAGCATACTGATGAAATAGGGCATGGAGCATTGTGATTACAGTGGTCTTGGAACTTTGTGATGACAAGGGCATGGAGCATTGTGAGGAGAAGACCAAGGAGCATTCTGATGGCATGCGTCATTGAGCTTTGTGATGACAATGGCATGGAGCATCGTGATTACATGGGTCTTGGAGCACTGTGATGAACAGGGCATGGATCATTGTGATGAAAAAGGCATGGAGCCCTGTCATGACAGGGTAAAAGGAGCATACAGACAACAAGAGTCAGGGAGCATTTGGATGACAAGTGTATTGAGCATTGTGATGACAAAGGTCATGGAGCATTGTGATGAGAAGACCATGGATAATTGTGATGACGAGCGTCATGTGGCATTGTGATGACAAGAGTTATGGAATATTGTGATCAAAAGGGTTTGGAGCATTGTTATGACAGAGGTCATGGAGCATTTTGATTTCATTGTTATGACAATAGCAGGAAGCATTATGATGATGGGCATGGTGCATTGTGATGACAGGGTTCATGAATCATTGAGATGAAAAGGGGCATAGAGCTTTGTGATTACAGTGTTCTTGGAGCATTGTGATGACGTGTCATGGAGCACAGTGATGACAAGCGTCAAGGAGCATTGTGAATACAGGGGTCATGGAGCATTGGGATGACAAGGGCATGTATCATTGTGATGACAAGGGTCATGGAGCATTGGGTTGAAAAATTTCATGGAGTATTGTGATGACAGGGGTCATGGAGCATTGTGATTACAGGGGTCTTGGAGCATTGTGATGACAAGAGTCCCGGATCATTGTGTTGTCACGTGTCATGGAGTGTTGTGATGACAGTGGTCATGGAGCATTGTGATGATATTGGTCTTGGAGCATTGTGATGAGAAGGTCATGGAGCACTGGGCTGAAAATATTCATGGAGTATTGGGATGACATGGGTCATGGAGCATTGTAATGACTAGGGAATGGAGCATGGTGATGACAAGGTCCTGGAGCATTGTGATGAGATGACCATGGAGACTTGTGATGAGAAATCTCATGGAGCATTCTGATGAAAAGGGGCATGGAGCATTGTGATTACAGGGGTCTTGGAGCATTGTGATGACAAGGGCAGGGACCATTGTGAGGAGAAGGCCATGGAACATTCTGATGACATGTGTCATGGATTTTTGTGATGACAAGGGCATGGAGCCTTGTGATGACAAGGCCGTGGAACATTGTGATGGCAGGGGTCATGGAGCATTGTTACGACAGAAGTAATGGACCATTGTGATGAGAATGGCATTGACCATTAGTCTGAAATATTTCATGGATTATTGTGATGAGAGTGGGCATGGAGCATTGTGATGACAAGGGCACGGTACACTGTGATACTAGGGTCATGGAGGATTGTAATGACAAGGGCATGGAGCATTGTGATGACAAGTGTGATGGAGCTTTGTGATGACAAGGGCATGGGGCAATGTGATGAGAGGGTTCATGGAGCATTGTGATGACAATGACATGGAGCATTGTGATGCCGAGTGTCATGGAGCTGTGTGATAACAAATGTCATGGAGCATTTTGATGTCAAGGGTGTGGTGCATTGTGATGAGAAGGGCAGGGAGCATTTTGATGACAGGGTCATGCAGCAATTTAATGAAAAGTGTAATGGAACATTTTGATGACAGGGGTTATAGAACATTGTGATGTCATGGGTCATGGAGCTTTGGGATGAAAAAGGTCATGGAGCATTTTGATGACAGTGGTTATGGAACATTGTGATGTCAGGAGTCATGGAACATTGTGTTGATAAGGGGATGTAGCATTGTGATGACAGGGGTCATGGAACACTGTGATTACTGGGGTGAGGGAGGATTGTGATATCTAGGGATAGATCATTGTGATATCTCAGGTGCGAGAGCATTTGCATGAGAAATGCATGGAGCATTGTGATTACAAGGTTAATGGAGCATAGCGATGACAAGGTTGTGGATCATTGTGATGAAAACCGCGTGGCACATTGTGATGACAAGGGTCATGGAGAATTGTTCTGACAAAGTCATGGATCATTCTGATGACAAGGGTCACGGAGCATTGTGATGAAAAGTTCATGGAGCATTGTGGTTACAAAGGACACAGAGCCTTGTGATGACGCGGCCATGGACTGTTGTGATGACAAACGTTATGAAGCATTGTGATGACTGGAGTCACGGAGCATTGTGATGACAGGGGTCATGGAGCATTGTGATAACAAGGGCATGGAGCATTGTGATGACAGGGAATGGAGCATTGGTCTGACAAGTTTCATAGATTATTGTGATGACAGTGGACATGGTTCATTGTGATGACAAGGGCATGGGGCATTGAGATGAGAAGGTCATGGAGTATTTTGAAGACAGGTGTCACGGAGCATTGTGATGAAATATGTCATGGTCCATTGTGATGACAATGGCAGGGAACATTGTGATGCCAAATGTAATGGAGGATTATGATGACAAATATAATGGAGCATTGTGATGACTAGGACTTGGAGCATTATGATGACAAAACCATGGAGCCATGTGATGACAAGTCTCATGGAGCATACTGATGAAAAAGGGCATGGAGCATTGTGATTACAGTGGTCTTGGAACTTTGTGATGACAAGGGCATGGAGCATTGTGAGGAGAAGACCAAGGAGCATTCTGATGGCATGCGTCATTGAGCTTTGTGATGACAATGGCATGGAGCATCGTGATTACATGGGTCTTGGAGCACTGTGATGAACAGGGCATGGATCATTGTGATGAAAAAGGCATGGAGCCCTGTCATGACAGGGTAAAAGGAGCATACAGACAACAAGTGTCAGGGAGCATTTGGATGACAAGTGTATTGAGCATTGTGATGACAAAGGTCATGGAGCATTGTGATGAGAAGACCATGGATAATTGTGATGACGAGCGTCATGGGGCATTGTGATGACAAGTGTTATGGAATATTGTGATCACAAGGGTTTGGAGCATTGTTATGACAGAGGTCATGGAGCATTTTGATTTCATTGTGATGACAATAGCAGGAAGCATTATGATGATGGGCATGGTGCATTGTGATGACAGGGTTCATGGAGCATTGAGATGAAAAGGGGCATGGAGCATTTTGATTACATTGGTCTTAGAGCATTGTGTTGACAAGGGCATGGAGCATTGTGATGAGAAGGCCATGGAACATTCTGATGACATGGGTCATGGAGCTTTGTGATGACAATGGAATGGAGCATTGTGATTTCAGTGGTCTTGAGCATTGTGATGACCAGTGTCATGGAACCTTGTGATGACTAGGCCGTGGAACATTGTGATGGCAAGGGTCATGGTGCATTGTTATGACAGGTGTAATGGAGCATTTTGATGAGAAGGGCATGGAACATTGTGATGACAAGTGTTATGGAGCATTGTGATGACAAATTTGTGGAGCATTGTGATGACAAGCGCATGGTGCATTGTGATGACATGTGTCATGGAGCCTTGTGCTGAGAAAGGCATAGAGCATTTTGATGACAAGGGTCAAAGAGCATTGTGATGAAAATTTCATGGAGCATTGTGGTTAAACAGGTCACAGAGACTGTTGATGACGAGGACATGGACAATTGTGATGACAAAGTTCATAAAGCATTGTGATGACTGGAGTCAAGGAGCATTGTGATGACAGGGGTCATGGAGCATTGTGATAAAAAGGGCATGGAGCATTGTGATGACAAGGGGATGGAACAGTGGTCTATTTAGTTTCATGGATTATTGTGATTACAGTTGGAATGGGGCATTGTGATGACAAGGGCATGGAGCATTGTGATGCCAATTGTCATGTAGGATTCTGCTTTCAAAGATAATTGAGCATTGTGATGACAATGGCTTGGAGCATTGTGATGACAAGGGTCAGGGAGCATTGTGCTGACAAGTGCATGGAGATTTGTGATGACAAGGGTCATGGAACATTCTGAAGACAAGCTTATGGAGTATTTTGATGACAATGGCATGGAGCATTGTGATGAAAAGGGCATGGAGTATTGTGTTGACAGGCATCATGGATCGTGGTGATGAAAAGTGTTATGGAACATTGTGATCACAAGGGATTTGAGCATTTTGATGACAGAGGTCATGGATCATTTTGATTTCAATATTTCATGGAGCATTGTGATGACGAGTGCATGAAGCAATGTGATCCCAAGGTTCATGGTGGATTGTGATGACAATGGTAAAGGAGTATTGTGATGACAAGCGCATAGAACATTGTAATGACAAGGTCATGTAGCATTTTGCTGACAAAGGCATGGAGCATTGTGATGACATGTGTCATGGAGCACAGTGATGACAAGTGTCAAGGAGCATTGTGAATACAGGGGTCATGGAGCATTGGGATGACAAGGGCATGCATCATTGTGATGACAAGGGTCATGGAGCATTGGGTTGAAAAATTTCATGGAGTATTGTGATGACACTGGTCATGGAGCATTGTGATTACAGGGGTCTTGGAGCATTGTGATGACAAGAGTCCCGCATCATTGTTTGTCACGTGTCATGGAGTGTTGTGATGAGAGTGGTCATGGAGCATTGTGATGATATTGGTCATGGAGCATTGTGATGAGAAGGTCATGGAGCATTGGGCTGAAAATATTCATGGAGTATTGGGATGACATGGGTCATGGAGCATTGTGATGACTAGGGAATGGAGCATGGTGATGACAAGGTCCTGGAGCATTGTGATGAGATGACCATGGAGACTTGTGATGAGAAATCTCATGGAGCATTCGGATGTAATGGGGCATGGAGCATTGTGATTACAGGGGTCTTGGAGCATTGTGATGACAAGGGCAGGGACCATTGTGAGGAGAAGGCCATGGAACATTCTGATGACATGTGTCATGGATTTTTGTGATGACAAGTGCATGGAGCATTGTGATTAAAGGGGTCTTGGAGCATTGTGATGACAAGGGTCATGGAGCCTTGTGATGACAAGGCCGTGGAACATTCTGATGGCAGGGGTCATGGAGCATTGTTACGACAGAAGTAATGGACCATTGTGATGAGAATGGCATTGACCATTAGTCTGAAATATTTCATGGATTATTGTGATGAGAGTGGGCATGGAGCATTGTGATGACAGGGGCACGGTACACTGTGATACTTGGGTCATGGAGGATTGTAATGACAAGGGCATGGAGCATTATGATGAGAAGTGTGATGGAGCGTTGTGATGACAAGGGCATGGGGCAATGTGATGAGAGGGTTCATGGAGCATTGTGATGACAATGACATGGAGCATTGTGATGCCAAGTGTCATGGAGCTTTGTGATGACAAATGTCATGGCGCATTTTGATGTCAAGGGTGTGGTGCATTGTGATGAGAAGGGCAGGGAGCATTTTGATGACAGGGTCATGCAGCAATTTAATGAAAAGTGTAATGGAACATTTTGATGACAGTGGATATAGAACATTGTGATACCATGGGTCATGGAGCTTTGGGATGAAAAAGGTCATGGAGCATTTTGATGACAGTGGTTATGGAACATTGTGATGTCAGGAGTCATGGAACATTGTGTTGATAAGGGGATGTAGCATTGTGATGACAGGGGTCATGGAACACTGTGATTACTGGGGTGAGGGAGGATTGTGATATCTAGGGATAGATCAATGTGATATCTCAGGTGCGAGAGCATTTGGATGAGAAGTGCATGGAGCATTGTGATTACAAGGTTAATGGAGTATAGCGATGACAAGTTGTGGATCATTGTGATGAAAACCGCGTGGCACATTGTGATGGCAAGGGTCATGGAGCATTGTTCTGACAAAGGCATGGATCATTGTGATGACAAGGGTCACGGAGCATTGTGATGAAAAGTTCATGGAGCATTGTGGTAACAAAGGACACAGAGCCTTGTGATGACACGGCCATGGACCGTTGTGATGACAAACGTTATGAAGCATTGTTATGACTGGAGTCACGGAGCATTGTGATGACAGGGGTCATGGAGCATTGTGATAACAAGGGCATGGAGCATTGTGATGACAGGGGAATGGAGCATTGGTCTGACAAGTTTCATAGATTATTGTGATGACATTGGACATGGTTCATTGTGATGACAAGGGCATGGGGCATTGAGATGAGAAGGTCATGGAGTATTTTGAAGACAGGTGTCACGGAGCATTGTGATGAAATATGTCATGGTCCATTGTGATGACAATGGCAGGGAACATTGTGATGCCAAATGTAATGGAGGATTTTGATGACAAATAAAATGGAGCATTGTGATGACTAGGGCTTGGAGTATTATGATGACAAAATCATGGAGCCATGTGATGACAAGTCTCATGGAGCATACTGATGAAATAGGGCATGGAGCATTGTGATTACAGTGGTCTTGGAACTTTGTGATGACAAGGGCATGGAGCATTGTGAGGAGAAGACCAAGGAGCATTCTGATGGCATGCGTCATTGAGCTTTGTGATGACAATGGCATGGAGCATCGTGATTACATGGGTCTTGGAGCACTGTGATGAACAGGGCATGGATCATTGTGATGAAAAAGGCATGGAGCCCTGTCATGACAGGGTAAAAGGAGCATACAGACAACAAGAGTCAGGGAGCATTTGGATGACAAGTGTATTGAGCATTGTGATGACAAAGGTCATGGAGCATTGTGATGAGAAGACCATGGATAATTGTGATGACGAGCGTCATGTGGCATTGTGATGACAAGAGTTATGGAATATTGTGATCAAAAGGGTTTGGAGCATTGTTATGACAGAGGTCATGGAGCATTTTGATTTCATTGTTATGACAATAGCAGGAAGCATTATGATGATGGGCATGGTGCATTGTGATGACAGGGTTCATGAATCATTGAGATGAAAAGGGGCATAGAGCTTTGTGATTACAGTGTTCTTGGAGCATTGTGATGACATGTGTCATGGAGCACGGTGATGACAAGCGTCAAGGAGCATTGTGAATACAGGGGTCATGGAGCATTGGGATGACAAGGGCATGTATCATTGTGATGACAAGGGTCATGGAGCATTGGGTTGAAAAATTTCATGGAGTATTGTGATGACAGGGGTCATGGAGCATTGTGATTACAGGGGTCTTGGAGCATTGTGATGACAAGAGTCCCGGATCATTGTGTTGTCACGTGTCATGGAGTGTTGTGATGACAGTGGTCATGGAGCATTGTGATGATATTGGTCTTGGAGCATTGTGATGAGAAGGTCATGGAGCACTGGGCTGAAAATATTCATGGAGTATTGGGATGACATGGGTCATGGAGCATTGTAATGACTAGGGAATGGAGCATGGTGATGACAAGGTCCTGGAGCATTGTGATGAGATGACCATGGAGACTTGTGATGAGAAATCTCATGGAGCATTCTGATGAAAAGGGGCATGGAGCATTGTGATTACAGGGGTCTTGGAGCATTGTGATGACAAGGGCAGGGACCATTGTGAGGAGAAGGCCATGGAACATTCTGATGACATGTGTCATGGATTTTTGTGATGACAAGGGCATGGAGCCTTGTGATGACAAGGCCGTGGAACATTGTGATGGCAGGGGTCATGGAGCATTGTTACGACAGAAGTAATGGACCATTGTGATGAGAATGGCATTGACCATTAGTCTGAAATATTTCATGGATTATTGTGATGAGAGTGGGCATGGAGCATTGTGATGACAAGGGCACGGTACACTGTGATACTAGGGTCATGGAGGATTGTAATGACAAGGGCATGGAGCATTGTGATGACAAGTGTGATGGAGCTTTGTGATGACAAGGGCATGGGGCAATGTGATGAGAGGGTTCATGGAGCATTGTGATGACAATGACATGGAGCATTGTGATGCCGAGTGTCATGGAGCTGTGTGATAACAAATGTCATGGAGCATTTTGATGTCAAGGGTGTGGTGCATTGTGATGAGAAGGGCAGGGAGCATTTTGATGACAGGGTCATGCAGCAATTTAATGAAAAGTGTAATGGAACATTTTGATGACAGGGGTTATAGAACATTGTGATGTCATGGGTCATGGAGCTTTGGGATGAAAAAGGTCATGGAGCATTTTGATGACAGTGGTTATGGAACATTGTGATGTCAGGAGTCATGGAACATTGTGTTGATAAGGGGATGTAGCATTGTGATGACAGGGGTCATGGAACACTGTGATTACTGGGGTGAGGGAGGATTGTGATATCTAGGGATAGATCATTGTGATATCTCAGGTGCGAGAGCATTTGCATGAGAAATGCATGGAGCATTGTGATTACAAGGTTAATGGAGCATAGCGATGACAAGTTGTGGATCATTGTGATGAAAACCGCGTGGCACATTGTGATGACAAGGGTCATGGAGAATTGTTCTGACAAAGTCATGGATCATTCTGATGACAAGGGTCACGGAGCATTGTGATGAAAAGTTCATGGAGCATTGTGGTTACAAAGGACACAGAGCCTTGTGATGACGCGGCCATGGACTGTTGTGATGACAAACGTTATGAAGCATTGTGATGACTGGAGTCACGGAGCATTGTGATGACAGGGGTCATGGAGCATTGTGATAACAAGGGCATGGAGCATTGTGATGACAGGGAATGGAGCATTGGTCTGACAAGTTTCATAGATTATTGTGATGACAGTGGACATGGTTCATTGTGATGACAAGGGCATGGGGCATTGAGATGAGAAGGTCATGGACTATTTTGAAGACAGGTGTCACGGAGCATTGTGATGAAATATGTCATGGTCCATTGTGATGACAATGGCAGGGAACATTGTGATGCCAAATGTAATGGAGGATTATGATGACAAATATAATGGAGCATTGTGATGACTAGGACTTGGAGCATTATGATGACAAAACCATGGAGCCATGTGATGACAAGTCTCATGGAGCATACTGATGAAAAAGGGCATGGAGCATTGTGATTACAGTGGTCTTGGAACTTTGTGATGACAAGGGCATGGAGCATTGTGAGGAGAAGACCAAGGAGCATTCTGATGGCATGCGTCATTGAGCTTTGTGATGACAATGGCATGGAGCATCGTGATTACATGGGTCTTGGAGCACTGTGATGAACAGGGCATGGATCATTTTGATGAAAAAGGCATGGAGCCCTGTCATGACAGGGTAAAAGGAGCATACAGACAACAAGTGTCAGGGAGCATTTGGATGACAAGTGTATTGAGCATTGTGATGACAAAGGTCATGGAGCATTGTGATGAGAAGACCATGGATAATTGTGATGACGAGCGTCATGGGGCATTGTGATGACAAGTGTTATGGAATATTGTGATCACAAGGGTTTGGAGCATTGTTATGACAGAGGTCATGGAGCATTTTGATTTCATTGTGATGACAATAGCAGGAAGCATTATGATGATGGGCATGGTGCATTGTGATGACAGGGTTCATGAATCATTGAGATGAAAAGGGGCATAGAGCTTTGTGATTACAGTGTTCTTGGAGCATTGTGATGACATGTGTCATGGAGCACAGTGATGACAAGCGTCAAGGAGCATTGTGAATACAGGGGTCATGGAGCATTGGGATGACAAGGGCATGTATCATTGTGATGACAAGGGCATGGATCATTGTGATGAAAAAGGCATGGAGCCTTGTCATGACAGTGTTCAAGTAGCATACAGACAACAATTGTCAGGGAGCATTTTGAGGACAAGTGTATTGAGCATTGTGATGACAAAGGTCATGGGGCATTGTGATGAGAAGGCCATTGATAATTGTGATGACGAGCGTCATGGGGCATTGTGATGACAAATGTTTTGGAATATTGTGATCACAAGGGTTTGGAACATTGTTATGACAGAGGTCATGGAACATTTTGATTTCATTGTGATGACAATAGCAAGAAGCATTATGATGATGGGCATGGTGCATTGTGATGACAGGGTTCATGGGTCAATGAGATGAAAAGTGACATAGAGCATTTTGATTAAAGGGTTCTTGGAGCATTGTGATGAGAAGGGTCATGGAGCTTTGTGATGACAAGGCCATGGAACATCGTGATGGCAGGGGTCATGGAGCATTTTTATGACAGTGGTAATGGAGCATTGTGATGGCAAGGGCATGGAGCATTGTGATGAGACGGCCATGGAACAATCTGATGACATGTGTCATGGAGCTTTTTGAAGACAAGGGCATGGAGCAATGTGATGCCAAGGGTCATGGATCTTTGTGATGACAAGTTCATGGAGCATTTTGATGGCAAGGGCGTGGTGCATTGTGATGAGAAAGGCAGGGAGCATTCTGATGACAGGGCCATGGAGCAATTTGATGAAGTGTCATGGAACATTTTGATGACAGGTGTTATGGAACATTGTGATGTCAGCGGTCATCGAACACTGTGATGATAAGTACATGTAGCATTGTGTTGACAGGAGTCATGGAACATTGTGATGAAAGGGGTGAGGGAGTATTGTGACAAATAGTGATGTAGCATTGTGATATCAGTGGTGAGAGAGCATTTGGATGAGAAGTGCATGGATCATTGTGATGACATATTTTAAGGAGCATTGTGATGACAATAGCATGGTGCATTGTGATGACATGTTTCATGGAGCATTGTGCTGACAAGCGCATGGAGCATTGTGATGACAAGTGTATTGAGAATTGTGATGACAAAGGTCATGGAGCATTGTGATGAAAAGGGCATGGAGTATTGTGATGACAGGCATCATGGATCATTGTGATGACAAGTGTTATGGAACACTGTGATCACAAGGGTTTGGAGCAATGTGATGAGAGAGGTCATGGATCATTTTGATTTCAAGGAGCTTGGAGCATTGTGATGACAAGGGCATGAAGCAATGTGATCCCAAGGTTTATGGAGGATTGTGATGACAATGGAAATGGAGTATTGTGATGACAAGCGCATAGAGCATTGTAATGACAAGGTCATGTAGCATTCTGCTGACAAAGGCATGGAGCATTGTGATGGCATGTGTCATGGAGCACTGTGATGACAAGCGTCATGGAGCATTGTGAATACAGTGGTCATGGAGGATTGGGATGACAAGGGCATGGATCATTGTGATGACAAGGGTCCTGGAGCACTGGGCTGAAAATGTTCATGGAGTGTTGTGATGACAGGTGTCATGGAACATTGTGATGACCAGGGAATGGAGCATTGTGATGACAAGAGTCCCGGATCATTGTGTTGTCGGGTGTCATGGAGTGTTGTGATGACAGTGGTCATGGAGCATTGTGATGATATTGGCCATGGAGCATTGTGATGAGTAGGTCGTGGAGCACTGGGCTGAAAATGTTCATGGATTATTGTGATGACAGGGGTCATAGAGCATTGTGATGACAAGGGAATGGAGCATGGTGATGACAAGGTCCTGGAGCATGGTGATGAGAAGACCATGGAGACTTGTGATGATAAGTCTCATGGAGCATTCTGATGAAAAGGGGCATGGAGCCTTGTGATTACAGGGGTCTTGGAGCACTGTGATCACTAGGGCATGGAGCATTGTGATGAGAAGGACATGGAGCATTCTGATGACATGCCTTATGGAGTTTTTTGATGAAACGGGCATGGAGCATTGTGATTACAGGGGTCTTGGAACATTGTGATGACACGGGCATGGAGCATTTGTGATTACAGGGATCTTGGAGAATTGTGAAGAAAAGTGCATAGATCACTGTTTTGAAAAAGGCATGGAACCTTGTCATAACAGGGTTCAAGGAGCATACTGACGACAAGTGTCAGGGAGCATTGTGATGACAAGAGTATTGAGCATTGTGATGACAATGATCATGGAGCATAGTGATGAGAAGTCCATGGATAATTGTGATGATGAGCGTCATGGGGCGTTGTGGTGATAAGTGTTATGGAACATTGAGATCACAAATGTTTGGATCATTATGATGACAGAGGTCATGGAGAATATTGATTTCATTGTGATGACAATAGCCTGAAGCATTATGATGATGGGCATGGTGCATTGTGATGACAGGGTTCATGGAGCACTGAGATGAAAAGGGGCATGGAGCATTGTGATTACAAGGGTCTTGGAACATTGGGATGACAAGGGCATGGAGCATTGTGATGCGAAGACCATAGAACATTCTGATGACATGCGTCATGGAGCTTTGTGATGACAAGGGCATGGAGCACTGTGATTTCAGGGGTCTGGAGCATTGTGAAGACAAGTGTCATGGAACCTTGTGATGACTCGGCCGTGGATCATTGTGATGGCAAGGGTCATGGTGCATTATTATGACAGGTTTAATGTAGCATTTTGATGAGAAGGGCATGGAACATTGGTCTGAAATGTTTCATGGATTATTGTAATGAGAGTGGGCATGGAGCATTGTGATGACAAGGGAACGGAACACTCTGATACCTGGGTCATGCAGGATTGTAATGACAAGGGCATGGAGCATTGTGATGAGAAGGTCATCGAGCATTGTGATGACAAGTGTCATGGAGCTTTGCAATGACAAGGGCATGGAGCAATATGATGAGAGGGTTCATGGAGCATTGTGATGACAAAGACATGGAGCATTGTGATGCCAAATGGCATGGAGCTTTGTGATGACAAGTCATGGATCATTTTGATGACAAGTGCATGGTGCATTGTGATGAGAAGTGCAGGGAGCATTTTGATGACCAGGTCATGCAGCAATTTGATAAAATGTGTAACGGAACATTTTGATGGCAGGGGATATAGAACATTGTGATGTCAGGCGTCTTGGAGCTTTGGAATGAAAAGGGTCATGCACCATTTTGATGACAGGAGTTATGGAATATTCTGATGTCAGTGGTCATGGAACATTGTGATGATAAGGGCATGTAGCATTGTGATGCCAGGGTCCTGGAACATTGTGATTACAGGGGTGAGGGAGTATTGTGATGACTAGTGATGGAACATTATGATATCTCTGGTGATAGAGCATTTTGATGAGATGTTCATGGACCATTGTGGTTACAAGGTTTATGGAGCATACCAATGAAAATATTGTGGACCGTTGTGATGAAATGTGCATGGCACATTGTGATGACATTGGTCATTGAGCATTGTTCTGACAAAGACATGGAGCTTTGTGATGACAAGGGCATGGAGCATTGTGATTACATGGGTCTTGGAGCATTGTGATGAAAATGGCATGGATCATTGTGATGAAAATGTCATGGAGCCTTTTCATGAGAGGGTTCAAGGAGCATATTGACGACAATTGTCAGGGAGCATTGTGATGACAAGTGTATTTGAGAATTGTGATGACGAAGATCATGGAGCATTATGATGAGAAGACCATATATAATTGTGAAGACGAGCGTCATGGGGCATTGTGATGACAAGTGTTTTGGAATATTGTGATCACAAGGGTTTGGAGCATTGTTATGACAGAGGTCATGGAGCATTTTGATTTCATTTTGATGACAATAGCATGAAGCATTATGATGATGGGCATGGTACATTGTGATGACTGGGTTCATGGATCATTGTGATGAAAAGTGGCATAGAGCACTGTGATTACAGGGATCTTGGAGCACTGTGATTAGAAGGTTCATGGAGCTTTGTGATGACAAGGCCGTGGAACATCGGGATGGCAGGGTTCATGGAGCATTGTTATGACTGGTGTAATGGAGCATTGTGATGGCAAGGGCATGGAGCATTGTGATGAGAAGGCCATGGAGCATTCTGATGACATGTGTCATGGAGCTTTGTGAAGACATGGGCATGGAGCAATGGGATGAGAGCGTTCATGGAGCACTTTGATGACAATCACATGGAACATTGTGATGCCAAGGGTCATGGATCTTTGTGATGACAAAGGTCATGGAGCATTTTGATGGCAACGGTGTTGTGCATTGTGATGAGAAGGCAGGGAGCATTCTGATGACAGGGTCATGGAGCAATTTGATGAAAAGTGTCATGGAACATTTTGATGACATGTGTTATGGAACATTGTGATGTCAGGGGTCATCGAACATTGTGATGATAAGTGCATGTAGCATTGTGATGACAGGAGTCATGGAACATTGTGATGACAGGGGTGAGGGAGTATTGTGACAAATAGTGATGTAGCATTGTGATATCAGTGGTGAGAGAGCATTTTGATGAGAAGTGCATGGAGAACTGTGATGACAAATTTTAAGGAACATTGTGATGACAAGATTGTGGAGCCCTGTGATGACAAGGGCATTGTGATGACATGTGTCATGGAGCATTGTGCTGTGAAGCGCATGGAGCATTGTGAGGACAAGGGTCAAAGAATATTGTGATGAAATTTCATGGAGCACTGTGGTTAAAAAGGTCACAGAGACTGTTGATGACGAGGGCATGGACCACTGTGATGACAAAAGTCATGAAGCATTGTGATGACTGGAATAACGGAGAACTGTGATGACAGGGGTCATGGAGCACTGTGATAACAACGGCATGGAGCATTGTGATGACAAGGGCATGGAACAATGGTCTAATAAGTTTCATGGATTATTGCGATGACAGTTGGAATGGCGCATTGTAATGACAAGGGCATGGAGCATTGTGATGACCAGGTCATGCAGTATTGTGAAGACAGGTGTCAGGGAGCATTGTGATGACATATGTAATGTCCCATTGTGATGACAATGGCATGGAGCATTGTGTTGCCAAGTGTCATGGAGGATTCTGATGACAAAAGTAATGGAGCATTGTGATGACAATGGCTTGGAGCATAGTGATGACAAGGGTCAGGGAGCATTGTGCTGACAAGTGCATGGAGAATTGTGATGACAAGGGTCATGGAGAGTTCTGATGACAAGCTTGTGGAGTATATTGATGAAAATGGCATGGAGCATTGTGATGAAAACGGAATGAGGCATTGCGATGAAAAATGCATGGAGCCTTTTCATGACAGGTTTCAAGGAGCATTCTGATGACAAGTGTCAGTGAGCATTGTGATGACAAGTGTATTGAGAATTGTGATGACAAAGGTCATGGAGCATTGTGATGAAAATGGCATGGAGAATTGTGATGACAGGCATCATGGAGCATTGTGATGACAAGTGTTTGGAACACTGTGATCACAAGTGTTTGGAGTATTGTGATGACAGTGGTCATGGATCATTTTGATTTCAAGGAGCATGGAGCATTGTGATGACAAGGGCATGAAGCAATGTGATCCCAAGGTCATGGAGGATTGTGATGACAATGGAAAACGAGTATTGTGATGACAAGCGCATAGAGCATTGTAATGACAAGGTCATGTAGCATTTTGCGGACAAAGGCATGGAACATTGTGCTGACATGTGTCATGGAGCATTGTGATGACAACGGAATGGAGCATGGTGATGACAAGGTCCTGGAGCATTGTGATGAGAAGACTATGGAGAATTGTGATGACAAGTCTCATGGAGCATTCTGATGAAAACGGGAATGGAGTATTGTGATTACAGTGGTCTTGGAGCATTGTGATGACTAGGGCATGGAGCATTATGATGAGAAGGCCATGGAGCATTCTGATGACATGCGTCATGGAGTTTTGTGATGACAAGGGCATGGAGCATTTGTGATTACAGGGATCTTGGAACATTGTGATGAAAAGGGCATGGATCATTGTTATGAAAAAAGCATGGAGCCTTTTCATGACAGGGTTCAAGGAGCATACTGACGACAAGTGTCAGGGAGCATTGTGATGACAACTGTATTGAGCATTGTGATGACAAAGATCATGGAGCATTGTGATGAGAATACCATGGATAATTGTGATGATGAGCGTCATGGGGTGTTGTGATGATAAGTGTTATGGAACATTGTTATCACAAGTGTTTGGAGAATTATGATGACAGAGGTCATGGAGAATTTTGATTTCATTGTGATGACAAGAGCCTGAAGCATTATGATGATGGGCATGGTGCATTGTGATGACAGGGTTCATGGAGCATTGAGATGAAAAGGGGCATGGAGCATTTTGATTACATTGGTCTTAGAGCATTGTGTTGACAAGGGCATGGAGCATTGTGATGAGAAGGCCATGGAACATTCTGATGACATGGGTCATGGAGCTTTGTGATGACAAGGGCATGGAGCATTTGTGATTACAGGGATCTTGGAACATTGTGATGAAAAGGGCATGGATCATTGTTATGAAAAAAGCATGGAGCCTTTTCATGACAGGGTTCAAGGAGCATACTGACGACAAGTGTCAGGGAGCATTGTGATGACAACTGTATTGAGCATTGTGATGACAAAGATCATGGAGCATTGTGATGAGAATACCATGGATAATTGTGATGATGAGCGTCATGGGGTGTTGTGATGATAAGTGTTATGGAACATTGTTATCACAAGTGTTTGGAGAATTATGATGACAGAGGTCATGGAGAATTTTGATTTCATTGTGATGACAAGAGCCTGAAGCATTATGATGATGGGCATGGTGCATTGTGATGACAGGGTTCATGGAGCATTGAGATGAAAAGGGGCATGGAGCATTTTGATTACATTGGTCTTGGAGCATTGTGTTGACAAGGGCATGGAGCATTGTGATGAGAAGGCCATGGAACATTCTGATGACATGGGTCATGGAGCTTTGTGATGACAATGGAATGGAGCATTGTGATTTCAGGGGTCTTGAGCATTGTGATGACCAGTGTCATGGAACCTTGTGATGACTAGGCCGTGGAACATTGTGATGGCAAGGGTCATGGTGCATTGTTATGACAGGTGTAATGGAGCATTTTGATGAGAAGGGCATGGAACATTGTGATGACAAGTGTTATGGAGCATTGTGATGACAAATTTGTGGAGCATTGTGATGACAAGCGCATGGTGCATTGTGATGACATGTGTCATGGAGCCTTGTGCTGAGAAAGGCATAGAGCATTTTGATGACAAGGGTCAAAGAGCATTGTGATGAAAATTTCATGGAGCATTGTGGTTAAACAGGTCACAGAGACTGTTGATGACGAGGACATGGACAATTGTGATGACAAAGTTCATAAAGCATTGTGATGACTGGAGTCAAGGAGCATTGTGATGACAGGGGTCATGGAGCATTGTGATAAAAAGGGCATGGAGCATTGTGATGACAAGGGGATGGAACAGTGGTCTATTTAGTTTCATGGATTATTGTGATTACAGTTGGAATGGGGCATTGTGATGACAAGGGCATGGAGCATTGTGATGCCAATTGTCATGTAGGATTCTGCTTTCAAAGATAATTGAGCATTGTGATGACAATGGCTTGGAGCATTGTGATGACAAGGGTCAGGGAGCATTGTGCTGACAAGTGCATGGAGATTTGTGATGACAAGGGTCATGGAACATTCTGAAGACAAGCTTATGGAGTATTTTGATGACAATGGCATGGAGCATTGTGATGAAAAGGGCATGGAGTATTGTGTTGACAGGCATCATGGATCGTGGTGATGAAAAGTGTTATGGAACATTGTGATCACAAGGGATTTGAGCATTTTGATGACAGAGGTCATGGATCATTTTGATTTCAATATTTCATGGAGCATTGTGATGACGAGTGCATGAAGCAATGTGATCCCAAGGTTCATGGTGGATTGTGATGACAATGGTAAAGGAGTATTGTGATGACAAGCGCATAGAACATTGTAATGACAAGGTCATGTAGCATTTTGCTGACAAAGGCATGGAGCATTGTGATGACATGTGTCATGGAGCACAGTGATGACAAGTGTCAAGGAGCATTGTGAATACAGGGGTCATGGAGCATTGGGATGACAAGGGCATGCATCATTGTGATGACAAGGGTCATGGAGCATTGGGTTGAAAAATTTCATGGAGTATTGTGATGACACTGGTCATGGAGCATTGTGATTACAGGGGTCTTGGAGCATTGTGATGACAAGAGTCCCGCATCATTGTTTGTCACGTGTCATGGAGTGTTGTGATGAGAGTGGTCATGGAGCATTGTGATGATATTGGTCATGGAGCATTGTGATGAGAAGGTCATGGAGCATTGGGCTGAAAATATTCATGGAGTATTGGGATGACATGGGTCATGGAGCATTGTGATGACTAGGGAATGGAGCATGGTGATGACAAGGTCCTGGAGCATTGTGATGAGATGACCATGGAGACTTGTGATGAGAAATCTCATGGAGCATTCGGATGTAATGGGGCATGGAGCATTGTGATTACAGGGGTCTTGGAGCATTGTGATGACAAGGGCAGGGACCATTGTGAGGAGAAGGCCATGGAACATTCTGATGACATGTGTCATGGATTTTTGTGATGACAAGTGCATGGAGCATTGTGATTAAAGGGGTCTTGGAGCATTGTGATGACAAGGGTCATGGAGCCTTGTGATGACAAGGCCGTGGAACATTCTGATGGCAGGGGTCATGGAGCATTGTTACGACAGAAGTAATGGACCATTGTGATGAGAATGGCATTGACCATTAGTCTGAAATATTTCATGGATTATTGTGATGAGAGTGGGCATGGAGCATTGTGATGACAGGGGCACGGTACACTGTGATACTTGGGTCATGGAGGATTGTAATGACAAGGGCATGGAGCATTATGATGAGAAGTGTGATGGAGCGTTGTGATGACAAGGGCATGGGGCAATGTGATGAGAGGGTTCATGGAGCATTGTGATGACAATGACATGGAGCATTGTGATGCCAAGTGTCATGGAGCTTTGTGATGACAAATGTCATGGAGCATTTTGATGTCAAGGGTGTGGTGCATTGTGATGAGAAGGGCAGGGAGCATTTTGATGACAGGGTCATGCAGCAATTTAATGAAAAGTGTAATGGAACATTTTGATGACAGTGGATATAGAACATTGTGATACCATGGGTCATGGAGCTTTGGGATGAAAAAGGTCATGGAGCATTTTGATGACAGTGGTTATGGAACATTGTGATGTCAGGAGTCATGGAACATTGTGTTGATAAGGGGATGTAGCATTGTGATGACAGGGGTCATGGAACACTGTGATTACTGGGGTGAGGGAGGATTGTGATATCTAGGGATAGATCAATGTGATATCTCAGGTGCGAGAGCATTTGGATGAGAAGTGCATGGAGCATTGTGATTACAAGGTTAATGGAGTATAGCGATGACAAGTTGTGGATCATTGTGATGAAAACCGCGTGGCACATTGTGATGGCAAGGGTCATGGAGCATTGTTCTGACAAAGGCATGGATCATTGTGATGACAAGGGTCACGGAGCATTGTGATGAAAAGTTCATGGAGCATTGTGGTAACAAAGGACACAGAGCCTTGTGATGACACGGCCATGGACCGTTGTGATGACAAACGTTATGAAGCATTGTTATGACTGGAGTCACGGAGCATTGTGATGACAGGGGTCATGGAGCATTGTGATAACAAGGGCATGGAGCATTGTGATGACAGGGGAATGGAGCATTGGTCTGACAAGTTTCATAGATTATTGTGATGACATTGGACATGGTTCATTGTGATGACAAGGGCATGGGGCATTGAGATGAGAAGGTCATGGAGTATTTTGAAGACAGGTGTCACGGAGCATTGTGATGAAATATGTCATGGTCCATTGTGATGACAATGGCAGGGAACATTGTGATGCCAAATGTAATGGAGGATTTTGATGACAAATAAAATGGAGCATTGTGATGACTAGGGCTTGGAGCATTATGATGACAAAATCATGGAGCCATGTGATGACAAGTCTCATGGAGCATACTGATGAAATAGGGCATGGAGCATTGTGATTACAGTGGTCTTGGAACTTTGTGATGACAAGGGCATGGAGCATTGTGAGGAGAAGACCAAGGAGCATTCTGATGGCATGCGTCATTGAGCTTTGTGATGACAATGGCATGGAGCATCGTGATTACATGGGTCTTGGAGCACTGTGATGAACAGGGCATGGATCATTGTGATGAAAAAGGCATGGAGCCCTGTCATGACAGGGTAAAAGGAGCATACAGACAACAAGAGTCAGGGAGCATTTGGATGACAAGTGTATTGAGCATTGTGATGACAAAGGTCATGGAGCATTGTGATGAGAAGACCATGGATAATTGTGATGACGAGCGTCATGTGGCATTGTGATGACAAGAGTTATGGAATATTGTGATCAAAAGGGTTTGGAGCATTGTTATGACAGAGGTCATGGAGCATTTTGATTTCATTGTTATGACAATAGCAGGAAGCATTATGATGATGGGCATGGTGCATTGTGATGACAGGGTTCATGAATCATTGAGATGAAAAGGGGCATAGAGCTTTGTGATTACAGTGTTCTTGGAGCATTGTGATGACATGTGTCATGGAGCACAGTGATGACAAGCGTCAAGGAGCATTGTGAATACAGGGGTCATGGAGCATTGGGATGACAAGGGCATGTATCATTGTGATGACAAGGGTCATGGAGCATTGGGTTGAAAAATTTCATGGAGTATTGTGATGACAGGGGTCATGGAGCATTGTGATTACAGGGGTCTTGGAGCATTGTGATGACAAGAGTCCCGGATCATTGTGTTGTCACGTGTCATGGAGTGTTGTGATGACAGTGGTCATGGAGCATTGTGATGATATTGGTCTTGGAGCATTGTGATGAGAAGGTCATGGAGCACTGGGCTGAAAATATTCATGGAGTATTGGGATGACATGGGTCATGGAGCATTGTAATGACTAGGGAATGGAGCATGGTGATGACAAGGTCCTGGAGCATTGTGATGAGATGACCATGGAGACTTGTGATGAGAAATCTCATGGAGCATTCTGATGAAAAGGGGCATGGAGCATTGTGATTACAGGGGTCTTGGAGCATTGTGATGACAAGGGCAGGGACCATTGTGAGGAGAAGGCCATGGAACATTCTGATGACATGTGTCATGGATTTTTGTGATGACAAGGGCATGGAGCCTTGTGATGACAAGGCCGTGGAACATTGTGATGGCAGGGGTCATGGAGCATTGTTACGACAGAAGTAATGGACCATTGTGATGAGAATGGCATTGACCATTAGTCTGAAATATTTCATGGATTATTGTGATGAGAGTGGGCATGGAGCATTGTGATGACAAGGGCACGGTACACTGTGATACTAGGGTCATGGAGGATTGTAATGACAAGGGCATGGAGCATTGTGATGACAAGTGTGATGGAGCTTTGTGATGACAAGGGCATGGGGCAATGTGATGAGAGGGTTCATGGAGCATTGTGATGACAATGACATGGAGCATTGTGATGCCGAGTGTCATGGAGCTGTGTGATAACAAATGTCATGGAGCATTTTGATGTCAAGGGTGTGGTGCATTGTGATGAGAAGGGCAGGGAGCATTTTGATGACAGGGTCATGCAGCAATTTAATGAAAAGTGTAATGGAACATTTTGATGACAGGGGTTATAGAACATTGTGATGTCATGGGTCATGGAGCTTTGGGATGAAAAAGGTCATGGAGCATTTTGATGACAGTGGTTATGGAACATTGTGATGTCAGGAGTCATGGAACATTGTGTTGATAAGGGGATGTAGCATTGTGATGACAGGGGTCATGGAACACTGTGATTACTGGGGTGAGGGAGGATTGTGATATCTAGGGATAGATCATTGTGATATCTCAGGTGCGAGAGCATTTGCATGAGAAATGCATGGAGCATTGTGATTACAAGGTTAATGGAGCATAGCGATGACAAGGTTGTGGATCATTGTGATGAAAACCGCGTGGCACATTGTGATGACAAGGGTCATGGAGAATTGTTCTGACAAAGTCATGGATCATTCTGATGACAAGGGTCACGGAGCATTGTGATGAAAAGTTCATGGAGCATTGTGGTTACAAAGGACACAGAGCCTTGTGATGACGCGGCCATGGACTGTTGTGATGACAAACGTTATGAAGCATTGTGATGACTGGAGTCACGGAGCATTGTGATGACAGGGGTCATGGAGCATTGTGATAACAAGGGCATGGAGCATTGTGATGACAGGGAATGGAGCATTGGTCTGACAAGTTTCATAGATTATTGTGATGACAGTGGACATGGTTCATTGTGATGACAAGGGCATGGGGCATTGAGATGAGAAGGTCATGGAGTATTTTGAAGACAGGTGTCACGGAGCATTGTGATGAAATATGTCATGGTCCATTGTGATGACAATGGCAGGGAACATTGTGATGCCAAATGTAATGGAGGATTATGATGACAAATATAATGGAGCATTGTGATGACTAGGACTTGGAGCATTATGATGACAAAACCATGGAGCCATGTGATGACAAGTCTCATGGAGCATACTGATGAAAAAGGGCATGGAGCATTGTGATTACAGTGGTCTTGGAACTTTGTGATGACAAGGGCATGGAGCATTGTGAGGAGAAGACCAAGGAGCATTCTGATGGCATGCGTCATTGAGCTTTGTGATGACAATGGCATGGAGCATCGTGATTACATGGGTCTTGGAGCACTGTGATGAACAGGGCATGGATCATTGTGATGAAAAAGGCATGGAGCCCTGTCATGACAGGGTAAAAGGAGCATACAGACAACAAGTGTCAGGGAGCATTTGGATGACAAGTGTATTGAGCATTGTGATGACAAAGGTCATGGAGCATTGTGATGAGAAGACCATGGATAATTGTGATGACGAGCGTCATGGGGCATTGTGATGACAAGTGTTATGGAATATTGTGATCACAAGGGTTTGGAGCATTGTTATGACAGAGGTCATGGAGCATTTTGATTTCATTGTGATGACAATAGCAGGAAGCATTATGATGATGGGCATGGTGCATTGTGATGACAGGGTTCATGAATCATTGAGATGAAAAGGGGCATAGAGCTTTGTGATTACAGTGTTCTTGGAGCATTGTGATGACATGTGTCATGGAGCACAGTGATGACAAGCGTCAAGGAGCATTGTGAATACAGGGGTCATGGAGCATTGGGATGACAAGGGCATGTATCATTGTGATGACAAGGGCATGGATCATTGTGATGAAAAAGGCATGGAGCCTTGTCATGACAGTGTTCAAGTAGCATACAGACAACAATTGTCAGGGAGCATTTTGAGGACAAGTGTATTGAGCATTGTGATGACAAAGGTCATGGGGCATTGTGATGAGAAGGCCATTGATAATTGTGATGACGAGCGTCATGGGGCATTGTGATGACAAATGTTTTGGAATATTGTGATCACAAGGGTTTGGAACATTGTTATGACAGAGGTCATGGAACATTTTGATTTCATTGTGATGACAATAGCAAGAAGCATTATGATGATGGGCATGGTGCATTGTGATGACAGGGTTCATGGGTCAATGAGATGAAAAGTGACATAGAGCATTTTGATTAAAGGGTTCTTGGAGCATTGTGATGAGAAGGGTCATGGAGCTTTGTGATGACAAGGCCATGGAACATCGTGATGGCAGGGGTCATGGAGCATTTTTATGACAGTGGTAATGGAGCATTGTGATGGCAAGGGCATGGAGCATTGTGATGAGACGGCCATGGAACAATCTGATGACATGTGTCATGGAGCTTTTTGAAGACAAGGGCATGGAGCAATGTGATGCCAAGGGTCATGGATCTTTGTGATGACAAGTTCATGGAGCATTTTGATGGCAAGGGCGTGGTGCATTGTGATGAGAAAGGCAGGGAGCATTCTGATGACAGGGCCATGGAGCAATTTGATGAAGTGTCATGGAACATTTTGATGACAGGTGTTATGGAACATTGTGATGTCAGCGGTCATCGAACACTGTGATGATAAGTACATGTAGCATTGTGTTGACAGGAGTCATGGAACATTGTGATGAAAGGGGTGAGGGAGTATTGTGACAAATAGTGATGTAGCATTGTGATATCAGTGGTGAGAGAGCATTTGGATGAGAAGTGCATGGATCATTGTGATGACATATTTTAAGGAGCATTGTGATGACAATAGCATGGTGCATTGTGATGACATGTTTCATGGAGCATTGTGCTGACAAGCGCATGGAGCATTGTGATGACAAGTGTATTGAGAATTGTGATGACAAAGGTCATGGAGCATTGTGATGAAAAGGGCATGGAGTATTGTGATGACAGGCATCATGGATCATTGTGATGACAAGTGTTATGGAACACTGTGATCACAAGGGTTTGGAGCAATGTGATGAGAGAGGTCATGGATCATTTTGATTTCAAGGAGCTTGGAGCATTGTGATGACAAGGGCATGAAGCAATGTGATCCCAAGGTTTATGGAGGATTGTGATGACAATGGAAATGGAGTATTGTGATGACAAGCGCATAGAGCATTGTAATGACAAGGTCATGTAGCATTCTGCTGACAAAGGCATGGAGCATTGTGATGGCATGTGTCATGGAGCACTGTGATGACAAGCGTCATGGAGCATTGTGAATACAGTGGTCATGGAGGATTGGGATGACAAGGGCATGGATCATTGTGATGACAAGGGTCCTGGAGCACTGGGCTGAAAATGTTCATGGAGTGTTGTGATGACAGGTGTCATGGAACATTGTGATGACCAGGGAATGGAGCATTGTGATGACAAGAGTCCCGGATCATTGTGTTGTCGGGTGTCATGGAGTGTTGTGATGACAGTGGTCATGGAGCATTGTGATGATATTGGCCATGGAGCATTGTGATGAGTAGGTCGTGGAGCACTGGGCTGAAAATGTTCATGGATTATTGTGATGACAGGGGTCATAGAGCATTGTGATGACAAGGGAATGGAGCATGGTGATGACAAGGTCCTGGAGCATGGTGATGAGAAGACCATGGAGACTTGTGATGATAAGTCTCATGGAGCATTCTGATGAAAAGGGGCATGGAGCCTTGTGATTACAGGGGTCTTGGAGCACTGTGATCACTAGGGCATGGAGCATTGTGATGAGAAGGACATGGAGCATTCTGATGACATGCCTTATGGAGTTTTTTGATGAAACGGGCATGGAGCATTGTGATTACAGGGGTCTTGGAACATTGTGATGACACGGGCATGGAGCATTTGTGATTACAGGGATCTTGGAGAATTGTGAAGAAAAGTGCATAGATCACTGTTTTGAAAAAGGCATGGAACCTTGTCATAACAGGGTTCAAGGAGCATACTGACGACAAGTGTCAGGGAGCATTGTGATGACAAGAGTATTGAGCATTGTGATGACAATGATCATGGAGCATAGTGATGAGAAGTCCATGGATAATTGTGATGATGAGCGTCATGGGGCGTTGTGGTGATAAGTGTTATGGAACATTGAGATCACAAATGTTTGGATCATTATGATGACAGAGGTCATGGAGAATATTGATTTCATTGTGATGACAATAGCCTGAAGCATTATGATGATGGGCATGGTGCATTGTGATGACAGGTTTCATGGAGCACTGAGATGAAAAGGGGCATGGAGCATTGTGATTACAAGGGTCTTGGAACATTGGGATGACAAGGGCATGGAGCATTGTGATGCGAAGACCATAGAACATTCTGATGACATGCGTCATGGAGCTTTGTGATGACAAGGGCATGGAGCACTGTGATTTCAGGGGTCTGGAGCATTGTGAAGACAAGTGTCATGGAACCTTGTGATGACTCGGCCGTGGATCATTGTGATGGCAAGGGTCATGGTGCATTATTATGACAGGTTTAATGTAGCATTTTGATGAGAAGGGCATGGAACATTGGTCTGAAATGTTTCATGGATTATTGTAATGAGAGTGGGCATGGAGCATTGTGATGACAAGGGAACGCAACACTCTGATACCTGGGTCATGCAGGATTGTAATGACAAGGGCATGGAGCATTGTGATGAGAAGGTCATCGAGCATTGTGATGACAAGTGTCATGGAGCTTTGCAATGACAAGGGCATGGAGCAATATGATGAGAGGGTTCATGGAGCATTGTGATGACAAAGACATGGAGCATTGTGATGCCAAATGGCATGGAGCTTTGTGATGACAAGTCATGGATCATTTTGATGACAAGTGCATGGTGCATTGTGATGAGAAGTGCAGGGAGCATTTTGATGACCAGGTCATGCAGCAATTTGATAAAATGTGTAACGGAACATTTTGATGGCAGGGGATATAGAACATTGTGATGTCAGGCGTCTTGGAGCTTTGGAATGAAAAGGGTCATGCACCATTTTGATGACAGGAGTTATGGAATATTCTGATGTCAGTGGTCATGGAACATTGTGATGATAAGGGCATGTAGCATTGTGATGCCAGGGTCCTGGAACATTGTGATTACAGGGGTGAGGGAGTATTGTGATGACTAGTGATGGAACATTATGATATCTCTGGTGATAGAGCATTTTGATGAGATGTTCATGGACCATTGTGGTTACAAGGTTTATGGAGCATACCAATGAAAATATTGTGGACCGTTGTGATGAAATGCGCATGGCACATTGTGATGACATTGGTCATTGAGCATTGTTCTGACAAAGACATGGAGCTTTGTGATGACAAGGGCATGGAGCATTGTGATTACATGGGTCTTGGAGCATTGTGATGAAAATGGCATGGATCATTGTGATGAAAATGTCATGGAGCCTTTTCATGAGAGGGTTCAAGGAGCATATTGACGACAATTGTCAGGGAGCATTGTGATGACAAGTGTATTTGAGAATTGTGATGACGAAGATCATGGAGCATTATGATGAGAAGACCATATATAATTGTGAAGACGAGCGTCATGGGGCATTGTGATGACAAGTGTTTTGGAATATTGTGATCACAAGGGTTTGGAGCATTGTTATGACAGAGGTCATGGAGCATTTTGATTTCATTTTGATGACAATAGCATGAAGCATTATGATGATGGGCATGGTACATTGTGATGACTGGGTTCATGGATCATTGTGATGAAAAGTGGCATAGAGCACTGTGATTACAGGGATCTTGGAGCACTGTGATTAGAAGGTTCATGGAGCTTTGTGATGACAAGGCCGTGGAACATCGGGATGGCAGGGTTCATGGAGCATTGTTATGACTGGTGTAATGGAGCATTGTGATGGCAAGGGCATGGAGCATTGTGATGAGAAGGCCATGGAGCATTCTGATGACATGTGTCATGGAGCTTTGTGAAGACATGGGCATGGAGCAATGGGATGAGAGCGTTCATGGAGCACTTTGATGACAATCACATGGAGCATTGTGATGCCAAGGGTCATGGATCTTTGTGATGACAAAGGTCATGGAGCATTTTGATGGCAACGGTGTTGTGCATTGTGATGAGAAGGCAGGGAGCATTCTGATGACAGGGTCATGGAGCAATTTGATGAAAAGTGTCATGGAACATTTTGATGACATGTGTTATGGAACATTGTGATGTCAGGGGTCATCGAACATTGTGATGATAAGTGCATGTAGCATTGTGATGACAGGAGTCATGGAACATTGTGATGACAGGGGTGAGGGAGTATTGTGACAAATAGTGATGTAGCATTGTGATATCAGTGGTGAGAGAGCATTTTGATGAGAAGTGCATGGAGAACTGTGATGACAAATTTTAAGGAACATTGTGATGACAAGATTGTGGAGCCCTGTGATGACAAGGGCATTGTGATGACATGTGTCATGGAGCATTGTGCTGTGAAGCGCATGGAGCATTGTGAGGACAAGGGTCAAATAATATTGTGATGAAATTTCATGGAGCACTGTGGTTAAAAAGGTCACAGAGACTGTTGATGACGAGGGCATGGACCACTGTGATGACAAAAGTCATGAAGCATTGTGATGACTGGAATAACGGAGAACTGTGATGACAGGGGTCATGGAGCACTGTGATAACAACGGCATGGAGCATTGTGATGACAAGGGCATGGAACAATGGTCTAATAAGTTTCATGGATTATTGCGATGACAGTTGGAATGGCGCATTGTAATGACAAGGGCATGGAGCATTGTGATGACCAGGTCATGCAGTATTGTGAAGACAGGTGTCAGGGAGCATTGTGATGACATATGTAATGTCCCATTGTGATGACAATGGCATGGAGCATTGTGTTGCCAAGTGTCATGGAGGATTCTGATGACAAAAGTAATGGAGCATTGTGATGACAATGGCTTGGAGCATAGTGATGACAAGGGTCAGGGAGCATTGTGCTGACAAGTGCATGGAGAATTGTGATGACAAGGGTCATGGAGAGTTCTGATGACAAGCTTGTGGAGTATATTGATGAAAATGGCATGGAGCATTGTGATGAAAACGGAATGAGGCATTGCGATGAAAAATGCATGGAGCCTTTTCATGACAGGTTTCAAGGAGCATTCTGATGACAAGTGTCAGTGAGCATTGTGATGACAAGTGTATTGAGAATTGTGATGACAAAGGTCATGGAGCATTGTGATGAAAATGGCATGGAGAATTGTGATGACAGGCATCATGGAGCATTGTGATGACAAGTGTTTGGAACACTGTGATCACAAGTGTTTGGAGTATTGTGATGACAGTGGTCATGGATCATTTTGATTTCAAGGAGCATGGAGCATTGTGATGACAAGGGCATGAAGCAATGTGATCCCAAGGTCATGGAGGATTGTGATGACAATGGAAAACGAGTATTGTGATGACAAGCGCATAGAGCATTGTAATGACAAGGTCATGTAGCATTTTGCGGACAAAGGCATGGAACATTGTGCTGACATGTGTCATGGAGCATTGTGATGACAACGGAATGGAGCATGGTGATGACAAGGTCCTGGAGCATTGTGATGAGAAGACTATGGAGAATTGTGATGACAAGTCTCATGGAGCATTCTGATGAAAACGGGAATGGAGTATTGTGATTACAGTGGTCTTGGAGCATTGTGATGACTAGGGCATGGAGCATTATGATGAGAAGGCCATGGAGCATTCTGATGACATGCGTCATGGAGTTTTGTGATGACAAGGGCATGGAGCATTTGTGATTACAGGGATGTTGGAACATTGTGATGAAAAGGGCATGGATCATTGTTATGAAAAAAGCATGGAGCCTTTTCATGACAGGGTTCAAGGAGCATACTGACGACAAGTGTCAGGGAGCATTGTGATGACAACTGTATTGAGCATTGTGATGACAAAGATCATGGAGCATTGTGATGAGAATACCATGGATAATTGTGATGATGAGCGTCATGGGGTGTTGTGATGATAAGTGTTATGGAACATTGTTATCACAAGTGTTTGGAGAATTATGATGACAGAGGTCATGGAGAATTTTGATTTCATTGTGATGACAAGAGCCTGAAGCATTATGATGATGGGCATGGTGCATTGTGATGACAGGGTTCATGGAGCATTGAGATGAAAAGGGGCATGGAGCATTTTGATTACATTGGTCTTGGAGCATTGTGTTGACAAGGGCATGGAGCATTGTGATGAGAAGGCCATGGAACATTCTGATGACATGGGTCATGGAGCTTTGTGATGACAATGGAATGGAGCATTGTGATTTCAGGGGTCTTGAGCATTGTGATGACCAGTGTCATGGAACCTTGTGATGACTAGGCCGTGGAACATTGTGATGGCAAGGGTCATGGTGCATTGTTATGACAGGTGTAATGGAGCATTTTGATGAGAAGGGCATGGAACATTGTGATGACAAGTGTTATGGAGCATTGTGATGACAAATTTGTGGAGCATTGTGATGACAAGCGCATGGTGCATTGTGATGACATGTGTCATGGAGCCTTGTGCTGAGAAAGGCATAGAGCATTTTGATGACAAGGGTCAAAGAGCATTGTGATGAAAATTTCATGGAGCATTGTGGTTAAACAGGTCACAGAGACTGTTGATGACGAGGACATGGACAATTGTGATGACAAAGTTCATAAAGCATTGTGATGACTGGAGTCAAGGAGCATTGTGATGACAGGGGTCATGGAGCATTGTGATAAAAAGGGCATGGAGCATTGTGATGACAAGGGGATGGAACAGTGGTCTATTTAGTTTCATGGATTATTGTGATTACAGTTGGAATGGGGCATTGTGATGACAAGGGCATGGAGCATTGTGATGCCAATTGTCATGTAGGATTCTGCTTTCAAAGATAATTGAGCATTGTGATGACAATGGCTTGGAGCATTGTGATGACAAGGGTCAGGGAGCATTGTGCTGACAAGTGCATGGAGATTTGTGATGACAAGGGTCATGGAACATTCTGAAGACAAGCTTATGGAGTATTTTGATGACAATGGCATGGAGCATTGTGATGAAAAGGGCATGGAGTATTGTGTTGACAGGCATCATGGATCGTGGTGATGAAAAGTGTTATGGAACATTGTGATCACAAGGGATTTGAGCATTTTGATGACAGAGGTCATGGATCATTTTGATTTCAATATTTCATGGAGCATTGTGATGACGAGTGCATGAAGCAATGTGATCCCAAGGTTCATGGTGGATTGTGATGACAATGGTAAAGGAGTATTGTGATGACAAGCGCATAGAACATTGTAATGACAAGGTCATGTAGCATTTTGCTGACAAAGGCATGGAGCATTGTGATGACATGTGTCATGGAGCACAGTGATGACAAGTGTCAAGGAGCATTGTGAATACAGGGGTCATGGAGCATTGGGATGACAAGGGCATGCATCATTGTGATGACAAGGGTCATGGAGCATTGGGTTGAAAAATTTCATGGAGTATTGTGATGACACTGGTCATGGAGCATTGTGATTACAGGGGTCTTGGAGCATTGTGATGACAAGAGTCCCGCATCATTGTTTGTCACGTGTCATGGAGTGTTGTGATGAGAGTGGTCATGGAGCATTGTGATGATATTGGTCATGGAGCATTGTGATGAGAAGGTCATGGAGCATTGGGCTGAAAATATTCATGGAGTATTGGGATGACATGGGTCATGGAGCATTGTGATGACTAGGGAATGGAGCATGGTGATGACAAGGTCCTGGAGCATTGTGATGAGATGACCATGGAGACTTGTGATGAGAAATCTCATGGAGCATTCGGATGTAATGGGGCATGGAGCATTGTGATTACAGGGGTCTTGGAGCATTGTGATGACAAGGGCAGGGACCATTGTGAGGAGAAGGCCATGGAACATTCTGATGACATGTGTCATGGATTTTTGTGATGACAAGTGCATGGAGCATTGTGATTAAAGGGGTCTTGGAGCATTGTGATGACAAGGGTCATGGAGCCTTGTGATGACAAGGCCGTGGAACATTCTGATGGCAGGGGTCATGGAGCATTGTTACGACAGAAGTAATGGACCATTGTGATGAGAATGGCATTGACCATTAGTCTGAAATATTTCATGGATTATTGTGATGAGAGTGGGCATGGAGCATTGTGATGACAGGGGCACGGTACACTGTGATACTTGGGTCATGGAGGATTGTAATGACAAGGGCATGGAGCATTGTGATGACAAGTGTGATGGAGCGTTGTGATGACAAGGACATGGGGCAATGTGATGAGAGGGTTCATGGAGCATTGTGATGACAATGACATGGAGCATTGTGATGCCAAGTGTCATGGAGCTTTGTGATGACAAATGTCATGGAGCATTTTGATGTCAAGGGTGTGGTGCATTGTGATGAGAAGGGCAGGGAGCATTTTGATGACAGGGTCATGCAGCAATTTAATGAAAAGTGTAATGGAACATTTTGATGACAGTGGATATAGAACATTGTGATACCATGGGTCATGGAGCTTTGGGATGAAAAAGGTCATGGAGCATTTTGATGACAGTGGTT
Organism: Mesoplodon mirus; assembly: GCF_964341445.2. Classification (NCBI taxonomy): domain Eukaryota; kingdom Metazoa; phylum Chordata; class Mammalia; order Artiodactyla; family Ziphiidae; genus Mesoplodon; species Mesoplodon mirus. Next base: position 865,250 of record NW_028295803.1, on the reverse strand, counting down.
ATGGAACATTGTGATGTCAGGAGTCATGGAACATTGTGTTGATAAGGGGATGTAGCATTGTGATGACAGGGGTCATGGAACACTGTGATTACTGGGGTGAGGGAGGATTGTGATATCTAGGGATAGATCAATGTGATATCTCAGGTGCGAGAGCATTTGGATGAGAAGTGCATGGAGCATTGTGATTACAAGGTTAATGGAGTATAGCGATGACAAGTTGTGGATCATTGTGATGAAAACCACGTGGCACATTGTGATGGCAAGGGTCATGGAGCATTGTTCTGACAAAGGCATGGATCATTGTGATGACAAGGGTCACGGAGCATTGTGATGAAAAGTTCATGGAGCATTGTGGTAACAAAGGACACAGAGCCTTGTGATGACACGGCCATGGACCGTTGTGATGACAAACGTTATGAAGCATTGTTATGACTGGAGTCACGGAGCATTGTGATGACAGGGGTCATGGAGCATTGTGATAACAAGGGCATGGAGCATTGTGATGACAGGGGAATGGAGCATTGGTCTGACAAGTTTCATAGATTATTGTGATGACATTGGACATGGTTCATTGTGATGACAAGGGCATGGGGCATTGAGATGAGAAGGTCATGGAGTATTTTGAAGACAGGTGTCACGGAGCATTGTGATGAAATATGTCATGGTCCATTGTGATGACAATGGCAGGGAACATTGTGATGCCAAATGTAATGGAGGATTTTGATGACAAATAAAATGGAGCATTGTGATGACTAGGGCTTGGAGTATTATGATGACAAAATCATGGAGCCATGTGATGACAAGTCTCATGGAGCATACTGATGAAATAGGGCATGGAGCATTGTGATTACAGTGGTCTTGGAACTTTGTGATGACAAGGGCATGGAGCATTGTGAGGAGAAGACCAAGGAGCATTCTGATGGCATGCGTCATTGAGCTTTGTGATGACAATGGCATGGAGCATCGTGATTACATGGGTCTTGGAGCACTGTGATGAACAGGGCATGGATCATTGTGATGAAAAAGGCATGGAGCCCTGTCATGACAGGGTAAAAGGAGCATACAGACAACAAGAGTCAGGGAGCATTTGGATGACAAGTGTATTGAGCATTGTGATGACAAAGGTCATGGAGCATTGTGATGAGAAGACCATGGATAATTGTGATGACGAGCGTCATGTGGCATTGTGATGACAAGAGTTATGGAATATTGTGATCAAAAGGGTTTGGAGCATTGTTATGACAGAGGTCATGGAGCATTTTGATTTCATTGTTATGACAATAGCAGGAAGCATTATGATGATGGGCATGGTGCATTGTGATGACAGGGTTCATGAATCATTGAGATGAAAAGGGGCATAGAGCTTTGTGATTACAGTGTTCTTGGAGCATTGTGATGACGTGTCATGGAGCACAGTGATGACAAGCGTCAAGGAGCATTGTGAATACAGGGGTCATGGAGCATTGGGATGACAAGGGCATGTATCATTGTGATGACAAGGGTCATGGAGCATTGGGTTGAAAAATTTCATGGAGTATTGTGATGACAGGGGTCATGGAGCATTGTGATTACAGGGGTCTTGGAGCATTGTGATGACAAGAGTCCCGGATCATTGTGTTGTCACGTGTCATGGAGTGTTGTGATGACAGTGGTCATGGAGCATTGTGATGATATTGGTCTTGGAGCATTGTGATGAGAAGGTCATGGAGCACTGGGCTGAAAATATTCATGGAGTATTGGGATGACATGGGTCATGGAGCATTGTAATGACTAGGGAATGGAGCATGGTGATGACAAGGTCCTGGAGCATTGTGATGAGATGACCATGGAGACTTGTGATGAGAAATCTCATGGAGCATTCTGATGAAAAGGGGCATGGAGCATTGTGATTACAGGGGTCTTGGAGCATTGTGATGACAAGGGCAGGGACCATTGTGAGGAGAAGGCCATGGAACATTCTGATGACATGTGTCATGGATTTTTGTGATGACAAGGGCATGGAGCCTTGTGATGACAAGGCCGTGGAACATTGTGATGGCAGGGGTCATGGAGCATTGTTACGACAGAAGTAATGGACCATTGTGATGAGAATGGCATTGACCATTAGTCTGAAATATTTCATGGATTATTGTGATGAGAGTGGGCATGGAGCATTGTGATGACAAGGGCACGGTACACTGTGATACTAGGGTCATGGAGGATTGTAATGACAAGGGCATGGAGCATTGTGATGACAAGTGTGATGGAGCTTTGTGATGACAAGGGCATGGGGCAATGTGATGAGAGGGTTCATGGAGCATTGTGATGACAATGACATGGAGCATTGTGATGCCGAGTGTCATGGAGCTGTGTGATAACAAATGTCATGGAGCATTTTGATGTCAAGGGTGTGGTGCATTGTGATGAGAAGGGCAGGGAGCATTTTGATGACAGGGTCATGCAGCAATTTAATGAAAAGTGTAATGGAACATTTTGATGACAGGGGTTATAGAACATTGTGATGTCATGGGTCATGGAGCTTTGGGATGAAAAAGGTCATGGAGCATTTTGATGACAGTGGTTATGGAACATTGTGATGTCAGGAGTCATGGAACATTGTGTTGATAAGGGGATGTAGCATTGTGATGACAGGGGTCATGGAACACTGTGATTACTGGGGTGAGGGAGGATTGTGATATCTAGGGATAGATCATTGTGATATCTCAGGTGCGAGAGCATTTGCATGAGAAATGCATGGAGCATTGTGATTACAAGGTTAATGGAGCATAGCGATGACAAGGTTGTGGATCATTGTGATGAAAACCGCGTGGCACATTGTGATGACAAGGGTCATGGAGAATTGTTCTGACAAAGTCATGGATCATTCTGATGACAAGGGTCACGGAGCATTGTGATGAAAAGTTCATGGAGCATTGTGGTTACAAAGGACACAGAGCCTTGTGATGACGCGGCCATGGACTGTTGTGATGACAAACGTTATGAAGCATTGTGATGACTGGAGTCACGGAGCATTGTGATGACAGGGGTCATGGAGCATTGTGATAACAAGGGCATGGAGCATTGTGATGACAGGGAATGGAGCATTGGTCTGACAAGTTTCATAGATTATTGTGATGACAGTGGACATGGTTCATTGTGATGACAAGGGCATGGGGCATTGAGATGAGAAGGTCATGGAGTATTTTGAAGACAGGTGTCACGGAGCATTGTGATGAAATATGTCATGGTCCATTGTGATGACAATGGCAGGGAACATTGTGATGCCAAATGTAATGGAGGATTATGATGACAAATATAATGGAGCATTGTGATGACTAGGACTTGGAGCATTATGATGACAAAACCATGGAGCCATGTGATGACAAGTCTCATGGAGCATACTGATGAAAAAGGGCATGGAGCATTGTGATTACAGTGGTCTTGGAACTTTGTGATGACAAGGGCATGGAGCATTGTGAGGAGAAGACCAAGGAGCATTCTGATGGCATGCGTCATTGAGCTTTGTGATGACAATGGCATGGAGCATCGTGATTACATGGGTCTTGGAGCACTGTGATGAACAGGGCATGGATCATTGTGATGAAAAAGGCATGGAGCCCTGTCATGACAGGGTAAAAGGAGCATACAGACAACAAGTGTCAGGGAGCATTTGGATGACAAGTGTATTGAGCATTGTGATGACAAAGGTCATGGAGCATTGTGATGAGAAGACCATGGATAATTGTGATGACGAGCGTCATGGGGCATTGTGATGACAAGTGTTATGGAATATTGTGATCACAAGGGTTTGGAGCATTGTTATGACAGAGGTCATGGAGCATTTTGATTTCATTGTGATGACAATAGCAGGAAGCATTATGATGATGGGCATGGTGCATTGTGATGACAGGGTTCATGGAGCATTGAGATGAAAAGGGGCATGGAGCATTTTGATTACATTGGTCTTAGAGCATTGTGTTGACAAGGGCATGGAGCATTGTGATGAGAAGGCCATGGAACATTCTGATGACATGGGTCATGGAGCTTTGTGATGACAATGGAATGGAGCATTGTGATTTCAGGGGTCTTGAGCATTGTGATGACCAGTGTCATGGAACCTTGTGATGACTAGGCCGTGGAACATTGTGATGGCAAGGGTCATGGTGCATTGTTATGACAGGTGTAATGGAGCATTTTGATGAGAAGGGCATGGAACATTGTGATGACAAGTGTTATGGAGCATTGTGATGACAAATTTGTGGAGCATTGTGATGACAAGCGCATGGTGCATTGTGATGACATGTGTCATGGAGCCTTGTGCTGAGAAAGGCATAGAGCATTTTGATGACAAGGGTCAAAGAGCATTGTGATGAAAATTTCATGGAGCATTGTGGTTAAACAGGTCACAGAGACTGTTGATGACGAGGACATGGACAATTGTGATGACAAAGTTCATAAAGCATTGTGATGACTGGAGTCAAGGAGCATTGTGATGACAGGGGTCATGGAGCATTGTGATAAAAAGGGCATGGAGCATTGTGATGACAAGGGGATGGAACAGTGGTCTATTTAGTTTCATGGATTATTGTGATTACAGTTGGAATGGGGCATTGTGATGACAAGGGCATGGAGCATTGTGATGCCAATTGTCATGTAGGATTCTGCTTTCAAAGATAATTGAGCATTGTGATGACAATGGCTTGGAGCATTGTGATGACAAGGGTCAGGGAGCATTGTGCTGACAAGTGCATGGAGATTTGTGATGACAAGGGTCATGGAACATTCTGAAGACAAGCTTATGGAGTATTTTGATGACAATGGCATGGAGCATTGTGATGAAAAGGGCATGGAGTATTGTGTTGACAGGCATCATGGATCGTGGTGATGAAAAGTGTTATGGAACATTGTGATCACAAGGGATTTGAGCATTTTGATGACAGAGGTCATGGATCATTTTGATTTCAATATTTCATGGAGCATTGTGATGACGAGTGCATGAAGCAATGTGATCCCAAGGTTCATGGTGGATTGTGATGACAATGGTAAAGGAGTATTGTGATGACAAGCGCATAGAACATTGTAATGACAAGGTCATGTAGCATTTTGCTGACAAAGGCATGGAGCATTGTGATGACATGTGTCATGGAGCACAGTGATGACAAGTGTCAAGGAGCATTGTGAATACAGGGGTCATGGAGCATTGGGATGACAAGGGCATGCATCATTGTGATGACAAGGGTCATGGAGCATTGGGTTGAAAAATTTCATGGAGTATTGTGATGACACTGGTCATGGAGCATTGTGATTACAGGGGTCTTGGAGCATTGTGATGACAAGAGTCCCGCATCATTGTTTGTCACGTGTCATGGAGTGTTGTGATGAGAGTGGTCATGGAGCATTGTGATGATATTGGTCATGGAGCATTGTGATGAGAAGGTCATGGAGCATTGGGCTGAAAATATTCATGGAGTATTGGGATGACATGGGTCATGGAGCATTGTGATGACTAGGGAATGGAGCATGGTGATGACAAGGTCCTGGAGCATTGTGATGAGATGACCATGGAGACTTGTGATGAGAAATCTCATGGAGCATTCGGATGTAATGGGGCATGGAGCATTGTGATTACAGGGGTCTTGGAGCATTGTGATGACAAGGGCAGGGACCATTGTGAGGAGAAGGCCATGGAACATTCTGATGACATGTGTCATGGATTTTTGTGATGACAAGTGCATGGAGCATTGTGATTAAAGGGGTCTTGGAGCATTGTGATGACAAGGGTCATGGAGCCTTGTGATGACAAGGCCGTGGAACATTCTGATGGCAGGGGTCATGGAGCATTGTTACGACAGAAGTAATGGACCATTGTGATGAGAATGGCATTGACCATTAGTCTGAAATATTTCATGGATTATTGTGATGAGAGTGGGCATGGAGCATTGTGATGACAGGGGCACGGTACACTGTGATACTTGGGTCATGGAGGATTGTAATGACAAGGGCATGGAGCATTATGATGAGAAGTGTGATGGAGCGTTGTGATGACAAGGGCATGGGGCAATGTGATGAGAGGGTTCATGGAGCATTGTGATGACAATGACATGGAGCATTGTGATGCCAAGTGTCATGGAGCTTTGTGATGACAAATGTCATGGAGCATTTTGATGTCAAGGGTGTGGTGCATTGTGATGAGAAGGGCAGGGAGCATTTTGATGACAGGGTCATGCAGCAATTTAATGAAAAGTGTAATGGAACATTTTGATGACAGTGGATATAGAACATTGTGATACCATGGGTCATGGAGCTTTGGGATGAAAAAGGTCATGGAGCATTTTGATGACAGTGGTTATGGAACATTGTGATGTCAGGAGTCATGGAACATTGTGTTGATAAGGGGATGTAGCATTGTGATGACAGGGGTCATGGAACACTGTGATTACTGGGGTGAGGGAGGATTGTGATATCTAGGGATAGATCAATGTGATATCTCAGGTGCGAGAGCATTTGGATGAGAAGTGCATGGAGCATTGTGATTACAAGGTTAATGGAGTATAGCGATGACAAGTTGTGGATCATTGTGATGAAAACCGCGTGGCACATTGTGATGGCAAGGGTCATGGAGCATTGTTCTGACAAAGGCATGGATCATTGTGATGACAAGGGTCACGGAGCATTGTGATGAAAAGTTCATGGAGCATTGTGGTAACAAAGGACACAGAGCCTTGTGATGACACGGCCATGGACCGTTGTGATGACAAACGTTATGAAGCATTGTTATGACTGGAGTCACGGAGCATTGTGATGACAGGGGTCATGGAGCATTGTGATAACAAGGGCATGGAGCATTGTGATGACAGGGGAATGGAGCATTGGTCTGACAAGTTTCATAGATTATTGTGATGACATTGGACATGGTTCATTGTGATGACAAGGGCATGGGGCATTGAGATGAGAAGGTCATGGAGTATTTTGAAGACAGGTGTCACGGAGCATTGTGATGAAATATGTCATGGTCCATTGTGATGACAATGGCAGGGAACATTGTGATGCCAAATGTAATGGAGGATTTTGATGACAAATAAAATGGAGCATTGTGATGACTAGGGCTTGGAGCATTATGATGACAAAATCATGGAGCCATGTGATGACAAGTCTCATGGAGCATACTGATGAAATAGGGCATGGAGCATTGTGATTACAGTGGTCTTGGAACTTTGTGATGACAAGGGCATGGAGCATTGTGAGGAGAAGACCAAGGAGCATTCTGATGGCATGCGTCATTGAGCTTTGTGATGACAATGGCATGGAGCATCGTGATTACATGGGTCTTGGAGCACTGTGATGAACAGGGCATGGATCATTGTGATGAAAAAGGCATGGAGCCCTGTCATGACAGGGTAAAAGGAGCATACAGACAACAAGAGTCAGGGAGCATTTGGATGACAAGTGTATTGAGCATTGTGATGACAAAGGTCATGGAGCATTGTGATGAGAAGACCATGGATAATTGTGATGACGAGCGTCATGTGGCATTGTGATGACAAGAGTTATGGAATATTGTGATCAAAAGGGTTTGGAGCATTGTTATGACAGAGGTCATGGAGCATTTTGATTTCATTGTTATGACAATAGCAGGAAGCATTATGATGATGGGCATGGTGCATTGTGATGACAGGGTTCATGAATCATTGAGATGAAAAGGGGCATAGAGCTTTGTGATTACAGTGTTCTTGGAGCATTGTGATGACATGTGTCATGGAGCACAGTGATGACAAGCGTCAAGGAGCATTGTGAATACAGGGGTCATGGAGCATTGGGATGACAAGGGCATGTATCATTGTGATGACAAGGGTCATGGAGCATTGGGTTGAAAAATTTCATGGAGTATTGTGATGACAGGGGTCATGGAGCATTGTGATTACAGGGGTCTTGGAGCATTGTGATGACAAGAGTCCCGGATCATTGTGTTGTCACGTGTCATGGAGTGTTGTGATGACAGTGGTCATGGAGCATTGTGATGATATTGGTCTTGGAGCATTGTGATGAGAAGGTCATGGAGCACTGGGCTGAAAATATTCATGGAGTATTGGGATGACATGGGTCATGGAGCATTGTAATGACTAGGGAATGGAGCATGGTGATGACAAGGTCCTGGAGCATTGTGATGAGATGACCATGGAGACTTGTGATGAGAAATCTCATGGAGCATTCTGATGAAAAGGGGCATGGAGCATTGTGATTACAGGGGTCTTGGAGCATTGTGATGACAAGGGCAGGGACCATTGTGAGGAGAAGGCCATGGAACATTCTGATGACATGTGTCATGGATTTTTGTGATGACAAGGGCATGGAGCCTTGTGATGACAAGGCCGTGGAACATTGTGATGGCAGGGGTCATGGAGCATTGTTACGACAGAAGTAATGGACCATTGTGATGAGAATGGCATTGACCATTAGTCTGAAATATTTCATGGATTATTGTGATGAGAGTGGGCATGGAGCATTGTGATGACAAGGGCACGGTACACTGTGATACTAGGGTCATGGAGGATTGTAATGACAAGGGCATGGAGCATTGTGATGACAAGTGTGATGGAGCTTTGTGATGACAAGGGCATGGGGCAATGTGATGAGAGGGTTCATGGAGCATTGTGATGACAATGACATGGAGCATTGTGATGCCGAGTGTCATGGAGCTGTGTGATAACAAATGTCATGGAGCATTTTGATGTCAAGGGTGTGGTGCATTGTGATGAGAAGGGCAGGGAGCATTTTGATGACAGGGTCATGCAGCAATTTAATGAAAAGTGTAATGGAACATTTTGATGACAGGGGTTATAGAACATTGTGATGTCATGGGTCATGGAGCTTTGGGATGAAAAAGGTCATGGAGCATTTTGATGACAGTGGTTATGGAACATTGTGATGTCAGGAGTCATGGAACATTGTGTTGATAAGGGGATGTAGCATTGTGATGACAGGGGTCATGGAACACTGTGATTACTGGGGTGAGGGAGGATTGTGATATCTAGGGATAGATCATTGTGATATCTCAGGTGCGAGAGCATTTGCATGAGAAATGCATGGAGCATTGTGATTACAAGGTTAATGGAGCATAGCGATGACAAGGTTGTGGATCATTGTGATGAAAACCGCGTGGCACATTGTGATGACAAGGGTCATGGAGAATTGTTCTGACAAAGTCATGGATCATTCTGATGACAAGGGTCACGGAGCATTGTGATGAAAAGTTCATGGAGCATTGTGGTTACAAAGGACACAGAGCCTTGTGATGACGCGGCCATGGACTGTTGTGATGACAAACGTTATGAAGCATTGTGATGACTGGAGTCACGGAGCATTGTGATGACAGGGGTCATGGAGCATTGTGATAACAAGGGCATGGAGCATTGTGATGACAGGGAATGGAGCATTGGTCTGACAAGTTTCATAGATTATTGTGATGACAGTGGACATGGTTCATTGTGATGACAAGGGCATGGGGCATTGAGATGAGAAGGTCATGGAGTATTTTGAAGACAGGTGTCACGGAGCATTGTGATGAAATATGTCATGGTCCATTGTGATGACAATGGCAGGGAACATTGTGATGCCAAATGTAATGGAGGATTATGATGACAAATATAATGGAGCATTGTGATGACTAGGACTTGGAGCATTATGATGACAAAACCATGGAGCCATGTGATGACAAGTCTCATGGAGCATACTGATGAAAAAGGGCATGGAGCATTGTGATTACAGTGGTCTTGGAACTTTGTGATGACAAGGGCATGGAGCATTGTGAGGAGAAGACCAAGGAGCATTCTGATGGCATGCGTCATTGAGCTTTGTGATGACAATGGCATGGAGCATCGTGATTACATGGGTCTTGGAGCACTGTGATGAACAGGGCATGGATCATTGTGATGAAAAAGGCATGGAGCCCTGTCATGACAGGGTAAAAGGAGCATACAGACAACAAGTGTCAGGGAGCATTTGGATGACAAGTGTATTGAGCATTGTGATGACAAAGGTCATGGAGCATTGTGATGAGAAGACCATGGATAATTGTGATGACGAGCGTCATGGGGCATTGTGATGACAAGTGTTATGGAATATTGTGATCACAAGGGTTTGGAGCATTGTTATGACAGAGGTCATGGAGCATTTTGATTTCATTGTGATGACAATAGCAGGAAGCATTATGATGATGGGCATGGTGCATTGTGATGACAGGGTTCATGAATCATTGAGATGAAAAGGGGCATAGAGCTTTGTGATTACAGTGTTCTTGGAGCATTGTGATGACATGTGTCATGGAGCACAGTGATGACAAGCGTCAAGGAGCATTGTGAATACAGGGGTCATGGAGCATTGGGATGACAAGGGCATGTATCATTGTGATGACAAGGGCATGGATCATTGTGATGAAAAAGGCATGGAGCCTTGTCATGACAGTGTTCAAGTAGCATACAGACAACAATTGTCAGGGAGCATTTTGAGGACAAGTGTATTGAGCATTGTGATGACAAAGGTCATGGGGCATTGTGATGAGAAGGCCATTGATAATTGTGATGACGAGCGTCATGGGGCATTGTGATGACAAATGTTTTGGAATATTGTGATCACAAGGGTTTGGAACATTGTTATGACAGAGGTCATGGAACATTTTGATTTCATTGTGATGACAATAGCAAGAAGCATTATGATGATGGGCATGGTGCATTGTGATGACAGGGTTCATGGGTCAATGAGATGAAAAGTGACATAGAGCATTTTGATTAAAGGGTTCTTGGAGCATTGTGATGAGAAGGGTCATGGAGCTTTGTGATGACAAGGCCATGGAACATCGTGATGGCAGGGGTCATGGAGCATTTTTATGACAGTGGTAATGGAGCATTGTGATGGCAAGGGCATGGAGCATTGTGATGAGACGGCCATGGAACAATCTGATGACATGTGTCATGGAGCTTTTTGAAGACAAGGGCATGGAGCAATGTGATGCCAAGGGTCATGGATCTTTGTGATGACAAGTTCATGGAGCATTTTGATGGCAAGGGCGTGGTGCATTGTGATGAGAAAGGCAGGGAGCATTCTGATGACAGGGCCATGGAGCAATTTGATGAAGTGTCATGGAACATTTTGATGACAGGTGTTATGGAACATTGTGATGTCAGCGGTCATCGAACACTGTGATGATAAGTACATGTAGCATTGTGTTGACAGGAGTCATGGAACATTGTGATGAAAGGGGTGAGGGAGTATTGTGACAAATAGTGATGTAGCATTGTGATATCAGTGGTGAGAGAGCATTTGGATGAGAAGTGCATGGATCATTGTGATGACATATTTTAAGGAGCATTGTGATGACAATAGCATGGTGCATTGTGATGACATGTTTCATGGAGCATTGTGCTGACAAGCGCATGGAGCATTGTGATGACAAGTGTATTGAGAATTGTGATGACAAAGGTCATGGAGCATTGTGATGAAAAGGGCATGGAGTATTGTGATGACAGGCATCATGGAGCATTGTGATGACAAGTGTTATGGAACACTGTGATCACAAGGGTTTGGAGCAATGTGATGAGAGAGGTCATGGATCATTTTGATTTCAAGGAGCTTGGAGCATTGTGATGACAAGGGCATGAAGCAATGTGATCCCAAGGTTTATGGAGGATTGTGATGACAATGGAAATGGAGTATTGTGATGACAAGCGCATAGAGCATTGTAATGACAAGGTCATGTAGCATTCTGCTGACAAAGGCATGGAGCATTGTGATGGCATGTGTCATGGAGCACTGTGATGACAAGCGTCATGGAGCATTGTGAATACAGTGGTCATGGAGGATTGGGATGACAAGGGCATGGATCATTGTGATGACAAGGGTCCTGGAGCACTGGGCTGAAAATGTTCATGGAGTGTTGTGATGACAGGTGTCATGGAACATTGTGATGACCAGGGAATGGAGCATTGTGATGACAAGAGTCCCGGATCATTGTGTTGTCGGGTGTCATGGAGTGTTGTGATGACAGTGGTCATGGAGCATTGTGATGATATTGGCCATGGAGCATTGTGATGAGTAGGTCGTGGAGCACTGGGCTGAAAATGTTCATGGATTATTGTGATGACAGGGGTCATAGAGCATTGTGATGACAAGGGAATGGAGCATGGTGATGACAAGGTCCTGGAGCATGGTGATGAGAAGACCATGGAGACTTGTGATGATAAGTCTCATGGAGCATTCTGATGAAAAGGGGCATGGAGCCTTGTGATTACAGGGGTCTTGGAGCACTGTGATCACTAGGGCATGGAGCATTGTGATGAGAAGGACATGGAGCATTCTGATGACATGCCTTATGGAGTTTTTTGATGAAACGGGCATGGAGCATTGTGATTACAGGGGTCTTGGAACATTGTGATGACACGGGCATGGAGCATTTGTGATTACAGGGATCTTGGAGAATTGTGAAGAAAAGTGCATAGATCACTGTTTTGAAAAAGGCATGGAACCTTGTCATAACAGGGTTCAAGGAGCATACTGACGACAAGTGTCAGGGAGCATTGTGATGACAAGAGTATTGAGCATTGTGATGACAATGATCATGGAGCATAGTGATGAGAAGTCCATGGATAATTGTGATGATGAGCGTCATGGGGCGTTGTGGTGATAAGTGTTATGGAACATTGAGATCACAAATGTTTGGATCATTATGATGACAGAGGTCATGGAGAATATTGATTTCATTGTGATGACAATAGCCTGAAGCATTATGATGATGGGCATGGTGCATTGTGATGACAGGTTTCATGGAGCACTGAGATGAAAAGGGGCATGGAGCATTGTGATTACAAGGGTCTTGGAACATTGGGATGACAAGGGCATGGAGCATTGTGATGCGAAGACCATAGAACATTCTGATGACATGCGTCATGGAGCTTTGTGATGACAAGGGCATGGAGCACTGTGATTTCAGGGGTCTGGAGCATTGTGAAGACAAGTGTCATGGAACCTTGTGATGACTCGGCCGTGGATCATTGTGATGGCAAGGGTCATGGTGCATTATTATGACAGGTTTAATGTAGCATTTTGATGAGAAGGGCATGGAACATTGGTCTGAAATGTTTCATGGATTATTGTAATGAGAGTGGGCATGGAGCATTGTGATGACAAGGGAACGCAACACTCTGATACCTGGGTCATGCAGGATTGTAATGACAAGGGCATGGAGCATTGTGATGAGAAGGTCATCGAGCATTGTGATGACAAGTGTCATGGAGCTTTGCAATGACAAGGGCATGGAGCAATATGATGAGAGGGTTCATGGAGCATTGTGATGACAAAGACATGGAGCATTGTGATGCCAAATGGCATGGAGCTTTGTGATGACAAGTCATGGATCATTTTGATGACAAGTGCATGGTGCATTGTGATGAGAAGTGCAGGGAGCATTTTGATGACCAGGTCATGCAGCAATTTGATAAAATGTGTAACGGAACATTTTGATGGCAGGGGATATAGAACATTGTGATGTCAGGCGTCTTGGAGCTTTGGAATGAAAAGGGTCATGCACCATTTTGATGACAGGAGTTATGGAATATTCTGATGTCAGTGGTCATGGAACATTGTGATGATAAGGGCATGTAGCATTGTGATGCCAGGGTCCTGGAACATTGTGATTACAGGGGTGAGGGAGTATTGTGATGACTAGTGATGGAACATTATGATATCTCTGGTGATAGAGCATTTTGATGAGATGTTCATGGACCATTGTGGTTACAAGGTTTATGGAGCATACCAATGAAAATATTGTGGACCGTTGTGATGAAATGCGCATGGCACATTGTGATGACATTGGTCATTGAGCATTGTTCTGACAAAGACATGGAGCTTTGTGATGACAAGGGCATGGAGCATTGTGATTACATGGGTCTTGGAGCATTGTGATGAAAATGGCATGGATCATTGTGATGAAAATGTCATGGAGCCTTTTCATGAGAGGGTTCAAGGAGCATATTGACGACAATTGTCAGGGAGCATTGTGATGACAAGTGTATTTGAGAATTGTGATGACGAAGATCATGGAGCATTATGATGAGAAGACCATATATAATTGTGAAGACGAGCGTCATGGGGCATTGTGATGACAAGTGTTTTGGAATATTGTGATCACAAGGGTTTGGAGCATTGTTATGACAGAGGTCATGGAGCATTTTGATTTCATTTTGATGACAATAGCATGAAGCATTATGATGATGGGCATGGTACATTGTGATGACTGGGTTCATGGATCATTGTGATGAAAAGTGGCATAGAGCACTGTGATTACAGGGATCTTGGAGCACTGTGATTAGAAGGTTCATGGAGCTTTGTGATGACAAGGCCGTGGAACATCGGGATGGCAGGGTTCATGGAGCATTGTTATGACTGGTGTAATGGAGCATTGTGATGGCAAGGGCATGGAGCATTGTGATGAGAAGGCCATGGAGCATTCTGATGACATGTGTCATGGAGCTTTGTGAAGACATGGGCATGGAGCAATGGGATGAGAGCGTTCATGGAGCACTTTGATGACAATCACATGGAGCATTGTGATGCCAAGGGTCATGGATCTTTGTGATGACAAAGGTCATGGAGCATTTTGATGGCAACGGTGTTGTGCATTGTGATGAGAAGGCAGGGAGCATTCTGATGACAGGGTCATGGAGCAATTTGATGAAAAGTGTCATGGAACATTTTGATGACATGTGTTATGGAACATTGTGATGTCAGGGGTCATCGAACATTGTGATGATAAGTGCATGTAGCATTGTGATGACAGGAGTCATGGAACATTGTGATGACAGGGGTGAGGGAGTATTGTGACAAATAGTGATGTAGCATTGTGATATCAGTGGTGAGAGAGCATTTTGATGAGAAGTGCATGGAGAACTGTGATGACAAATTTTAAGGAACATTGTGATGACAAGATTGTGGAGCCCTGTGATGACAAGGGCATTGTGATGACATGTGTCATGGAGCATTGTGCTGTGAAGCGCATGGAGCATTGTGAGGACAAGGGTCAAAGAATATTGTGATGAAATTTCATGGAGCACTGTGGTTAAAAAGGTCACAGAGACTGTTGATGACGAGGGCATGGACCACTGTGATGACAAAAGTCATGAAGCATTGTGATGACTGGAATAACGGAGAACTGTGATGACAGGGGTCATGGAGCACTGTGATAACAACGGCATGGAGCATTGTGATGACAAGGGCATGGAACAATGGTCTAATAAGTTTCATGGATTATTGCGATGACAGTTGGAATGGCGCATTGTAATGACAAGGGCATGGAGCATTGTGATGACCAGGTCATGCAGTATTGTGAAGACAGGTGTCAGGGAGCATTGTGATGACATATGTAATGTCCCATTGTGATGACAATGGCATGGAGCATTGTGTTGCCAAGTGTCATGGAGGATTCTGATGACAAAAGTAATGGAGCATTGTGATGACAATGGCTTGGAGCATAGTGATGACAAGGGTCAGGGAGCATTGTGCTGACAAGTGCATGGAGAATTGTGATGACAAGGGTCATGGAGAGTTCTGATGACAAGCTTGTGGAGTATATTGATGAAAATGGCATGGAGCATTGTGATGAAAACGGAATGAGGCATTGCGATGAAAAATGCATGGAGCCTTTTCATGACAGGTTTCAAGGAGCATTCTGATGACAAGTGTCAGTGAGCATTGTGATGACAAGTGTATTGAGAATTGTGATGACAAAGGTCATGGAGCATTGTGATGAAAATGGCATGGAGAATTGTGATGACAGGCATCATGGAGCATTGTGATGACAAGTGTTTGGAACACTGTGATCACAAGTGTTTGGAGTATTGTGATGACAGTGGTCATGGATCATTTTGATTTCAAGGAGCATGGAGCATTGTGATGACAAGGGCATGAAGCAATGTGATCCCAAGGTCATGGAGGATTGTGATGACAATGGAAAACGAGTATTGTGATGACAAGCGCATAGAGCATTGTAATGACAAGGTCATGTAGCATTTTGCGGACAAAGGCATGGAACATTGTGCTGACATGTGTCATGGAGCATTGTGATGACAACGGAATGGAGCATGGTGATGACAAGGTCCTGGAGCATTGTGATGAGAAGACTATGGAGAATTGTGATGACAAGTCTCATGGAGCATTCTGATGAAAACGGGAATGGAGTATTGTGATTACAGTGGTCTTGGAGCATTGTGATGACTAGGGCATGGAGCATTATGATGAGAAGGCCATGGAGCATTCTGATGACATGCGTCATGGAGTTTTGTGATGACAAGGGCATGGAGCATTTGTGATTACAGGGATCTTGGAACATTGTGATGAAAAGGGCATGGATCATTGTTATGAAAAAAGCATGGAGCCTTTTCATGACAGGGTTCAAGGAGCATACTGACGACAAGTGTCAGGGAGCATTGTGATGACAACTGTATTGAGCATTGTGATGACAAAGATCATGGAGCATTGTGATGAGAATACCATGGATAATTGTGATGATGAGCGTCATGGGGTGTTGTGATGATAAGTGTTATGGAACATTGTTATCACAAGTGTTTGGAGAATTATGATGACAGAGGTCATGGAGAATTTTGATTTCATTGTGATGACAAGAGCCTGAAGCATTATGATGATGGGCATGGTGCATTGTGATGACAGGGTTCATGGAGCATTGAGATGAAAAGGGGCATGGAGCATTTTGATTACATTGGTCTTAGAGCATTGTGTTGACAAGGGCATGGAGCATTGTGATGAGAAGGCCATGGAACATTCTGATGACATGGGTCATGGAGCTTTGTGATGACAAGGGCATGGAGCATTTGTGATTACAGGGATCTTGGAACATTGTGATGAAAAGGGCATGGATCATTGTTATGAAAAAAGCATGGAGCCTTTTCATGACAGGGTTCAAGGAGCATACTGACGACAAGTGTCAGGGAGCATTGTGATGACAACTGTATTGAGCATTGTGATGACAAAGATCATGGAGCATTGTGATGAGAATACCATGGATAATTGTGATGATGAGCGTCATGGGGTGTTGTGATGATAAGTGTTATGGAACATTGTTATCACAAGTGTTTGGAGAATTATGATGACAGAGGTCATGGAGAATTTTGATTTCATTGTGATGACAAGAGCCTGAAGCATTATGATGATGGGCATGGTGCATTGTGATGACAGGGTTCATGGAGCATTGAGATGAAAAGGGGCATGGAGCATTTTGATTACATTGGTCTTGGAGCATTGTGTTGACAAGGGCATGGAGCATTGTGATGAGAAGGCCATGGAACATTCTGATGACATGGGTCATGGAGCTTTGTGATGACAATGGAATGGAGCATTGTGATTTCAGGGGTCTTGAGCATTGTGATGACCAGTGTCATGGAACCTTGTGATGACTAGGCCGTGGAACATTGTGATGGCAAGGGTCATGGTGCATTGTTATGACAGGTGTAATGGAGCATTTTGATGAGAAGGGCATGGAACATTGTGATGACAAGTGTTATGGAGCATTGTGATGACAAATTTGTGGAGCATTGTGATGACAAGCGCATGGTGCATTGTGATGACATGTGTCATGGAGCCTTGTGCTGAGAAAGGCATAGAGCATTTTGATGACAAGGGTCAAAGAGCATTGTGATGAAAATTTCATGGAGCATTGTGGTTAAACAGGTCACAGAGACTGTTGATGACGAGGACATGGACAATTGTGATGACAAAGTTCATAAAGCATTGTGATGACTGGAGTCAAGGAGCATTGTGATGACAGGGGTCATGGAGCATTGTGATAAAAAGGGCATGGAGCATTGTGATGACAAGGGGATGGAACAGTGGTCTATTTAGTTTCATGGATTATTGTGATTACAGTTGGAATGGGGCATTGTGATGACAAGGGCATGGAGCATTGTGATGCCAATTGTCATGTAGGATTCTGCTTTCAAAGATAATTGAGCATTGTGATGACAATGGCTTGGAGCATTGTGATGACAAGGGTCAGGGAGCATTGTGCTGACAAGTGCATGGAGATTTGTGATGACAAGGGTCATGGAACATTCTGAAGACAAGCTTATGGAGTATTTTGATGACAATGGCATGGAGCATTGTGATGAAAAGGGCATGGAGTATTGTGTTGACAGGCATCATGGATCGTGGTGATGAAAAGTGTTATGGAACATTGTGATCACAAGGGATTTGAGCATTTTGATGACAGAGGTCATGGATCATTTTGATTTCAATATTTAATGGAGCATTGTGATGACGAGTGCATGAAGCAATGTGATCCCAAGGTTCATGGTGGATTGTGATGACAATGGTAAAGGAGTATTGTGATGACAAGCGCATAGAACATTGTAATGACAAGGTCATGTAGCATTTTGCTGACAAAGGCATGGAGCATTGTGATGACATGTGTCATGGAGCACAGTGATGACAAGTGTCAAGGAGCATTGTGAATACAGGGGTCATGGAGCATTGGGATGACAAGGGCATGCATCATTGTGATGACAAGGGTCATGGAGCATTGGGTTGAAAAATTTCATGGAGTATTGTGATGACACTGGTCATGGAGCATTGTGATTACAGGGGTCTTGGAGCATTGTGATGACAAGAGTCCCGCATCATTGTTTGTCACGTGTCATGGAGTGTTGTGATGAGAGTGGTCATGGAGCATTGTGATGATATTGGTCATGGAGCATTGTGATGAGAAGGTCATGGAGCATTGGGCTGAAAATATTCATGGAGTATTGGGATGACATGGGTCATGGAGCATTGTGATGACTAGGGAATGGAGCATGGTGATGACAAGGTCCTGGAGCATTGTGATGAGATGACCATGGAGACTTGTGATGAGAAATCTCATGGAGCATTCGGATGTAATGGGGCATGGAGCATTGTGATTACAGGGGTCTTGGAGCATTGTGATGACAAGGGCAGGGACCATTGTGAGGAGAAGGCCATGGAACATTCTGATGACATGTGTCATGGATTTTTGTGATGACAAGTGCATGGAGCATTGTGATTAAAGGGGTCTTGGAGCATTGTGATGACAAGGGTCATGGAGCCTTGTGATGACAAGGCCGTGGAACATTCTGATGGCAGGGGTCATGGAGCATTGTTACGACAGAAGTAATGGACCATTGTGATGAGAATGGCATTGACCATTAGTCTGAAATATTTCATGGATTATTGTGATGAGAGTGGGCATGGAGCATTGTGATGACAGGGGCACGGTACACTGTGATACTTGGGTCATGGAGGATTGTAATGACAAGGGCATGGAGCATTATGATGAGAAGTGTGATGGAGCGTTGTGATGACAAGGGCATGGGGCAATGTGATGAGAGGGTTCATGGAGCATTGTGATGACAATGACATGGAGCATTGTGATGCCAAGTGTCATGGAGCTTTGTGATGACAAATGTCATGGAGCATTTTGATGTCAAGGGTGTGGTGCATTGTGATGAGAAGGGCAGGGAGCATTTTGATGACAGGGTCATGCAGCAATTTAATGAAAAGTGTAATGGAACATTTTGATGACAGTGGATATAGAACATTGTGATACCATGGGTCATGGAGCTTTGGGATGAAAAAGGTCATGGAACATTTTGATGACAGTGGTTATGGAACATTGTGATGTCAGGAGTCATGGAACATTGTGTTGATAAGGGGATGTAGCATTGTGATGACAGGGGTCATGGAACACTGTGATTACTGGGGTGAGGGAGGATTGTGATATCTAGGGATAGATCAATGTGATATCTCAGGTGCGAGAGCATTTGGATGAGAAGTGCATGGAGCATTGTGATTACAAGGTTAATGGAGTATAGCGATGACAAGTTGTGGATCATTGTGATGAAAACCGCGTGGCACATTGTGATGGCAAGGGTCATGGAGCATTGTTCTGACAAAGGCATGGATCATTGTGATGACAAGGGTCACGGAGCATTGTGATGAAAAGTTCATGGAGCATTGTGGTAACAAAGGACACAGAGCCTTGTGATGACACGGCCATGGACCGTTGTGATGACAAACGTTATGAAGCATTGTTATGACTGGAGTCACGGAGCATTGTGATGACAGGGGTCATGGAGCATTGTGATAACAAGGGCATGGAGCATTGTGATGACAGGGGAATGGAGCATTGGTCTGACAAGTTTCATAGATTATTGTGATGACATTGGACATGGTTCATTGTGATGACAAGGGCATGGGGCATTGAGATGAGAAGGTCATGGAGTATTTTGAAGACAGGTGTCACGGAGCATTGTGATGAAATATGTCATGGTCCATTGTGATGACAATGGCAGGGAACATTGTGATGCCAAATGTAATGGAGGATTTTGATGACAAATAAAATGGAGCATTGTGATGACTAGGGCTTGGAGCATTATGATGACAAAACCATGGAGCCATGTGATGACAAGTCTCATGGAGCATACTGATGAAATAGGGCATGGAGCATTGTGATTACAGTGGTCTTGGAACTTTGTGATGACAAGGGCATGGAGCATTGTGAGGAGAAGACCAAGGAGCATTCTGATGGCATGCGTCATTGAGCTTTGTGATGACAATGGCATGGAGCATCGTGATTACATGGGTCTTGGAGCACTGTGATGAACAGGGCATGGATCATTGTGATGAAAAAGGCATGGAGCCCTGTCATGACAGGGTAAAAGGAGCATACAGACAACAAGAGTCAGGGAGCATTTGGATGACAAGTGTATTGAGCATTGTGATGACAAAGGTCATGGAGCATTGTGATGAGAAGACCATGGATAATTGTGATGACGAGCGTCATGTGGCATTGTGATGACAAGAGTTATGGAATATTGTGATCAAAAGGGTTTGGAGCATTGTTATGACAGAGGTCATGGAGCATTTTGATTTCATTGTTATGACAATAGCAGGAAGCATTATGATGATGGGCATGGTGCATTGTGATGACAGGGTTCATGAATCATTGAGATGAAAAGGGGCATAGAGCTTTGTGATTACAGTGTTCTTGGAGCATTGTGATGACATGTGTCATGGAGCACAGTGATGACAAGCGTCAAGGAGCATTGTGAATACAGGGGTCATGGAGCATTGGGATGACAAGGGCATGTATCATTGTGATGACAAGGGTCATGGAGCATTGGGTTGAAAAATTTCATGGAGTATTGTGATGACAGGGGTCATGGAGCATTGTGATTACAGGGGTCTTGGAGCATTGTGATGACAAGAGTCCCGGATCATTGTGTTGTCACGTGTCATGGAGTGTTGTGATGACAGTGGTCATGGAGCATTGTGATGATATTGGTCTTGGAGCATTGTGATGAGAAGGTCATGGAGCACTGGGCTGAAAATATTCATGGAGTATTGGGATGACATGGGTCATGGAGCATTGTAATGACTAGGGAATGGAGCATGGTGATGACAAGGTCCTGGAGCATTGTGATGAGATGACCATGGAGACTTGTGATGAGAAATCTCATGGAGCATTCTGATGAAAAGGGGCATGGAGCATTGTGATTACAGGGGTCTTGGAGCATTGTGATGACAAGGGCAGGGACCATTGTGAGGAGAAGGCCATGGAACATTCTGATGACATGTGTCATGGATTTTTGTGATGACAAGGGCATGGAGCCTTGTGATGACAAGGCCGTGGAACATTGTGATGGCAGGGGTCATGGAGCATTGTTACGACAGAAGTAATGGACCATTGTGATGAGAATGGCATTGACCATTAGTCTGAAATATTTCATGGATTATTGTGATGAGAGTGGGCATGGAGCATTGTGATGACAAGGGCACGGTACACTGTGATACTAGGGTCATGGAGGATTGTAATGACAAGGGCATGGAGCATTGTGATGACAAGTGTGATGGAGCTTTGTGATGACAAGGGCATGGGGCAATGTGATGAGAGGGTTCATGGAGCATTGTGATGACAATGACATGGAGCATTGTGATGCCGAGTGTCATGGAGCTGTGTGATAACAAATGTCATGGAGCATTTTGATGTCAAGGGTGTGGTGCATTGTGATGAGAAGGGCAGGGAGCATTTTGATGACAGGGTCATGCAGCAATTTAATGAAAAGTGTAATGGAACATTTTGATGACAGGGGTTATAGAACATTGTGATGTCATGGGTCATGGAGCTTTGGGATGAAAAAGGTCATGGAGCATTTTGATGACAGTGGTTATGGAACATTGTGATGTCAGGAGTCATGGAACATTGTGTTGATAAGGGGATGTAGCATTGTGATGACAGGGGTCATGGAACACTGTGATTACTGGGGTGAGGGAGGATTGTGATATCTAGGGATAGATCATTGTGATATCTCAGGTGCGAGAGCATTTGCATGAGAAATGCATGGAGCATTGTGATTACAAGGTTAATGGAGCATAGCGATGACAAGGTTGTGGATCATTGTGATGAAAACCGCGTGGCACATTGTGATGACAAGGGTCATGGAGAATTGTTCTGACAAAGTCATGGATCATTCTGATGACAAGGGTCACGGAGCATTGTGATGAAAAGTTCATGGAGCATTGTGGTTACAAAGGACACAGAGCCTTGTGATGACGCGGCCATGGACTGTTGTGATGACAAACGTTATGAAGCATTGTGATGACTGGAGTCACGGAGCATTGTGATGACAGGGGTCATGGAGCATTGTGATAACAAGGGCATGGAGCATTGTGATGACAGGGAATGGAGCATTGGTCTGACAAGTTTCATAGATTATTGTGATGACAGTGGACATGGTTCATTGTGATGACAAGGGCATGGGGCATTGAGATGAGAAGGTCATGGAGTATTTTGAAGACAGGTGTCACGGAGCATTGTGATGAAATATGTCATGGTCCATTGTGATGACAATGGCAGGGAACATTGTGATGCCAAATGTAATGGAGGATTATGATGACAAATATAATGGAGCATTGTGATGACTAGGACTTGGAGCATTATGATGACAAAACCATGGAGCCATGTGATGACAAGTCTCATGGAGCATACTGATGAAAAAGGGCATGGAGCATTGTGATTACAGTGGTCTTGGAACTTTGTGATGACAAGGGCATGGAGCATTGTGAGGAGAAGACCAAGGAGCATTCTGATGGCATGCGTCATTGAGCTTTGTGATGACAATGGCATGGAGCATCGTGATTACATGGGTCTTGGAGCACTGTGATGAACAGGGCATGGATCATTGTGATGAAAAAGGCATGGAGCCCTGTCATGACAGGGTAAAAGGAGCATACAGACAACAAGTGTCAGGGAGCATTTGGATGACAAGTGTATTGAGCATTGTGATGACAAAGGTCATGGAGCATTGTGATGAGAAGACCATGGATAATTGTGATGATGAGCGTCATGGGGCATTGTGATGACAAGTGTTATGGAATATTGTGATCACAAGGGTTTGGAGCATTGTTATGACAGAGGTCATGGAGCATTTTGATTTCATTGTGATGACAATAGCAGGAAGCATTATGATGATGGGCATGGTGCATTGTGATGACAGGGTTCATGAATCATTGAGATG
The DNA here is from genome assembly GCF_964341445.2 of Mesoplodon mirus. Classification (NCBI taxonomy): domain Eukaryota; kingdom Metazoa; phylum Chordata; class Mammalia; order Artiodactyla; family Ziphiidae; genus Mesoplodon; species Mesoplodon mirus. Next base: position 841,683 of record NW_028295803.1, on the reverse strand, counting down.
AAAAGGGGCATAGAGCTTTGTGATTACAGTGTTCTTGGAGCATTGTGATGACATGTGTCATGGAGCACAGTGATGACAAGCGTCAAGGAGCATTGTGAATACAGGGGTCATGGAGCATTGGGATGACAAGGGCATGTATCATTGTGATGACAAGGGCATGGATCATTGTGATGAAAAAGGCATGGAGCCTTGTCATGACAGTGTTCAAGTAGCATACAGACAACAATTGTCAGGGAGCATTTTGAGGACAAGTGTATTGAGCATTGTGATGACAAAGGTCATGGGGCATTGTGATGAGAAGGCCATTGATAATTGTGATGACGAGCGTCATGGGGCATTGTGATGACAAATGTTTTGGAATATTGTGATCACAAGGGTTTGGAACATTGTTATGACAGAGGTCATGGAACATTTTGATTTCATTGTGATGACAATAGCAAGAAGCATTATGATGATGGGCATGGTGCATTGTGATGACAGGGTTCATGGGTCAATGAGATGAAAAGTGACATAGAGCATTTTGATTAAAGGGTTCTTGGAGCATTGTGATGAGAAGGGTCATGGAGCTTTGTGATGACAAGGCCATGGAACATCGTGATGGCAGGGGTCATGGAGCATTTTTATGACAGTGGTAATGGAGCATTGTGATGGCAAGGGCATGGAGCATTGTGATGAGACGGCCATGGAACAATCTGATGACATGTGTCATGGAGCTTTTTGAAGACAAGGGCATGGAGCAATGTGATGCCAAGGGTCATGGATCTTTGTGATGACAAGTTCATGGAGCATTTTGATGGCAAGGGCGTGGTGCATTGTGATGAGAAAGGCAGGGAGCATTCTGATGACAGGGCCATGGAGCAATTTGATGAAGTGTCATGGAACATTTTGATGACAGGTGTTATGGAACATTGTGATGTCAGCGGTCATCGAACACTGTGATGATAAGTACATGTAGCATTGTGTTGACAGGAGTCATGGAACATTGTGATGAAAGGGGTGAGGGAGTATTGTGACAAATAGTGATGTAGCATTGTGATATCAGTGGTGAGAGAGCATTTGGATGAGAAGTGCATGGATCATTGTGATGACATATTTTAAGGAGCATTGTGATGACAATAGCATGGTGCATTGTGATGACATGTTTCATGGAGCATTGTGCTGACAAGCGCATGGAGCATTGTGATGACAAGTGTATTGAGAATTGTGATGACAAAGGTCATGGAGCATTGTGATGAAAAGGGCATGGAGTATTGTGATGACAGGCATCATGGAGCATTGTGATGACAAGTGTTATGGAACACTGTGATCACAAGGGTTTGGAGCAATGTGATGAGAGAGGTCATGGATCATTTTGATTTCAAGGAGCTTGGAGCATTGTGATGACAAGGGCATGAAGCAATGTGATCCCAAGGTTTATGGAGGATTGTGATGACAATGGAAATGGAGTATTGTGATGACAAGCGCATAGAGCATTGTAATGACAAGGTCATGTAGCATTCTGCTGACAAAGGCATGGAGCATTGTGATGGCATGTGTCATGGAGCACTGTGATGACAAGCGTCATGGAGCATTGTGAATACAGTGGTCATGGAGGATTGGGATGACAAGGGCATGGATCATTGTGATGACAAGGGTCCTGGAGCACTGGGCTGAAAATGTTCATGGAGTGTTGTGATGACAGGTGTCATGGAACATTGTGATGACCAGGGAATGGAGCATTGTGATGACAAGAGTCCCGGATCATTGTGTTGTCGGGTGTCATGGAGTGTTGTGATGACAGTGGTCATGGAGCATTGTGATGATATTGGCCATGGAGCATTGTGATGAGTAGGTCGTGGAGCACTGGGCTGAAAATGTTCATGGATTATTGTGATGACAGGGGTCATAGAGCATTGTGATGACAAGGGAATGGAGCATGGTGATGACAAGGTCCTGGAGCATGGTGATGAGAAGACCATGGAGACTTGTGATGATAAGTCTCATGGAGCATTCTGATGAAAAGGGGCATGGAGCCTTGTGATTACAGGGGTCTTGGAGCACTGTGATCACTAGGGCATGGAGCATTGTGATGAGAAGGACATGGAGCATTCTGATGACATGCCTTATGGAGTTTTTTGATGAAACGGGCATGGAGCATTGTGATTACAGGGGTCTTGGAACATTGTGATGACACGGGCATGGAGCATTTGTGATTACAGGGATCTTGGAGAATTGTGAAGAAAAGTGCATAGATCACTGTTTTGAAAAAGGCATGGAACCTTGTCATAACAGGGTTCAAGGAGCATACTGACGACAAGTGTCAGGGAGCATTGTGATGACAAGAGTATTGAGCATTGTGATGACAATGATCATGGAGCATAGTGATGAGAAGTCCATGGATAATTGTGATGATGAGCGTCATGGGGCGTTGTGGTGATAAGTGTTATGGAACATTGAGATCACAAATGTTTGGATCATTATGATGACAGAGGTCATGGAGAATATTGATTTCATTGTGATGACAATAGCCTGAAGCATTATGATGATGGGCATGGTGCATTGTGATGACAGGGTTCATGGAGCACTGAGATGAAAAGGGGCATGGAGCATTGTGATTACAAGGGTCTTGGAACATTGGGATGACAAGGGCATGGAGCATTGTGATGCGAAGACCATAGAACATTCTGATGACATGCGTCATGGAGCTTTGTGATGACAAGGGCATGGAGCACTGTGATTTCAGGGGTCTGGAGCATTGTGAAGACAAGTGTCATGGAACCTTGTGATGACTCGGCCGTGGATCATTGTGATGGCAAGGGTCATGGTGCATTATTATGACAGGTTTAATGTAGCATTTTGATGAGAAGGGCATGGAACATTGGTCTGAAATGTTTCATGGATTATTGTAATGAGAGTGGGCATGGAGCATTGTGATGACAAGGGAACGGAACACTCTGATACCTGGGTCATGCAGGATTGTAATGACAAGGGCATGGAGCATTGTGATGAGAAGGTCATCGAGCATTGTGATGACAAGTGTCATGGAGCTTTGCAATGACAAGGGCATGGAGCAATATGATGAGAGGGTTCATGGAGCATTGTGATGACAAAGACATGGAGCATTGTGATGCCAAATGGCATGGAGCTTTGTGATGACAAGTCATGGATCATTTTGATGACAAGTGCATGGTGCATTGTGATGAGAAGTGCAGGGAGCATTTTGATGACCAGGTCATGCAGCAATTTGATAAAATGTGTAACGGAACATTTTGATGGCAGGGGATATAGAACATTGTGATGTCAGGCGTCTTGGAGCTTTGGAATGAAAAGGGTCATGCACCATTTTGATGACAGGAGTTATGGAATATTCTGATGTCAGTGGTCATGGAACATTGTGATGATAAGGGCATGTAGCATTGTGATGCCAGGGTCCTGGAACATTGTGATTACAGGGGTGAGGGAGTATTGTGATGACTAGTGATGGAACATTATGATATCTCTGGTGATAGAGCATTTTGATGAGATGTTCATGGACCATTGTGGTTACAAGGTTTATGGAGCATACCAATGAAAATATTGTGGACCGTTGTGATGAAATGCGCATGGCACATTGTGATGACATTGGTCATTGAGCATTGTTCTGACAAAGACATGGAGCTTTGTGATGACAAGGGCATGGAGCATTGTGATTACATGGGTCTTGGAGCATTGTGATGAAAATGGCATGGATCATTGTGATGAAAATGTCATGGAGCCTTTTCATGAGAGGGTTCAAGGAGCATATTGACGACAATTGTCAGGGAGCATTGTGATGACAAGTGTATTTGAGAATTGTGATGACGAAGATCATGGAGCATTATGATGAGAAGACCATATATAATTGTGAAGACGAGCGTCATGGGGCATTGTGATGACAAGTGTTTTGGAATATTGTGATCACAAGGGTTTGGAGCATTGTTATGACAGAGGTCATGGAGCATTTTGATTTCATTTTGATGACAATAGCATGAAGCATTATGATGATGGGCATGGTACATTGTGATGACTGGGTTCATGGATCATTGTGATGAAAAGTGGCATAGAGCACTGTGATTACAGGGATCTTGGAGCACTGTGATTAGAAGGTTCATGGAGCTTTGTGATGACAAGGCCGTGGAACATCGGGATGGCAGGGTTCATGGAGCATTGTTATGACTGGTGTAATGGAGCATTGTGATGGCAAGGGCATGGAGCATTGTGATGAGAAGGCCATGGAGCATTCTGATGACATGTGTCATGGAGCTTTGTGAAGACATGGGCATGGAGCAATGGGATGAGAGCGTTCATGGAGCACTTTGATGACAATCACATGGAGCATTGTGATGCCAAGGGTCATGGATCTTTGTGATGACAAAGGTCATGGAGCATTTTGATGGCAACGGTGTTGTGCATTGTGATGAGAAGGCAGGGAGCATTCTGATGACAGGGTCATGGAGCAATTTGATGAAAAGTGTCATGGAACATTTTGATGACATGTGTTATGGAACATTGTGATGTCAGGGGTCATCGAACATTGTGATGATAAGTGCATGTAGCATTGTGATGACAGGAGTCATGGAACATTGTGATGACAGGGGTGAGGGAGTATTGTGACAAATAGTGATGTAGCATTGTGATATCAGTGGTGAGAGAGCATTTTGATGAGAAGTGCATGGAGAACTGTGATGACAAATTTTAAGGAACATTGTGATGACAAGATTGTGGAGCCCTGTGATGACAAGGGCATTGTGATGACATGTGTCATGGAGCATTGTGCTGTGAAGCGCATGGAGCATTGTGAGGACAAGGGTCAAAGAATATTGTGATGAAATTTCATGGAGCACTGTGGTTAAAAAGGTCACAGAGACTGTTGATGACGAGGGCATGGACCACTGTGATGACAAAAGTCATGAAGCATTGTGATGACTGGAATAACGGAGAACTGTGATGACAGGGGTCATGGAGCACTGTGATAACAACGGCATGGATCATTGTGATGACAAGGGCATGGAACAATGGTCTAATAAGTTTCATGGATTATTGCGATGACAGTTGGAATGGCGCATTGTAATGACAAGGGCATGGAGCATTGTGATGACCAGGTCATGCAGTATTGTGAAGACAGGTGTCAGGGAGCATTGTGATGACATATGTAATGTCCCATTGTGATGACAATGGCATGGAGCATTGTGTTGCCAAGTGTCATGGAGGATTCTGATGACAAAAGTAATGGAGCATTGTGATGACAATGGCTTGGAGCATAGTGATGACAAGGGTCAGGGAGCATTGTGCTGACAAGTGCATGGAGAATTGTGATGACAAGGGTCATGGAGAGTTCTGATGACAAGCTTGTGGAGTATATTGATGAAAATGGCATGGAGCATTGTGATGAAAACGGAATGAGGCATTGCGATGAAAAATGCATGGAGCCTTTTCATGACAGGTTTCAAGGAGCATTCTGATGACAAGTGTCAGTGAGCATTGTGATGACAAGTGTATTGAGAATTGTGATGACAAAGGTCATGGAGCATTGTGATGAAAATGGCATGGAGAATTGTGATGACAGGCATCATGGAGCATTGTGATGACAAGTGTTTGGAACACTGTGATCACAAGTGTTTGGAGTATTGTGATGACAGTGGTCATGGATCATTTTGATTTCAAGGAGCATGGAGCATTGTGATGACAAGGGCATGAAGCAATGTGATCCCAAGGTCATGGAGGATTGTGATGACAATGGAAAACGAGTATTGTGATGACAAGCGCATAGAGCATTGTAATGACAAGGTCATGTAGCATTTTGCGGACAAAGGCATGGAACATTGTGCTGACATGTGTCATGGAGCATTGTGATGACAACGGAATGGAGCATGGTGATGACAAGGTCCTGGAGCATTGTGATGAGAAGACTATGGAGAATTGTGATGACAAGTCTCATGGAGCATTCTGATGAAAACGGGAATGGAGTATTGTGATTACAGTGGTCTTGGAGCATTGTGATGACTAGGGCATGGAGCATTATGATGAGAAGGCCATGGAGCATTCTGATGACATGCGTCATGGAGTTTTGTGATGACAAGGGCATGGAGCATTTGTGATTACAGGGATCTTGGAACATTGTGATGAAAAGGGCATGGATCATTGTTATGAAAAAAGCATGGAGCCTTTTCATGACAGGGTTCAAGGAGCATACTGACGACAAGTGTCAGGGAGCATTGTGATGACAACTGTATTGAGCATTGTGATGACAAAGATCATGGAGCATTGTGATGAGAATACCATGGATAATTGTGATGATGAGCGTCATGGGGTGTTGTGATGATAAGTGTTATGGAACATTGTTATCACAAGTGTTTGGAGAATTATGATGACAGAGGTCATGGAGAATTTTGATTTCATTGTGATGACAAGAGCCTGAAGCATTATGATGATGGGCATGGTGCATTGTGATGACAGGGTTCATGGAGCATTGAGATGAAAAGGGGCATGGAGCATTTTGATTACATTGGTCTTAGAGCATTGTGTTGACAAGGGCATGGAGCATTGTGATGAGAAGGCCATGGAACATTCTGATGACATGGGTCATGGAGCTTTGTGATGACAAGGGCATGGAGCATTTGTGATTACAGGGATCTTGGAACATTGTGATGAAAAGGGCATGGATCATTGTTATGAAAAAAGCATGGAGCCTTTTCATGACAGGGTTCAAGGAGCATACTGACGACAAGTGTCAGGGAGCATTGTGATGACAACTGTATTGAGCATTGTGATGACAAAGATCATGGAGCATTGTGATGAGAATACCATGGATAATTGTGATGATGAGCGTCATGGGGTGTTGTGATGATAAGTGTTATGGAACATTGTTATCACAAGTGTTTGGAGAATTATGATGACAGAGGTCATGGAGAATTTTGATTTCATTGTGATGACAAGAGCCTGAAGCATTATGATGATGGGCATGGTGCATTGTGATGACAGGGTTCATGGAGCATTGAGATGAAAAGGGGCATGGAGCATTTTGATTACATTGGTCTTGGAGCATTGTGTTGACAAGGGCATGGAGCATTGTGATGAGAAGGCCATGGAACATTCTGATGACATGGGTCATGGAGCTTTGTGATGACAATGGAATGGAGCATTGTGATTTCAGGGGTCTTGAGCATTGTGATGACCAGTGTCATGGAACCTTGTGATGACTAGGCCGTGGAACATTGTGATGGCAAGGGTCATGGTGCATTGTTATGACAGGTGTAATGGAGCATTTTGATGAGAAGGGCATGGAACATTGTGATGACAAGTGTTATGGAGCATTGTGATGACAAATTTGTGGAGCATTGTGATGACAAGCGCATGGTGCATTGTGATGACATGTGTCATGGAGCCTTGTGCTGAGAAAGGCATAGAGCATTTTGATGACAAGGGTCAAAGAGCATTGTGATGAAAATTTCATGGAGCATTGTGGTTAAACAGGTCACAGAGACTGTTGATGACGAGGACATGGACAATTGTGATGACAAAGTTCATAAAGCATTGTGATGACTGGAGTCAAGGAGCATTGTGATGACAGGGGTCATGGAGCATTGTGATAAAAAGGGCATGGAGCATTGTGATGACAAGGGGATGGAACAGTGGTCTATTTAGTTTCATGGATTATTGTGATTACAGTTGGAATGGGGCATTGTGATGACAAGGGCATGGAGCATTGTGATGCCAATTGTCATGTAGGATTCTGCTTTCAAAGATAATTGAGCATTGTGATGACAATGGCTTGGAGCATTGTGATGACAAGGGTCAGGGAGCATTGTGATGACAAGTGCATGGAGATTTGTGATGACAAGGGTCATGGAACATTCTGAAGACAAGCTTATGGAGTATTTTGATGACAATGGCATGGAGCATTGTGATGAAAAGGGCATGGAGTATTGTGTTGACAGGCATCATGGATCGTGGTGATGAAAAGTGTTATGGAACATTGTGATCACAAGGGATTTGAGCATTTTGATGACAGAGGTCATGGATCATTTTGATTTCAATATTTCATGGAGCATTGTGATGACGAGTGCATGAAGCAATGTGATCCCAAGGTTCATGGTGGATTGTGATGACAATGGTAAAGGAGTATTGTGATGACAAGCGCATAGAACATTGTAATGACAAGGTCATGTAGCATTTTGCTGACAAAGGCATGGAGCATTGTGATGACATGTGTCATGGAGCACAGTGATGACAAGTGTCAAGGAGCATTGTGAATACAGGGGTCATGGAGCATTGGGATGACAAGGGCATGCATCATTGTGATGACAAGGGTCATGGAGCATTGGGTTGAAAAATTTCATGGAGTATTGTGATGACACTGGTCATGGAGCATTGTGATTACAGGGGTCTTGGAGCATTGTGATGACAAGAGTCCCGCATCATTGTTTGTCACGTGTCATGGAGTGTTGTGATGAGAGTGGTCATGGAGCATTGTGATGATATTGGTCATGGAGCATTGTGATGAGAAGGTCATGGAGCATTGGGCTGAAAATATTCATGGAGTATTGGGATGACATGGGTCATGGAGCATTGTGATGACTAGGGAATGGAGCATGGTGATGACAAGGTCCTGGAGCATTGTGATGAGATGACCATGGAGACTTGTGATGAGAAATCTCATGGAGCATTCGGATGTAATGGGGCATGGAGCATTGTGATTACAGGGGTCTTGGAGCATTGTGATGACAAGGGCAGGGACCATTGTGAGGAGAAGGCCATGGAACATTCTGATGACATGTGTCATGGATTTTTGTGATGACAAGTGCATGGAGCATTGTGATTAAAGGGGTCTTGGAGCATTGTGATGACAAGGGTCATGGAGCCTTGTGATGACAAGGCCGTGGAACATTCTGATGGCAGGGGTCATGGAGCATTGTTACGACAGAAGTAATGGACCATTGTGATGAGAATGGCATTGACCATTAGTCTGAAATATTTCATGGATTATTGTGATGAGAGTGGGCATGGAGCATTGTGATGACAGGGGCACGGTACACTGTGATACTTGGGTCATGGAGGATTGTAATGACAAGGGCATGGAGCATTGTGATGAGAAGTGTGATGGAGCGTTGTGATGACAAGGGCATGGGGCAATGTGATGAGAGGGTTCATGGAGCATTGTGATGACAATGACATGGAGCATTGTGATGCCAAGTGTCATGGAGCTTTGTGATGACAAATGTCATGGAGCATTTTGATGTCAAGGGTGTGGTGCATTGTGATGAGAAGGGCAGGGAGCATTTTGATGACAGGGTCATGCAGCAATTTAATGAAAAGTGTAATGGAACATTTTGATGACAGTGGATATAGAACATTGTGATACCATGGGTCATGGAGCTTTGGGATGAAAAAGGTCATGGAGCATTTTGATGACAGTGGTTATGGAACATTGTGATGTCAGGAGTCATGGAACATTGTGTTGATAAGGGGATGTAGCATTGTGATGACAGGGGTCATGGAACACTGTGATTACTGGGGTGAGGGAGGATTGTGATATCTAGGGATAGATCAATGTGATATCTCAGGTGCGAGAGCATTTGGATGAGAAGTGCATGGAGCATTGTGATTACAAGGTTAATGGAGTATAGCGATGACAAGTTGTGGATCATTGTGATGAAAACCGTGTGGCACATTGTGATGGCAAGGGTCATGGAGCATTGTTCTGACAAAGGCATGGATCATTGTGATGACAAGGGTCACGGAGCATTGTGATGAAAAGTTCATGGAGCATTGTGGTAACAAAGGACACAGAGCCTTGTGATGACACGGCCATGGACCGTTGTGATGACAAACGTTATGAAGCATTGTTATGACTGGAGTCACGGAGCATTGTGATGACAGGGGTCATGGAGCATTGTGATAACAAGGGCATGGAGCATTGTGATGACAGGGGAATGGAGCATTGGTCTGACAAGTTTCATAGATTATTGTGATGACATTGGACATGGTTCATTGTGATGACAAGGGCATGGGGCATTGAGATGAGAAGGTCATGGAGTATTTTGAAGACAGGTGTCACGGAGCATTGTGATGAAATATGTCATGGTCCATTGTGATGACAATGGCAGGGAACATTGTGATGCCAAATGTAATGGAGGATTTTGATGACAAATAAAATGGAGCATTGTGATGACTAGGGCTTGGAGCATTATGATGACAAAATCATGGAGCCATGTGATGACAAGTCTCATGGAGCATACTGATGAAATAGGGCATGGAGCATTGTGATTACAGTGGTCTTGGAACTTTGTGATGACAAGGGCATGGAGCATTGTGAGGAGAAGACCAAGGAGCATTCTGATGGCATGCGTCATTGAGCTTTGTGATGACAATGGCATGGAGCATCGTGATTACATGGGTCTTGGAGCACTGTGATGAACAGGGCATGGATCATTGTGATGAAAAAGGCATGGAGCCCTGTCATGACAGGGTAAAAGGAGCATACAGACAACAAGAGTCAGGGAGCATTTGGATGACAAGTGTATTGAGCATTGTGATGACAAAGGTCATGGAGCATTGTGATGAGAAGACCATGGATAATTGTGATGACGAGCGTCATGTGGCATTGTGATGACAAGAGTTATGGAATATTGTGATCAAAAGGGTTTGGAGCATTGTTATGACAGAGGTCATGGAGCATTTTGATTTCATTGTTATGACAATAGCAGGAAGCATTATGATGATGGGCATGGTGCATTGTGATGACAGGGTTCATGAATCATTGAGATGAAAAGGGGCATAGAGCTTTGTGATTACAGTGTTCTTGGAGCATTGTGATGACATGTGTCATGGAGCACAGTGATGACAAGCGTCAAGGAGCATTGTGAATACAGGGGTCATGGAGCATTGGGATGACAAGGGCATGTATCATTGTGATGACAAGGGTCATGGAGCATTGGGTTGAAAAATTTCATGGAGTATTGTGATGACAGGGGTCATGGAGCATTGTGATTACAGGGGTCTTGGAGCATTGTGATGACAAGAGTCCCGGATCATTGTGTTGTCACGTGTCATGGAGTGTTGTGATGACAGTGGTCATGGAGCATTGTGATGATATTGGTCTTGGAGCATTGTGATGAGAAGGTCATGGAGCACTGGGCTGAAAATATTCATGGAGTATTGGGATGACATGGGTCATGGAGCATTGTAATGACTAGGGAATGGAGCATGGTGATGACAAGGTCCTGGAGCATTGTGATGAGATGACCATGGAGACTTGTGATGAGAAATCTCATGGAGCATTCTGATGAAAAGGGGCATGGAGCATTGTGATTACAGGGGTCTTGGAGCATTGTGATGACAAGGGCAGGGACCATTGTGAGGAGAAGGCCATGGAACATTCTGATGACATGTGTCATGGATTTTTGTGATGACAAGGGCATGGAGCCTTGTGATGACAAGGCCGTGGAACATTGTGATGGCAGGGGTCATGGAGCATTGTTACGACAGAAGTAATGGACCATTGTGATGAGAATGGCATTGACCATTAGTCTGAAATATTTCATGGATTATTGTGATGAGAGTGGGCATGGAGCATTGTGATGACAAGGGCACGGTACACTGTGATACTAGGGTCATGGAGGATTGTAATGACAAGGGCATGGAGCATTGTGATGACAAGTGTGATGGAGCTTTGTGATGACAAGGGCATGGGGCAATGTGATGAGAGGGTTCATGGAGCATTGTGATGACAATGACATGGAGCATTGTGATGCCGAGTGTCATGGAGCTGTGTGATAACAAATGTCATGGAGCATTTTGATGTCAAGGGTGTGGTGCATTGTGATGAGAAGGGCAGGGAGCATTTTGATGACAGGGTCATGCAGCAATTTAATGAAAAGTGTAATGGAACATTTTGATGACAGGGGTTATAGAACATTGTGATGTCATGGGTCATGGAGCTTTGGGATGAAAAAGGTCATGGAGCATTTTGATGACAGTGGTTATGGAACATTGTGATGTCAGGAGTCATGGAACATTGTGTTGATAAGGGGATGTAGCATTGTGATGACAGGGGTCATGGAACACTGTGATTACTGGGGTGAGGGAGGATTGTGATATCTAGGGATAGATCATTGTGATATCTCAGGTGCGAGAGCATTTGCATGAGAAATGCATGGAGCATTGTGATTACAAGGTTAATGGAGCATAGCGATGACAAGGTTGTGGATCATTGTGATGAAAACCGCGTGGCACATTGTGATGACAAGGGTCATGGAGAATTGTTCTGACAAAGTCATGGATCATTCTGATGACAAGGGTCACGGAGCATTGTGATGAAAAGTTCATGGAGCATTGTGGTTACAAAGGACACAGAGCCTTGTGATGACGCGGCCATGGACTGTTGTGATGACAAACGTTATGAAGCATTGTGATGACTGGAGTCACGGAGCATTGTGATGACAGGGGTCATGGAGCATTGTGATAACAAGGGCATGGAGCATTGTGATGACAGGGAATGGAGCATTGGTCTGACAAGTTTCATAGATTATTGTGATGACAGTGGACATGGTTCATTGTGATGACAAGGGCATGGGGCATTGAGATGAGAAGGTCATGGAGTATTTTGAAGACAGGTGTCACGGAGCATTGTGATGAAATATGTCATGGTCCATTGTGATGACAATGGCAGGGAACATTGTGATGCCAAATGTAATGGAGGATTATGATGACAAATATAATGGAGCATTGTGATGACTAGGACTTGGAGCATTATGATGACAAAACCATGGAGCCATGTGATGACAAGTCTCATGGAGCATACTGATGAAAAAGGGCATGGAGCATTGTGATTACAGTGGTCTTGGAACTTTGTGATGACAAGGGCATGGAGCATTGTGAGGAGAAGACCAAGGAGCATTCTGATGGCATGCGTCATTGAGCTTTGTGATGACAATGGCATGGAGCATCGTGATTACATGGGTCTTGGAGCACTGTGATGAACAGGGCATGGATCATTGTGATGAAAAAGGCATGGAGCCCTGTCATGACAGGGTAAAAGGAGCATACAGACAACAAGTGTCAGGGAGCATTTGGATGACAAGTGTATTGAGCATTGTGATGACAAAGGTCATGGAGCATTGTGATGAGAAGACCATGGATAATTGTGATGACGAGCGTCATGGGGCATTGTGATGACAAGTGTTATGGAATATTGTGATCACAAGGGTTTGGAGCATTGTTATGACAGAGGTCATGGAGCATTTTGATTTCATTGTGATGACAATAGCAGGAAGCATTATGATGATGGGCATGGTGCATTGTGATGACAGGGTTCATGGAGCATTGAGATGAAAAGGGGCATGGAGCATTTTGATTACATTGGTCTTAGAGCATTGTGTTGACAAGGGCATGGAGCATTGTGATGAGAAGGCCATGGAACATTCTGATGACATGGGTCATGGAGCTTTGTGATGACAATGGAATGGAGCATTGTGATTTCAGGGGTCTTGAGCATTGTGATGACCAGTGTCATGGAACCTTGTGATGACTAGGCCGTGGAACATTGTGATGGCAAGGGTCATGGTGCATTGTTATGACAGGTGTAATGGAGCATTTTGATGAGAAGGGCATGGAACATTGTGATGACAAGTGTTATGGAGCATTGTGATGACAAATTTGTGGAGCATTGTGATGACAAGCGCATGGTGCATTGTGATGACATGTGTCATGGAGCCTTGTGCTGAGAAAGGCATAGAGCATTTTGATGACAAGGGTCAAAGAGCATTGTGATGAAAATTTCATGGAGCATTGTGGTTAAACAGGTCACAGAGACTGTTGATGACGAGGACATGGACAATTGTGATGACAAAGTTCATAAAGCATTGTGATGACTGGAGTCAAGGAGCATTGTGATGACAGGGGTCATGGAGCATTGTGATAAAAAGGGCATGGAGCATTGTGATGACAAGGGGATGGAACAGTGGTCTATTTAGTTTCATGGATTATTGTGATTACAGTTGGAATGGGGCATTGTGATGACAAGGGCATGGAGCATTGTGATGCCAATTGTCATGTAGGATTCTGCTTTCAAAGATAATTGAGCATTGTGATGACAATGGCTTGGAGCATTGTGATGACAAGGGTCAGGGAGCATTGTGCTGACAAGTGCATGGAGATTTGTGATGACAAGGGTCATGGAACATTCTGAAGACAAGCTTATGGAGTATTTTGATGACAATGGCATGGAGCATTGTGATGAAAAGGGCATGGAGTATTGTGTTGACAGGCATCATGGATCGTGGTGATGAAAAGTGTTATGGAACATTGTGATCACAAGGGATTTGAGCATTTTGATGACAGAGGTCATGGATCATTTTGATTTCAATATTTCATGGAGCATTGTGATGACGAGTGCATGAAGCAATGTGATCCCAAGGTTCATGGTGGATTGTGATGACAATGGTAAAGGAGTATTGTGATGACAAGCGCATAGAACATTGTAATGACAAGGTCATGTAGCATTTTGCTGACAAAGGCATGGAGCATTGTGATGACATGTGTCATGGAGCACAGTGATGACAAGTGTCAAGGAGCATTGTGAATACAGGGGTCATGGAGCATTGGGATGACAAGGGCATGCATCATTGTGATGACAAGGGTCATGGAGCATTGGGTTGAAAAATTTCATGGAGTATTGTGATGACACTGGTCATGGAGCATTGTGATTACAGGGGTCTTGGAGCATTGTGATGACAAGAGTCCCGCATCATTGTTTGTCACGTGTCATGGAGTGTTGTGATGAGAGTGGTCATGGAGCATTGTGATGATATTGGTCATGGAGCATTGTGATGAGAAGGTCATGGAGCATTGGGCTGAAAATATTCATGGAGTATTGGGATGACATGGGTCATGGAGCATTGTGATGACTAGGGAATGGAGCATGGTGATGACAAGGTCCTGGAGCATTGTGATGAGATGACCATGGAGACTTGTGATGAGAAATCTCATGGAGCATTCGGATGTAATGGGGCATGGAGCATTGTGATTACAGGGGTCTTGGAGCATTGTGATGACAAGGGCAGGGACCATTGTGAGGAGAAGGCCATGGAACATTCTGATGACATGTGTCATGGATTTTTGTGATGACAAGTGCATGGAGCATTGTGATTAAAGGGGTCTTGGAGCATTGTGATGACAAGGGTCATGGAGCCTTGTGATGACAAGGCCGTGGAACATTCTGATGGCAGGGGTCATGGAGCATTGTTACGACAGAAGTAATGGACCATTGTGATGAGAATGGCATTGACCATTAGTCTGAAATATTTCATGGATTATTGTGATGAGAGTGGGCATGGAGCATTGTGATGACAGGGGCACGGTACACTGTGATACTTGGGTCATGGAGGATTGTAATGACAAGGGCATGGAGCATTATGATGAGAAGTGTGATGGAGCGTTGTGATGACAAGGGCATGGGGCAATGTGATGAGAGGGTTCATGGAGCATTGTGATGACAATGACATGGAGCATTGTGATGCCAAGTGTCATGGAGCTTTGTGATGACAAATGTCATGGAGCATTTTGATGTCAAGGGTGTGGTGCATTGTGATGAGAAGGGCAGGGAGCATTTTGATGACAGGGTCATGCAGCAATTTAATGAAAAGTGTAATGGAACATTTTGATGACAGTGGATATAGAACATTGTGATACCATGGGTCATGGAGCTTTGGGATGAAAAAGGTCATGGAGCATTTTGATGACAGTGGTTATGGAACATTGTGATGTCAGGAGTCATGGAACATTGTGTTGATAAGGGGATGTAGCATTGTGATGACAGGGGTCATGGAACACTGTGATTACTGGGGTGAGGGAGGATTGTGATATCTAGGGATAGATCATTGTGATATCTCAGGTGCGAGAGCATTTGGATGAGAAGTGCATGGAGCATTGTGATTACAAGGTTAATGGAGTATAGCGATGACAAGTTGTGGATCATTGTGATGAAAACCGCGTGGCACATTGTGATGGCAAGGGTCATGGAGCATTGTTCTGACAAAGGCATGGATCATTGTGATGACAAGGGTCACGGAGCATTGTGATGAAAAGTTCATGGAGCATTGTGGTAACAAAGGACACAGAGCCTTGTGATGACACGGCCATGGACCGTTGTGATGACAAACGTTATGAAGCATTGTTATGACTGGAGTCACGGAGCATTGTGATGACAGGGGTCATGGAGCATTGTGATAACAAGGGCATGGAGCATTGTGATGACAGGGGAATGGAGCATTGGTCTGACAAGTTTCATAGATTATTGTGATGACATTGGACATGGTTCATTGTGATGACAAGGGCATGGGGCATTGAGATGAGAAGGTCATGGAGTATTTTGAAGACAGGTGTCACGGAGCATTGTGATGAAATATGTCATGGTCCATTGTGATGACAATGGCAGGGAACATTGTGATGCCAAATGTAATGGAGGATTTTGATGACAAATAAAATGGAGCATTGTGATGACTAGGGCTTGGAGCATTATGATGACAAAATCATGGAGCCATGTGATGACAAGTCTCATGGAGCATACTGATGAAATAGGGCATGGAGCATTGTGATTACAGTGGTCTTGGAACTTTGTGATGACAAGGGCATGGAGCATTGTGAGGAGAAGACCAAGGAGCATTCTGATGGCATGCGTCATTGAGCTTTGTGATGACAATGGCATGGAGCATCGTGATTACATGGGTCTTGGAGCACTGTGATGAACAGGGCATGGATCATTGTGATGAAAAAGGCATGGAGCCCTGTCATGACAGGGTAAAAGGAGCATACAGACAACAAGAGTCAGGGAGCATTTGGATGACAAGTGTATTGAGCATTGTGATGACAAAGGTCATGGAGCATTGTGATGAGAAGACCATGGATAATTGTGATGACGAGCGTCATGTGGCATTGTGATGACAAGAGTTATGGAATATTGTGATCAAAAGGGTTTGGAGCATTGTTATGACAGAGGTCATGGAGCATTTTGATTTCATTGTTATGACAATAGCAGGAAGCATTATGATGATGGGCATGGTGCATTGTGATGACAGGGTTCATGAATCATTGAGATGAAAAGGGGCATAGAGCTTTGTGATTACAGTGTTCTTGGAGCATTGTGATGACATGTGTCATGGAGCACAGTGATGACAAGCGTCAAGGAGCATTGTGAATACAGGGGTCATGGAGCATTGGGATGACAAGGGCATGTATCATTGTGATGACAAGGGTCATGGAGCATTGGGTTGAAAAATTTCATGGAGTATTGTGATGACAGGGTTCATGGAGCATTGTGATGACAATGACATGGAGCATTGTGATGCCGAGTGTCATGGAGCTGTGTGATAACAAATGTCATGGAGCATTTTGATGTCAAGGGTGTGGTGCATTGTGATGAGAAGGGCAGGGAGCATTTTGATGACAGGTTCATGCAGCAATTTAATGAAAAGTGTAATGGAACATTTTGATGACAGGGGTTATAGAACATTGTGATGTCATGGGTCATGGAGCTTTGGGATGAAAAAGGTCATGGAGCATTTTGATGACAGTGGTTATGGAACATTGTGATGTCAGGAGTCATGGAACATTGTGTTGATAAGGGGATGTAGCATTGTGATGACAGGGGTCATGGAACACTGTGATTACTGGGGTGAGGGAGGATTGTGATATCTAGGGATAGATCATTGTGATATCTCAGGTGCGAGAGCATTTGCATGAGAAATGCATGGAGCATTGTGATTACAAGGTTAATGGAGCATAGCGATGACAAGGTTGTGGATCATTGTGATGAAAACCGCGTGGCACATTGTGATGACAAGGGTCATGGAGAATTGTTCTGACAAAGTCATGGATCATTCTGATGACAAGGGTCACGGAGCATTGTGATGAAAAGTTCATGGAGCATTGTGGTTACAAAGGACACAGAGCCTTGTGATGACGCGGCCATGGACTGTTGTGATGACAAACGTTATGAAGCATTGTGATGACTGGAGTCACGGAGCATTGTGATGACAGGGGTCATGGAGCATTGTGATAACAAGGGCATGGAGCATTGTGATGACAGGGAATGGAGCATTGGTCTGACAAGTTTCATAGATTATTGTGATGACAGTGGACATGGTTCATTGTGATGACAAGGGCATGGGGCATTGAGATGAGAAGGTCATGGAGTATTTTGAAGACAGGTGTCACGGAGCATTGTGATGAAATATGTCATGGTCCATTGTGATGACAATGGCAGGGAACATTGTGATGCCAAATGTAATGGAGGATTATGATGACAAATATAATGGAGCATTGTGATGACTAGGACTTGGAGCATTATGATGACAAAACCATGGAGCCATGTGATGACAAGTCTCATGGAGCATACTGATGAAAAAGGGCATGGAGCATTGTGATTACAGGGGTCTTGGAGCATTGTGATGACAAGAGTCCCGCATCATTGTTTGTCACGTGTCATGGAGTGTTGTGATGAGAGTGGTCATGGAGCATTGTGATGATATTGGTCATGGAGCATTGTGATGAGAAGGTCATGGAGCATTGGGCTGAAAATATTCATGGAGTATTGGGATGACATGGGTCATGGAGCATTGTGATGACTAGGGAATGGAGCATGGTGATGACAAGGTCCTGGAGCATTGTGATGAGATGACCATGGAGACTTGTGATGAGAAATCTCATGGAGCATTCGGATGTAATGGGGCATGGAGCATTGTGATTACAGGGGTCTTGGAGCATTGTGATGACAAGGGCAGGGACCATTGTGAGGAGAAGGCCATGGAACATTCTGATGACATGTGTCATGGATTTTTGTGATGACAAGTGCATGGAGCATTGTGATTAAAGGGGTCTTGGAGCATTGTGATGACAAGGGTCATGGAGCCTTGTGATGACAAGGCCGTGGAACATTCTGATGGCAGGGGTCATGGAGCATTGTTACGACAGAAGTAATGGACCATTGTGATGAGAATGGCATTGACCATTAGTCTGAAATATTTCATGGATTATTGTGATGAGAGTGGGCATGGAGCATTGTGATGACAGGGGCACGGTACACTGTGATACTTGGGTCATGGAGGATTGTAATGACAAGGGCATGGAGCATTATGATGAGAAGTGTGATGGAGCGTTGTGATGACAAGGGCATGGGGCAATGTGATGAGAGGGTTCATGGAGCATTGTGATGACAATGACATGGAGCATTGTGATGCCAAGTGTCATGGAGCTTTGTGATGACAAATGTCATGGAGCATTTTGATGTCAAGGGTGTGGTGCATTGTGATGAGAAGGGCAGGGAGCATTTTGATGACAGGGTCATGCAGCAATTTAATGAAAAGTGTAATGGAACATTTTGATGACAGTGGATATAGAACATTGTGATACCATGGGTCATGGAGCTTTGGGATGAAAAAGGTCATGGAGCATTTTGATGACAGTGGTTATGGAACATTGTGATGTCAGGAGTCATGGAACATTGTGTTGATAAGGGGATGTAGCATTGTGATGACAGGGGTCATGGAACACTGTGATTACTGGGGTGAGGGAGGATTGTGATATCTAGGGATAGATCATTGTGATATCTCAGGTGCGAGAGCATTTGGATGAGAAGTGCATGGAGCATTGTGATTACAAGGTTAATGGAGTATAGCGATGACAAGTTGTGGATCATTGTGATGAAAACCGCGTGGCACATTGTGATGGCAAGGGTCATGGAGCATTGTTCTGACAAAGGCATGGATCATTGTGATGACAAGGGTCACGGAGCATTGTGATGAAAAGTTCATGGAGCATTGTGGTAACAAAGGACACAGAGCCTTGTGATGACACGGCCATGGACCGTTGTGATGACAAACGTTATGAAGCATTGTTATGACTGGAGTCACGGAGCATTGTGATGACAGGGGTCATGGAGCATTGTGATAACAAGGGCATGGAGCATTGTGATGACAGGGGAATGGAGCATTGGTCTGACAAGTTTCATAGATTATTGTGATGACATTGGACATGGTTCATTGTGATGACAAGGGCATGGGGCATTGAGATGAGAAGGTCATGGAGTATTTTGAAGACAGGTGTCACGGAGCATTGTGATGAAATATGTCATGGTCCATTGTGATGACAATGGCAGGGAACATTGTGATGCCAAATGTAATGGAGGATTTTGATGACAAATAAAATGGAGCATTGTGATGACTAGGGCTTGGAGCATTATGATGACAAAATCATGGAGCCATGTGATGACAAGTCTCATGGAGCATACTGATGAAATAGGGCATGGAGCATTGTGATTACAGTGGTCTTGGAACTTTGTGATGACAAGGGCATGGAGCATTGTGAGGAGAAGACCAAGGAGCATTCTGATGGCATGCGTCATTGAGCTTTGTGATGACAATGGCATGGAGCATCGTGATTACATGGGTCTTGGAGCACTGTGATGAACAGGGCATGGATCATTGTGATGAAAAAGGCATGGAGCCCTGTCATGACAGGGTAAAAGGAGCATACAGACAACAAGAGTCAGGGAGCATTTGGATGACAAGTGTATTGAGCATTGTGATGACAAAGGTCATGGAGCATTGTGATGAGAAGACCATGGATAATTGTGATGACGAGCGTCATGTGGCATTGTGATGACAAGAGTTATGGAATATTGTGATCAAAAGGGTTTGGAGCATTGTTATGACAGAGGTCATGGAGCATTTTGATTTCATTGTTATGACAATAGCAGGAAGCATTATGATGATGGGCATGGTGCATTGTGATGACAGGGTTCATGAATCATTGAGATGAAAAGGGGCATAGAGCTTTGTGATTACAGTGTTCTTGGAGCATTGTGATGACATGTGTCATGGAGCACAGTGATGACAAGCGTCAAGGAGCATTGTGAATACAGGGGTCATGGAGCATTGGGATGACAAGGGCATGTATCATTGTGATGACAAGGGTCATGGAGCATTGGGTTGAAAAATTTCATGGAGTATTGTGATGACAGGGGTCATGGAGCATTGTGATTACAGGGGTCTTGGAGCATTGTGATGACAAGAGTCCCGGATCATTGTGTTGTCACGTGTCATGGAGTGTTGTGATGACAGTGGTCATGGAGCATTGTGATGATATTGGTCTTGGAGCATTGTGATGAGAAGGTCATGGAGCACTGGGCTGAAAATATTCATGGAGTATTGGGATGACATGGGTCATGGAGCATTGTAATGACTAGGGAATGGAGCATGGTGATGACAAGGTCCTGGAGCATTGTGATGAGATGACCATGGAGACTTGTGATGAGAAATCTCATGGAGCATTCTGATGAAAAGGGGCATGGAGCATTGTGATTACAGGGGTCTTGGAGCATTGTGATGACAAGGGCAGGGACCATTGTGAGGAGAAGGCCATGGAACATTCTGATGACATGTGTCATGGATTTTTGTGATGACAAGGGCATGGAGCCTTGTGATGACAAGGCCGTGGAACATTGTGATGGCAGGGGTCATGGAGCATTGTTACGACAGAAGTAATGGACCATTGTGATGAGAATGGCATTGACCATTAGTCTGAAATATTTCATGGATTATTGTGATGAGAGTGGGCATGGAGCATTGTGATGACAAGGGCACGGTACACTGTGATACTAGGGTCATGGAGGATTGTAATGACAAGGGCATGGAGCATTGTGATGACAAGTGTGATGGAGCTTTGTGATGACAAGGGCATGGGGCAATGTGATGAGAGGGTTCATGGAGCATTGTGATGACAATGACATGGAGCATTGTGATGCCGAGTGTCATGGAGCTGTGTGATAACAAATGTCATGGAGCATTTTGATGTCAAGGGTGTGGTGCATTGTGATGAGAAGGGCAGGGAGCATTTTGATGACAGGGTCATGCAGCAATTTAATGAAAAGTGTAATGGAACATTTTGATGACAGGGGTTATAGAACATTGTGATGTCATGGGTCATGGAGCTTTGGGATGAAAAAGGTCATGGAGCATTTTGATGACAGTGGTTATGGAACATTGTGATGTCAGGAGTCATGGAACATTGTGTTGATAAGGGGATGTAGCATTGTGATGACAGGGGTCATGGAACACTGTGATTACTGGGGTGAGGGAGGATTGTGATATCTAGGGATAGATCATTGTGATATCTCAGGTGCGAGAGCATTTGCATGAGAAATGCATGGAGCATTGTGATTACAAGGTTAATGGAGCATAGCGATGACAAGGTTGTGGATCATTGTGATGAAAACCGCGTGGCACATTGTGATGACAAGGGTCATGGAGAATTGTTCTGACAAAGTCATGGATCATTCTGATGACAAGGGTCACGGAGCATTGTGATGAAAAGTTCATGGAGCATTGTGGTTACAAAGGACACAGAGCCTTGTGATGACGCGGCCATGGACTGTTGTGATGACAAACGTTATGAAGCATTGTGATGACTGGAGTCACGGAGCATTGTGATGACAGGGGTCATGGAGCATTGTGATAACAAGGGCATGGAGCATTGTGATGACAGGGAATGGAGCATTGGTCTGACAAGTTTCATAGATTATTGTGATGACAGTGGACATGGTTCATTGTGATGACAAGGGCATGGGGCATTGAGATGAGAAGGTCATGGAGTATTTTGAAGACAGGTGTCACGGAGCATTGTGATGAAATATGTCATGGTCCATTGTGATGACAATGGCAGGGAACATTGTGATGCCAAATGTAATGGAGGATTATGATGACAAATATAATGGAGCATTGTGATGACTAGGACTTGGAGCATTATGATGACAAAACCATGGAGCCATGTGATGACAAGTCTCATGGAGCATACTGATGAAAAAGGGCATGGAGCATTGTGATTACAGTGGTCTTGGAACTTTGTGATGACAAGGGCATGGAGCATTGTGAGGAGAAGACCAAGGAGCATTCTGATGGCATGCGTCATTGAGCTTTGTGATGACAATGGCATGGAGCATCGTGATTACATGGGTCTTGGAGCACTGTGATGAACAGGGCATGGATCATTGTGATGAAAAAGGCATGGAGCCCTGTCATGACAGGGTAAAAGGAGCATACAGACAACAAGTGTCAGGGAGCATTTGGATGACAAGTGTATTGAGCATTGTGATGACAAAGGTCATGGAGCATTGTGATGAGAAGACCATGGATAATTGTGATGACGAGCGTCATGGGGCATTGTGATGACAAGTGTTATGGAATATTGTGATCACAAGGGTTTGGAGCATTGTTATGACAGAGGTCATGGAGCATTTTGATTTCATTGTGATGACAATAGCATGAAGCATTATGATGATGGGCATGGTGCATTGTGATGACAGGGTTCATGAATCATTGAGATGAAAAGGGGCATAGAGCTTTGTGATTACAGTGTTCTTGGAGCATTGTGATGACATGTGTCATGGAGCACAGTGATGACAAGCGTCAAGGAGCATTGTGAATACAGGGGTCATGGAGCATTGGGATGACAAGGGCATGTATCATTGTGATGACAAGGGCATGGATCATTGTGATGAAAAAGGCATGGAGCCTTGTCATGACAGTGTTCAAGTAGCATACAGACAACAATTGTCAGGGAGCATTTTGAGGACAAGTGTATTGAGCATTGTGATGACAAAGGTCATGGGGCATTGTGATGAGAAGGCCATTGATAATTGTGATGACGAGCGTCATGGGGCATTGTGATGACAAATGTTTTGGAATATTGTGATCACAAGGGTTTGGAACATTGTTATGACAGAGGTCATGGAACATTTTGATTTCATTGTGATGACAATAGCAAGAAGCATTATGATGATGGGCATGGTGCATTGTGATGACAGGGTTCATGGGTCAATGAGATGAAAAGTGACATAGAGCATTTTGATTAAAGGGTTCTTGGAGCATTGTGATGAGAAGGGTCATGGAGCTTTGTGATGACAAGGCCATGGAACATCGTGATGGCAGGGGTCATGGAGCATAATTATGACAGTGGTAATGGAGCATTGTGATGGCAAGGGCATGGAGCATTGTGATGAGACGGCCATGGAACAATCTGATGACATGTGTCATGGAGCTTTTTGAAGACAAGGGCATGGAGCAATGTGATGCCAAGGGTCATGGATCTTTGTGATGACAAGTTCATGGAGCATTTTGATGGCAAGGGCGTGGTGCATTGTGATGAGAAAGGCAGGGAGCATTCTGATGACAGGGCCATGGAGCAATTTGATGAAGTGTCATGGAACATTTTGATGACAGGTGTTATGGAACATTGTGATGTCAGCGGTCATCGAACACTGTGATGATAAGTACATGTAGCATTGTGTTGACAGGAGTCATGGAACATTGTGATGAAAGGGGTGAGGGAGTATTGTGACAAATAGTGATGTAGCATTGTGATATCAGTGGTGAGAGAGCATTTGGATGAGAAGTGCATGGATCATTGTGATGACATATTTTAAGGAGCATTGTGATGACAATAGCATGGTGCATTGTGATGACATGTTTCATGGAGCATTGTGCTGACAAGCGCATGGAGCATTGTGATGACAAGTGTATTGAGAATTGTGATGACAAAGGTCATGGAGCATTGTGATGAAAAGGGCATGGAGTATTGTGATGACAGGCATCATGGAGCATTGTGATGACAAGTGTTATGGAACACTGTGATCACAAGGGTTTGGAGCAATGTGATGAGAGAGGTCATGGATCATTTTGATTTCAAGGAGCTTGGAGCATTGTGATGACAAGGGCATGAAGCAATGTGATCCCAAGGTTTATGGAGGATTGTGATGACAATGGAAATGGAGTATTGTGATGACAAGCGCATAGAGCATTGTAATGACAAGGTCATGTAGCATTCTGCTGACAAAGGCATGGAGCATTGTGATGGCATGTGTCATGGAGCACTGTGATGACAAGCGTCATGGAGCATTGTGAATACAGTGGTCATGGAGGATTGGGATGACAAGGGCATGGATCATTGTGATGACAAGGGTCCTGGAGCACTGGGCTGAAAATGTTCATGGAGTGTTGTGATGACAGGTGTCATGGAACATTGTGATGACCAGGGAATGGAGCATTGTGATGACAAGAGTCCCGGATCATTGTGTTGTCGGGTGTCATGGAGTGTTGTGATGACAGTGGTCATGGAGCATTGTGATGATATTGGCCATGGAGCATTGTGATGAGTAGGTCGTGGAGCACTGGGCTGAAAATGTTCATGGATTATTGTGATGACAGGGGTCATAGAGCATTGTGATGACAAGGGAATGGAGCATGGTGATGACAAGGTCCTGGAGCATGGTGATGAGAAGACCATGGAGACTTGTGATGATAAGTCTCATGGAGCATTCTGATGAAAAGGGGCATGGAGCCTTGTGATTACAGGGGTCTTGGAGCACTGTGATCACTAGGGCATGGAGCATTGTGATGAGAAGGACATGGAGCATTCTGATGACATGCCTTATGGAGTTTTTTGATGAAACGGGCATGGAGCATTGTGATTACAGGGGTCTTGGAACATTGTGATGACACGGGCATGGAGCATTTGTGATTACAGGGATCTTGGAGAATTGTGAAGAAAAGTGCATAGATCACTGTTTTGAAAAAGGCATGGAACCTTGTCATAACAGGGTTCAAGGAGCATACTGACGACAAGTGTCAGGGAGCATTGTGATGACAAGAGTATTGAGCATTGTGATGACAATGATCATGGAGCATAGTGATGAGAAGTCCATGGATAATTGTGATGATGAGCGTCATGGGGCGTTGTGGTGATAAGTGTTATGGAACATTGAGATCACAAATGTTTGGATCATTATGATGACAGAGGTCATGGAGAATATTGATTTCATTGTGATGACAATAGCCTGAAGCATTATGATGATGGGCATGGTGCATTGTGATGACAGGTTTCATGGAGCACTGAGATGAAAAGGGGCATGGAGCATTGTGATTACAAGGGTCTTGGAACATTGGGATGATAAGGGCATGGAGCATTGTGATGCGAAGACCATAGAACATTCTGATGACATGCGTCATGGAGCTTTGTGATGACAAGGGCATGGAGCACTGTGATTTCAGGGGTCTGGAGCATTGTGAAGACAAGTGTCATGGAACCTTGTGATGACTCGGCCGTGGATCATTGTGATGGCAAGGGTCATGGTGCATTATTATGACAGGTTTAATGTAGCATTTTGATGAGAAGGGCATGGAACATTGGTCTGAAATGTTTCATGGATTATTGTAATGAGAGTGGGCATGGAGCATTGTGATGACAAGGGAACGGAACACTCTGATACCTGGGTCATGCAGGATTGTAATGACAAGGGCATGGAGCATTGTGATGAGAAGGTCATCGAGCATTGTGATGACAAGTGTCATGGAGCTTTGCAATGACAAGGGCATGGAGCAATATGATGAGAGGGTTCATGGAGCATTGTGATGACAAAGACATGGAGCATTGTGATGCCAAATGGCATGGAGCTTTGTGATGACAAGTCATGGATCATTTTGATGACAAGTGCATGGTGCATTGTGATGAGAAGTGCAGGGAGCATTTTGATGACCAGGTCATGCAGCAATTTGATAAAATGTGTAACGGAACATTTTGATGGCAGGGGATATAGAACATTGTGATGTCAGGCGTCTTGGAGCTTTGGAATGAAAAGGGTCATGCACCATTTTGATGACAGGAGTTATGGAATATTCTGATGTCAGTGGTCATGGAACATTGTGATGATAAGGGCATGTAGCATTGTGATGCCAGGGTCCTGGAACATTGTGATTACAGGGGTGAGGGAGTATTGTGATGACTAGTGATGGAACATTATGATATCTCTGGTGATAGAGCATTTTGATGAGATGTTCATGGACCATTGTGGTTACAAGGTTTATGGAGCATACCAATGAAAATATTGTGGACCGTTGTGATGAAATGCGCATGGCACATTGTGATGACATTGGTCATTGAGCATTGTTCTGACAAAGACATGGAGCTTTGTGATGACAAGGGCATGGAGCATTGTGATTACATGGGTCTTGGAGCATTGTGATGAAAATGGCATGGATCATTGTGATGAAAATGTCATGGAGCCTTTTCATGAGAGGGTTCAAGGAGCATATTGACGACAATTGTCAGGGAGCATTGTGATGACAAGTGTATTTGAGAATTGTGATGACGAAGATCATGGAGCATTATGATGAGAAGACCATATATAATTGTGAAGACGAGCGTCATGGGGCATTGTGATGACAAGTGTTTTGGAATATTGTGATCACAAGGGTTTGGAGCATTGTTATGACAGAGGTCATGGAGCATTTTGATTTCATTTTGATGACAATAGCATGAAGCATTATGATGATGGGCATGGTACATTGTGATGACTGGGTTCATGGATCATTGTGATGAAAAGTGGCATAGAGCACTGTGATTACAGGGATCTTGGAGCACTGTGATTAGAAGGTTCATGGAGCTTTGTGATGACAAGGCCGTGGAACATCGGGATGGCAGGGTTCATGGAGCATTGTTATGACTGGTGTAATGGAGCATTGTGATGGCAAGGGCATGGAGCATTGTGATGAGAAGGCCATGGAGCATTCTGATGACATGTGTCATGGAGCTTTGTGAAGACATGGGCATGGAGCAATGGGATGAGAGCGTTCATGGAGCACTTTGATGACAATCACATGGAGCATTGTGATGCCAAGGGTCATGGATCTTTGTGATGACAAAGGTCATGGAGCATTTTGATGGCAACGGTGTTGTGCATTGTGATGAGAAGGCAGGGAGCATTCTGATGACAGGGTCATGGAGCAATTTGATGAAAAGTGTCATGGAACATTTTGATGACATGTGTTATGGAACATTGTGATGTCAGGGGTCATCGAACATTGTGATGATAAGTGCATGTAGCATTGTGATGACAGGAGTCATGGAACATTGTGATGACAGGGGTGAGGGAGTATTGTGACAAATAGTGATGTAGCATTGTGATATCAGTGGTGAGAGAGCATTTTGATGAGAAGTGCATGGAGAACTGTGATGACAAATTTTAAGGAACATTGTGATGACAAGATTGTGGAGCCCTGTGATGACAAGGGCATTGTGATGACATGTGTCATGGAGCATTGTGCTGTGAAGCGCATGGAGCATTGTGAGGACAAGGGTCAAAGAATATTGTGATGAAATTTCATGGAGCACTGTGGTTAAAAAGGTCACAGAGACTGTTGATGACGAGGGCATGGACCACTGTGATGACAAAAGTCATGAAGCATTGTGATGACTGGAATAACGGAGAACTGTGATGACAGGGGTCATGGAGCACTGTGATAACAACGGCATGGAGCATTGTGATGACAAGGGCATGGAACAATGGTCTAATAAGTTTCATGGATTATTGCGATGACAGTTGGAATGGCGCATTGTAATGACAAGGGCATGGAGCATTGTGATGACCAGGTCATGCAGTATTGTGAAGACAGGTGTCAGGGAGCATTGTGATGACATATGTAATGTCCCATTGTGATGACAATGGCATGGAGCATTGTGTTGCCAAGTGTCATGGAGGATTCTGATGACAAAAGTAATGGAGCATTGTGATGACAATGGCTTGGAGCATAGTGATGACAAGGGTCAGGGAGCATTGTGCTGACAAGTGCATGGAGAATTGTGATGACAAGGGTCATGGAGAGTTCTGATGACAAGCTTGTGGAGTATATTGATGAAAATGGCATGGAGCATTGTGATGAAAACGGAATGAGGCATTGCGATGAAAAATGCATGGAGCCTTTTCATGACAGGTTTCAAGGAGCATTCTGATGACAAGTGTCAGTGAGCATTGTGATGACAAGTGTATTGAGAATTGTGATGACAAAGGTCATGGAGCATTGTGATGAAAATGGCATGGAGAATTGTGATGACAGGCATCATGGAGCATTGTGATGACAAGTGTTTGGAACACTGTGATCACAAGTGTTTGGAGTATTGTGATGACAGTGGTCATGGATCATTTTGATTTCAAGGAGCATGGAGCATTGTGATGACAAGGGCATGAAGCAATGTGATCCCAAGGTCATGGAGGATTGTGATGACAATGGAAAACGAGTATTGTGATGACAAGCGCATAGAGCATTGTAATGACAAGGTCATGTAGCATTTTGCGGACAAAGGCATGGAACATTGTGCTGACATGTGTCATGGAGCATTGTG
The DNA here is from genome assembly GCF_964341445.2 of Mesoplodon mirus. NCBI lineage: Eukaryota > Metazoa > Chordata > Mammalia > Artiodactyla > Ziphiidae > Mesoplodon > Mesoplodon mirus. The sequence goes on along the minus strand of NW_028295803.1, from coordinate 812,460 downwards.
ATGACAACGGAATGGAGCATGGTGATGACAAGGTCCTGGAGCATTGTGATGAGAAGACTATGGAGAATTGTGATGACAAGTCTCATGGAGCATTCTGATGAAAACGGGAATGGAGTATTGTGATTACAGTGGTCTTGGAGCATTGTGATGACTAGGGCATGGAGCATTATGATGAGAAGGCCATGGAGCATTCTGATGACATGCGTCATGGAGTTTTGTGATGACAAGGGCATGGAGCATTTGTGATTACAGGGATCTTGGAACATTGTGATGAAAAGGGCATGGATCATTGTTATGAAAAAAGCATGGAGCCTTTTCATGACAGGGTTCAAGGAGCATACTGACGACAAGTGTCAGGGAGCATTGTGATGACAACTGTATTGAGCATTGTGATGACAAAGATCATGGAGCATTGTGATGAGAATACCATGGATAATTGTGATGATGAGCGTCATGGGGTGTTGTGATGATAAGTGTTATGGAACATTGTTATCACAAGTGTTTGGAGAATTATGATGACAGAGGTCATGGAGAATTTTGATTTCATTGTGATGACAAGAGCCTGAAGCATTATGATGATGGGCATGGTGCATTGTGATGACAGGGTTCATGGAGCATTGAGATGAAAAGGGGCATGGAGCATTTTGATTACATTGGTCTTAGAGCATTGTGTTGACAAGGGCATGGAGCATTGTGATGAGAAGGCCATGGAACATTCTGATGACATGGGTCATGGAGCTTTGTGATGACAAGGGCATGGAGCATTTGTGATTACAGGGATCTTGGAACATTGTGATGAAAAGGGCATGGATCATTGTTATGAAAAAAGCATGGAGCCTTTTCATGACAGGGTTCAAGGAGCATACTGACGACAAGTGTCAGGGAGCATTGTGATGACAACTGTATTGAGCATTGTGATGACAAAGATCATGGAGCATTGTGATGAGAATACCATGGATAATTGTGATGATGAGCGTCATGGGGTGTTGTGATGATAAGTGTTATGGAACATTGTTATCACAAGTGTTTGGAGAATTATGATGACAGAGGTCATGGAGAATTTTGATTTCATTGTGATGACAAGAGCCTGAAGCATTATGATGATGGGCATGGTGCATTGTGATGACAGGGTTCATGGAGCATTGAGATGAAAAGGGGCATGGAGCATTTTGATTACATTGGTCTTGGAGCATTGTGTTGACAAGGGCATGGAGCATTGTGATGAGAAGGCCATGGAACATTCTGATGACATGGGTCATGGAGCTTTGTGATGACAATGGAATGGAGCATTGTGATTTCAGGGGTCTTGAGCATTGTGATGACCAGTGTCATGGAACCTTGTGATGACTAGGCCGTGGAACATTGTGATGGCAAGGGTCATGGTGCATTGTTATGACAGGTGTAATGGAGCATTTTGATGAGAAGGGCATGGAACATTGTGATGACAAGTGTTATGGAGCATTGTGATGACAAATTTGTGGAGCATTGTGATGACAAGCGCATGGTGCATTGTGATGACATGTGTCATGGAGCCTTGTGCTGAGAAAGGCATAGAGCATTTTGATGACAAGGGTCAAAGAGCATTGTGATGAAAATTTCATGGAGCATTGTGGTTAAACAGGTCACAGAGACTGTTGATGACGAGGACATGGACAATTGTGATGACAAAGTTCATAAAGCATTGTGATGACTGGAGTCAAGGAGCATTGTGATGACAGGGGTCATGGAGCATTGTGATAAAAAGGGCATGGAGCATTGTGATGACAAGGGGATGGAACAGTGGTCTATTTAGTTTCATGGATTATTGTGATTACAGTTGGAATGGGGCATTGTGATGACAAGGGCATGGAGCATTGTGATGCCAATTGTCATGTAGGATTCTGCTTTCAAAGATAATTGAGCATTGTGATGACAATGGCTTGGAGCATTGTGATGACAAGGGTCAGGGAGCATTGTGCTGACAAGTGCATGGAGATTTGTGATGACAAGGGTCATGGAACATTCTGAAGACAAGCTTATGGAGTATTTTGATGACAATGGCATGGAGCATTGTGATGAAAAGGGCATGGAGTATTGTGTTGACAGGCATCATGGATCGTGGTGATGAAAAGTGTTATGGAACATTGTGATCACAAGGGATTTGAGCATTTTGATGACAGAGGTCATGGATCATTTTGATTTCAATATTTCATGGAGCATTGTGATGACGAGTGCATGAAGCAATGTGATCCCAAGGTTCATGGTGGATTGTGATGACAATGGTAAAGGAGTATTGTGATGACAAGCGCATAGAACATTGTAATGACAAGGTCATGTAGCATTTTGCTGACAAAGGCATGGAGCATTGTGATGACATGTGTCATGGAGCACAGTGATGACAAGTGTCAAGGAGCATTGTGAATACAGGGGTCATGGAGCATTGGGATGACAAGGGCATGCATCATTGTGATGACAAGGGTCATGGAGCATTGGGTTGAAAAATTTCATGGAGTATTGTGATGACACTGGTCATGGAGCATTGTGATTACAGGGGTCTTGGAGCATTGTGATGACAAGAGTCCCGCATCATTGTTTGTCACGTGTCATGGAGTGTTGTGATGAGAGTGGTCATGGAGCATTGTGATGATATTGGTCATGGAGCATTGTGATGAGAAGGTCATGGAGCATTGGGCTGAAAATATTCATGGAGTATTGGGATGACATGGGTCATGGAGCATTGTGATGACTAGGGAATGGAGCATGGTGATGACAAGGTCCTGGAGCATTGTGATGAGATGACCATGGAGACTTGTGATGAGAAATCTCATGGAGCATTCGGATGTAATGGGGCATGGAGCATTGTGATTACAGGGGTCTTGGAGCATTGTGATGACAAGGGCAGGGACCATTGTGAGGAGAAGGCCATGGAACATTCTGATGACATGTGTCATGGATTTTTGTGATGACAAGTGCATGGAGCATTGTGATTAAAGGGGTCTTGGAGCATTGTGATGACAAGGGTCATGGAGCCTTGTGATGACAAGGCCGTGGAACATTCTGATGGCAGGGGTCATGGAGCATTGTTACGACAGAAGTAATGGACCATTGTGATGAGAATGGCATTGACCATTAGTCTGAAATATTTCATGGATTATTGTGATGAGAGTGGGCATGGAGCATTGTGATGACAGGGGCACGGTACACTGTGATACTTGGGTCATGGAGGATTGTAATGACAAGGGCATGGAGCATTGTGATGAGAAGTGTGATGGAGCGTTGTGATGACAAGGGCATGGGGCAATGTGATGAGAGGGTTCATGGAGCATTGTGATGACAATGACATGGAGCATTGTGATGCCAAGTGTCATGGAGCTTTGTGATGACAAATGTCATGGAGCATTTTGATGTCAAGGGTGTGGTGCATTGTGATGAGAAGGGCAGGGAGCATTTTGATGACAGGGTCATGCAGCAATTTAATGAAAAGTGTAATGGAACATTTTGATGACAGGGGTTATAGAACATTGTGATGTCATGGGTCATGGAGCTTTGGGATGAAAAAGGTCATGGAGCATTTTGATGACAGTGGTTATGGAACATTGTGATGTCAGGAGTCATGGAACATTGTGTTGATAAGGGGATGTAGCATTGTGATGACAGGGGTCATGGAACACTGTGATTACTGGGGTGAGGGAGGATTGTGATATCTAGGGATAGATCAATGTGATATCTCAGGTGCGAGAGCATTTGGATGAGAAGTGCATGGAGCATTGTGATTACAAGGTTAATGGAGTATAGCGATGACAAGTTGTGGATCATTGTGATGAAAACCGCGTGGCACATTGTGATGGCAAGGGTCATGGAGCATTGTTCTGACAAAGGCATGGATCATTGTGATGACAAGGGTCACGGAGCATTGTGATGAAAAGTTCATGGAGCATTGTGGTAACAAAGGACACAGAGCCTTGTGATGACACGGCCATGGACCGTTGTGATGACAAACGTTATGAAGCATTGTTATGACTGGAGTCACGGAGCATTGTGATGACAGGGGTCATGGAGCATTGTGATAACAAGGGCATGGAGCATTGTGATGACAGGGGAATGGAGCATTGGTCTGACAAGTTTCATAGATTATTGTGATGACATTGGACATGGTTCATTGTGATGACAAGGGCATGGGGCATTGAGATGAGAAGGTCATGGAGTATTTTGAAGACAGGTGTCACGGAGCATTGTGATGAAATATGTCATGGTCCATTGTGATGACAATGGCAGGGAACATTGTGATGCCAAATGTAATGGAGGATTTTGATGACAAATAAAATGGAGCATTGTGATGACTAGGGCTTGGAGCATTATGATGACAAAATCATGGAGCCATGTGATGACAAGTCTCATGGAGCATACTGATGAAATAGGGCATGGAGCATTGTGATTACAGTGGTCTTGGAACTTTGTGATGACAAGGGCATGGAGCATTGTGAGGAGAAGACCAAGGAGCATTCTGATGGCATGCGTCATTGAGCTTTGTGATGACAATGGCATGGAGCATCGTGATTACATGGGTCTTGGAGCACTGTGATGAACAGGGCATGGATCATTGTGATGAAAAAGGCATGGAGCCCTGTCATGACAGGGTAAAAGGAGCATACAGACAACAAGAGTCAGGGAGCATTTGGATGACAAGTGTATTGAGCATTGTGATGACAAAGGTCATGGAGCATTGTGATGAGAAGACCATGGATAATTGTGATGACGAGCGTCATGTGGCATTGTGATGACAAGAGTTATGGAATATTGTGATCAAAAGGGTTTGGAGCATTGTTATGACAGAGGTCATGGAGCATTTTGATTTCATTGTTATGACAATAGCAGGAAGCATTATGATGATGGGCATGGTGCATTGTGATGACAGGGTTCATGAATCATTGAGATGAAAAGGGGCATAGAGCTTTGTGATTACAGTGTTCTTGGAGCATTGTGATGACATGTGTCATGGAGCACAGTGATGACAAGCGTCAAGGAGCATTGTGAATACAGGGGTCATGGAGCATTGGGATGACAAGGGCATGTATCATTGTGATGACAAGGGTCATGGAGCATTGGGTTGAAAAATTTCATGGAGTATTGTGATGACAGGGGTCATGGAGCATTGTGATTACAGGGGTCTTGGAGCATTGTGATGACAAGAGTCCCGGATCATTGTGTTGTCACGTGTCATGGAGTGTTGTGATGACAGTGGTCATGGAGCATTGTGATGATATTGGTCTTGGAGCATTGTGATGAGAAGGTCATGGAGCACTGGGCTGAAAATATTCATGGAGTATTGGGATGACATGGGTCATGGAGCATTGTAATGACTAGGGAATGGAGCATGGTGATGACAAGGTCCTGGAGCATTGTGATGAGATGACCATGGAGACTTGTGATGAGAAATCTCATGGAGCATTCTGATGAAAAGGGGCATGGAGCATTGTGATTACAGGGGTCTTGGAGCATTGTGATGACAAGGGCAGGGACCATTGTGAGGAGAAGGCCATGGAACATTCTGATGACATGTGTCATGGATTTTTGTGATGACAAGGGCATGGAGCCTTGTGATGACAAGGCCGTGGAACATTGTGATGGCAGGGGTCATGGAGCATTGTTACGACAGAAGTAATGGACCATTGTGATGAGAATGGCATTGACCATTAGTCTGAAATATTTCATGGATTATTGTGATGAGAGTGGGCATGGAGCATTGTGATGACAAGGGCACGGTACACTGTGATACTAGGGTCATGGAGGATTGTAATGACAAGGGCATGGAGCATTGTGATGACAAGTGTGATGGAGCTTTGTGATGACAAGGGCATGGGGCAATGTGATGAGAGGGTTCATGGAGCATTGTGATGACAATGACATGGAGCATTGTGATGCCGAGTGTCATGGAGCTGTGTGATAACAAATGTCATGGAGCATTTTGATGTCAAGGGTGTGGTGCATTGTGATGAGAAGGGCAGGGAGCATTTTGATGACAGGGTCATGCAGCAATTTAATGAAAAGTGTAATGGAACATTTTGATGACAGGGGTTATAGAACATTGTGATGTCATGGGTCATGGAGCTTTGGGATGAAAAAGGTCATGGAGCATTTTGATGACAGTGGTTATGGAACATTGTGATGTCAGGAGTCATGGAACATTGTGTTGATAAGGGGATGTAGCATTGTGATGACAGGGGTCATGGAACACTGTGATTACTGGGGTGAGGGAGGATTGTGATATCTAGGGATAGATCATTGTGATATCTCAGGTGCGAGAGCATTTGCATGAGAAATGCATGGAGCATTGTGATTACAAGGTTAATGGAGCATAGCGATGACAAGGTTGTGGATCATTGTGATGAAAACCGCGTGGCACATTGTGATGACAAGGGTCATGGAGAATTGTTCTGACAAAGTCATGGATCATTCTGATGACAAGGGTCACGGAGCATTGTGATGAAAAGTTCATGGAGCATTGTGGTTACAAAGGACACAGAGCCTTGTGATGACGCGGCCATGGACTGTTGTGATGACAAACGTTATGAAGCATTGTGATGACTGGAGTCACGGAGCATTGTGATGACAGGGGTCATGGAGCATTGTGATAACAAGGGCATGGAGCATTGTGATGACAGGGAATGGAGCATTGGTCTGACAAGTTTCATAGATTATTGTGATGACAGTGGACATGGTTCATTGTGATGACAAGGGCATGGGGCATTGAGATGAGAAGGTCATGGAGTATTTTGAAGACAGGTGTCACGGAGCATTGTGATGAAATATGTCATGGTCCATTGTGATGACAATGGCAGGGAACATTGTGATGCCAAATGTAATGGAGGATTATGATGACAAATATAATGGAGCATTGTGATGACTAGGACTTGGAGCATTATGATGACAAAACCATGGAGCCATGTGATGACAAGTCTCATGGAGCATACTGATGAAAAAGGGCATGGAGCATTGTGATTACAGTGGTCTTGGAACTTTGTGATGACAAGGGCATGGAGCATTGTGAGGAGAAGACCAAGGAGCATTCTGATGGCATGCGTCATTGAGCTTTGTGATGACAATGGCATGGAGCATCGTGATTACATGGGTCTTGGAGCACTGTGATGAACAGGGCATGGATCATTGTGATGAAAAAGGCATGGAGCCCTGTCATGACAGGGTAAAAGGAGCATACAGACAACAAGTGTCAGGGAGCATTTGGATGACAAGTGTATTGAGCATTGTGATGACAAAGGTCATGGAGCATTGTGATGAGAAGACCATGGATAATTGTGATGACGAGCGTCATGGGGCATTGTGATGACAAGTGTTATGGAATATTGTGATCACAAGGGTTTGGAGCATTGTTATGACAGAGGTCATGGAGCATTTTGATTTCATTGTGATGACAATAGCAGGAAGCATTATGATGATGGGCATGGTGCATTGTGATGACAGGGTTCATGAATCATTGAGATGAAAAGGGGCATAGAGCTTTGTGATTACAGTGTTCTTGGAGCATTGTGATGACATGTGTCATGGAGCACAGTGATGACAAGCGTCAAGGAGCATTGTGAATACAGGGGTCATGGAGCATTGGGATGACAAGGGCATGTATCATTGTGATGACAAGGGCATGGATCATTGTGATGAAAAAGGCATGGAGCCTTGTCATGACAGTGTTCAAGTAGCATACAGACAACAATTGTCAGGGAGCATTTTGAGGACAAGTGTATTGAGCATTGTGATGACAAAGGTCATGGGGCATTGTGATGAGAAGGCCATTGATAATTGTGATGACGAGCGTCATGGGGCATTGTGATGACAAATGTTTTGGAATATTGTGATCACAAGGGTTTGGAACATTGTTATGACAGAGGTCATGGAACATTTTGATTTCATTGTGATGACAATAGCAAGAAGCATTATGATGATGGGCATGGTGCATTGTGATGACAGGGTTCATGGGTCAATGAGATGAAAAGTGACATAGAGCATTTTGATTAAAGGGTTCTTGGAGCATTGTGATGAGAAGGGTCATGGAGCTTTGTGATGACAAGGCCATGGAACATCGTGATGGCAGGGGTCATGGAGCATTTTTATGACAGTGGTAATGGAGCATTGTGATGGCAAGGGCATGGAGCATTGTGATGAGACGGCCATGGAACAATCTGATGACATGTGTCATGGAGCTTTTTGAAGACAAGGGCATGGAGCAATGTGATGCCAAGGGTCATGGATCTTTGTGATGACAAGTTCATGGAGCATTTTGATGGCAAGGGCGTGGTGCATTGTGATGAGAAAGGCAGGGAGCATTCTGATGACAGGGCCATGGAGCAATTTGATGAAGTGTCATGGAACATTTTGATGACAGGTGTTATGGAACATTGTGATGTCAGCGGTCATCGAACACTGTGATGATAAGTACATGTAGCATTGTGTTGACAGGAGTCATGGAACATTGTGATGAAAGGGGTGAGGGAGTATTGTGACAAATAGTGATGTAGCATTGTGATATCAGTGGTGAGAGAGCATTTGGATGAGAAGTGCATGGATCATTGTGATGACATATTTTAAGGAGCATTGTGATGACAATAGCATGGTGCATTGTGATGACATGTTTCATGGAGCATTGTGCTGACAAGCGCATGGAGCATTGTGATGACAAGTGTATTGAGAATTGTGATGACAAAGGTCATGGAGCATTGTGATGAAAAGGGCATGGAGTATTGTGATGACAGGCATCATGGAGCATTGTGATGACAAGTGTTATGGAACACTGTGATCACAAGGGTTTGGAGCAATGTGATGAGAGAGGTCATGGATCATTTTGATTTCAAGGAGCTTGGAGCATTGTGATGACAAGGGCATGAAGCAATGTGATCCCAAGGTTTATGGAGGATTGTGATGACAATGGAAATGGAGTATTGTGATGACAAGCGCATAGAGCATTGTAATGACAAGGTCATGTAGCATTCTGCTGACAAAGGCATGGAGCATTGTGATGGCATGTGTCATGGAGCACTGTGATGACAAGCGTCATGGAGCATTGTGAATACAGTGGTCATGGAGGATTGGGATGACAAGGGCATGGATCATTGTGATGACAAGGGTCCTGGAGCACTGGGCTGAAAATGTTCATGGAGTGTTGTGATGACAGGTGTCATGGAACATTGTGATGACCAGGGAATGGAGCATTGTGATGACAAGAGTCCCGGATCATTGTGTTGTCGGGTGTCATGGAGTGTTGTGATGACAGTGGTCATGGAGCATTGTGATGATATTGGCCATGGAGCATTGTGATGAGTAGGTCGTGGAGCACTGGGCTGAAAATGTTCATGGATTATTGTGATGACAGGGGTCATAGAGCATTGTGATGACAAGGGAATGGAGCATGGTGATGACAAGGTCCTGGAGCATGGTGATGAGAAGACCATGGAGACTTGTGATGATAAGTCTCATGGAGCATTCTGATGAAAAGGGGCATGGAGCCTTGTGATTACAGGGGTCTTGGAGCACTGTGATCACTAGGGCATGGAGCATTGTGATGAGAAGGACATGGAGCATTCTGATGACATGCCTTATGGAGTTTTTTGATGAAACGGGCATGGAGCATTGTGATTACAGGGGTCTTGGAACATTGTGATGACACGGGCATGGAGCATTTGTGATTACAGGGATCTTGGAGAATTGTGAAGAAAAGTGCATAGATCACTGTTTTGAAAAAGGCATGGAACCTTGTCATAACAGGGTTCAAGGAGCATACTGACGACAAGTGTCAGGGAGCATTGTGATGACAAGAGTATTGAGCATTGTGATGACAATGATCATGGAGCATAGTGATGAGAAGTCCATGGATAATTGTGATGATGAGCGTCATGGGGCGTTGTGGTGATAAGTGTTATGGAACATTGAGATCACAAATGTTTGGATCATTATGATGACAGAGGTCATGGAGAATATTGATTTCATTGTGATGACAATAGCCTGAAGCATTATGATGATGGGCATGGTGCATTGTGATGACAGGTTTCATGGAGCACTGAGATGAAAAGGGGCATGGAGCATTGTGATTACAAGGGTCTTGGAACATTGGGATGACAAGGGCATGGAGCATTGTGATGCGAAGACCATAGAACATTCTGATGACATGCGTCATGGAGCTTTGTGATGACAAGGGCATGGAGCACTGTGATTTCAGGGGTCTGGAGCATTGTGAAGACAAGTGTCATGGAACCTTGTGATGACTCGGCCGTGGATCATTGTGATGGCAAGGGTCATGGTGCATTATTATGACAGGTTTAATGTAGCATTTTGATGAGAAGGGCATGGAACATTGGTCTGAAATGTTTCATGGATTATTGTAATGAGAGTGGGCATGGAGCATTGTGATGACAAGGGAACGCAACACTCTGATACCTGGGTCATGCAGGATTGTAATGACAAGGGCATGGAGCATTGTGATGAGAAGGTCATCGAGCATTGTGATGACAAGTGTCATGGAGCTTTGCAATGACAAGGGCATGGAGCAATATGATGAGAGGGTTCATGGAGCATTGTGATGACAAAGACATGGAGCATTGTGATGCCAAATGGCATGGAGCTTTGTGATGACAAGTCATGGATCATTTTGATGACAAGTGCATGGTGCATTGTGATGAGAAGTGCAGGGAGCATTTTGATGACCAGGTCATGCAGCAATTTGATAAAATGTGTAACGGAACATTTTGATGGCAGGGGATATAGAACATTGTGATGTCAGGCGTCTTGGAGCTTTGGAATGAAAAGGGTCATGCACCATTTTGATGACAGGAGTTATGGAATATTCTGATGTCAGTGGTCATGGAACATTGTGATGATAAGGGCATGTAGCATTGTGATGCCAGGGTCCTGGAACATTGTGATTACAGGGGTGAGGGAGTATTGTGATGACTAGTGATGGAACATTATGATATCTCTGGTGATAGAGCATTTTGATGAGATGTTCATGGACCATTGTGGTTACAAGGTTTATGGAGCATACCAATGAAAATATTGTGGACCGTTGTGATGAAATGCGCATGGCACATTGTGATGACATTGGTCATTGAGCATTGTTCTGACAAAGACATGGAGCTTTGTGATGACAAGGGCATGGAGCATTGTGATTACATGGGTCTTGGAGCATTGTGATGAAAATGGCATGGATCATTGTGATGAAAATGTCATGGAGCCTTTTCATGAGAGGGTTCAAGGAGCATATTGACGACAATTGTCAGGGAGCATTGTGATGACAAGTGTATTTGAGAATTGTGATGACGAAGATCATGGAGCATTATGATGAGAAGACCATATATAATTGTGAAGACGAGCGTCATGGGGCATTGTGATGACAAGTGTTTTGGAATATTGTGATCACAAGGGTTTGGAGCATTGTTATGACAGAGGTCATGGAGCATTTTGATTTCATTTTGATGACAATAGCATGAAGCATTATGATGATGGGCATGGTACATTGTGATGACTGGGTTCATGGATCATTGTGATGAAAAGTGGCATAGAGCACTGTGATTACAGGGATCTTGGAGCACTGTGATTAGAAGGTTCATGGAGCTTTGTGATGACAAGGCCGTGGAACATCGGGATGGCAGGGTTCATGGAGCATTGTTATGACTGGTGTAATGGAGCATTGTGATGGCAAGGGCATGGAGCATTGTGATGAGAAGGCCATGGAGCATTCTGATGACATGTGTCATGGAGCTTTGTGAAGACATGGGCATGGAGCAATGGGATGAGAGCGTTCATGGAGCACTTTGATGACAATCACATGGAGCATTGTGATGCCAAGGGTCATGGATCTTTGTGATGACAAAGGTCATGGAGCATTTTGATGGCAACGGTGTTGTGCATTGTGATGAGAAGGCAGGGAGCATTCTGATGACAGGGTCATGGAGCAATTTGATGAAAAGTGTCATGGAACATTTTGATGACATGTGTTATGGAACATTGTGATGTCAGGGGTCATCGAACATTGTGATGATAAGTGCATGTAGCATTGTGATGACAGGAGTCATGGAACATTGTGATGACAGGGGTGAGGGAGTATTGTGACAAATAGTGATGTAGCATTGTGATATCAGTGGTGAGAGAGCATTTTGATGAGAAGTGCATGGAGAACTGTGATGACAAATTTTAAGGAACATTGTGATGACAAGATTGTGGAGCCCTGTGATGACAAGGGCATTGTGATGACATGTGTCATGGAGCATTGTGCTGTGAAGCGCATGGAGCATTGTGAGGACAAGGGTCAAAGAATATTGTGATGAAATTTCATGGAGCACTGTGGTTAAAAAGGTCACAGAGACTGTTGATGACGAGGGCATGGACCACTGTGATGACAAAAGTCATGAAGCATTGTGATGACTGGAATAACGGAGAACTGTGATGACAGGGGTCATGGAGCACTGTGATAACAACGGCATGGAGCATTGTGATGACAAGGGCATGGAACAATGGTCTAATAAGTTTCATGGATTATTGCGATGACAGTTGGAATGGCGCATTGTAATGACAAGGGCATGGAGCATTGTGATGACCAGGTCATGCAGTATTGTGAAGACAGGTGTCAGGGAGCATTGTGATGACATATGTAATGTCCCATTGTGATGACAATGGCATGGAGCATTGTGTTGCCAAGTGTCATGGAGGATTCTGATGACAAAAGTAATGGAGCATTGTGATGACAATGGCTTGGAGCATAGTGATGACAAGGGTCAGGGAGCATTGTGCTGACAAGTGCATGGAGAATTGTGATGACAAGGGTCATGGAGAGTTCTGATGACAAGCTTGTGGAGTATATTGATGAAAATGGCATGGAGCATTGTGATGAAAACGGAATGAGGCATTGCGATGAAAAATGCATGGAGCCTTTTCATGACAGGTTTCAAGGAGCATTCTGATGACAAGTGTCAGTGAGCATTGTGATGACAAGTGTATTGAGAATTGTGATGACAAAGGTCATGGAGCATTGTGATGAAAATGGCATGGAGAATTGTGATGACAGGCATCATGGAGCATTGTGATGACAAGTGTTTGGAACACTGTGATCACAAGTGTTTGGAGTATTGTGATGACAGTGGTCATGGATCATTTTGATTTCAAGGAGCATGGAGCATTGTGATGACAAGGGCATGAAGCAATGTGATCCCAAGGTCATGGAGGATTGTGATGACAATGGAAAACGAGTATTGTGATGACAAGCGCATAGAGCATTGTAATGACAAGGTCATGTAGCATTTTGCGGACAAAGGCATGGAACATTGTGCTGACATGTGTCATGGAGCATTGTGATGACAACGGAATGGAGCATGGTGATGACAAGGTCCTGGAGCATTGTGATGAGAAGACTATGGAGAATTGTGATGACAAGTCTCATGGAGCATTCTGATGAAAACGGGAATGGAGTATTGTGATTACAGTGGTCTTGGAGCATTGTGATGACTAGGGCATGGAGCATTATGATGAGAAGGCCATGGAGCATTCTGATGACATGCGTCATGGAGTTTTGTGATGACAAGGGCATGGAGCATTTGTGATTACAGGGATCTTGGAACATTGTGATGAAAAGGGCATGGATCATTGTTATGAAAAAAGCATGGAGCCTTTTCATGACAGGGTTCAAGGAGCATACTGACGACAAGTGTCAGGGAGCATTGTGATGACAACTGTATTGAGCATTGTGATGACAAAGATCATGGAGCATTGTGATGAGAATACCATGGATAATTGTGATGATGAGCGTCATGGGGTGTTGTGATGATAAGTGTTATGGAACATTGTTATCACAAGTGTTTGGAGAATTATGATGACAGAGGTCATGGAGAATTTTGATTTCATTGTGATGACAAGAGCCTGAAGCATTATGATGATGGGCATGGTGCATTGTGATGACAGGGTTCATGGAGCATTGAGATGAAAAGGGGCATGGAGCATTTTGATTACATTGGTCTTAGAGCATTGTGTTGACAAGGGCATGGAGCATTGTGATGAGAAGGCCATGGAACATTCTGATGACATGGGTCATGGAGCTTTGTGATGACAAGGGCATGGAGCATTTGTGATTACAGGGATCTTGGAACATTGTGATGAAAAGGGCATGGATCATTGTTATGAAAAAAGCATGGAGCCTTTTCATGACAGGGTTCAAGGAGCATACTGACGACAAGTGTCAGGGAGCATTGTGATGACAACTGTATTGAGCATTGTGATGACAAAGATCATGGAGCATTGTGATGAGAATACCATGGATAATTGTGATGATGAGCGTCATGGGGTGTTGTGATGATAAGTGTTATGGAACATTGTTATCACAAGTGTTTGGAGAATTATGATGACAGAGGTCATGGAGAATTTTGATTTCATTGTGATGACAAGAGCCTGAAGCATTATGATGATGGGCATGGTGCATTGTGATGACAGGGTTCATGGAGCATTGAGATGAAAAGGGGCATGGAGCATTTTGATTACATTGGTCTTGGAGCATTGTGTTGACAAGGGCATGGAGCATTGTGATGAGAAGGCCATGGAACATTCTGATGACATGGGTCATGGAGCTTTGTGATGACAATGGAATGGAGCATTGTGATTTCAGGGGTCTTGAGCATTGTGATGACCAGTGTCATGGAACCTTGTGATGACTAGGCCGTGGAACATTGTGATGGCAAGGGTCATGGTGCATTGTTATGACAGGTGTAATGGAGCATTTTGATGAGAAGGGCATGGAACATTGTGATGACAAGTGTTATGGAGCATTGTGATGACAAATTTGTGGAGCATTGTGATGACAAGCGCATGGTGCATTGTGATGACATGTGTCATGGAGCCTTGTGCTGAGAAAGGCATAGAGCATTTTGATGACAAGGGTCAAAGAGCATTGTGATGAAAATTTCATGGAGCATTGTGGTTAAACAGGTCACAGAGACTGTTGATGACGAGGACATGGACAATTGTGATGACAAAGTTCATAAAGCATTGTGATGACTGGAGTCAAGGAGCATTGTGATGACAGGGGTCATGGAGCATTGTGATAAAAAGGGCATGGAGCATTGTGATGACAAGGGGATGGAACAGTGGTCTATTTAGTTTCATGGATTATTGTGATTACAGTTGGAATGGGGCATTGTGATGACAAGGGCATGGAGCATTGTGATGCCAATTGTCATGTAGGATTCTGCTTTCAAAGATAATTGAGCATTGTGATGACAATGGCTTGGAGCATTGTGATGACAAGGGTCAGGGAGCATTGTGCTGACAAGTGCATGGAGATTTGTGATGACAAGGGTCATGGAACATTCTGAAGACAAGCTTATGGAGTATTTTGATGACAATGGCATGGAGCATTGTGATGAAAAGGGCATGGAGTATTGTGTTGACAGGCATCATGGATCGTGGTGATGAAAAGTGTTATGGAACATTGTGATCACAAGGGATTTGAGCATTTTGATGACAGAGGTCATGGATCATTTTGATTTCAATATTTCATGGAGCATTGTGATGACGAGTGCATGAAGCAATGTGATCCCAAGGTTCATGGTGGATTGTGATGACAATGGTAAAGGAGTATTGTGATGACAAGCGCATAGAACATTGTAATGACAAGGTCATGTAGCATTTTGCTGACAAAGGCATGGAGCATTGTGATGACATGTGTCATGGAGCACAGTGATGACAAGTGTCAAGGAGCATTGTGAATACAGGGGTCATGGAGCATTGGGATGACAAGGGCATGCATCATTGTGATGACAAGGGTCATGGAGCATTGGGTTGAAAAATTTCATGGAGTATTGTGATGACACTGGTCATGGAGCATTGTGATTACAGGGGTCTTGGAGCATTGTGATGACAAGAGTCCCGCATCATTGTTTGTCACGTGTCATGGAGTGTTGTGATGAGAGTGGTCATGGAGCATTGTGATGATATTGGTCATGGAGCATTGTGATGAGAAGGTCATGGAGCATTGGGCTGAAAATATTCATGGAGTATTGGGATGACATGGGTCATGGAGCATTGTGATGACTAGGGAATGGAGCATGGTGATGACAAGGTCCTGGAGCATTGTGATGAGATGACCATGGAGACTTGTGATGAGAAATCTCATGGAGCATTCGGATGTAATGGGGCATGGAGCATTGTGATTACAGGGGTCTTGGAGCATTGTGATGACAAGGGCAGGGACCATTGTGAGGAGAAGGCCATGGAACATTCTGATGACATGTGTCATGGATTTTTGTGATGACAAGTGCATGGAGCATTGTGATTAAAGGGGTCTTGGAGCATTGTGATGACAAGGGTCATGGAGCCTTGTGATGACAAGGCCGTGGAACATTCTGATGGCAGGGGTCATGGAGCATTGTTACGACAGAAGTAATGGACCATTGTGATGAGAATGGCATTGACCATTAGTCTGAAATATTTCATGGATTATTGTGATGAGAGTGGGCATGGAGCATTGTGATGACAGGGGCACGGTACACTGTGATACTTGGGTCATGGAGGATTGTAATGACAAGGGCATGGAGCATTATGATGAGAAGTGTGATGGAGCGTTGTGATGACAAGGGCATGGGGCAATGTGATGAGAGGGTTCATGGAGCATTGTGATGACAATGACATGGAGCATTGTGATGCCAAGTGTCATGGAGCTTTGTGATGACAAATGTCATGGAGCATTTTGATGTCAAGGGTGTGGTGCATTGTGATGAGAAGGGCAGGGAGCATTTTGATGACAGGGTCATGCAGCAATTTAATGAAAAGTGTAATGGAACATTTTGATGACAGTGGATATAGAACATTGTGATACCATGGGTCATGGAGCTTTGGGATGAAAAAGGTCATGGAGCATTTTGATGACAGTGGTTATGGAACATTGTGATGTCAGGAGTCATGGAACATTGTGTTGATAAGGGGATGTAGCATTGTGATGACAGGGGTCATGGAACACTGTGATTACTGGGGTGAGGGAGGATTGTGATATCTAGGGATAGATCAATGTGATATCTCAGGTGCGAGAGCATTTGGATGAGAAGTGCATGGAGCATTGTGATTACAAGGTTAATGGAGTATAGCGATGACAAGTTGTGGATCATTGTGATGAAAACCGCGTGGCACATTGTGATGACAAGGGTCATGGAGCATTGTTCTGACAAAGGCATGGATCATTGTGATGACAAGGGTCACGGAGCATTGTGATGAAAAGTTCATGGAGCATTGTGGTAACAAAGGACACAGAGCCTTGTGATGACACGGCCATGGACCGTTGTGATGACAAACGTTATGAAGCATTGTTATGACTGGAGTCACGGAGCATTGTGATGACAGGGGTCATGGAGCATTGTGATAACAAGGGCATGGAGCATTGTGATGACAGGGGAATGGAGCATTGGTCTGACAAGTTTCATAGATTATTGTGATGACATTGGACATGGTTCATTGTGATGACAAGGGCATGGGGCATTGAGATGAGAAGGTCATGGAGTATTTTGAAGACAGGTGTCACGGAGCATTGTGATGAAATATGTCATGGTCCATTGTGATGACAATGGCAGGGAACATTGTGATGCCAAATGTAATGGAGGATTTTGATGACAAATAAAATGGAGCATTGTGATGACTAGGGCTTGGAGCATTATGATGACAAAATCATGGAGCCATGTGATGACAAGTCTCATGGAGCATACTGATGAAATAGGGCATGGAGCATTGTGATTACAGTGGTCTTGGAACTTTGTGATGACAAGGGCATGGAGCATTGTGAGGAGAAGACCAAGGAGCATTCTGATGGCATGCGTCATTGAGCTTTGTGATGACAATGGCATGGAGCATCGTGATTACATGGGTCTTGGAGCACTGTGATGAACAGGGCATGGATCATTGTGATGAAAAAGGCATGGAGCCCTGTCATGACAGGGTAAAAGGAGCATACAGACAACAAGAGTCAGGGAGCATTTGGATGACAAGTGTATTGAGCATTGTGATGACAAAGGTCATGGAGCATTGTGATGAGAAGACCATGGATAATTGTGATGACGAGCGTCATGTGGCATTGTGATGACAAGAGTTATGGAATATTGTGATCAAAAGGGTTTGGAGCATTGTTATGACAGAGGTCATGGAGCATTTTGATTTCATTGTTATGACAATAGCAGGAAGCATTATGATGATGGGCATGGTGCATTGTGATGACAGGGTTCATGAATCATTGAGATGAAAAGGGGCATAGAGCTTTGTGATTACAGTGTTCTTGGAGCATTGTGATGACATGTGTCATGGAGCACAGTGATGACAAGCGTCAAGGAGCATTGTGAATACAGGGGTCATGGAGCATTGGGATGACAAGGGCATGTATCATTGTGATGACAAGGGTCATGGAGCATTGGGTTGAAAAATTTCATGGAGTATTGTGATGACAGGGGTCATGGAGCATTGTGATTACAGGGGTCTTGGAGCATTGTGATGACAAGAGTCCCGGATCATTGTGTTGTCACGTGTCATGGAGTGTTGTGATGACAGTGGTCATGGAGCATTGTGATGATATTGGTCTTGGAGCATTGTGATGAGAAGGTCATGGAGCACTGGGCTGAAAATATTCATGGAGTATTGGGATGACATGGGTCATGGAGCATTGTAATGACTAGGGAATGGAGCATGGTGATGACAAGGTCCTGGAGCATTGTGATGAGATGACCATGGAGACTTGTGATGAGAAATCTCATGGAGCATTCTGATGAAAAGGGGCATGGAGCATTGTGATTACAGGGGTCTTGGAGCATTGTGATGACAAGGGCAGGGACCATTGTGAGGAGAAGGCCATGGAACATTCTGATGACATGTGTCATGGATTTTTGTGATGACAAGGGCATGGAGCCTTGTGATGACAAGGCCGTGGAACATTGTGATGGCAGGGGTCATGGAGCATTGTTACGACAGAAGTAATGGACCATTGTGATGAGAATGGCATTGACCATTAGTCTGAAATATTTCATGGATTATTGTGATGAGAGTGGGCATGGAGCATTGTGATGACAAGGGCACGGTACACTGTGATACTAGGGTCATGGAGGATTGTAATGACAAGGGCATGGAGCATTGTGATGACAAGTGTGATGGAGCTTTGTGATGACAAGGGCATGGGGCAATGTGATGAGAGGGTTCATGGAGCATTGTGATGACAATGACATGGAGCATTGTGATGCCGAGTGTCATGGAGCTGTGTGATAACAAATGTCATGGAGCATTTTGATGTCAAGGGTGTGGTGCATTGTGATGAGAAGGGCAGGGAGCATTTTGATGACAGGGTCATGCAGCAATTTAATGAAAAGTGTAATGGAACATTTTGATGACAGGGGTTATAGAACATTGTGATGTCATGGGTCATGGAGCTTTGGGATGAAAAAGGTCATGGAGCATTTTGATGACAGTGGTTATGGAACATTGTGATGTCAGGAGTCATGGAACATTGTGTTGATAAGGGGATGTAGCATTGTGATGACAGGGGTCATGGAACACTGTGATTACTGGGGTGAGGGAGGATTGTGATATCTAGGGATAGATCATTGTGATATCTCAGGTGCGAGAGCATTTGCATGAGAAATGCATGGAGCATTGTGATTACAAGGTTAATGGAGCATAGCGATGACAAGGTTGTGGATCATTGTGATGAAAACCGCGTGGCACATTGTGATGACAAGGGTCATGGAGAATTGTTCTGACAAAGTCATGGATCATTCTGATGACAAGGGTCACGGAGCATTGTGATGAAAAGTTCATGGAGCATTGTGGTTACAAAGGACACAGAGCCTTGTGATGACGCGGCCATGGACTGTTGTGATGACAAACGTTATGAAGCATTGTGATGACTGGAGTCACGGAGCATTGTGATGACAGGGGTCATGGAGCATTGTGATAACAAGGGCATGGAGCATTGTGATGACAGGGAATGGAGCATTGGTCTGACAAGTTTCATAGATTATTGTGATGACAGTGGACATGGTTCATTGTGATGACAAGGGCATGGGGCATTGAGATGAGAAGGTCATGGAGTATTTTGAAGACAGGTGTCACGGAGCATTGTGATGAAATATGTCATGGTCCATTGTGATGACAATGGCAGGGAACATTGTGATGCCAAATGTAATGGAGGATTATGATGACAAATATAATGGAGCATTGTGATGACTAGGACTTGGAGCATTATGATGACAAAACCATGGAGCCATGTGATGACAAGTCTCATGGAGCATACTGATGAAAAAGGGCATGGAGCATTGTGATTACAGTGGTCTTGGAACTTTGTGATGACAAGGGCATGGAGCATTGTGAGGAGAAGACCAAGGAGCATTCTGATGGCATGCGTCATTGAGCTTTGTGATGACAATGGCATGGAGCATCGTGATTACATGGGTCTTGGAGCACTGTGATGAACAGGGCATGGATCATTGTGATGAAAAAGGCATGGAGCCCTGTCATGACAGGGTAAAAGGAGCATACAGACAACAAGTGTCAGGGAGCATTTGGATGACAAGTGTATTGAGCATTGTGATGACAAAGGTCATGGAGCATTGTGATGAGAAGACCATGGATAATTGTGATGACGAGCGTCATGGGGCATTGTGATGACAAGTGTTATGGAATATTGTGATCACAAGGGTTTGGAGCATTGTTATGACAGAGGTCATGGAGCATTTTGATTTCATTGTGATGACAATAGCAGGAAGCATTATGATGATGGGCATGGTGCATTGTGATGACAGGGTTCATGAATCATTGAGATGAAAAGGGGCATAGAGCTTTGTGATTACAGTGTTCTTGGAGCATTGTGATGACATGTGTCATGGAGCACAGTGATGACAAGCGTCAAGGAGCATTGTGAATACAGGGGTCATGGAGCATTGGGATGACAAGGGCATGTATCATTGTGATGACAAGGGCATGGATCATTGTGATGAAAAAGGCATGGAGCCTTGTCATGACAGTGTTCAAGTAGCATACAGACAACAATTGTCAGGGAGCATTTTGAGGACAAGTGTATTGAGCATTGTGATGACAAAGGTCATGGGGCATTGTGATGAGAAGGCCATTGATAATTGTGATGACGAGCGTCATGGGGCATTGTGATGACAAATGTTTTGGAATATTGTGATCACAAGGGTTTGGAACATTGTTATGACAGAGGTCATGGAACATTTTGATTTCATTGTGATGACAATAGCAAGAAGCATTATGATGATGGGCATGGTGCATTGTGATGACAGGGTTCATGGGTCAATGAGATGAAAAGTGACATAGAGCATTTTGATTAAAGGGTTCTTGGAGCATTGTGATGAGAAGGGTCATGGAGCTTTGTGATGACAAGGCCATGGAACATCGTGATGGCAGGGGTCATGGAGCATTTTTATGACAGTGGTAATGGAGCATTGTGATGGCAAGGGCATGGAGCATTGTGATGAGACGGCCATGGAACAATCTGATGACATGTGTCATGGAGCTTTTTGAAGACAAGGGCATGGAGCAATGTGATGCCAAGGGTCATGGATCTTTGTGATGACAAGTTCATGGAGCATTTTGATGGCAAGGGCGTGGTGCATTGTGATGAGAAAGGCAGGGAGCATTCTGATGACAGGGCCATGGAGCAATTTGATGAAGTGTCATGGAACATTTTGATGACAGGTGTTATGGAACATTGTGATGTCAGCGGTCATCGAACACTGTGATGATAAGTACATGTAGCATTGTGTTGACAGGAGTCATGGAACATTGTGATGAAAGGGGTGAGGGAGTATTGTGACAAATAGTGATGTAGCATTGTGATATCAGTGGTGAGAGAGCATTTGGATGAGAAGTGCATGGATCATTGTGATGACATATTTTAAGGAGCATTGTGATGACAATAGCATGGTGCATTGTGATGACATGTTTCATGGAGCATTGTGCTGACAAGCGCATGGAGCATTGTGATGACAAGTGTATTGAGAATTGTGATGACAAAGGTCATGGAGCATTGTGATGAAAAGGGCATGGAGTATTGTGATGACAGGCATCATGGAGCATTGTGATGACAAGTGTTATGGAACACTGTGATCACAAGGGTTTGGAGCAATGTGATGAGAGAGGTCATGGATCATTTTGATTTCAAGGAGCTTGGAGCATTGTGATGACAAGGGCATGAAGCAATGTGATCCCAAGGTTTATGGAGGATTGTGATGACAATGGAAATGGAGTATTGTGATGACAAGCGCATAGAGCATTGTAATGACAAGGTCATGTAGCATTCTGCTGACAAAGGCATGGAGCATTGTGATGGCATGTGTCATGGAGCACTGTGATGACAAGCGTCATGGAGCATTGTGAATACAGTGGTCATGGAGGATTGGGATGACAAGGGCATGGATCATTGTGATGACAAGGGTCCTGGAGCACTGGGCTGAAAATGTTCATGGAGTGTTGTGATGACAGGTGTCATGGAACATTGTGATGACCAGGGAATGGAGCATTGTGATGACAAGAGTCCCGGATCATTGTGTTGTCGGGTGTCATGGAGTGTTGTGATGACAGTGGTCATGGAGCATTGTGATGATATTGGCCATGGAGCATTGTGATGAGTAGGTCGTGGAGCACTGGGCTGAAAATGTTCATGGATTATTGTGATGACAGGGGTCATAGAGCATTGTGATGACAAGGGAATGGAGCATGGTGATGACAAGGTCCTGGAGCATGGTGATGAGAAGACCATGGAGACTTGTGATGATAAGTCTCATGGAGCATTCTGATGAAAAGGGGCATGGAGCCTTGTGATTACAGGGGTCTTGGAGCACTGTGATCACTAGGGCATGGAGCATTGTGATGAGAAGGACATGGAGCATTCTGATGACATGCCTTATGGAGTTTTTTGATGAAACGGGCATGGAGCATTGTGATTACAGGGGTCTTGGAACATTGTGATGACACGGGCATGGAGCATTTGTGATTACAGGGATCTTGGAGAATTGTGAAGAAAAGTGCATAGATCACTGTTTTGAAAAAGGCATGGAACCTTGTCATAACAGGGTTCAAGGAGCATACTGACGACAAGTGTCAGGGAGCATTGTGATGACAAGAGTATTGAGCATTGTGATGACAATGATCATGGAGCATAGTGATGAGAAGTCCATGGATAATTGTGATGATGAGCGTCATGGGGCGTTGTGGTGATAAGTGTTATGGAACATTGAGATCACAAATGTTTGGATCATTATGATGACAGAGGTCATGGAGAATATTGATTTCATTGTGATGACAATAGCCTGAAGCATTATGATGATGGGCATGGTGCATTGTGATGACAGGTTTCATGGAGCACTGAGATGAAAAGGGGCATGGAGCATTGTGATTACAAGGGTCTTGGAACATTGGGATGACAAGGGCATGGAGCATTGTGATGCGAAGACCATAGAACATTCTGATGACATGCGTCATGGAGCTTTGTGATGACAAGGGCATGGAGCACTGTGATTTCAGGGGTCTGGAGCATTGTGAAGACAAGTGTCATGGAACCTTGTGATGACTCGGCCGTGGATCATTGTGATGGCAAGGGTCATGGTGCATTATTATGACAGGTTTAATGTAGCATTTTGATGAGAAGGGCATGGAACATTGGTCTGAAATGTTTCATGGATTATTGTAATGAGAGTGGGCATGGAGCATTGTGATGACAAGGGAACGCAACACTCTGATACCTGGGTCATGCAGGATTGTAATGACAAGGGCATGGAGCATTGTGATGAGAAGGTCATCGAGCATTGTGATGACAAGTGTCATGGAGCTTTGCAATGACAAGGGCATGGAGCAATATGATGAGAGGGTTCATGGAGCATTGTGATGACAAAGACATGGAGCATTGTGATGCCAAATGGCATGGAGCTTTGTGATGACAAGTCATGGATCATTTTGATGACAAGTGCATGGTGCATTGTGATGAGAAGTGCAGGGAGCATTTTGATGACCAGGTCATGCAGCAATTTGATAAAATGTGTAACGGAACATTTTGATGGCAGGGGATATAGAACATTGTGATGTCAGGCGTCTTGGAGCTTTGGAATGAAAAGGGTCATGCACCATTTTGATGACAGGAGTTATGGAATATTCTGATGTCAGTGGTCATGGAACATTGTGATGATAAGGGCATGTAGCATTGTGATGCCAGGGTCCTGGAACATTGTGATTACAGGGGTGAGGGAGTATTGTGATGACTAGTGATGGAACATTATGATATCTCTGGTGATAGAGCATTTTGATGAGATGTTCATGGACCATTGTGGTTACAAGGTTTATGGAGCATACCAATGAAAATATTGTGGACCGTTGTGATGAAATGCGCATGGCACATTGTGATGACATTGGTCATTGAGCATTGTTCTGACAAAGACATGGAGCTTTGTGATGACAAGGGCATGGAGCATTGTGATTACATGGGTCTTGGAGCATTGTGATGAAAATGGCATGGATCATTGTGATGAAAATGTCATGGAGCCTTTTCATGAGAGGGTTCAAGGAGCATATTGACGACAATTGTCAGGGAGCATTGTGATGACAAGTGTATTTGAGAATTGTGATGACGAAGATCATGGAGCATTATGATGAGAAGACCATATATAATTGTGAAGACGAGCGTCATGGGGCATTGTGATGACAAGTGTTTTGGAATATTGTGATCACAAGGGTTTGGAGCATTGTTATGACAGAGGTCATGGAGCATTTTGATTTCATTTTGATGACAATAGCATGAAGCATTATGATGATGGGCATGGTACATTGTGATGACTGGGTTCATGGATCATTGTGATGAAAAGTGGCATAGAGCACTGTGATTACAGGGATCTTGGAGCACTGTGATTAGAAGGTTCATGGAGCTTTGTGATGACAAGGCCGTGGAACATCGGGATGGCAGGGTTCATGGAGCATTGTTATGACTGGTGTAATGGAGCATTGTGATGGCAAGGGCATGGAGCATTGTGATGAGAAGGCCATGGAGCATTCTGATGACATGTGTCATGGAGCTTTGTGAAGACATGGGCATGGAGCAATGGGATGAGAGCGTTCATGGAGCACTTTGATGACAATCACATGGAGCATTGTGATGCCAAGGGTCATGGATCTTTGTGATGACAAAGGTCATGGAGCATTTTGATGGCAACGGTGTTGTGCATTGTGATGAGAAGGCAGGGAGCATTCTGATGACAGGGTCATGGAGCAATTTGATGAAAAGTGTCATGGAACATTTTGATGACATGTGTTATGGAACATTGTGATGTCAGGGGTCATCGAACATTGTGATGATAAGTGCATGTAGCATTGTGATGACAGGAGTCATGGAACATTGTGATGACAGGGGTGAGGGAGTATTGTGACAAATAGTGATGTAGCATTGTGATATCAGTGGTGAGAGAGCATTTTGATGAGAAGTGCATGGAGAACTGTGATGACAAATTTTAAGGAACATTGTGATGACAAGATTGTGGAGCCCTGTGATGACAAGGGCATTGTGATGACATGTGTCATGGAGCATTGTGCTGTGAAGCGCATGGAGCATTGTGAGGACAAGGGTCAAAGAATATTGTGATGAAATTTCATGGAGCACTGTGGTTAAAAAGGTCACAGAGACTGTTGATGACGAGGGCATGGACCACTGTGATGACAAAAGTCATGAAGCATTGTGATGACTGGAATAACGGAGAACTGTGATGACAGGGGTCATGGAGCACTGTGATAACAACGGCATGGATCATTGTGATGACAAGGGCATGGAACAATGGTCTAATAAGTTTCATGGATTATTGCGATGACAGTTGGAATGGCGCATTGTAATGACAAGGGCATGGAGCATTGTGATGACCAGGTCATGCAGTATTGTGAAGACAGGTGTCAGGGAGCATTGTGATGACATATGTAATGTCCCATTGTGATGACAATGGCATGGAGCATTGTGTTGCCAAGTGTCATGGAGGATTCTGATGACAAAAGTAATGGAGCATTGTGATGACAATGGCTTGGAGCATAGTGATGACAAGGGTCAGGGAGCATTGTGCTGACAAGTGCATGGAGAATTGTGATGACAAGGGTCATGGAGAGTTCTGATGACAAGCTTGTGGAGTATATTGATGAAAATGGCATGGAGCATTGTGATGAAAACGGAATGAGGCATTGCGATGAAAAATGCATGGAGCCTTTTCATGACAGGTTTCAAGGAGCATTCTGATGACAAGTGTCAGTGAGCATTGTGATGACAAGTGTATTGAGAATTGTGATGACAAAGGTCATGGAGCATTGTGATGAAAATGGCATGGAGAATTGTGATGACAGGCATCATGGAGCATTGTGATGACAAGTGTTTGGAACACTGTGATCACAAGTGTTTGGAGTATTGTGATGACAGTGGTCATGGATCATTTTGATTTCAAGGAGCATGGAGCATTGTGATGACAAGGGCATGAAGCAATGTGATCCCAAGGTCATGGAGGATTGTGATGACAATGGAAAACGAGTATTGTGATGACAAGCGCATAGAGCATTGTAATGACAAGGTCATGTAGCATTTTGCGGACAAAGGCATGGAACATTGTGCTGACATGTGTCATGGAGCATTGTGATGACAACGGAATGGAGCATGGTGATGACAAGGTCCTGGAGCATTGTGATGAGAAGACTATGGAGAATTGTGATGACAAGTCTCATGGAGCATTCTGATGAAAACGGGAATGGAGTATTGTGATTACAGTGGTCTTGGAGCATTGTGATGACTAGGGCATGGAGCATTATGATGAGAAGGCCATGGAGCATTCTGATGACATGCGTCATGGAGTTTTGTGATGACAAGGGCATGGAGCATTTGTGATTACAGGGATCTTGGAACATTGTGATGAAAAGGGCATGGATCATTGTTATGAAAAAAGCATGGAGCCTTTTCATGACAGGGTTCAAGGAGCATACTGACGACAAGTGTCAGGGAGCATTGTGATGACAACTGTATTGAGCATTGTGATGACAAAGATCATGGAGCATTGTGATGAGAATACCATGGATAATTGTGATGATGAGCGTCATGGGGTGTTGTGATGATAAGTGTTATGGAACATTGTTATCACAAGTGTTTGGAGAATTATGATGACAGAGGTCATGGAGAATTTTGATTTCATTGTGATGACAAGAGCCTGAAGCATTATGATGATGGGCATGGTGCATTGTGATGACAGGGTTCATGGAGCATTGAGATGAAAAGGGGCATGGAGCATTTTGATTACATTGGTCTTGGAGCATTGTGTTGACAAGGGCATGGAGCATTGTGATGAGAAGGCCATGGAACATTCTGATGACATGGGTCATGGAGCTTTGTGATGACAATGGAATGGAGCATTGTGATTTCAGGGGTCTTGAGCATTGTGATGACCAGTGTCATGGAACCTTGTGATGACTAGGCCGTGGAACATTGTGATGGCAAGGGTCATGGTGCATTGTTATGACAGGTGTAATGGAGCATTTTGATGAGAAGGGCATGGAACATTGTGATGACAAGTGTTATGGAGCATTGTGATGACAAATTTGTGGAGCATTGTGATGACAAGCGCATGGTGCATTGTGATGACATGTGTCATGGAGCCTTGTGCTGAGAAAGGCATAGAGCATTTTGATGACAAGGGTCAAAGAGCATTGTGATGAAAATTTCATGGAGCATTGTGGTTAAACAGGTCACAGAGACTGTTGATGACGAGGACATGGACAATTGTGATGACAAAGTTCATAAAGCATTGTGATGACTGGAGTCAAGGAGCATTGTGATGACAGGGGTCATGGAGCATTGTGATAAAAAGGGCATGGAGCATTGTGATGACAAGGGGATGGAACAGTGGTCTATTTAGTTTCATGGATTATTGTGATTACAGTTGGAATGGGGCATTGTGATGACAAGGGCATGGAGCATTGTGATGCCAATTGTCATGTAGGATTCTGCTTTCAAAGATAATTGAGCATTGTGATGACAATGGCTTGGAGCATTGTGATGACAAGGGTCAGGGAGCATTGTGATGACAAGTGCATGGAGATTTGTGATGACAAGGGTCATGGAACATTCTGAAGACAAGCTTATGGAGTATTTTGATGACAATGGCATGGAGCATTGTGATGAAAAGGGCATGGAGTATTGTGTTGACAGGCATCATGGATCGTGGTGATGAAAAGTGTTATGGAACATTGTGATCACAAGGGATTTGAGCATTTTGATGACAGAGGTCATGGATCATTTTGATTTCAATATTTCATGGAGCATTGTGATGACGAGTGCATGAAGCAATGTGATCCCAAGGTTCATGGTGGATTGTGATGACAATGGTAAAGGAGTATTGTGATGACAAGCGCATAGAACATTGTAATGACAAGGTCATGTAGCATTTTGCTGACAAAGGCATGGAGCATTGTGATGACATGTGTCATGGAGCACAGTGATGACAAGTGTCAAGGAGCATTGTGAATACAGGGGTCATGGAGCATTGGGATGACAAGGGCATGCATCATTGTGATGACAAGGGTCATGGAGCATTGGGTTGAAAAATTTCATGGAGTATTGTGATGACACTGGTCATGGAGCATTGTGATTACAGGGGTCTTGGAGCATTGTGATGACAAGAGTCCCGCATCATTGTTTGTCACGTGTCATGGAGTGTTGTGATGAGAGTGGTCATGGAGCATTGTGATGATATTGGTCATGGAGCATTGTGATGAGAAGGTCATGGAGCATTGGGCTGAAAATATTCATGGAGTATTGGGATGACATGGGTCATGGAGCATTGTGATGACTAGGGAATGGAGCATGGTGATGACAAGGTCCTGGAGCATTGTGATGAGATGACCATGGAGACTTGTGATGAGAAATCTCATGGAGCATTCGGATGTAATGGGGCATGGAGCATTGTGATTACAGGGGTCTTGGAGCATTGTGATGACAAGGGCAGGGACCATTGTGAGGAGAAGGCCATGGAACATTCTGATGACATGTGTCATGGATTTTTGTGATGACAAGTGCATGGAGCATTGTGATTAAAGGGGTCTTGGAGCATTGTGATGACAAGGGTCATGGAGCCTTGTGATGACAAGGCCGTGGAACATTCTGATGGCAGGGGTCATGGAGCATTGTTACGACAGAAGTAATGGACCATTGTGATGAGAATGGCATTGACCATTAGTCTGAAATATTTCATGGATTATTGTGATGAGAGTGGGCATGGAGCATTGTGATGACAGGGGCACGGTACACTGTGATACTTGGGTCATGGAGGATTGTAATGACAAGGGCATGGAGCATTGTGATGAGAAGTGTGATGGAGCGTTGTGATGACAAGGGCATGGGGCAATGTGATGAGAGGGTTCATGGAGCATTGTGATGACAATGACATGGAGCATTGTGATGCCAAGTGTCATGGAGCTTTGTGATGACAAATGTCATGGAGCATTTTGATGTCAAGGGTGTGGTGCATTGTGATGAGAAGGGCAGGGAGCATTTTGATGACAGGGTCATGCAGCAATTTAATGAAAAGTGTAATGGAACATTTTGATGACAGTGGATATAGAACATTGTGATACCATGGGTCATGGAGCTTTGGGATGAAAAAGGTCATGGAGCATTTTGATGACAGTGGTTATGGAACATTGTGATGTCAGGAATCATGGAACATTGTGTTGATAAGGGGATGTAGCATTGTGATGACAGGGGTCATGGAACACTGTGATTACTGGGGTGAGGGAGGATTGTGATATCTAGGGATAGATCAATGTGATATCTCAGGTGCGAGAGCATTTGGATGAGAAGTGCATGGAGCATTGTGATTACAAGGTTAATGGAGTATAGCGATGACAAGTTGTGGATCATTGTGATGAAAACCGCGTGGCACATTGTGATGGCAAGGGTCATGGAGCATTGTTCTGACAAAGGCATGGATCATTGTGATGACAAGGGTCACGGAGCATTGTGATGAAAAGTTCATGGAGCATTGTGGTAACAAAGGACACAGAGCCTTGTGATGACACGGCCATGGACCGTTGTGATGACAAACGTTATGAAGCATTGTTATGACTGGAGTCACGGAGCATTGTGATGACAGGGGTCATGGAGCATTGTGATAACAAGGGCATGGAGCATTGTGATGACAGGGGAATGGAGCATTGGTCTGACAAGTTTCATAGATTATTGTGATGACATTGGACATGGTTCATTGTGATGACAAGGGCATGGGGCATTGAGATGAGAAGGTCATGGAGTATTTTGAAGACAGGTGTCACGGAGCATTGTGATGAAATATGTCATGGTCCATTGTGATGACAATGGCAGGGAACATTGTGATGCCAAATGTAATGGAGGATTTTGATGACAAATAAAATGGAGCATTGTGATGACTAGGGCTTGGAGCATTATGATGACAAAATCATGGAGCCATGTGATGACAAGTCTCATGGAGCATACTGATGAAATAGGGCATGGAGCATTGTGATTACAGTGGTCTTGGAACTTTGTGATGACAAGGGCATGGAGCATTGTGAGGAGAAGACCAAGGAGCATTCTGATGGCATGCGTCATTGAGCTTTGTGATGACAATGGCATGGAGCATCGTGATTACATGGGTCTTGGAGCACTGTGATGAACAGGGCATGGATCATTGTGATGAAAAAGGCATGGAGCCCTGTCATGACAGGGTAAAAGGAGCATACAGACAACAAGAGTCAGGGAGCATTTGGATGACAAGTGTATTGAGCATTGTGATGACAAAGGTCATGGAGCATTGTGATGAGAAGACCATGGATAATTGTGATGACGAGCGTCATGTGGCATTGTGATGACAAGAGTTATGGAATATTGTGATCAAAAGGGTTTGGAGCATTGTTATGACAGAGGTCATGGAGCATTTTGATTTCATTGTTATGACAATAGCAGGAAGCATTATGATGATGGGCATGGTGCATTGTGATGACAGGGTTCATGAATCATTGAGATGAAAAGGGGCATAGAGCTTTGTGATTACAGTGTTCTTGGAGCATTGTGATGACATGTGTCATGGAGCACAGTGATGACAAGCGTCAAGGAGCATTGTGAATACAGGGGTCATGGAGCATTGGGATGACAAGGGCATGTATCATTGTGATGACAAGGGTCATGGAGCATTGGGTTGAAAAATTTCATGGAGTATTGTGATGACAGGGGTCATGGAGCATTGTGATTACAGGGGTCTTGGAGCATTGTGATGACAAGAGTCCCGGATCATTGTGTTGTCACGTGTCATGGAGTGTTGTGATGACAGTGGTCATGGAGCATTGTGATGATATTGGTCTTGGAGCATTGTGATGAGAAGGTCATGGAGCACTGGGCTGAAAATATTCATGGAGTATTGGGATGACATGGGTCATGGAGCATTGTAATGACTAGGGAATGGAGCATGGTGATGACAAGGTCCTGGAGCATTGTGATGAGATGACCATGGAGACTTGTGATGAGAAATCTCATGGAGCATTCTGATGAAAAGGGGCATGGAGCATTGTGATTACAGGGGTCTTGGAGCATTGTGATGACAAGGGCAGGGACCATTGTGAGGAGAAGGCCATGGAACATTCTGATGACATGTGTCATGGATTTTTGTGATGACAAGGGCATGGAGCCTTGTGATGACAAGGCCGTGGAACATTGTGATGGCAGGGGTCATGGAGCATTGTTACGACAGAAGTAATGGACCATTGTGATGAGAATGGCATTGACCATTAGTCTGAAATATTTCATGGATTATTGTGATGAGAGTGGGCATGGAGCATTGTGATGACAAGGGCACGGTACACTGTGATACTAGGGTCATGGAGGATTGTAATGACAAGGGCATGGAGCATTGTGATGACAAGTGTGATGGAGCTTTGTGATGACAAGGGCATGGGGCAATGTGATGAGAGGGTTCATGGAGCATTGTGATGACAATGACATGGAGCATTGTGATGCCGAGTGTCATGGAGCTGTGTGATAACAAATGTCATGGAGCATTTTGATGTCAAGGGTGTGGTGCATTGTGATGAGAAGGGCAGGGAGCATTTTGATGACAGGGTCATGCAGCAATTTAATGAAAAGTGTAATGGAACATTTTGATGACAGGGGTTATAGAACATTGTGATGTCATGGGTCATGGAGCTTTGGGATGAAAAAGGTCATGGAGCATTTTGATGACAGTGGTTATGGAACATTGTGATGTCAGGAGTCATGGAACATTGTGTTGATAAGGGGATGTAGCATTGTGATGACAGGGGTCATGGAACACTGTGATTACTGGGGTGAGGGAGGATTGTGATATCTAGGGATAGATCATTGTGATATCTCAGGTGCGAGAGCATTTGCATGAGAAATGCATGGAGCATTGTGATTACAAGGTTAATGGAGCATAGCGATGACAAGGTTGTGGATCATTGTGATGAAAACCGCGTGGCACATTGTGATGACAAGGGTCATGGAGAATTGTTCTGACAAAGTCATGGATCATTCTGATGACAAGGGTCACGGAGCATTGTGATGAAAAGTTCATGGAGCATTGTGGTTACAAAGGACACAGAGCCTTGTGATGACGCGGCCATGGACTGTTGTGATGACAAACGTTATGAAGCATTGTGATGACTGGAGTCACGGAGCATTGTGATGACAGGGGTCATGGAGCATTGTGATAACAAGGGCATGGAGCATTGTGATGACAGGGAATGGAGCATTGGTCTGACAAGTTTCATAGATTATTGTGATGACAGTGGACATGGTTCATTGTGATGACAAGGGCATGGGGCATTGAGATGAGAAGGTCATGGAGTATTTTGAAGACAGGTGTCACGGAGCATTGTGATGAAATATGTCATGGTCCATTGTGATGACAATGGCAGGGAACATTGTGATGCCAAATGTAATGGAGGATTATGATGACAAATATAATGGAGCATTGTGATGACTAGGACTTGGAGCATTATGATGACAAAACCATGGAGCCATGTGATGACAAGTCTCATGGAGCATACTGATGAAAAAGGGCATGGAGCATTGTGATTACAGTGGTCTTGGAACTTTGTGATGACAAGGGCATGGAGCATTGTGAGGAGAAGACCAAGGAGCATTCTGATGGCATGCGTCATTGAGCTTTGTGATGACAATGGCATGGAGCATCGTGATTACATGGGTCTTGGAGCACTGTGATGAACAGGGCATGGATCATTGTGATGAAAAAGGCATGGAGCCCTGTCATGACAGGGTAAAAGGAGCATACAGACAACAAGTGTCAGGGAGCATTTGGATGACAAGTGTATTGAGCATTGTGATGACAAAGGTCATGGAGCATTGTGATGAGAAGACCATGGATAATTGTGATGACGAGCGTCATGGGGCATTGTGATGACAAGTGTTATGGAATATTGTGATCACAAGGGTTTGGAGCATTGTTATGACAGAGGTCATGGAGCATTTTGATTTCATTGTGATGACAATAGCAGGAAGCATTATGATGATGGGCATGGTGCATTGTGATGACAGGGTTCATGAATCATTGAGATGAAAAGGGGCATAGAGCTTTGTGATTACAGTGTTCTTGGAGCATTGTGATGACATGTGTCATGGAGCACAGTGATGACAAGCGTCAAGGAGCATTGTGAATACAGGGGTCATGGAGCATTGGGATGACAAGGGCATGTATCATTGTGATGACAAGGGCATGGATCATTGTGATGAAAAAGGCATGGAGCCTTGTCATGACAGTGTTCAAGTAGCATACAGACAACAATTGTCAGGGAGCATTTTGAGGACAAGTGTATTGAGC
The DNA here is from genome assembly GCF_964341445.2 of Mesoplodon mirus. NCBI lineage: Eukaryota > Metazoa > Chordata > Mammalia > Artiodactyla > Ziphiidae > Mesoplodon > Mesoplodon mirus. Next base: position 778,588 of record NW_028295803.1, on the reverse strand, counting down.
ATTGTGATGACAAAGGTCATGGGGCATTGTGATGAGAAGGCCATTGATAATTGTGATGACGAGCGTCATGGGGCATTGTGATGACAAATGTTTTGGAATATTGTGATCACAAGGGTTTGGAACATTGTTATGACAGAGGTCATGGAACATTTTGATTTCATTGTGATGACAATAGCAAGAAGCATTATGATGATGGGCATGGTGCATTGTGATGACAGGGTTCATGGGTCAATGAGATGAAAAGTGACATAGAGCATTTTGATTAAAGGGTTCTTGGAGCATTGTGATGAGAAGGGTCATGGAGCTTTGTGATGACAAGGCCATGGAACATCGTGATGGCAGGGGTCATGGAGCATTTTTATGACAGTGGTAATGGAGCATTGTGATGGCAAGGGCATGGAGCATTGTGATGAGACGGCCATGGAACAATCTGATGACATGTGTCATGGAGCTTTTTGAAGACAAGGGCATGGAGCAATGTGATGCCAAGGGTCATGGATCTTTGTGATGACAAGTTCATGGAGCATTTTGATGGCAAGGGCGTGGTGCATTGTGATGAGAAAGGCAGGGAGCATTCTGATGACAGGGCCATGGAGCAATTTGATGAAGTGTCATGGAACATTTTGATGACAGGTGTTATGGAACATTGTGATGTCAGCGGTCATCGAACACTGTGATGATAAGTACATGTAGCATTGTGTTGACAGGAGTCATGGAACATTGTGATGAAAGGGGTGAGGGAGTATTGTGACAAATAGTGATGTAGCATTGTGATATCAGTGGTGAGAGAGCATTTGGATGAGAAGTGCATGGATCATTGTGATGACATATTTTAAGGAGCATTGTGATGACAATAGCATGGTGCATTGTGATGACATGTTTCATGGAGCATTGTGCTGACAAGCGCATGGAGCATTGTGATGACAAGTGTATTGAGAATTGTGATGACAAAGGTCATGGAGCATTGTGATGAAAAGGGCATGGAGTATTGTGATGACAGGCATCATGGAGCATTGTGATGACAAGTGTTATGGAACACTGTGATCACAAGGGTTTGGAGCAATGTGATGAGAGAGGTCATGGATCATTTTGATTTCAAGGAGCTTGGAGCATTGTGATGACAAGGGCATGAAGCAATGTGATCCCAAGGTTTATGGAGGATTGTGATGACAATGGAAATGGAGTATTGTGATGACAAGCGCATAGAGCATTGTAATGACAAGGTCATGTAGCATTCTGCTGACAAAGGCATGGAGCATTGTGATGGCATGTGTCATGGAGCACTGTGATGACAAGCGTCATGGAGCATTGTGAATACAGTGGTCATGGAGGATTGGGATGACAAGGGCATGGATCATTGTGATGACAAGGGTCCTGGAGCACTGGGCTGAAAATGTTCATGGAGTGTTGTGATGACAGGTGTCATGGAACATTGTGATGACCAGGGAATGGAGCATTGTGATGACAAGAGTCCCGGATCATTGTGTTGTCGGGTGTCATGGAGTGTTGTGATGACAGTGGTCATGGAGCATTGTGATGATATTGGCCATGGAGCATTGTGATGAGTAGGTCGTGGAGCACTGGGCTGAAAATGTTCATGGATTATTGTGATGACAGGGGTCATAGAGCATTGTGATGACAAGGGAATGGAGCATGGTGATGACAAGGTCCTGGAGCATGGTGATGAGAAGACCATGGAGACTTGTGATGATAAGTCTCATGGAGCATTCTGATGAAAAGGGGCATGGAGCCTTGTGATTACAGGGGTCTTGGAGCACTGTGATCACTAGGGCATGGAGCATTGTGATGAGAAGGACATGGAGCATTCTGATGACATGCCTTATGGAGTTTTTTGATGAAACGGGCATGGAGCATTGTGATTACAGGGGTCTTGGAACATTGTGATGACACGGGCATGGAGCATTTGTGATTACAGGGATCTTGGAGAATTGTGAAGAAAAGTGCATAGATCACTGTTTTGAAAAAGGCATGGAACCTTGTCATAACAGGGTTCAAGGAGCATACTGACGACAAGTGTCAGGGAGCATTGTGATGACAAGAGTATTGAGCATTGTGATGACAATGATCATGGAGCATAGTGATGAGAAGTCCATGGATAATTGTGATGATGAGCGTCATGGGGCGTTGTGGTGATAAGTGTTATGGAACATTGAGATCACAAATGTTTGGATCATTATGATGACAGAGGTCATGGAGAATATTGATTTCATTGTGATGACAATAGCCTGAAGCATTATGATGATGGGCATGGTGCATTGTGATGACAGGTTTCATGGAGCACTGAGATGAAAAGGGGCATGGAGCATTGTGATTACAAGGGTCTTGGAACATTGGGATGACAAGGGCATGGAGCATTGTGATGCGAAGACCATAGAACATTCTGATGACATGCGTCATGGAGCTTTGTGATGACAAGGGCATGGAGCACTGTGATTTCAGGGGTCTGGAGCATTGTGAAGACAAGTGTCATGGAACCTTGTGATGACTCGGCCGTGGATCATTGTGATGGCAAGGGTCATGGTGCATTATTATGACAGGTTTAATGTAGCATTTTGATGAGAAGGGCATGGAACATTGGTCTGAAATGTTTCATGGATTATTGTAATGAGAGTGGGCATGGAGCATTGTGATGACAAGGGAACGCAACACTCTGATACCTGGGTCATGCAGGATTGTAATGACAAGGGCATGGAGCATTGTGATGAGAAGGTCATCGAGCATTGTGATGACAAGTGTCATGGAGCTTTGCAATGACAAGGGCATGGAGCAATATGATGAGAGGGTTCATGGAGCATTGTGATGACAAAGACATGGAGCATTGTGATGCCAAATGGCATGGAGCTTTGTGATGACAAGTCATGGATCATTTTGATGACAAGTGCATGGTGCATTGTGATGAGAAGTGCAGGGAGCATTTTGATGACCAGGTCATGCAGCAATTTGATAAAATGTGTAACGGAACATTTTGATGGCAGGGGATATAGAACATTGTGATGTCAGGCGTCTTGGAGCTTTGGAATGAAAAGGGTCATGCACCATTTTGATGACAGGAGTTATGGAATATTCTGATGTCAGTGGTCATGGAACATTGTGATGATAAGGGCATGTAGCATTGTGATGCCAGGGTCCTGGAACATTGTGATTACAGGGGTGAGGGAGTATTGTGATGACTAGTGATGGAACATTATGATATCTCTGGTGATAGAGCATTTTGATGAGATGTTCATGGACCATTGTGGTTACAAGGTTTATGGAGCATACCAATGAAAATATTGTGGACCGTTGTGATGAAATGCGCATGGCACATTGTGATGACATTGGTCATTGAGCATTGTTCTGACAAAGACATGGAGCTTTGTGATGACAAGGGCATGGAGCATTGTGATTACATGGGTCTTGGAGCATTGTGATGAAAATGGCATGGATCATTGTGATGAAAATGTCATGGAGCCTTTTCATGAGAGGGTTCAAGGAGCATATTGACGACAATTGTCAGGGAGCATTGTGATGACAAGTGTATTTGAGAATTGTGATGACGAAGATCATGGAGCATTATGATGAGAAGACCATATATAATTGTGAAGACGAGCGTCATGGGGCATTGTGATGACAAGTGTTTTGGAATATTGTGATCACAAGGGTTTGGAGCATTGTTATGACAGAGGTCATGGAGCATTTTGATTTCATTTTGATGACAATAGCATGAAGCATTATGATGATGGGCATGGTACATTGTGATGACTGGGTTCATGGATCATTGTGATGAAAAGTGGCATAGAGCACTGTGATTACAGGGATCTTGGAGCACTGTGATTAGAAGGTTCATGGAGCTTTGTGATGACAAGGCCGTGGAACATCGGGATGGCAGGGTTCATGGAGCATTGTTATGACTGGTGTAATGGAGCATTGTGATGGCAAGGGCATGGAGCATTGTGATGAGAAGGCCATGGAGCATTCTGATGACATGTGTCATGGAGCTTTGTGAAGACATGGGCATGGAGCAATGGGATGAGAGCGTTCATGGAGCACTTTGATGACAATCACATGGAGCATTGTGATGCCAAGGGTCATGGATCTTTGTGATGACAAAGGTCATGGAGCATTTTGATGGCAACGGTGTTGTGCATTGTGATGAGAAGGCAGGGAGCATTCTGATGACAGGGTCATGGAGCAATTTGATGAAAAGTGTCATGGAACATTTTGATGACATGTGTTATGGAACATTGTGATGTCAGGGGTCATCGAACATTGTGATGATAAGTGCATGTAGCATTGTGATGACAGGAGTCATGGAACATTGTGATGACAGGGGTGAGGGAGTATTGTGACAAATAGTGATGTAGCATTGTGATATCAGTGGTGAGAGAGCATTTTGATGAGAAGTGCATGGAGAACTGTGATGACAAATTTTAAGGAACATTGTGATGACAAGATTGTGGAGCCCTGTGATGACAAGGGCATTGTGATGACATGTGTCATGGAGCATTGTGCTGTGAAGCGCATGGAGCATTGTGAGGACAAGGGTCAAAGAATATTGTGATGAAATTTCATGGAGCACTGTGGTTAAAAAGGTCACAGAGACTGTTGATGACGAGGGCATGGACCACTGTGATGACAAAAGTCATGAAGCATTGTGATGACTGGAATAACGGAGAACTGTGATGACAGGGGTCATGGAGCACTGTGATAACAACGGCATGGAGCATTGTGATGACAAGGGCATGGAACAATGGTCTAATAAGTTTCATGGATTATTGCGATGACAGTTGGAATGGCGCATTGTAATGACAAGGGCATGGAGCATTGTGATGACCAGGTCATGCAGTATTGTGAAGACAGGTGTCAGGGAGCATTGTGATGACATATGTAATGTCCCATTGTGATGACAATGGCATGGAGCATTGTGTTGCCAAGTGTCATGGAGGATTCTGATGACAAAAGTAATGGAGCATTGTGATGACAATGGCTTGGAGCATAGTGATGACAAGGGTCAGGGAGCATTGTGCTGACAAGTGCATGGAGAATTGTGATGACAAGGGTCATGGAGAGTTCTGATGACAAGCTTGTGGAGTATATTGATGAAAATGGCATGGAGCATTGTGATGAAAACGGAATGAGGCATTGCGATGAAAAATGCATGGAGCCTTTTCATGACAGGTTTCAAGGAGCATTCTGATGACAAGTGTCAGTGAGCATTGTGATGACAAGTGTATTGAGAATTGTGATGACAAAGGTCATGGAGCATTGTGATGAAAATGGCATGGAGAATTGTGATGACAGGCATCATGGAGCATTGTGATGACAAGTGTTTGGAACACTGTGATCACAAGTGTTTGGAGTATTGTGATGACAGTGGTCATGGATCATTTTGATTTCAAGGAGCATGGAGCATTGTGATGACAAGGGCATGAAGCAATGTGATCCCAAGGTCATGGAGGATTGTGATGACAATGGAAAACGAGTATTGTGATGACAAGCGCATAGAGCATTGTAATGACAAGGTCATGTAGCATTTTGCGGACAAAGGCATGGAACATTGTGCTGACATGTGTCATGGAGCATTGTGATGACAACGGAATGGAGCATGGTGATGACAAGGTCCTGGAGCATTGTGATGAGAAGACTATGGAGAATTGTGATGACAAGTCTCATGGAGCATTCTGATGAAAACGGGAATGGAGTATTGTGATTACAGTGGTCTTGGAGCATTGTGATGACTAGGGCATGGAGCATTATGATGAGAAGGCCATGGAGCATTCTGATGACATGCGTCATGGAGTTTTGTGATGACAAGGGCATGGAGCATTTGTGATTACAGGGATGTTGGAACATTGTGATGAAAAGGGCATGGATCATTGTTATGAAAAAAGCATGGAGCCTTTTCATGACAGGGTTCAAGGAGCATACTGACGACAAGTGTCAGGGAGCATTGTGATGACAACTGTATTGAGCATTGTGATGACAAAGATCATGGAGCATTGTGATGAGAATACCATGGATAATTGTGATGATGAGCGTCATGGGGTGTTGTGATGATAAGTGTTATGGAACATTGTTATCACAAGTGTTTGGAGAATTATGATGACAGAGGTCATGGAGAATTTTGATTTCATTGTGATGACAAGAGCCTGAAGCATTATGATGATGGGCATGGTGCATTGTGATGACAGGGTTCATGGAGCATTGAGATGAAAAGGGGCATGGAGCATTTTGATTACATTGGTCTTGGAGCATTGTGTTGACAAGGGCATGGAGCATTGTGATGAGAAGGCCATGGAACATTCTGATGACATGGGTCATGGAGCTTTGTGATGACAATGGAATGGAGCATTGTGATTTCAGGGGTCTTGAGCATTGTGATGACCAGTGTCATGGAACCTTGTGATGACTAGGCCGTGGAACATTGTGATGGCAAGGGTCATGGTGCATTGTTATGACAGGTGTAATGGAGCATTTTGATGAGAAGGGCATGGAACATTGTGATGACAAGTGTTATGGAGCATTGTGATGACAAATTTGTGGAGCATTGTGATGACAAGCGCATGGTGCATTGTGATGACATGTGTCATGGAGCCTTGTGCTGAGAAAGGCATAGAGCATTTTGATGACAAGGGTCAAAGAGCATTGTGATGAAAATTTCATGGAGCATTGTGGTTAAACAGGTCACAGAGACTGTTGATGACGAGGACATGGACAATTGTGATGACAAAGTTCATAAAGCATTGTGATGACTGGAGTCAAGGAGCATTGTGATGACAGGGGTCATGGAGCATTGTGATAAAAAGGGCATGGAGCATTGTGATGACAAGGGGATGGAACAGTGGTCTATTTAGTTTCATGGATTATTGTGATTACAGTTGGAATGGGGCATTGTGATGACAAGGGCATGGAGCATTGTGATGCCAATTGTCATGTAGGATTCTGCTTTCAAAGATAATTGAGCATTGTGATGACAATGGCTTGGAGCATTGTGATGACAAGGGTCAGGGAGCATTGTGCTGACAAGTGCATGGAGATTTGTGATGACAAGGGTCATGGAACATTCTGAAGACAAGCTTATGGAGTATTTTGATGACAATGGCATGGAGCATTGTGATGAAAAGGGCATGGAGTATTGTGTTGACAGGCATCATGGATCGTGGTGATGAAAAGTGTTATGGAACATTGTGATCACAAGGGATTTGAGCATTTTGATGACAGAGGTCATGGATCATTTTGATTTCAATATTTCATGGAGCATTGTGATGACGAGTGCATGAAGCAATGTGATCCCAAGGTTCATGGTGGATTGTGATGACAATGGTAAAGGAGTATTGTGATGACAAGCGCATAGAACATTGTAATGACAAGGTCATGTAGCATTTTGCTGACAAAGGCATGGAGCATTGTGATGACATGTGTCATGGAGCACAGTGATGACAAGTGTCAAGGAGCATTGTGAATACAGGGGTCATGGAGCATTGGGATGACAAGGGCATGCATCATTGTGATGACAAGGGTCATGGAGCATTGGGTTGAAAAATTTCATGGAGTATTGTGATGACACTGGTCATGGAGCATTGTGATTACAGGGGTCTTGGAGCATTGTGATGACAAGAGTCCCGCATCATTGTTTGTCACGTGTCATGGAGTGTTGTGATGAGAGTGGTCATGGAGCATTGTGATGATATTGGTCATGGAGCATTGTGATGAGAAGGTCATGGAGCATTGGGCTGAAAATATTCATGGAGTATTGGGATGACATGGGTCATGGAGCATTGTGATGACTAGGGAATGGAGCATGGTGATGACAAGGTCCTGGAGCATTGTGATGAGATGACCATGGAGACTTGTGATGAGAAATCTCATGGAGCATTCGGATGTAATGGGGCATGGAGCATTGTGATTACAGGGGTCTTGGAGCATTGTGATGACAAGGGCAGGGACCATTGTGAGGAGAAGGCCATGGAACATTCTGATGACATGTGTCATGGATTTTTGTGATGACAAGTGCATGGAGCATTGTGATTAAAGGGGTCTTGGAGCATTGTGATGACAAGGGTCATGGAGCCTTGTGATGACAAGGCCGTGGAACATTCTGATGGCAGGGGTCATGGAGCATTGTTACGACAGAAGTAATGGACCATTGTGATGAGAATGGCATTGACCATTAGTCTGAAATATTTCATGGATTATTGTGATGAGAGTGGGCATGGAGCATTGTGATGACAGGGGCACGGTACACTGTGATACTTGGGTCATGGAGGATTGTAATGACAAGGGCATGGAGCATTGTGATGACAAGTGTGATGGAGCGTTGTGATGACAAGGACATGGGGCAATGTGATGAGAGGGTTCATGGAGCATTGTGATGACAATGACATGGAGCATTGTGATGCCAAGTGTCATGGAGCTTTGTGATGACAAATGTCATGGAGCATTTTGATGTCAAGGGTGTGGTGCATTGTGATGAGAAGGGCAGGGAGCATTTTGATGACAGGGTCATGCAGCAATTTAATGAAAAGTGTAATGGAACATTTTGATGACAGTGGATATAGAACATTGTGATACCATGGGTCATGGAGCTTTGGGATGAAAAAGGTCATGGAGCATTTTGATGACAGTGGTTATGGAACATTGTGATGTCAGGAGTCATGGAACATTGTGTTGATAAGGGGATGTAGCATTGTGATGACAGGGGTCATGGAACACTGTGATTACTGGGGTGAGGGAGGATTGTGATATCTAGGGATAGATCAATGTGATATCTCAGGTGCGAGAGCATTTGGATGAGAAGTGCATGGAGCATTGTGATTACAAGGTTAATGGAGTATAGCGATGACAAGTTGTGGATCATTGTGATGAAAACCGCGTGGCACATTGTGATGACAAGGGTCATGGAGCATTGTTCTGACAAAGGCATGGATCATTGTGATGACAAGGGTCACGGAGCATTGTGATGAAAAGTTCATGGAGCATTGTGGTAACAAAGGACACAGAGCCTTGTGATGACACGGCCATGGACCGTTGTGATGACAAACGTTATGAAGCATTGTTATGACTGGAGTCACGGAGCATTGTGATGACAGGGGTCATGGAGCATTGTGATAACAAGGGCATGGAGCATTGTGATGACAGGGGAATGGAGCATTGGTCTGACAAGTTTCATAGATTATTGTGATGACATTGGACATGGTTCATTGTGATGACAAGGGCATGGGGCATTGAGATGAGAAGGTCATGGAGTATTTTGAAGACAGGTGTCACGGAGCATTGTGATGAAATATGTCATGGTCCATTGTGATGACAATGGCAGGGAACATTGTGATGCCAAATGTAATGGAGGATTTTGATGACAAATAAAATGGAGCATTGTGATGACTAGGGCTTGGAGTATTATGATGACAAAATCATGGAGCCATGTGATGACAAGTCTCATGGAGCATACTGATGAAATAGGGCATGGAGCATTGTGATTACAGTGGTCTTGGAACTTTGTGATGACAAGGGCATGGAGCATTGTGAGGAGAAGACCAAGGAGCATTCTGATGGCATGCGTCATTGAGCTTTGTGATGACAATGGCATGGAGCATCGTGATTACATGGGTCTTGGAGCACTGTGATGAACAGGGCATGGATCATTGTGATGAAAAAGGCATGGAGCCCTGTCATGACAGGGTAAAAGGAGCATACAGACAACAAGAGTCAGGGAGCATTTGGATGACAAGTGTATTGAGCATTGTGATGACAAAGGTCATGGAGCATTGTGATGAGAAGACCATGGATAATTGTGATGACGAGCGTCATGTGGCATTGTGATGACAAGAGTTATGGAATATTGTGATCAAAAGGGTTTGGAGCATTGTTATGACAGAGGTCATGGAGCATTTTGATTTCATTGTTATGACAATAGCAGGAAGCATTATGATGATGGGCATGGTGCATTGTGATGACAGGGTTCATGAATCATTGAGATGAAAAGGGGCATAGAGCTTTGTGATTACAGTGTTCTTGGAGCATTGTGATGACATGTGTCATGGAGCACGGTGATGACAAGCGTCAAGGAGCATTGTGAATACAGGGGTCATGGAGCATTGGGATGACAAGGGCATGTATCATTGTGATGACAAGGGTCATGGAGCATTGGGTTGAAAAATTTCATGGAGTATTGTGATGACAGGGGTCATGGAGCATTGTGATTACAGGGGTCTTGGAGCATTGTGATGACAAGAGTCCCGGATCATTGTGTTGTCACGTGTCATGGAGTGTTGTGATGACAGTGGTCATGGAGCATTGTGATGATATTGGTCTTGGAGCATTGTGATGAGAAGGTCATGGAGCACTGGGCTGAAAATATTCATGGAGTATTGGGATGACATGGGTCATGGAGCATTGTAATGACTAGGGAATGGAGCATGGTGATGACAAGGTCCTGGAGCATTGTGATGAGATGACCATGGAGACTTGTGATGAGAAATCTCATGGAGCATTCTGATGAAAAGGGGCATGGGGCATTGTGATTACAGGGGTCTTGGAGCATTGTGATGACAAGGGCAGGGACCATTGTGAGGAGAAGGCCATGGAACATTCTGATGACATGTGTCATGGATTTTTGTGATGACAAGGGCATGGAGCCTTGTGATGACAAGGCCGTGGAACATTGTGATGGCAGGGGTCATGGAGCATTGTTACGACAGAAGTAATGGACCATTGTGATGAGAATGGCATTGACCATTAGTCTGAAATATTTCATGGATTATTGTGATGAGAGTGGGCATGGAGCATTGTGATGACAAGGGCACGGTACACTGTGATACTAGGGTCATGGAGGATTGTAATGACAAGGGCATGGAGCATTGTGATGACAAGTGTGATGGAGCTTTGTGATGACAAGGGCATGGGGCAATGTGATGAGAGGGTTCATGGAGCATTGTGATGACAATGACATGGAGCATTGTGATGCCGAGTGTCATGGAGCTGTGTGATAACAAATGTCATGGAGCATTTTGATGTCAAGGGTGTGGTGCATTGTGATGAGAAGGGCAGGGAGCATTTTGATGACAGGGTCATGCAGCAATTTAATGAAAAGTGTAATGGAACATTTTGATGACAGGGGTTATAGAACATTGTGATGTCATGGGTCATGGAGCTTTGGGATGAAAAAGGTCATGGAGCATTTTGATGACAGTGGTTATGGAACATTGTGATGTCAGGAGTCATGGAACATTGTGTTGATAAGGGGATGTAGCATTGTGATGACAGGGGTCATGGAACACTGTGATTACTGGGGTGAGGGAGGATTGTGATATCTAGGGATAGATCATTGTGATATCTCAGGTGCGAGAGCATTTGCATGAGAAATGCATGGAGCATTGTGATTACAAGGTTAATGGAGCATAGCGATGACAAGGTTGTGGATCATTGTGATGAAAACCGCGTGGCACATTGTGATGACAAGGGTCATGGAGAATTGTTCTGACAAAGTCATGGATCATTCTGATGACAAGGGTCACGGAGCATTGTGATGAAAAGTTCATGGAGCATTGTGGTTACAAAGGACACAGAGCCTTGTGATGACGCGGCCATGGACTGTTGTGATGACAAACGTTATGAAGCATTGTGATGACTGGAGTCACGGAGCATTGTGATGACAGGGGTCATGGAGCATTGTGATAACAAGGGCATGGAGCATTGTGATGACAGGGAATGGAGCATTGGTCTGACAAGTTTCATAGATTATTGTGATGACAGTGGACATGGTTCATTGTGATGACAAGGGCATGGGGCATTGAGATGAGAAGGTCATGGAGTATTTTGAAGACAGGTGTCACGGAGCATTGTGATGAAATATGTCATGGTCCATTGTGATGACAATGGCAGGGAACATTGTGATGCCAAATGTAATGGAGGATTATGATGACAAATATAATGGAGCATTGTGATGACTAGGACTTGGAGCATTATGATGACAAAACCATGGAGCCATGTGATGACAAGTCTCATGGAGCATACTGATGAAAAAGGGCATGGAGCATTGTGATTACAGTGGTCTTGGAACTTTGTGATGACAAGGGCATGGAGCATTGTGATGATAGGGGCATGGAGCAATTTTCTGACAAGTTTCATAGATTATTGTGATGACAGTGGGCATGGTGCATTGTGATGACCAGGGCCTGGAGCATTTTGATGAGAACGTCATGGAGTATTGTGAAGACAGGTGTCAAGGAGCATTGTGATGACATATATCATGGTCCATTGCGATTACAATGGCATGGAGCATTGTGATGGAAAATGTAATGGAGAATTGTGATGACAAATATAATGGAGCATTCTGATGATTAGGGCTTGGAGCATTATGATGACAAGGGCCATTGAAAATTTTCATGATAAGGTCGAGAAGCATTGTGATGACAAGGTCCTGGAGCATTGTGATGGCAAAACCATGGAGCCTTGTGACTGCAAGTCTCATGGAGCATACTGATGAAAATGGGCATGGAGCATTGTGATTAGAGGGGTCTTGGCACATTGTGATGACAAAGGCATGGAGCATTGTGAGGAGAAGACCAAGGAGCATACTGATGGCATGCATCATTGAGCTTTGTGATGACAAGGGCAAGGAGCATTGTGATTACATGGGTCTTGGAGCATTGTGATGAAAAAGGCATGGATCATTGTGAGGAAAAAGGCATGGAGCCGTGTCATGACAGGGTTCAAGGAGCATACAGACAACAAGTGTCAGGGAGCATTTTGATGACAAGTGTATTGAGCATTGTGATGAGAAGACCATTGATAATTGTGATGACGAGTGTCATGGGGCATTGTGATGACAAGTGATAGGGAATATTGTGATCACAAGGGTTTGGATCATTGTTATGACAGAGGTCATGGAGCATTTTGATTTCATTGTGATGACAATAGCATGAAGCATTATGATGATGGGCATGGTGCATTGTGATGACAGGGTTCATGGGGCATTGAGATGAAAAAGGGCATAGAGCATTGTGACTGCAGGGTTCTTGGAGCATTGTGATTAGAAGGGTCATGGAGCTTTGAGATGAAAAGGCCATGGGACATCGTGATGGCAGGGGTCATGGAGCATTGTTATGAGAGTTGTAATGGAGCATTGTGATGGCAAGGGCATGGAGCATTGTGAAGAGAAGGCCATGGAGAATTCTGATGACATGTGTCATGGAGCTTTGTGAAGACAAGGGCATGGAGCAATGTGATGAGAGCGTTCATGGAGCATGGTGATGACAATGACATGGAGCATTGTGATGCCAAGGGTCATGGATCTTTGTGATGACAAAGGTGATGGAGCATTTAGATGGCAAGGGCGTTGTGCATTGTGATGAGAAGGGCAGGGAATATTCTGATGACAGGGTCTTGGAGCAAATTGATGAAAAGTGTCATGGAACATTTTGATGACAGGTGTTATGGAACATTGTGATGTCAGGGATCATCAAACATTGTGATGATAAGTGCATGTAGCATTGTGATGACAGGAGTCATGGAACATTGTGATGACAGTGGTGAGGGAGTATTGTGGCAAATAGTGATGTAGCATTGTGATAACAGTGGTGAGAGAGCATTTTGATGAGAAGTGCATGGAGCATTGTGATGACAAATTTTAAGGAGCATTGTGATGACAAGATTGTGGAGCACTGTGATGACAAGCGCATGGTGCATTGTGATGACATGTGTCATGGAGCATTGTGATGACAAGGGTCAAAGAGCATTGTGATGAAAAGTTCATGGAGCATTGTGGTTAAAAAGGTCACAGAGACTGTTGATGACGAGGGCATGGACCATTGTGATGACAAAGGTCATGAAGCACTGTGATGACTGGAGTCACGGAGCATTGTGATAATAGGGGCCATGGAGCATTGTGATAACAAAGGCAAGGAGCGTTTTGATGACAAGTGCATGGAACATTGGTCTAATAAGTTTCATGGATTATTGTGATGACAGTTGGAATGGTGCATTGTGATGAGAAGGGCATGGAGCATTGTGATGACCAGGTCATGCAGTATTGAGAAGACATGTGTCAGGTAGCATTGTGATGACATATGTAATGGCCAATTGTGATGACAATGGCTTGGAGCATTGTGATGACAAGAGTCAGGGAGCATTGTGCTGACAAGTGCATGGAGAATTGTGATGACAAGGGTCATGGAGCATTCTGATGACAAGCTTGTGGAGTATTTTGATGACAGTGGCATGGAGCATTGTGATGAAAACGCCATGGGGCATTATGATGAAAAATGCATGGAGCCTTTTCGTGACAGGGTTCAACGAGCATTTTGACGACAAGTGTCAGGGAGCATTGTGATGACAAGTGTATTGAGAATTGTGATGACAAAGGTCATGGAGCACTGTGATGAAAAGTGCATGGAGTATTGTGATGACAGGCATCATGGAGCGTTGTGATGAGAAGTGTTATGGAACACTGTGATCACAAGTGTTTGGAGCATTGTGATGACAGAGGTCATGGATCATTTGGATTTCAAGGATCATGGAGCATTGTGATGACAAGGGCATTAAGCAATGTGATCCCAAGGTTCATGGAGAAATGTGATGACAATGGAAATGGAGTATTGTGCTGGCAAGCGCATAGAGCATTGTAATGACCAGGTCATGTAGCATTTTGCTGACATGGAGAATTGTGATGACAGGTGTCATGGAGCACTGTGATGACAAGCGTCACGGAGCATTGTGAATACGGGGTCATGGAGCATTGGGATGACAATGGCATGGATCATTGTGATGAGAAGGGTCATGGAGCACTGGGCTGAAAATATTCATGTAGTGTTGTGATGACAGGGGTCATATAGCATTGTGAAGACTACGGAATGGAGCACTGTGATGACAAGAGTCCCAGATCATTGTGTTGTCATGTGTCATGTAGTGTTGTGATGACAGTGGTCATGGAGCATTGTGATGATATTGGCCATGGAGCATTGTGATGAGTAGGTCTTGGAGCATTGGGGTGAAAATTTTCATGGATTATTGTGATGACAGGGGTCATGGAACATTGTGATGACAAGGGAATGGAGCATGGTGATGACAAGGTCTTGGAGCATTGTGATGAGAAGACAATGGAGACTTGTGATGACAAGTCTCATGGAGCATTCTGATGAAAAGGGGCATGGAGCATTGTGATTACAGGGGTCTTGGAGCATTGTGATGTCTAAGGCATGGAGCATTGTGATGAGAAGGACATGGAGCATTCTGATGACATGCGTCATGGAGATTTTTTATGACAAGGGCATGGAGCATTGTGATTACAGGGATCTTGGAGCATTGTGATGAAAAGCTCATGGATCATTGTGATGAAAAAAGCATGGAGCCTTGTCACTACAGGGTTCAAGGAACATACAGACAACAAGTGTCAGGAAGCATTTTGATGACTAGTGTATTGAGCATTGTGATGACAGAGGTCATGGAGCATTGTGATGAGAAGACCATTGATAATTGTGAAGACACGTGTCATGGGGCATTGTGATGACAAGTGTTATGGAATATTGTGGTCACAAGGGTTTGGAGCATTGTTATGACAGAAGTCATGGAGCATTTTGATTTCATTGTGATGACAATAGCATGAAGCATTATGATGATGGGCATGGTGCATTGTGATGACAGTGTTCATGGATCATTGAGATGAAAAGGGGCATACAGCATTGTGATTACAGGGTTCTTGGAGCATTGTGATGAGGAGGGTCATGGAGCTTTGTGATGACAAGGCCATGGAACATCGTGATGGCAGGGGTCATGTAGCATTGTGATGAATGGGGTAATTGAGCATTGTGATGGCAAGGGCAAGGAGCATTGTGATGTGAAGGATATGGAGCATTCTGATGACATGTGTCATGGAGCTTTGTGAAGACAAGGGCATGGAGCAATGTGATGAGAGCGTTCATGGAGCACTGTGATGACAATGACATTGAACATTGTGATGCCAAGGGTCATGGATCTTTGTGATGACAATGGTCATGGAACATTTTGATGGCAATGTCATTGTGAATTGTGATGAGAAGTGCTTGGAGCATTCTGATGACAGCGTCATGGAGCAATTTGATGAAAAGGGCATGGATCATTGTGATGGAAAAGGCATGGAGCCTTGTCATGAAAGAGTGCACGGGGCATACTGAGGTCAATAGTCAGAGAGCTTTGTGTTGACAACGGTATTGAGCATTGTGTTGACAAAAGGCATGGTGCATTGTGATGAGAGGCCCATGGATAACTGTGGTGACCAGCGTCATGGGGCATTGTGATGACAAGTGTTATGGGACATTGTGATCACAAGGGTTTGCAACATTGTGATGACAGATGTCATGGAGCTTTTTGATTTCATTGTGATGACAATAGCATGAAGCATTATGATGATGGGCATGGTGCATTTTGCTGACAGCGTTCATGGAGCATTGTGATGAAAAGGGGCATGGAGCATTGGTCTGACAAGTTTCTTGGATTATTGTGATAAGAATGGGCATGACACATTGTGATGACAAGGTCATGGAGCACTGTGATGACAAGGTCATGGTTTATTGTGAAGAAAGGTGTCAGGGAGCATTGTGATGAAATATGTCATGTTCCAGTTTGATGACAAAATCATGGAGCATTGTGATGCCAATTGTTATGGAGGATTGTTGTGACAAAGTAAAGGAGCATTGTGATGACAAGGGCATGAAGCATTGTGATATCAAGGGCCATTGAGAATTTTAATGTCTTGGTCGTGAAACATTTTGATGAAAAGCGCATGGAGCTTCCTATGACAGGGATCATGGAGCATTGCGATGACAAGTGAATGGAGTATTGTGATGACAAGAGCATATATCATTGTGATGTGAAGTGCCATGGAGCATTGTAATGACAAGGACCAGGAGAATTGTGAGGAGAAGGGACATTGAGTTTTGAGATGACAAGGCATGGAGCATGGTGAAGGCAAAACCGTGGAGCATTGTGATGAGAAGACCTTGGGTAATTTTGATGTCGAGCATCATGGAGCACTGTAATGACAAGGGTCATGAAGCATTGTGATGACAGGTGTCAGGGAGCAATGTGATGACAGGGGTCATGGAACAATGTGATGACAAAGGCATGGAGCATTGTGATGACAAGGACGTGGATAATTTTGATGACAAGGGACATGGAGCATTTTGATAACCAAGGCATGGATCATTGTGATGACACGGGTCATGAAGCATTATTATGACAAGGGCCATGGTGCATTATGACTTAAGATATCACTTATGAAGGGAATGTAAACATGGCTACATATGAACTGAATTAGGGAAGAGAACAGAGTCTCAGATTTAGAAAACACTCTAACGCTTGCTTAAGGGGAAAGACAGGTAGGGAGATGAACAAAACAAAAGTTTGATATTAGCACAGGTACCGTTCCATAATCCAAAAACAAAAGAGACAAGCCCTACTCCTTCCTCAGTGAACGGAACCCAACATCCCTATTCCCCGCAGAGAAATATATCTGACTAGTAAGAATTTTAAAACCTATGTATTGATATGTCTCTGTAAGATAACTAAGTGTGTCTAGAATGACATAAACATGGCAGGGAGAATCAGCTCAAAACCAATATAAAAATGAATTTCAAAACAAAACATAAAAACAGAACAATTCTTACACAAAACCTTCAGGGTCGCTGATGAAACCTGGAATGACCCTATCTACAATGACAGCTGGATGTGGCATAAGGCTGGACACTTGGGACTGAGAGGATTGGTGAGATTGGGTGAGCAAATGTAGACCCTTAAAAGCAATAATGTGTGGCACCCATTCCATGTGTCCCAACAGGCCAGGTTTAAGGGCATATTACTAGAGCTATAATATGTACGGAAACCCTAGAAAATGGACACAGTGTGAATACGAAAGGTTTCTAAAACTCAACGAATAGTCCCTCTCCTGGTGCTCCCATTTGAGTTTCCAACTGTTTACTATCAATCTCCCAACTTGGAGAGACAGCACCTTTAACCTGCTGGTTCGCACAGGTTGCCAATTTGGAAGAGGATGAAAGGGAAGAGGGAGAACCAGTGAGAGAGTAGCTGTTAGACATTTGGACGGGCACATGTCACTCTTACTTCGCGGGAAGAAGAAGAAATAACCAAAGTCTCAGTCACCCACCGGGAACCAGTATAGGTCCTGAACCAAAATATTGGACATGCGTTCAGCTCACAAAAAAACGAGTTAAATAATGTAGCTCACTGGCACAACAATTCACAAACAGGCAGAGTAATAAAGGACAACTATCGTCCAAAAATCTGTTGAGGGAAGGCAACGAGGCAGACTTGAAAGCGAGGCAGAATAGCAGGAAACAGATTTCAAGACGTACGTTGGAATCGCATTTAAGGCACAGGAAGAGGGGCACAACATCGACAATGATGCACTTGGCCAAAAAGGGCGTATGCGTTTTTTCCTGAATATATTCAGGAGAAAACGCATACGCCCTTTTTTGCCAAGCAAGCATGGTGGCAATGCAAATCTGCACTACAAAGTATCACTTCCCACTTGTCAAAAGGTTCATCCACAAAATGGGTAAAAACCAGAAAGGCAAGACAGGCCCTGGAGAACAGGGAGCCTTGTTATGCTGATGGGCGGGATGTAAATTGCCAACAGCTTCTCTGGAGGAGGGCACTGTGTTCCCTAAAACAAGTAAACAACAGAGCTACAGAGCCAAGGGCACTTCCAGTCTGGGGAATATATCTTGAGAAAGCAGAAAATCAATAAGACAGAGCCACCCCAAAATTTAGGGCTGCACTGCTGACAAGAACCTCAACTTGGGTACACCTTAAATATCCCAGGAAATATAAAAATGGTTCAAAAAATTGTGGTACTTACGTACGATGGAATATCCCTCAGCCATGAAATCCATGTCGTAAGACCAGTAGCAGCAAAATGAGTGGATTCAGGTACGATGATTCTAACTGAAATAAGTCACACAGATAAAGAAACTTATCATAAGATATCACTTATGAAGGTCCTCTAAACATAGCTACACATGAACAGAGTTAGGAAAGCGAACAGAGTCTCACATTTAGAAAACACTCTTATGCCTGCTTAAGCGGGAAGATGAGGTCGGGTGCTCCAGAAAACCAGCATTTGATATGACCACACGTACCATTCCAAAAACCAACTATGGAATATACAAGACCTACACCTTCCTCAGTGAAAGGTACTCAAAACACGATATTTCACACAGAGGAATATATCTGACTAGTAAGAATATTAAAACCTATGTATTGATATGTTTCCGTAATGGAATCAAGTGTGTCTAGACTGGCATAATCATTGCAGTGAGAATCAGCTCAAACCCACTATAAAAAGGAATTCCAAAAAAAAAAAAAAACGAAAAACATGGAAATTATTTACAATTCCTTTAGGGGCTCTAATGAAACCTGGAATAACCCTATCTACAATGACAGCTGGATATGGCAAAAGGCTGGACACTTGGTACTGAGAGGTTTGGTGAGATTGGTTGAGCAAATGCACACTATTTAAAGCAATAATGTGTGGCACCCATTCCATGTGTCCCAACTCTCCAGGTTGAAGTCAATATTACTACAGCTATGACATGTACGGGAAACCTAGAGAATGGACACACTGTAAATACGAAAGGTTTCTAAAACTCAACTAATAGTCCCTCTCCTGGTGCTCCGGTTTGACTTTCCAACTGCTTTACTATCAATCTCCCAACTTGGAGAGACAGACCCTTTAACCTCCTGGTTCGAACAGGTTGCCAATTTGGCAGAGGATGAAAGGGAAGAGGGAGAACCAATGAGAGAGTAGCTGTTAGGCATTTGGACGGGCATATGTCACTCTAATTCCCGGCAAGAAGAAGAATTAACCAAAGTCTCAGCCACCCCCCAGGATCCAGATTACGTCCTGAATCAAAATTGTGGAATTGCGTTCAACTCACAAAAAACGCGTTGAAATATGAAGCTAAGGGGCACAGCAATTCACAAACTGGCAGAGTAATAAAGGACAACTATCGTCCAAAAATCTGTTGAGGGAAGGCAATGAGGGGGACTTGAAAGCGAGGCAGAATAGCAGGAAACAGATTTCAAGAGGTACGTTGGAATCATCTGTAAAGCACATGAAGAGGGGCACAACTTAGACAGTGATACACTTGGCCAAAAACGGCATATGCGTTTTCTCCTGAATATATTAAGAACAAAACGCATACACAATTTATGGCCTAGCAAGCAAGGGGGCAATGCAAATCTGCATTATAAAGAAGTATCACTCCCCACCGGTCAAAAGCAACATCCACAAAATGTGTAAATACCAGAGAGGCAAGACAGGCCCTGGAGAACAGGGAGCCTTGTTATGCAGTTGGGCGGGATGTAAATTGCCAACTGCCTCAATGGAGGAGTGCATTGTGTTCCCTAAAACAAGTAAACAACAGAGCTACAGAGCCAAGGACACTTCCAGTCTAGGTAATATACCTTGGGAAAACTGAAAATCAATAAGACAGAGCCACCCTCAAATTTAGGGCTGCACTGCTTACAAGAACTTCAACTTGGGAACACCTGAAATATCCCAGGAAATATAAAAATTGTTCAAATCATTGTGGTAATTACGTACGATGGAATATCCCTCAGCCATGAAATCAATGTCATAAGACTAGTAGCAGCAAAATGAGTGGATTCAGGTACGATGATTCTAAGTGAAATAAGTCACACAGAAAAAGAAGCTTATCATAAGATATCACCTATGAAGATCCTGTAAACATGGCTACACATGAACTGAGTTAGGAAAGAGAACAGAGTCTCACATTTACAAAACACACTTATACCTGCTTAAGGGGGAAGGAGAGGTGGGGTGATGCATAAAACCAGAGTTTGATATAAGCACAGGTACTGTTCCAAAAACCAACTATGGAATAGACAAGACCTACCTATACCTTCCTCAGTGAAAGGGACTCAAAACCCCATATTTCCCGAAGAGGAATATATCTGACTAGTAAGAATCTTAAAACCTATGTATTGATATGTCTCCGTAAGGGAATAAAGTGTGTCTAGACTGGCATAAACATGGCAGCGAGAATCAGCTCAAACCCACTATAAAATGGAATTTCAAAAACAATAAAATAAAACAGTGAAATTCTTTGCAATTCCTTCAGGGAATCTGATGAAACGTGGAATGACCCTGTCTACAATGACAGCTGGATGTGGCATAAGGCTGGACACATGGGACTTAGGGGATTGTTGAGATTGGGTGAGCAAATGCAGACACTTTAAATCAATAATGCATGGCACCTATCCCATGGGTCCCAACTCTCCAGGTTGAAGGGAATATTACTACAGCTATAACATGTACGGGAAACCTAGAGAATGGACACACTGTGAATAGGAAAGGTCTCTAAAACTCACCAATTAGTCCCTCTCCTGGTGCTCCAGTTTGACTTTCCAACTGATTTACTATCAATCTCCCAACTTGGAGAGACAGCCCCTTTAACCTCCTGGTTCTCACAGGTGGCCAATTTGGCAGAGGATGAAAGGGAAGAGGGAGATCCAATGAGAGAGTAGCTGTTAGGCATTTGGACGGGCATATGTCACTCTAATTTCCCGGCAGAAAGAAGAATTAACCAAAGTTGCAGCCATCCACCTGGAACCAGTATAGGTCCTGAACCAAAATTTTGGACATGCGTTCAGCTCACAAAAAACGAGTTGATAAATGGAGCTGAAGGGCACAGCAATTCACAAACTGGCAGAGTAAAAAAGGACAACTATCATCCAAAACTCTGTTGAGGGAAGGCAACGAGGCGGACTTGAAAGCGAGGCAGAATAGCAGGAAACAGATTTCAAGAGGTACGTTGGAATCACCTGTAAAGCACAGGAAGTGGGGCACAACTTCGACAATTATGCACTTGGCCAAAAACGGCGTATGCATTTTCTCCTGAATATATGCAGGAGAAAACACATACGCCCTTCTTGATCAAGCAAGCAAGCGGGCAACACAAATCTGCACTACAAAGAAGTATCACTTCCCACCGGTCAAAAGGGACATCCACAAAATGGGTAAAAACCAGAAAGGCAAGACAGGCCCTGGAGAACAGGGAGCCTTGTTATGCTGATGGGCGGGATGTAAATTGCCAACTGCCTCACTGCAGGAGTGCATTGTGTTCCCTAAAACATGTAAAGAACAGAGCAACAGAGCCAAGGGCACTTCCAGTCTAGGGAATATACCTTGGGAAAACTGAAAATCAATAAGACAGAGCCACCCTCAAATTTAGGGCTGCACTGCTTACAAGAACCTCAACTTGGGTACACCTTAAATATCCCAAGAAATATAAAAATGGTTCAAAAAATTGTGGTACTTATGTACGATGGAATATCCCTCAGCCATGAAATCAATGTCATAAGACCAGTAGCAGCAAAATGAGTGGATTCAGGTACGATGATTCTAAGTGAGATAAGTCACACAGAAAAAGAAGCTTATCATAAGATATCACTTATGAAGATCCTGTAAACATGCCTACACATGAACTGAGTTAGGAAAGAGAACAGAGTCTCACATTTAGAAAACACTCTTATGCCTGCTTAAGGGGGAAGGAGAGGTGGGGTGATGCACAAAACCAGAGTTTGATATAAGCACAGGTACCGTTCCAAAAACCAACTATGGTGTAGACAAACCTACCTATACCTTCCTCAGTGAAAGGGACTCAAAACCCCATATTTCCCACAGAGGAATATATCTGACTAGTAAGAATCATAAACCTATGCATTGATACGTCTCCGGAATTGAATCAAGTGTGTCTAGACTGGCATAAACAGGGCAGCGAGAATCAGCTCAAACCAACTATAAAAGAATTTCAAAAACAAAACAAAAAAACAGGGAAATTCTTTACAATTCCTTCAGGGTCTCTGATGAAACCTGGAAGGACCCTGTCTACAATGACAGTTGGATGTGGCATAAGGCTGGACACTTGGGACTGAGGGGAACGGTGCGATTGGGTGAGCAAATGCAGACCCTTTAAATCAATAATGCATGGCCCCCATTCCATGGGTCCCAACGCTCCAGGTTGAAGGGAATATTACTACATCTATAACATGTACGGGAAACTTAGAGAATGGACACACTGTGAATAAGAAAGGTTTGTAAAACTCAACGAATAGTCCCTCACCTGGTGCTCCAGTTTGACTTTCCAACTGCTTTACTATCAATCTCCCAACTTGGAGAGAGAGCCCCTTTACCCTCCTGGTTCTCACAGGTTGCCAATTTGGCAGAGGATGAAAGGAAAGAGGGAGAACCAATGAGAGAGTAGCTGTTAGGCATTTGGACGGGTATATGTCACTGTAATTTCCTGGCAGGAAGAAGAATTAACCAAAGTGGCAACCACCCACTGGGAACCAGTATAGTTCCTGAACCAAAATATTGGACATGCGTTCAGCTCACAAAAAACGAGTTGAAAAATGGAGCTCATGGGTACAACAATTCACAAACTGGCAAAGTAATAAAGGACAACTATCATCCAAAAATCTGTTGAAGGAAGGCAACGAGGTGGACTTGAAAGCGAGGCAGAATAGCAGAAAACAGATTTCAAGAGGTACGTTGGAATCACCTGTAAAGCACAGGAAGTGGGGC
Source organism: Mesoplodon mirus (assembly GCF_964341445.2). Taxonomy (NCBI): domain Eukaryota; kingdom Metazoa; phylum Chordata; class Mammalia; order Artiodactyla; family Ziphiidae; genus Mesoplodon; species Mesoplodon mirus. Next base: position 754,989 of record NW_028295803.1, on the reverse strand, counting down.
ACAACTTAGACAATGATGCACTTGGCCAAAAAGGGCGTATGCATTTTCTCCTGAATATATGCAGGAGCAAACGCAAACGCCCTTTTTGGCCAAGCAAGCAAGCAGGCAATGCAAATCTGCACTACAAAGAAGTATCACTTCCCACCGGACAATAGGGATATCCACAATATGGGTAAATACCAGAAAGGCAAGACTGGCCCTGTAGAACAGGGAGCCTTGTTATGCTGATTGGCGAGATGTAAATTGCCAACTGTCTCCCTGGAGGAGTGCATTGTGTTCCCTAAAACAAGTAAACAACAGAGCTACAGAGCCAAGGGCACTTCCAGTCTAGGGAATATACCTTGGGAAACCTGAAAATCAGTAAGACAGAGCCACACTCAAATTTAGGGCTGCATTGCTTTACAAGAACCTCAACTTGGGTAAACCTTAAATATCCCAGTAAATATAAAAATGGTTCAAAAAATTGTGGTACTTACGTACGATGGAATATCCCTCAGCCACGAAATCAATGTCATAAGACCAGTAGCAGCAAAATGAGTGGATTCAGGTACGATGATTCTAAGTGAAATAAGTCACACAGAAAAAGAAACTTATCATAAGATATCACTTATGAAGATCCTGTAAACATGGCTACACATGAACTGGGTTAGGAAAGAGAACAGAGTCTCACATTTAGAAAACACTCACATGCCTCCTTAAGGGGGAAGGAGAGGTGGGGTGATGCATAAAACCAGAGTTTGATATAAGCACAGGTACCGTTCCAAAAACCAACTATGGAATAGACAAGACCTACCTATACCTTCCTCAGTGAAAGGGGCTCAAAACCCCATATTTCCCGCAGAGGAATATATCTGACTAATAAGAATCTTAAAACCTATGTATTGAAATGTCTCCGTAAGGGAATCACGTGTGTCTAGACTGGCATAAACAGGGCAGTGAGAATCAGCTCAAACCCACTACAAAAAGGCATTTTAGAAACAAAACAAAAAAACAGGGAAATTCTATACAATTCCTTCAGGGTCTCTGATGAAACGTGGAATGACCCTGTCTACAATGACAGCTGGATGTGGCCTAAGGCTGGACACTTGGGCCTGAGAAGTTTGGTGAGATTCGGTGAGCAAATGCAGACCCTTTAAAGCAATAATGCATGGCCCCCATTCCATGGGTCCCAACTCTCCAGGTTGAAGGGAATATTACTACAGCTATAACATGTACGGGAAATCTAGAGAATGGACACACTGTGAATACAAAAGGTTTCTAAAACTCAACGAATAGTCCCTCTCCTGGTGCTCCAGTTTGACTTTCCAACTGATTTACTATCAATCTCCCAACTTGGAGAGACAGCCCCTTTAACCTCCTGGTTCTCACAGGTGGCCAATTTGGCAGAGGATGAAAGGGAAGAGGGAGATCCAATGAGAGAGTAGCTGTTAGGCATTTGGACGGGCATATGTCACTCTAATTTCCCGGCAGAAAGAAGAATTAACCAAAGTTGCAGCCATCCACCTGGAACCAGTATAGGTCCTGAACCAAAATTTTGGACATGCGTTCAGCTCACAAAAAACGAGTTGAAAAATGGAGCTCAAGGGCACAGCAATTCACAAACTGGCAGAGTAAAAAAGGACAACTATCATCCAAAACTCTGTTGAGGGAAGGCAACGAGGCGGACTTGAAAGCGAGGCAGAATAGCAGGAAACAGATTTCAAGAGGTACGTTGGAATCACCTGTAAAGCACAGGAAGTGGGGCACAACTTCGACAATTATGCACTTGGCCAAAAACGGCGTATGCATTTTCTCCTGAATATATGCAGGAGAAAACACATACGCCCTTCTTGATCAAGCAAGCAAGCGGGCAACACAAATCTGCACTATGAAGAAGTATCACTTCCCACCAGTCAAAAGGGACATCCACAAAATGGGTAAAAACCAGAAAGGCAAGACAGGCCCTGGAGAACAGGGAGCCTTGTTATGCTGATGGGCGGGATGTAAATTGCCAACTGCCTCACTGCAGGAGTGCATTGTGTTCCCTAAAACATGTAAAGAACAGAGCAACAGAGCCAAGGGCACTTCCAGTCTAGGGAATATACCTTGGGAAAACTGAAAATCAATAAGACAGAGCCACCCTCAAATTTAGGGCTGCACTGCTTACAAGAACCTCAACTTGGGTACACCTTAAATATCCCAAGAAATATAAAAATGGTTCAAAAAATTGTGGTACTTATGTACGATGGAATATCCCTCAGCCATGAAATCAATGTCATAAGACCAGTAGCAGCAAAATGAGTGGATTCAGGTACGATGATTCTAAGTGAGATAAGTCACACAGAAAAAGAAGCTTATCATAAGATATCACTTATGAAGATCCTGTAAACATGCCTACACATGAACTGAGTTAGGAAAGAGAACAGAGTCTCACATTTAGAAAACACTCTTATGCCTGCTTAAGGGGGAAGGAGAGGTGGGGTGATGCACAAAACCAGAGTTTGATATAAGCACAGGTACCGTTCCAAAAACCAACTATGGTGTAGACAAACCTACCTATACCTTCCTCAGTGATAGGGACTCAAAACCCCATATTTCCCACAGAGGAATATATCTGACTAGTAAGAATCATAAACCTATGCATTGATACATCTCCGGAATTGAATCAAGTGTGTCTAGACTGGCATAAACAGGGCAGCGAGAATCAGCTCAAACCAACTATAAAAGAATTTCAAAAACAAAACAAAAAAACAGGGAAATTCTTTACAATTCCTTCAGGGTCTCTGATGAAACCTGGAAGGACCCTGTCTACAATGACAGCTGGATGTGGCATAAGGCTGGACACTTGGGACTGAGGGGAACAGTGCGATTGGGTGAGCAAATGCAGACCCTTTAAATCAATAATGCATGGCCCCCATTCCATGGGTCCCAACGCTCCAGGTTGAAGGGAATATTACTACATCTATAACATGTACGGGAAACTTAGAGAATGGACACACTGTGAATAAGAAAGGTTTGTAAAACTCAACGAATAGTCCCTCACCTGGTGCTCCAGTTTGACTTTCCAACTGCTTTACTATCAATCTCCCAACTTGGAGAGAGAGCCCCTTTACCCTCCTGGTTCTCACAGGTTGCCAATTTGGCAGAGGATGAAAGGAAAGAGGGAGAACCAATGAGAGAGTAGCTGTTAGGCATTTGGACGGGTATATGTCACTGTAATTTCCTGGCAGGAAGAAGAATTAACCAAAGTGGCAACCACCCACTGGGAACCAGTATAGTTCCTGAACCAAAATATTGGACATGCGTTCAGCTCACAAAAAACGAGTTGAAAAATGGAGCTCAAGGTTACAGCAATTCACAAACTGGCAAAGTAATAAAGGACAACTATCATCCAAAAATCTGTTGAAGGAAGGCAACGAGGTGGACTTGAAAGCGAGGCAGAATAGCAGAAAACAGATTTCAAGAGGTACGTTGGAATCACCTGTAAAGCACAGGAAGTGGGGCACAACTTAGACAATGATGCACTTGGCCAAAAAGGGCGTATGCATTTTCTCCTGAATATATGCAGGAGCAAACGCAAACGCCCTTTTTGGCCAAGCAAGCAAGCAGGCAATGCAAATCTGCACTACAAAGAAGTATCACTTCCCACAGGACAATAGGGATATCCACAATATGGGTAAATACCAGAAAGGCAAGACTGGCCCTGTAGAACAGGGAGCCTTGTTATGCTGATTGGCGAGATGTAAATTGCCAACTGTCTCCCTGGAGGAGTGCATTGTGTTCCCTAAAACAAGTAAACAACAGAGCTACAGAGCCAAGGGCACTTCCAGTCTAGGGAATATACCTTGGGAAACCTGAAAATCAGTAAGACAGAGCCACACTCAAATTTAGGGCTGCATTGCTTTACAAGAACCTCAACTTGGGTAAACCTTAAATATCCCAGTAAATATAAAAATGGTTCAAAAAATTGTGGTACTTACGTACGATGGAATATCCCTCAGCCACGAAATCAATGTCATAAGACCAGTAGCAGCAAAATGAGTGGATTCAGGTACGATGATTCTAAGTGAAATAAGTCACACAGAAAAAGAAACTTATCATAAGATATCACTTATGAAGATCCTGTAAACATGGCTACACATGAACTGGGTTAGGAAAGAGAACAGAGTCTCACATTTAGAAAACACTCACATGCCTCCTTAAGGGGGAAGGAGAGGTGGGGTGATGCATAAAACCAGAGTTTGATATAAGCACAGGTACCGTTCCAAAAACCAACTATGGAATAGACAAGACCTACCTATACCTTCCTCAGTGAAAGGGGCTCAAAACCCCATATTTCCCGCAGAGGAATATATCTGACTAATAAGAATCTTAAAACCTATGTATTGAAATGTCTCCGTAAGGGAATCACGTGTGTCTAGACTGGCATAAACAGGGCAGTGAGAATCAGCTCAAACCCACTACAAAAAGGCATTTTAGAAACAAAACAAAAAAACAGGGAAATTCTATACAATTCCTTCAGGGTCTCTGATGAAACGTGGAATGACCCTGTCTACAATGACAGCTGGATGTGGCCTAAGGCTGGACACTTGGGCCTGAGAAGATTGGTGAGATTCGGTGAGCAAATGCAGACCCTTTAAAGCAATAATGCATGGCCCCCATTCCATGGGTCCCAACTCTCCAGGTTGAAGGGAATATTACTACAGCTATAACATGTACGGGAAATCTAGAGAATGGACACACTGTGAATACAAAAGGTTTCTAAAACTCAACGAATAGTCCCTCTCCTGGTGCTCCAGTTTGACTTTCCAACTGATTTACTATCAATCTCCCAACTTGGAGAGACAGCCCCTTTAACCTCCTGGTTCTCACAGGTGGCCAATTTGGCAGAGGATGAAAGGGAAGAGGGAGATCCAATGAGAGAGTAGCTGTTAGGCATTTGGACGGGCATATGTCACTCTAATTTCCCGGCAGAAAGAAGAATTAACCAGAGTTGCAGCCATCCACCTGGAACCAGTATAGGTCCTGAACCAAAATTTTGGACATGCGTTCAGCTCACAAAAAACGAGTTGAAAAATGGAGCTCAAGGGCACAGCAATTCACAAACTGGCAGAGTAAAAAAGGACAACTATCATCCAAAACTCTGTTGAGGGAAGGCAACGAGGCGGACTTGAAAGCGAGGCAGAATAGCAGGAAACAGATTTCAAGAGGTACGTTGGAATCACCTGTAAAGCACAGGAAGTGGGGCACAACTTCGACAATTATGCACTTGGCCAAAAACGGCGTATGCATTTTCTCCTGAATATATGCAGGAGAAAACACATACGCCCTTCTTGATCAAGCAAGCAAGCGGGCAACACAAATCTGCACTACAAAGAAGTATCACTTCCCACCAGTCAAAAGGGACATCCACAAAATGGGTAAAAACCAGAAAGGCAAGACAGGCCCTGGAGAACAGGGAGCCTTGTTATGCTGATGGGCGGGATGTAAATTGCCAACTGCCTCACTGCAGGAGTGCATTGTGTTCCCTAAAACATGTAAAGAACAGAGCAACAGAGCCAAGGGCACTTCCAGTCTAGGGAATATACCTTGGGAAAACTGAAAATCAATAAGACAGAGCCACCCTCAAATTTAGGGCTGCACTGCTTACAAGAACCTCAACTTGGGTACACCTTAAATATCCCAAGAAATATAAAAATGGTTCAAAAAATTGTGGTACTTATGTACGATGGAATATCCCTCAGCCATGAAATCAATGTCATAAGACCAGTAGCAGCAAAATGAGTGGATTCAGGTACGATGATTCTAAGTGAGATAAGTCACACAGAAAAAGAAGCTTATCATAAGATATCACTTATGAAGATCCTGTAAACATGCCTACACATGAACTGAGTTAGGAAAGAGAACAGAGTCTCACATTTAGAAAACACTCTTATGCCTGCTTAAGGGGGAAGGAGAGGTGGGGTGATGCACAAAACCAGAGTTTGATATAAGCACAGGTACCGTTCCAAAAACCAACTATGGTGTAGACAAACCTACCTATACATTCCTCAGTGATAGGGACTCAAAACCCCATATTTCCCACAGAGGAATATATCTGACTAGTAAGAATCATAAACCTATGCATTGATACATCTCCGGAATTGAATCAAGTGTGTCTAGACTGGCATAAACAGGGCAGCGAGAATCAGCTCAAACCAACTATAAAAGAATTTCAAAAACAAAACAAAAAAACAGGGAAATTCTTTACAATTCCTTCAGGGTCTCTGATGAAACCTGGAAGGACCCTGTCTACAATGACAGCTGGATGTGGCATAAGGCTGGACACTTGGGACTGAGGGGAACGGTGCGATTGGGTGAGCAAATGCAGACCCTTTAAATCAATAATGCATGGCCCCCATTCCATGGGTCCCAACGCTCCAGGTTGAAGGGAATATTACTACATCTATAACATGTACGGGAAACTTAGAGAATGGACACACTGTGAATAAGAAAGGTTTGTAAAACTCAACGAATAGTCCCTCACCTGGTGCTCCAGATTGACTTTCCAACTGCTTTACTATCAATCTCCCAACTTGGAGAGAGAGCCCCTTTACCCTCCTGGTTCTCACAGGTTGCCAATTTGGCAGAGGATGAAAGGAAAGAGGGAGAACCAATGAGAGAGTAGCTGTTAGGCATTTGGACGGGTATATGTCACTGTAATTTCCTGGCAGGAAGAAGAATTAACCAAAGTGGCAACCACCCACTGGGAACCAGTATAGTTCCTGAACCAAAATATTGGACATGCGTTCAGCTCACAAAAAATGAGTTGAAAAATGGAGCTCAAGGGTACAGCAATTCACAAACTGGCAAAGTAATAAAGGACAACTATCATCCAAAAATCTGTTGAAGGAAGGCAACGAGGTGGACTTGAAAGCGAGGCAGAATAGCAGAAAACAGATTTCAAGAGGTACGTTGGAATCACCTGTAAAGCACAGGAAGTGGGGCACAACTTAGACAATGATGCACTTGGCCAAAAAGGGCGTATGCATTTTCTCCTGAATATATGCAGGAGCAAACGCAAACGCCCTTTTTGGCCAAGCAAGCAAGCAGGCAATGCAAATCTGCACTACAAAGAAGTATCACTTCCCACCGGACAATAGGGATATCCACAATATGGGTAAATACCAGAAAGGCAAGACTGGCCCTGTAGAACAGGGAGCCTTGTTATGCTGATTGGCGAGATGTAAATTGCCAACTGTCTCCCTGGAGGAGTGCATTGTGTTCCCTAAAACAAGTAAACAACAGAGCTACAGAGCCAAGGGCACTTCCAGTCTAGGGAATATACCTTGGGAAACCTGAAAATCAATAAGACAGAGCCACACTCAAATTTAGGGCTGCATTGCTTTACAAGAACCTCAACTTGGGTAAACCTTAAATATCCCAGTAAATATAAAAATGGTTCAAAAAATTGTGGTACTTACGTACGATGGAATATCCCTCAGCCACGAAATCAATGTCATAAGACCAGTAGCAGCAAAATGAGTGGATTCAGGTACGATGATTCTAAGTGAAATAAGTCACACAGAAAAAGAAACTTATCATAAGATATCACTTATGAAGATCCTGTAAACATGGCTACACATGAACTGGGTTAGGAAAGAGAACAGAGTCTCACATTTAGAAAACAATCACATGCCTCCTTAAGGGGGAAGGAGAGGTGGGGTGATGCATAAAACCAGAGTTTGATATAAGCACAGGTACCGTTCCAAAAACCAACTATGGAATAGACAAGACCTACCTATACCTTCCTCAGTGAAAGGGGCTCAAAACCCCATATTTCCCGCAGAGGAATATATCTGACTAATAAGAATCTTAAAACCTATGTATTGAAATGTCTCCGTAAGGGAATCACGTGTGTCTAGACTGGCATAAACAGGGCAGTGAGAATCAGCTCAAACCCACTACAAAAAGGCATTTTAGAAACAAAACAAAAAAACAGGGAAATTCTATACAATTCCTTCAGGGTCTCTGATGAAACGTGGAATGACCCTGTCTACAATGACAGCTGGATGTGGCCTAAGGCTGGACACTTGGGCCTGAGAAGATTGGTGAGATTCGGTGAGCAAATGCAGACCCTTTAAAGCAATAATGCATGGCCCCCATTCCATGGGTCCCAACTCTCCAGGTTGAAGGGAATATTACTACAGCTATAACATGTACGGGAAATCTAGAGAATGGACACACTGTGAATACAAAAGGTTTCTAAAACTCAACGAATAGTCCCTCTCCTGGTGCTCCAGTTTGACTTTCCAACTGCTTTACTATCAATCTCCCAACTTGGAGAGACAGCACCATTAACCTCCTGGTTCTCACAGGTTGCCAATTTGGCAGAGGATGAAAGGGAAGAGGGAGAACCAATGAGAGAGTAGCTGTTAGGCATTTGGACGGGCACATGTCACTCTAATTTCCCGGCAGGAAGAAGAATTAACCAAAGTTGCAACCACCCACCAGGAAGCAGTATAGTTCCTGAACCAAAATTTTAGACATGCGTTCAGCTCACAAAAAACGAGTTGAAAAACGGAGCTCAAAGGCTCAGGAATTCACAAACTGGCAAAGTAATAAAGGACAACTATCATCCAAAAATCTGTTGAAGGAAGGCAACGAGGTGGACTTGAAAGCGAGGCACAATAGTAGGAATCAGATTTCAAGAGGTACATTGGAATCACCTGTAAAGAACAGGAAGATGGGCACAACTTCGACAATGATGCACTTGGCCAAAAAGGGTGTATGCATTTTCTCCTGAATATATGCAGGAGAAAACGCATACACCCTTTTTGGCCAAGCAAGCAAGCAGACAATGCAAATCTTAACTACAAAGAAGTATCACTTCCCACCAGTCAAAGGGATATCCACAAAATATGTAAAAACCAGAAAGGCAAGACATGCCCTGGAGAACAGGGAGCCTTGTTATGCTGATGGGCGGGATGTAAATTGCCAACTGCCTCACTGGAGGAGTGTATTTTGTTCCCTGAAACAAGTAAACAACAGAGCTACAGAGCCAAGGGCACTTCCAGTCTAGGGAATATACCTTGGGAAAACTGAAACGCAGTAAGACAGAGCCACCCTCAAATTTAGGGCTGCACTGCTTACAAGAACCTCAACTTGGGTACACCTTAAATATCCCAGGAAATATAAAAACGGTTCAAAATATTGTGGTACTTACGTACGATGGAATATCCCCCAGCCATGAAAACAATGTCATAAGACCAGTAGCAGCAAAATGAGTGGATTCAGGTACGATGATTCTAAGTGAAATAAGTTACACAGAAAAAGAAGCTTATCATAAGGTATCACTTATGAAGATCCTGTAAACCTGGCTACACATGAACTGAGTTAGGAAAGAGAACAGAGTCTCACATTTAGAAAACACTCATATGCCTGCTTAAGGGGGATGGAGAGGTGGGGTGATGCATAAAACCAGTGTTTGATATAAGCACAGGTACCGTTCCAAAAACCAACTATGGAATAGACAAGACCTACACCTTCCTCAGTGAAAGGGATTCAAAACCCCATATTTCCCTCAGAGGAATATATCTGACTAGTAAAAATATTAAAACCTATGTATTGTTATGTCTCCATAAGGGAATTAAGTGTGTCTAGAATGGCATAAACATGGCAGCGAGAATCAGCTCAAACCCACTATAAAAAGGAATTTCATAAACAAAAAAAAAAAACAGGGAAAGTCTTTACAATTCCTTCAGGGTCTCTGATGAAACCTGGCATGACCCTGTCTACAATGACAGCTGGATGTGGCATAAGGCTGGACTCTTGGGACTAAGGGGATTGGTGCGATTGGGTGAGCAAATGCAGACCCTTTAAATCAATAATGCATGGCACCCATTCCATGGGTCCCAACTCTCCAGGTTGAAGGGAATATTACTACATCTATAACATGTATGGGAAACCTAGAGAATGGACACACTGTGAATACAAAAGGTTTGTAAAACGAAACGAATAGTCCCTCTCCTGGTGCTCCAGTTTGACTTTCCAACTGCTTTACTATCAATCTCCCAACTTGGAGAGACAGCCCCTTTTACCTCCTGGTTCTCACAGGTTGCCAATTTGTCAGAGGATGAAAGGGATGAGGGAGAACCAATAAGAGAGTAGCTGTTAGGCATTTGGACGGGCATATGTCACTCTAATTTCCCGGCAGAAAGAAGAATTAACCAAAGTTGCAGCCACCCACCGGGAACCAGTATAGGTCCTGAACCAAAATTTTGGACATGCGTTCAGCTCACAAAAAACGAGTTGAAAAATGGAGCTCAAGGGCACAGCAATTCACAAACTGGCAGAGTAAAAAAGGACAACTATCATCCAAAACTCTGTTGAGGGAAGGCAAGGAGCCAGACTTGAAAGCAAGGCAGAATAGCAGGAAACAGATTTCAAGAGGTACGTTGGAATCACCTGTAAAGCACAGGAAGAGGGGCACAACTTCGACAATGATGCACTTGCCCAAAATGTGTGTATGCATTTTCTCCTGAATATATGCAAAAGAAAATGCATACGCCCTTTTTGGCCAAGCAACAAACCAGACAATGCAAATCTGCACTACAAAGAAGTATCACTTCCCACCGGGCAAAAGGGACATCCACAAAATGTGTAAATAACAGAAAGGCAAGACAGGCCCTGGAGTACAGGGAGCCTTGTTATGCTGATGGGCGGGATGTAAATTGCCAACTGCCTCTCTGGATGAGTGCATTATGTTCCCTAAAACAAGTAAACAACAGAGCTACAGAGTCAAGGGCACTTCGAGTCTGGGGAATATTCCTTGGGAAAATTGAAACTCTATAAGACAGAGCCACCCCAAAATTTAGGGCAGCAATACTTACAAGAACCTCAACTTGGGTACACCTTAAATATCCCAGGAAATATAAAAATGGTTCAAAAAATTGTGGTATTACGTACGATGGAATATCCCTCAGCCATGAAACCAAAGTCATAAGACCAGTAGCAGCAAAATGAGTGGATTCAGGTACGATGATTCTAAGTGAAATAAGTCACACAGCAAAATAAGCTTATCATAAGATATCACTTAAGATGATCCTGTAAACATGACTAGACATGAACTGAGTTAGGAAAGAGAACAGAGTCTCACATTTAGAAAACACTCTTATGCCTGCTTAAGGGGGAAGGAGAGGTGGGGTGATGCATAAAACCAGAGTTTGATATAAGCACACGTACCGTTCAAAAAACCAACTATGGAATAGACAATAACTAAAACTTCCTCAGTGAAAGGGACTCAAAATCCCATATTTCCCGCAGAAGAATATATCTGACTAGTAAGAATCTTAAAACCTATGAATTGATATGTCTCTGTAAGGGAATCAAGTGTGTCTAGACTGTCATAAACATGGCAGCGAGAATCAGCTCAAAACCACTATAAAAAGGAATTTCGAAAACAAAACAAAATAACAGGGAAATTCTTTACAATTCCTTCAGGGTCTCTGTTGAAACCTGGAATGACCGTATCTACAACGACAGCTGGATGTGGCATAAGGCTGGACATATGGGACTGAGAGTATTGGTGAGATTGGGTGAGCAAATGCAGACCCTTTAAAGCAATAATGCATGGCACCCATTCCATGGGTCCCATGTCTCCAGGTTAAACGGAATATTACTACAGCTATAACATGTACGGGAAACCTAGAGAATGGACACACAGTGAATACGAAAAGTCTCTAAAACTCAAAGAATAGTGCCTCTCCTGGTGCTCCAGTTTGACTTTCCTACAGCTTTACTATCAATCTCCCAACTTGGAGAGACAGCACCTTTAACCTCTTGGTGTGCTCAGGTTGCCAATTTGGAAAAGGATGAAAGGGAAGATGGAGAACCAATGAGAGAGTAGCTGTTAGCCATTTGGACGGGCACCTGTCACTCTTATTTCCTGGGAGGAAGAAGAATTTACCAAAGTCTCAGCCACCCACCAAAAACCAGTATAGGTCCTGAACCAAAATATTGGACTTGTGTTCAGCTCACAAAAAAACGATTTAATAAATGGAGCTTTGGGGCAGAGCAATTCACAAACTGGCAGAGTTATAAAGGCCAACTATCATCCAAAAATCTGTTGAGGGAAGGCAACGATGCGGACTTGAAAGTGAGGCAGAATAGCAGGAAAAAGATTTCAAGAGGTACGTTGGAATCGCCTTTAAAGCACAGGAAGAGGGGCACAACTTCGACAATGTTGCACTTGGCCAAAAAGGGCGTATGTGTTTTCTCCTGAGTATATTCTGGAGAAAACGCATAAGCCCTTTTTGGCCAAGCAAGCAAGTGGGCAATGCAAGTATTCACTACAAAGAAGTATCACTTCCCACTGGTCAAAAGGGTCATCCACCATATGGGTAAAATTCAGAAAGGCAAGAGAGGCCCTGGAGAACAGGAAGCCTTGTAGTGCTGATGGGTGGGATGTAAATTGCCAACTGCCTCTCTGGAGGAGTGCATTGTGTTCCCTAAACAAGTAAACAACAGAGCTACAGAGCCAAGGTCACTTCCAGTCTAGGGAATATACCTTGGGAAAACTGAAAATCAATAAGAGAGAGCCACACCAAAATTTAGGCCTGCACTGATTACAAGAACCTCAACTTGGGTACACCTTGAATATCCCAGGAAATATAAAAATGGTTCAAAAATTTGTGGTACTTACATACGATGGAATATCCCTCAGCCATGAAATAAATGTCATAAGATCAGTGGAAGCAAAATGAGTGGATTCAGGTACGATGATTCTAAGTGAAATAAGTCACACAGAAAAAGGATCTTATCATAAGATATCACTTAAGAAGATCCTGTAAACATGGCTACACATGAACTGAGTTAGGAAAGAGAACAGAGTCTCACATTTATAAAAAACTTTTTTGCCTGCTTAAGGGGGAAGGAGAGGTGGGGTGATGCATAAAACCATAGTTTGATATAAGCACGGGTACAGTTCCAATAACCAACTATGGAATAGAGGAGACCTACACCTTCCTCAGTGAAAGGGACTCAAAACACAATATTTCCCGCAGAGGAATATATCTTACTAGTAAGAATCTTAAAACCTATGTATTGATATGTCTCTGTAAGGGAATGAAGTGTGTCTAGACTGGCATAAACATGGCAGCGAGAATCAGCTCAAAACCACTATAAAAAGGAATTTCAGAAACAAAACGAAAAAACAGGGAAATTCTTTCCAATTCCTTCAGGTTCTCTGATGAAACCTGGAATGACCCTATCTACAACGAAAGCTGGATGTGGCATAAGGCTGGACACATGGGACAGAGAGGATTGGTGAGATTGGGTGAGCAAACGCAGACCCTTTAAAGAAATAATGCATGGCACCCATTCCATGGGTCCCAACTCTCCAGCTTGTAGGGAATATTACTACAGCTATAACATGAATGGGAAACCTAGAAAATGGACATACAGTGAATAGGAAACTTTTCTAAAACTCAACGGATAGTGTCTCTCCTTGTACTCCAGTTTGACTTTTCAACTGCTTTACTATCAATCTCCCAACTTGGAGAGACAGAACCTTTAACCTCCTGGTTTGCACAGGTTGCCAATTTGGCAAACGATGAAAGGGAATAGGGAGAACCAATGAGAGAATAGCTGTTAGGCATTTGGACGGGCACCTGTCACTCTTATTTCCTGGGAGGAAGAAGAAGTAAACAAAGTCTCAGCCACCCATCAAAACCAGTATAGGTCCTGAACCAAAATACTGGACTTGCGTTCAGCTCACAAAAAACGAGTTAAAAAATGGAGCTCAGGGGCACAGCAATTCACAAACTGTCAGATTTATAAAGGGCAACTATCGTTCAAAAATCTGTTGAGGGAATGCAAGGAGGCGGACTTGAAAGCGCGGCAGAATTGCAGGAAACAGATTTCAAGGGGTACGTTGGAATCACCTTTAAAGCACAGGTATAGGGGTACAACTTCGACAATGATGCCCTTGGCCACAAAGGGTGTATGTGTTTTCTCCTGAATATATTCAGGAGAAAACGCATACGCCTTTTTTGGCCAAGCAAGCAAGTGGGCAATGCAAATCTGCACTACAAAGAAGTACATCTTCCAACCAGTCAACAGGGAGATCCACAAAATGTGTAAAAACCAGAAAGGCAAGACAGGCCCTGGAGAACCGGGAGCCTTGTTATGCTGATGGGCGGGATGTAACTTGCCAACTGCCTCTCTGGAGGAGTGCATTGTGTTCCCTAAAACAAGTAAACAACACAGCTACAGAGCCAAGGGCACTTCCAGTCTAGGGAATATACCTTGGGAAACCTGAAAATCAATAAGACAGAGCCACCCCAAAATTTAGGCCTGCACTGCTTACAAGAACCTCAACTTGGGTACACCTTAAATATCCCTGGAAATATAAAAACGGTTCAAAAAATTGTGGTACTTACGTATGATGGAATATCCCTCAGCCATGAAATCAATGTCATAAGACAAGTAGCAGCAACATGAGTGGATTCAGGTACGATGATTCTAAGTGAAATAAGTCACACAGAAAAAGAAACGTATCATAAGATATCACTTATGAAGATCATGTAAACATGGCTACACATGAACTGAGTTAGGAAAGAGAACAGAGTCTCACATTTAGAAAACACTCTTATGCCTGCTTAAGGGGGAAGGAGAGGTGGGGTGATGCATAAAACCAGAGTTTGATATTAGTACATGTACCAATCCAAAACCCTAATAGGGAATAGACAAGACCTACACCTTCCTCAGTGAAAGGGACTCAACACCCCATATTCCCCGCAGAGGAATATATCTGACTAGTAAGAATCTTAAAACCTATGTATTGAAATGTGTCCATAAGGGATTCAAGTTTGTCTCGACTGGCATAAACATGGCCCTGAGAATCAGCTCAAACCCACTATAAACAGGAATTTTAAAAACAAAACAAAAAACAGGGAAATTCTTTACAATTCCTTCAGGGGCTCTGATGAAACCTGAAATGACCATATCTACAATGACAGCTGGATGTGTCTTATGGCTGGATACTTGTGATTTAGAGGATTGGTGAGATTGGGTGAGCAAATGAAGACCCTTTAAAGCAATAATGCGTTGCACATATTGCATTGGTCCCAACTCTCCTGGTTGAAGGGATTATTACTAGAGCTATAACATGTACGGGAATCCTAGAGAATGGACACACTGTGGATACGAATGGTATCTAAAACTCAACGAATAGTCCCTCTCCTGGTGCTCCAGTTTGACCTTTTAACTGCTTTACTATCAATATCCCTACTTGGAGAAACATCCCATTTAACGTCCTGGTTCGCACAGGTTACCAATTTGGCAGAGGATGAAAGGGAAGACGGAGAACCAATTAGAGAGTAGTTGTTAGGCATTTGGACGGGTACATGTCACTCTAATTTCCCATCAGGAAGAAGAATTAACCAAAGTCTCAGCCTGCCTGTAGGAACGAGTATAAGTCCTGAACCAAAATTGTGGATTTGCGGTCAGATCACAAAAAAACGAGCTGAAAAATGGAGCTCAGGGTCACAGCAATTCACAAATTGGCAGAGTAATAAAGGACAACATTCGTCCATAAATCTATTGAGGGAAGGCAATGAGGCGGATTTGAAAATGAGGCAGAATAACAGGAAACAGATTTCATGAAGTACATTGGAATCGCCTTTGAAGCACAGGAAGAGGGGCACAACTTCGACAGTGATGCACTTGGCCAAAAAGGGCGTATGTGTTTTATCCTGAATATATTCAGGAAAGAAAGCATATGCCCTTTTTGGCCAAGCAAGCAATCGGTCAATGCAAATCTTCACTAAAAGAACGATCACTTCCCACAGGTCAAAAGGGATATCCGAAAAATATGTAGAAACCAGAAAGTCAAGACAGGCCCTGGAGATCACTGAAACTTGTTAGTCTAAAGGGCAGGATATAAATTGCCAACTACCTCTCTGGAGGAGTGCATTGTGTTCCCTATATCAAATAAACAACAGAGCTAATAATCCAAGGGCAGTTCCCGTCTAGGGAATATACCTTTGGAAAACTGAAAATCGATAAGACACATCCATGCCCAAATTTAGGGCTGCACTGCTTACAAGAACCTCAACTTGGGTACACCTTAAATATCCCAGGAAAGACAAAAATGTTTCAAGAAATTGTGGTACTTACGTACGATGGAATATCCCTCAGCCATGACATTAATGTCATAAGGCCAGTAGCAGCAAAATGAGTGGACTCAGGTACGATGATTCTAAGTGAAATAAGTCACACAGAAAAAGAAACTTATCATAAGATATCACTTATGAAGGTCCTGAAAACATGGCTACACATGAACTGATTTAGGAAAGATAACAGAGTAACGAGTCTTATCATAAGATATCACTCATAGTGGGAGTGAACACATGACTACACATGAACTGAATTAGAAACACAACAGAGTCACACATTTAGAAAAGAATCTTCTTCCTGCTGAATGGGAAAGGCGAGGTGAGGTGATGCATAAAACCACAGTTTTAAATTAGCACACATACCGTTACATAAACCAAGTATTTAATAGACAGCACCTACTCCCGGCATAATGAACTGGACTCAACAACCCTTATTCATTTCAGAGGAATATATATGACTCTAAGAATTTTAAAACATATGTATTCTCATGTCTCCATAAAGGAATCATGTGTGTGTATAACGGCATGAACACAGCACTGAAATTCAGGTAAACCCCTTTATAAAAATAAATTGCAAAAGCAAAATGCAAAAACAGCGAAACAGTGAGAAAGTCTTACAATTTACGTTCAGGGCATGTGATGCAACTTGGATTGTACACCTTTACACCCACAGCTGGATGAGACATAAGACTAGACACTTGGGGCTGACAAGATTGCTGAGGTTGTGTGAGCAAAAGAGAACCACTTAGAGCAATACTGTGTGCTACCCATTCTAGTGGTCCCAACTCTCCAGGTGTAAGGGAATCCTCCTACAGTTAAATCATGCATGGGAAACCCAGTGGATGGTACACTGTGTAATTGGGAAAGTTTTCTAAAAGGTACCTCATTTTTCCTTTTGTCGTGCTCGGCTTTGCCATTCCATCTGCATTACTCAAAATCTCCCCACTTGGAGTGTCAGCGTCTTTACCCTCCTGTTATGCACAGTTTGCAAATTGTGCAGCGGATGAACAGGAAGAGGTGAAATAAATGAGAGATAAGCTGTAGGTGTTTGGATGGGCACATGTCACTCTAGTTTCCCATCAGGAAGAAGAATTAACCAAAGGCTCAGCCTGAAGCCCCGGAACCAGACTAGGGCCTAAAGCCATCCTGCGGTATTTCAGCCAGCTCACAAATAGGTGAGTTGAAAAATGTAAATCAGGGGCACAGCAATTCACAAACTTGCAGAGTTATAAAGGACAACTATCATCCAGAACTATATTGAGGTAAGGCAGTGAAGAGGATTTGAATGCAAGGCAGAATTGAAGGAAACAGATTTCAAGAGGTAGAGTGGAGTCGTCTTTAAAGCACATGAAAAGTGACAGAATTTCGACAATGTTGTTCTTGGCTGAAAAGGGAGTATGTGTATTTTCTTGAATATATTCGGGAAAAAATGCATACACGCTTTTTCGCCAAGCAAGCCATCAGGCATTGCAAATCCACACTACAGAGAAGTGTCCCTTACCTCCAGTCAAAAGGGCCATCCACAAATAGTGTAAAAACCACAAATGCAGGACAGGCCATGGAGAAAAGGGAGCCTGGTTACGCCGATGGACAGGATGTAAATTGCCAACAGCCTCTCTGGAGAACTGTATGTTGTTTTCTAAAACAGAGCTACAGAACATAGCACACTTCCACTGATGGCCATGTATTTTGGGAAAATTAAAAATCCACAACACACAGCCAGCCCAATCTTTAGGGCTGCTCTGTTTACAAGAACCTCGACTTCGGTACACTTTAAATATCCCAGTAAAAGAAAAAAAAAATGGATATAGATTTGTGGTACTTATATACAATGGAATGTCACTCAGACATAAAATCAATGTCATAAGGCCAATAGCAGCATAATGAGTGGCTTTAGGTACGATGATGCTAAGTGAAATGAGCCACAAAGAAAAAGAAACTTATTGTAATATATCACTTATAGAGGGAATGTAAACATGGCCACACATGAACTGAATTTCAAAAGAGAACAGAGTTACACATTTAGAAAACACACTTATGCCTCCTTAAGGGGAAAGGTGACGTGGGGTTATGTGTAAAAGCAGAGTTTGAAATTAGCACAGATCCCATTCCATATACCAAATATGTAATAGACAAGACCTACTCCTTTCTCAATGAACTGGACACAAAACACCCTATTCACTGAAGAGGAATATATCTGACTGGTAATAACCTTGAAACCTATGTATTTATATGTCTCCATAATGGAATCAAGTGTATGTAGATTAGCATAAACACAGATCAATGGAACAGGACAGAAAGCCCAGAGATAAACCTACATACCTATGGCTATCTCATCTATGACAAAGGAGCTAAGGATATACAATGGAGAAAAGACAGTCTCTTCAGTAATTGGTGCTGGAAAAACTGGACCCCTACACATAAAAGAATGAAATTAGAACACTCCATAACACCATACACAAAAATAGACTCTAAATTGATTAGAGATCTAAATATAAGACCAGACACTATAAAACACTTAGAGGAAACCATAGGCAGAACACTCTATGACATAAATCACAGCAAGATCCTTTTGGACCCACCTCCTAGAGAAATGGAAATAAAAACAGAAATCAACAAATGGGACCTAATGAAACTTAAAAGCTTTTACACAGTACAGGAAAACATAAACAAGATGCAAAAACAACCCTCAGAATGGGAGAAAATATTTTCAAATGAAGCAATTGACAAAGGATTAATCTCCAAACATTACAAGCACCACATGTAGCTCAATATCACAAAAAACAAACAACCCAATCCAAAAACGGGCAGAAGACCTAATAGACATTTATCCAAAGAAGATATACAGATTACCAAGAAACATATGAAAGTATGCTGAACATCACTAATCATTAGAGAAATGCAAATCAAAACTACCCTGAGGTATCACCTCACAGCAGCCAGAGTGGCAATCATGAAAAAAATCTACAAAACAATAAATGCTGGAGAGGCCTTTATTGGAGAAAAGGGAACACACTTGCACTGTGGGTGGGAATGTAAATTGATATGGGCACTAGGGAGAACAGTACGGAGGTTCCTTTAAATAACTAACAATAGAAGTACCATACGACACAACAATCCAACTACTGGGCATTTGCCTTGCGAAAACCATAATTCAAAAAGAGTTATGTACAAAAATGTTCATTTCAGCTCTATTTGCATTAGCCAGGACATGGAAGCAACCTAAGTGTCCATCGACAGATGAATGGATAAAGAAGATCTGGCACATATATACAATCAAATATTACTCAACCATAAAAAGAAGCAAAACTGAGTTATTTGTACTGAGGTGGATGGACTTAGAATCTGTCCTACACAGTGAAGTAAGTCAGAAAGGGAAAAACAAATACTGTATGTTAACAGAGATATATGGATTCTAATGAAGAAAAAAAAAAGATTTTGAAGAACCTAGTGGCAGGACAGGATTAAGGACACAGACATAGAGAAAGGACTTGAGGACACCGGAACGGGGATGGGTAAGCTGGGACGAAGTGAGAGAGTGGCATGGACATAAATACATTACAAATGTAACACTGATAGCTACTGGGAAGCAGTCACATAGAACAGGGAGATCAGCTCGGTGCTTTGTGACCACATAAAGGGGTGGGATATGGAGTGTGGGAGGGAGATGCAAGAGGGAGGGGATCTGGTGATATTTGTATATGTATAGCTGATTCACTTTGTTATACAGCAGAAACGAACACTCCATTGTAAAGGAATTATACTCCAATAAACGTGTAAAAGGAAAAAAAAAAAAGAAAGCCCAAGGATAAACCTACACACCTATGGTCAACTAATCTATGACAAAGGAGGCAAGACTATACAATGGAGATAAGAGAGACTCTTCAATCATTGGTGCTGGGAAATATGGACAGCTACATGTAAAAGAATGAAATTAGAACACTCCACAACACCATACATAAAAATATATTCAAAATGGATTAGATACATTAATGAAAGACCAGACAGTATAAAACTCTGAGAGGAAAACTTACGAAGGATACTCTGACGTAAATCACAGCAAGATCTTTTTTGATCCACCTCCTATAGTAATGATATAAAAAAGAAAAGTAAACAGATGGGACCTAATGAAACGTAAAAGCTTTTGCAAAGCAAAGGAAACTACAAACAAGACGAAAAGACAACCCTCAGAATGGCAGAAACTATTTGCAAACGAATCAATGGACAAATGATTAATCTCCAATATATATAAACAGCTCATGCAGCTCAATATTAATAAAACAAACAACCCAATACAAAAATGGAAGAAGATCTAAATAGATATTTCTTCCAAGAAGACATAGAGATGGCCAGTACGCACATGAAAATCTGCTGAACATCACTAATTATTAGAGAAATGGAAATCGAAACTACAATGAGGTATCACGTCACACCTGTTAGAATGGGCATCATCAGAAAATCTACAAACAACAAATGCTGGAGTGGGTGTGGAGAAAAGGAACCTTCTTCCACTATTGTTGGGAATGTAAATTGATACAGTCTCTATGGAGAACAGTATGGAGGTTCCTTAAAAAACGAAAAATAGAATTACCATATAATCCAGCAATCCCACTACTGGGCATATACCCAGAGAAAACCATAAATCAAAAAGACACATTCACCACAATGTTCACTGCAGCACTATTTACAATAGACAGGTAATAGAAGCAAACTAAGTGCCCACAGACAGACGAATGGATAAAGACGTGGTACATATATACAATGGAATATTACTCAGCCATACATAGGAATGAAATTGGGTCATTTGTAGAGACCTTGATGGATCTAGAGACTGTCATACAGAGTGAAGTAAGTCAGAAAGAGAAAAACAAATATTGTATATTAATGCATATATGTGGAACCTAGAAAAATGGTACAGATGAACCGGAGTGCAGGGCAGAGATAGAGACACAGATGTAGAGAACAAACATATGGACACCAAGGAGGGAACACCATGTGAGGGTGGTGGTGGGATGAATTGGGAGACTGGGATTCACATGTGCACACTTATATGTATAAAATAGATATCCAATAAGAACTTGCTGTGTAAAAGAAATAAATTTAAAAAAAATAAAAATAAATAAATAACATTTAATAAAACAGAAAAAAAGTTTTTCCCTTCACCTAGACGTCTTTATATTAATGCATTATTTCCATGTTTATATCTCCAAATTAAAAAAAAAAGAGGAAAAAAAAATCTAACTTGAACCAAAAAGGAAAAAAAAGAAAAAAAAAAAAAAAAAACAGAACTCACCAGTTATACAGAGGAAAATCCTATCAGGGCACTTGCTCCAGTGGTAATAAATTCTTAAGTTGGTCAGAGGTGGGAAATCATCTCCCATGCAGTCAGCAGTGCTCCCCCCCACAAGGAGCATCCTCATTGCAAAGCTGGGGGAATGTGGCGAGGGGTCTGTGAGTAAATGTGAGCTGAGCCCCAATCCTGCTGCAGCTGAACTCTTCCCACCCTTTCCAGGTAAAACACCTGAATATGTACAAGCACTTGCAAGCCTAGAGGAAGGGCTGTGGAGCCACACTAGCGAGAGCACGCAGGCTGACTTGGTGCCTGCAGGCCAGCCAGGATGGTCCTGGCCCCAGATGCTCTTCTGGAATCTTTCCATTTCCCTGCCTGAGATACCCCTCCTGCCACGGCCCCCACAGCTTTTTTACTTCCTCACCACTGCCTGGGGAGAAATTCCAGTGGCAGGTATGTGTGACACATCCTCTTCTTTAGCAGGTGACAGTCTGGCAACTCGTGCAGAATGTCCAACACAGCCCAAATCACACTGGGCCACCCACAAAGCCACGGCCCCTCACTCCCTCCCAACACCCCAGCCCCGACAGTGCTCACGGGGCAGAGATTATGGCGTCAGGCACAGCTACAGTGGCTCTTGCTGACTGGAGAGGTGTTTATATTGACCTCAACCCAGGCACACCTGTGGGTGGGGGGCTGGCAGGCAGTGTCAGGCTGCCCAAATCAGCCAATCCTCACTCCTCAGGGGCTCACAGTAGCAGAAAATGAACCTTGCTAAACGGGTCAGTCCCAAGGAACAGGTGTGGACTCTTGAGAGTCAGGCTAGACAAGGGGTTGCAGCTGCGGCTTGTTTTCTTATCATTTTATCTGGTCCATGAGTGGAAAACAACTTCAAGAACACCCTATCCTAATGAGAGGAACCCAGGAGTCAGGCAGAGGAGTGATGGTGGGTGGAGACAGAGGCCTGGTGCCCTGGCTGCAGTGGAAGTGTCTGGAAGACCAGGCAGAGAGAGGCTGCACAGAGTGATAGCCAGGGTCACAGACCTGTCAGAGCTGCTGTTTGTTAGTTCAAGTCCTGCTCTGAGGTGTTCTGTGTCAGCTGTGAGCGACAGGTGAGCTGGGGGTTCTCTGCAAGGTGGGCTATGTGCGCAGTTCCTGTGTGTCCAGCCCTGCTGGGGTACCTGCCCAGGGGAGTTCCGTATCCTGGGAAGGGCCTGACTATGAGAGCCCCATGGGCTGCTGGGTAGATGCACAGATGAGCTCCATACCCTGTGAGGGACTTGAACACGAGAGCCCCGTGGGCTGTGGGGTGCAGGATGCAGCCCAGGTGAGCTCCATATCCTGGGATTGGCCTGACCACGAGAGCCCCATGGGCTGCTGGAGACCTGGTAAAGGATATCAGGACAGTCAGTGAAGCCACCGAGGATATACATCCAGTAGCTCCTATTTCCTACACCCTGCTGCTCATTCTACCATCCACCAGGCCATGGCATTCTGTATTACACTTCAATGATGCCTTCTTCTGTATTCCATTCATCTCAGAGTCACAAGAATTTTTGGCTTGTGTGTGGCAGGACACAACATGCAACAAAAGCAATAATGCTGGGCCGTCCTGCCCCAATGGTTCAAAAATCCCCACACCATCATTGGGGAAATATCCTCTAATGACCTAAACGTTCTACCTCTGTAAAAGAGAACCCTCCTTCAATATGCAGATGACATTCTGATCGCCAGGCCTACTAAAGACGCCTCTGAACTACCTAGCCAAGAAAGGATAGAAGGTGTCCAAGAAAAAGGCTCAAATATCCCAGGCTCAGGTGACATGCCTGGGCTTCATTCTCACAGATATTTGGAGAAACGCATCCCAGGATAGGGAAGAAGCCATTTGCAGCCTTACCTCTTCTAAAACTAGAAGACAGCTTATGGGTTCCTGGGGAGGCCAAGGTTTTCTGCATCTGGATCCCTAACTACAGTCTAATAGCTGGGCCTCTACTTGAAACACTGACATGAAAAGATGATGATCCTTTTGTATAGAATCCAGAAGAAGCCTTTCAAGAAAGGAAAGAGCAGTCAATTCAGATCCTTGCCCAGGAACTCGCTAATTTAGCTAAACTCTTTGACCTTTACATACCTGGTCAAAGGTTAATCGCCCTTGGAGCCTTAGTGCAAAAACTGGGACCACTTGAAATGGAGCAACAAAAGAATGCCCTTCAGGTATGATAAACTATGGTCACCAAGGGCTTTGCCCACCGACTCATCAGGCCAGGATACTGGGGTATATAAAAAGCTAGAAATCAGCAGCCTGCAAGGCCAGCTCCCTCCTAAGGGAAAAGGACCCCACGTCGTGATCCTAACCACCCATCATGCCCTGAAGTTGCAGGGGTCGCTCTGTGGACACACTGACCTCGAGTGAGGAGGCCCTCCAACTCCTACCTTCAGAGAGACAAATGGGGGAAACGGGTCCCCAAGATGACTTGTGTGACCATCACTTGACCTGGAGTTTCTCTCAGAAAACAACAAGACTGTGCCCCGAAAGAGCAGACTACTGCTTGCAGGACTTACTGCACCCAGAGGGGAGCTAATAAGCTTGGCGGGGGAAAACTATATCACGCTTTCACCATAGAAAACCCTACAGACACCGCTGTGATTGTGGCCAATATGAACGGCTGGACTGCTGGCTACTTCTAAAGGCCGTTGACTCAGTGGACGTCATGGTCCTGGATCACCACTGACACTGGACTGTCTGGGAGTTGCACGGGCAGGGCTCTGACACATGGTGCTCTTTGTACATTAATTCAGGGACCTAACTAAAGAAAGCACAAACTACTGGTCAGAGCATCTAGGCTGGCAAAAACGTCAGCCTAAGGTCACCGAACAAATGTGGGGTGGGGTGAAACCTGCCACCTCAGCATCTCTGCGCATCTCTCTCCTGGACACTTAAAGGTCATTAGAATCTATAACACTTCCAATGCTGGTGCTCAGGCGGACGAGAAGTGAGGCAGGAGGCTTTGGGACAATCAACCTCACCTGGACGCTGGTGGGGAGACGTTTTGCCCCTCGCCCCAGGTATCAGGGCTCCCACCACAGCATGAAGCAGTTACAAAAGAGGGGTCTGCACCCTCAACACCCCAAGAATGAGGAACGGAACAAAAAGCAGAGGAGGTGTTCATCTGTGGCAACGTTCATTAAAAGTTCCTGGGAGATAAAAAGAGAATCTGGGCAATAAAATAAAGTCTTACCTGTTTTTCCTTTGTGCTTTGTCTAATTTCACGTGCTCCTAGGGTTCCGCATGCAGATGTCCCACACCCGGCACTTCAGACCCGATTTCCTAGTGCAGAATGGCTGGGTCGACACCTCAGCTAGCAGAGTCCCATGCAGACTCCACGGCATAGAGCCTGAGCTGCAGCCAACCCAGCCCTCGAGAGCTCCATCCCCTAACTCCCACTGACGCTGCCAGGATCCCTACACAGCAGCCCAGCCCACAGCCCGTGGGGGAGTGCACGCTCTCACCTCTCCATTCGGTTTTCAAAATAATGTTTCCTTTGCTTCTGAACCAAACTCAGTCTTGATCTCTTGGCTCCAATGACACTGGGCTCGGGGACTCCTGTTGGGATCCACTCTGGAGGATCAGTAACAGAAATTGAGAACATTGTAACTTCAATGAACAGATGTGTGAGCCAAACTGTAGTTAACATAGAGCAGTGTATAATGCTCGGGTAAAATAAGGTTTTTTATGACTTATATTTGATATTTCCATCACTTTACTATAAGCAAGTTCAGTGAAGACGTCTGTCTTATTTGTCAGGTCAACATTAGAGAAATGAAGTGATATATTTCCATGGATGTAAATCGAACACTATTGGCTGAAGCTTCAATCTTGTTTTGAATGCTTTTCCATTGAAAAGGATACCTCTCTTTCAGCTCCCCCATTTCTGAGAAGTATAAAATCTTATAATTTATTATTACCAAAGGGGAAAGGTAGGAAAAGGGATAAATTAACAGTTTGGGATTAACACATACACACTGCTATGTATAAAATAGATCATCAACAAGGAATTACTGTATAGCACAGGGAACTACACTGAATATTTTGCAATAACCTATAAGGGGAAATAATCTGAAAAATAATAGATATTTTTATTGACATCATCTATCAATGACAGATAAAATGAAACCTAAGCAAGGCCGATGGTGAGTGCTTCTGAACCTGAAGATTTCAATCATCTAAAATTTGGGCTCTGCCTATTTCCCAAGGCCCTTAATGGACGTACGTGTAGCCGTAGCTTAAAAATTCCCCTGTTTGGGGTTCGGGGAGGCACTGATTTGGAAACATCCCTGGTGTTCCTCTTCCATGCACGGGACCCTTCCTACAGCTAAAACATGCCGGTCACACCTAGAGGATGGTACACCATTTGATCGGAAAGAGTTTGGAAAAGGCACCTCATCTCCTCATCGCCTGGTGCTCGGGTTCACCCCTCCAGCATCTTTCCTAACAATCTCCTCACTTGGGGATATCAGCACCGTCAACATCCTGTTGCACACAGTTTGGAATTTGTCCAGAGGATGAAGCGGAAGGATGAGAAAAATTTAGAGACAAGTCTTAGGTGTTTGGACAGGCACATGCCACTCTAATTTCCAATCTGGAAGACAACTACATCAAAGGCTAGAATTGCCCACGGAAACAGAATAGGGCTAGAGGAAATCCCGCTATTTTGTGTCCAGTTTCCAAAAACACAAGTTGAAAAATGGAACTCGGGGGCACTAAAATTCATGAAACTGCAGAGTTGAAAATATCTATTGTCGAAAAATGTCTTGAGGTAAGTCACAGAAAAGGACTTGTAAGCAAGGGAGAGTGGCAGGAAACAGATTTGAAGAGGTAGAAAGGACTCCCCATTAAAGCACAAGAAAAGGGGCTGAACATCGCCAATGATGCAGTTGGCCCAAAAGGGCGTATGCAATTTTTTCTGAATATATTCAAGTAAAGGCCATACACACTTTTTATCCAACCAAACAGGTGGGCAGTGGAAATCAATACTACAAAATGTATCACATCACATCAGTCAGAAGGGCCATCCACATAAAGTGTAAACACCAGAAATACAGGACAGGGCGAGGAGAAAAGGGAGCCCTGTGAGGCTGATAGTGGAAATGTAATTTGCCAACGGCCACTCTGGAGAAGTGTATTGTGTTTGCTAAAACATCTGAAAACTGAGCTACAGAGCATAGGGCACTTGCACTCATGGGCGTATAACTTGGGAAAAACAAAAATGGACAGTAAACAGGAACCACAACGTTTACCACCTCTCTGTTAAAAAGGGCCTCCACTTGGATATAACCTAAATGTCCCTGGAAGGATAAAATGGATAAAAGAGATGGGGTACTTATGTAGAGTGGAATATTACTCATCCCGAAATCAATGAAATAAGGCCAGTTGGAACAACTCTGGAGGAGTTACATACGATCATTCTAAGTGACACATGTCAGAAAGAAAAAGACACATATCATAAGATGTCACTTAAAGGTGGAATCAAAAATGGCTACACATGAAATAAACTACAAAACAGAAACATAGTCAAATATGTAGAAAATAGACATAAGGCTGCTAAATGGGAAAGGTGGGGAATGGTGAGGTATTATCCAGGAGGTTGAAATTAGCAAAGATACCATTACAAGTACCGAATTGAATAACTGGCAAGGCCTACACGGTACCTCAAAGAACTGCACTCAGTCCACTCAAGTCACTGGAAAATAATACATATGACTCGTAAGCATCTGAGAAAGAATTTATTGTTGTCACATAGTGCATGAATCAATTGCATGTACAGCAGCAAAAAAGAGAGCTTTGAAATTCAGCTGTAACCAATATAAATTTAAAAATATTTATAAAAACAGTGAGACAGACAAAAATTCTTACAACTTTTGTTGAAGGGCTACAATGTAACATGGATTGAACACATGTAGACCCACAGCAGGATGATATATAAGGCTGGAAGCTATGCACGCTAAGAGATGTTAGAGAGGCTGGGTGAGGAAATGCAGACCTTTTAAAGTAATACTGCCTGGTACCCATTCCATGGGTCCCAAATCAGCAGGTTCAAGGGAATCTTCTGACAGGGAAAACATGCCTGGGAAACCGAGATGAATGTACACTGTGTGCTCAGGAAAGGTGTCTAAAATGCACCTCATTTTTGATCTCCTGGTGCTGGGGTTCGCCATTCCAGCCACATTACTAAAAAATCTCCCCACTTGGAGAATCAGCACCTTTAACCTCCTGTTTCACACAGTTTGCAATTTTTTTGTAGAGGATAAATGGGAAGAGGAGGAACCAATGAGAGATTAGCTGTAGGAGTTTTGACAGGCACATGTCACTCTAATTTTCCATTAGGAAGAAGAATTAACCAAAGGCTCAGCCTGCCTCCCCAGAACCAGAATAGGGCCGGAAGCAATCCAATGGTTTGGCAGTCAGCTCACAAAAAATGCGAGTTGCAAAATGGAGCTCAGGAGCAGACAATTCAAAGACCTGCAAAGATATAAATGATAACCAACGTCCAAAAATATATTCAGGTAAGGCAACGAAGAGGTTCTGAATGAGAGGCAGAATTGCAGGAAACATTTTTCAAAAGGTAGATTGTACTCACATTTAAAGCATATGAAAAGCAGCAGAATTTCTAAAATGATGCAGTTGTGCAAAAGGGTGTATGCGTTTTTTTCGTGAATATCTTCAGGAAAAAAACACATACAGAGTTTTTGGCTAACCAAGCAAGAGGGAAATGCAAATCCGCACAATAAAGAAGTCTCAATTTCCACTGCTCAGAAAGTCCATCCAAAAAATGTGTACAAATCAAAAATGCAGGAGAGGCCATGGAAAACAGGGAGACTAGTCACGCTGATGGGTGGGGTATAAATATCCAAGAGCTACTCTGAAGAAGTGTATGCTGTTTCATAAAACATCTAAAATACAAAGCCCCCGAGCAAAGGGGACTTCAACTCATGGACATATAACTTGGGAAGACTAAATATCAACAAGACACAGGCACCCCAAAGTTTAGGGTTGCTCTGCATACAAGAACCTCAACTTCGGTACACCTAAAGTATCCCAGGAAAAAGAGAAATGCATAAAGAACTTGTGGTAATTTTGTACAACGGAATATCACTCAGACGTGAAATCAATGTCATAAGGCCAGTAGCAGCATAATGAGAGGATTTAGGTATGATGATTCTAAGGGAAATTAGTCACACAGAAAAATAATCTTATCATAAGATATCACTTACAGAGGGAATGTCAACATCACAACACATGAACTGAATTAGGAAAGAGAGCAGCGTCTCACATTTAGAAAACACTCTTATGCCTCCTTAAGGGGAAAGGAGAGGTGGGGTGATGCATAAAACCAGAGTTTGATATTAGCACAGGTACCATTCCATAAACCAAATACAGAATAGACAAGACCTACACCTTCCTCAGTGAACGGGATCCAAAACCCCTATTCCCCACAGAGGAATATATCTGATTAGTAAGAATCTTAAAACCTATGTATTGATATGCCTCTGTAAGGGAATCAAGTGTGTCTAGACCATCATAAACACGTCAGTGAAAATCAGCTCAACCCCATTATAAAAATGAATTTCAAAAACAAAACAAAAAAAACAGCGAAATTCTTATCCAATTCCTTCAGGGGTTCTGATGAAACCTAGAATGACACTATCTGCAAAGACAGCTGGATGAGACATAAGGCTGGACACTTGGGACTGAGAGGACTGGTGAGATTGGGAGAGAAAATGCAGACCCTTTAAAGTAGTAATGCATGTCACCATTCCATGGGTCCCAAATTTCCAGGTAGAAGGGAATATCACTACAGTTATAACATATATGGGAAACCTAGAGAATGGACACCCTGTGATGGCGTAAGGTTTCTGAAAGTCTCCTACTTTTTCCTCTCCTTGTGCTACAGTTTGGCATTCCAACAACTTTACTATCAATCTCCCAACTTAGGAGAGTCATCCCCTATAACCTCCTGGTCCGCACAGTTTGCTAATTGTGCAGAGGATGAAAGGGAAGAGGGAGAACCAATCAGAGAGTAGATGTAGGCATTTGGATGGATACATGTCACTGTAAATTCCCGTCAGGAAGAAGAATTAACCAAAGCCTCAGCCACCCACAGGGAACCAGTATAGCCACCCCTGGAACCAGTACATGTCCTGAAGCAAAATTGTGGATTTGCGGTCAGCTCCCAATAATGGGATTTGAAACTTGGAACTCAGGGGCAAAGCAAATCAAAAACCTGCAGAGTTATAAAGGACTACTCTCTTCCAAAAATCTGTTGAGGGAAGGCAACAAAGTGGACTTGAAAATGTGGCAGAATTGCACAAAACATATTTCAAGAGGTAAATTGGAATCGCCTTTAAAGCACTGGAAAGCCATCACAACTTCGAGAATGATGCACTTGGCTATAAACAGCATATGACTTTTCTCCTGAATATATTCAGGAGAAAAGGCATAGGCCCGTTTTGGCCAATCAAGCACGTGTGCAATGCAAATCCACACTACAAAGAACTGTCACTTCCCACCAGTCAAAAAGGACATCCGAAAATCTGTAAAAACCAGAAAGGCAAGATAGAGATGACAAGGGCATAAAGCAATATGATCCCAAGGGTCATGGAGGATTGTGATGACAAGTGCATGGAGCATTGTGATGACAAGATTATGTATCATTTTGCTGTCAAAGGCATTGTGATGACAAGGTTCATGGAGCACTGTGATGACAAGCGTCATGGAGCATTGTGATTACAGGGTTCATGGAGCATTGGGATGACAAGGGCATGGAGCATTTTGATGACAAGATTCCCGGATCATTGTGTTGTCAGGGTTCATGGAGCGTTGTGATGACAGTGGTCATGGAGCATTGTGATGACAGAGGTCATGGAGCATTGTGATGAGAACGTCATGGAGCATTGGCCTGAAAATGTTCATGGAGTAATGTGATGACAGGGGTCAAGGAGCATTGTGATGACAAGGTACTGGAGCATTGTGATGAGAAGACCATGGAGCCATGTGATGAAAGGTCTCATGGAGCATTCTGATGAAATGTGTCATGGAGCATTGTGATTACAGGGGTCTTGGAGCATTGTGATGACAAGGGCATTGAACATTGGGATGAGAATGTCATGGAGCGTTCTGATGACATGCATCATGGAGCTTTGTGATGACAAGGGCATGGAGCATTGTGATTACAGGGGTCTTGGAGCACTGTGAAGAAAAGGGCATGTAACATTGTGATGAAAAATGCAAGGAGCCTTGTCATGACAGGGTTCAAGGAGCATACTGATGACAAGTGTCAGGGACCATTGTGATGACAAGGGTATTGAGCATTGTGATGACAAATGTCATAGAGCATTGTGATTAGAAGACCATGGATAATTGTTATGACAAGCGTTATGGGGAGCTGTGATGATACGTGTTAGGGAATATTGTGATCACTAGGATTGGGAGCATTGTGATGACAGAGGTCATAGAGCATTTTGATTTCATTGTGATGACAATAGCATGAAGCATTATGATGATGCACATTGGTGCATTGTGATGACAGCGTTCATGGAGCATTGAGATGAAAAGGGGCATGGAGCATTATGATTACAGGAGTCTAGGTTCATTGTGATGAAAAAGGGCTTGGAACATTGGTCTGAAATGTTTCATGGATTATTGTGATGAGAGGGGGCAAGGAGCACTGTGATAACAAGGGCACAGAACACTGTGATACATGGTTCATGGAGGATTGTAATGACAAGCACATGGAGCATTGTGAGAAGAATGGCATCGAGCATTGTGATGAAAAGCATCATGGATCCTGTGATGACAAGGGCTTGGAACAATGTGATGAGAGGTTTTTGGAGCATTGTGATGATAATGGCATGGAGCATTGTGATGCCAAGGGTCATGGAGTTTTGTGATGACAAAGGTCATGGAGCATTTTGATGACAAGGGTGTGGTGCATTCTCTTGTGAAGGGGAGGGGGCATGGTGATGACAGGTTCATGGAGCAATTTGATGAAAAGTTTCATGGAACATTTTGATGACAGGGGTTATGGAACATTGTGATGTCAGGAGTCATGGAACATTTTCATGACGGTGTTGTGGACCATTGTGATGACAGGGGAGTGGGTGTATTGTGATGACTAGTGAGGGAACATTTTTATATCGTTCGTGAGAGAGCATTTTGATAAGAAGTGCATGGAGCATTGTGATGACAAGTTTTATGGAGCATTGTGATGACAAGGTTGTGGAGAATTGTGATGACAAGCACATGGCGCATTGTGATGACATGGGTCATGGAGCACAGTGCTGACAAAGGCATGGAGCACTGTTATGACAAGGGTCAACGAGCATTGTGATGAAAATTTCATGGAGCATTTTGGTGACAAAGGTCACAGAGCCTTGTGGTGACGAGGGCATGGACCATTGTGATGACAAAGGTCATGAAGCATTGTGATGACTGGAGTCACGGAGCATTGTGATGACAGGGGTCATAGATCATTGTGATGAAAAGGCAATGAGCATTGTGAAGACAGGGACATGGAGCGTTGTGATGACAAGTGTTATGGAACATTGTGATCACAAGGGTTTGGAGCATTGTGATGATAGAAGTCATGGATCATTTTGATTTCAAGGAGCATGGAACATTTTGATGACAAGGGCATGAAGCAATGTGATCCCAAGGTTCATGGAGGTTTGTGATGACAATGGTAAGGGAGTATTGTGATGACAAGCAAATGGAGCATTGTGATGACAAGGTCATGTAGCATTTTTCTGACACAGGCATGGAGCATTGTGATGATAAGGGTCATGGAGCACTGTGATGAGAAGCATCATGGATCATTGTGATTACAGGGGTCATGGAACTTTGGGATGGCAAGGGCATGGATCTTTGTGATGACAAGTGTCATGGAGCATTGGGCTGAAAATGTTCATGGAGCATTGTGATGACTAGGGAATGGAGCATTGTGATGACAAGAGTCCCGGATCACTGTGTTGTCAGGGGTCATGGAGCATTGTGATGACAGTGGTCATGGAGCATTGTGATGATAGGGATCATGAAGCATTGTGATGAGAATTTCCTGGAGAATTGGACTGAAAATGTTCACGAAGTATTGTGAGGACAGGGGTCATGAAGCATTGTGATGACTAGGGAATGGAGCACTGTGATGAAAAGTTCCTGGAGCACTGTGATGAGAAGACCATGAAGCCTTGTAATAACAAGTCTCATGGAGCATTCTGATGAAAAGGGGCATGGAGTATTGTGATTACCGGGGTCTTGGAGCATTACGATGACAAGGGCATGGAGCACTGTGATTAATGGTGTCTTGGAGCATTGTGATGAAATTGGCATGGATCATTGTTATGAAAATGGTATGGAGCCTTGTCATGACAGGTTTCCAGGAGCATACTGATGACAAGTGTCAGGGAGCATTGTGATGAGAAGAACATGGATAATTGTGATGATGAGCCTCATGGGGCGTTGTGATGATAAATGTTATAGGACATTGTGATCACAAGGATTTGGAGCATTGTGATGAGATAGAACATCGAATATTTTGATTTCATTGTGATGATAATAGCCTGAAGCATTATGATGGTGGGCATGGTGCATTTTGATGACAGGGTTCTTGGAGCATTGAGATGCAAAGGGGCATGGAGCATTGTGATTAGAGGGTTCATGGAGCATTGTGATGACAATGGCATGGAGCATTGAGATGCCAAGGGTCATGGAACTTTGTGATGACATAGGTTATGGAGCATTTTGATGACAAGGGCGTGGTGCATTGTCATGAGAAGGGCAGGGAGCATTGTGATTAAAGGGTCATAGAGCAATTTGATGAAAAGGGTCATGGAATATTTTGATGACAGGGGTTATGGAACATTGTGATGTCAGGGGTCATGGAGCATTTTGATGAAAAGGATCATGGAGAATTATGATGATAGCGGTTATGGAAGATTGTGATGTCAGGGGTCATTGAGCATTTTGAGGAAATGTGTTATGGAGCATTTTGATGACAGGGGTTATGGAACATTGTAATGTCAGGGGTCATAGAACTTTGTGATGATAAGTGCATGTAGCACTGCAAAGACAGGAGTCATGGAAAATTGTGATTACAGGGGTGAGGGAGTATTGTGATGAATAGTGATGTAGCATTGTGATATCAGTGGTGAGAGAGCATTTTGAAGAAAAGTGCATGGAGAATTGTGATGACAAGTTTTATGGAGCATTGTGGTGTCAAGATTGTGGAGCACTGTGATGAGAAGCGCAGGGTGTATTGTGATGACATGGGTCATGGAGCATTGTGCTGAGAAAGGCATAGAGCATTGTGATGACAAGGGTCAAAGAGCATTGTGATGAAAAGTTCATGGAGCATTGTGGTTAAATATATCACAGAGACTGTTGATGACGAGGGCATGGACCATTGTGATGACAAAGGTCATGAAGCATTGTGATGAATGGAGTCATGGAGCACTGTGATGACAGGGGTCATGGAGCATTGTGATAACAAGGTCATGGAGCATTGTGATGACAAGGGAATGTAGCTTTGGTCTAATAACTTTCATGGATTATTGTGATGACAGTTGGAATGGCGCATTGTGATGACAAGGTCAAGGAGCATTGTGATGAAGAGGTCATGCAGTATTGTGAAGACAGGTGTCAGGGAGCATTGTGATGACATATGTAATGGCCCATTGTGATGAAAATGGCATGGATCATTGTGAAGCCAAGTGTCATGGAGGATTCTGATGACAAAGGTAATGGAGCATTGTGATGACAATGGCTTGGAGCATAGTGATGACAATGGTCACTGAGCATTGTGCTGACAGGTGCATGGAGAATTGTGATGAAAAGGGTCATGGAGTATTCTAATGACAAGCTTGTGGAGTATTTTGATGACAATGGCATGGAGCATTGTGATGAAAAAGGCATGGGGCATTGTGATGACAAGTGTATTGAGAATTGTGATGACAAATGTCATGGAGCATTGTGATGAAAAGGGCATGGAGTATTGTGATGACAGGAATCATGGAGCGTTGTGATGACAAGTGTTATGGAACATTGTGATCACAAGGGTTTGGAGCATTGTGATGACAGAGGTCATGGATCATTTTGATTTCAAGGAGCATGGAGCATTGTGATGACAAGGGCATGAAGCAATGTGATCCCAAGTTTCATGGAGGATTGTGATGACAATTGTAATGGATTATTGTGATGACAAGTGCATAGAGCATTGTAATGACAATGTCATGTAGCATTTTGCTGACAAAGGCATGGATCATTGTGATGACAGGTGTCATGGAGCACTGTGATGACAAGAGTCACGGAGCATTGTGAATACAGGGGTCATGGAGCATTGGGATGACAAGGGCATGGATCATTGTGATGACAAGGGTCATGGAGAATTGGGCTGAAAATGTTCATGGACAATTGTGATGACTGGGGTCATGGAGCATTTTGATGAGAAGGTCATGGAGCATTGGGCTGAAAATATTCATGGAGTATTGTGATGACAGGGATCATGGAGCATTTTGATGTCAGGTTCCTGGAGCACTTTTATGAGAAGACAATGGAGACTTGTGATGACAAGTCTCATGGAGCATTCTGATGAAAAGGGACATGGAGAATTGTGATTACAGGGGTCTTGGAGCATTGTGATGACAAGGGCATGGAGCATTGTAATGAGAAGTCCATGGAGCATTCTGATGACATGCGTCATTGAGCTTTTTGATGACAAGGGCATGGAGCATTGTGATTACTGTGGTCTTGGAGCATTGTGATTAAAAGGTCATGGAGCATTGTGATGCCAAGGGTCATGGAGCTTTGTGATAACAAAGGTAATGGAGCATTTTGATGACAAGTGC
Source organism: Mesoplodon mirus (assembly GCF_964341445.2). Lineage (NCBI taxonomy): Eukaryota > Metazoa > Chordata > Mammalia > Artiodactyla > Ziphiidae > Mesoplodon > Mesoplodon mirus. Next base: position 719,667 of record NW_028295803.1, on the reverse strand, counting down.
ATGGTGCATTGTGATGAGAAGGGCAGGGAGTATTTTGATGACAGGGTCATGCAGCAATATGATGAAAAGTGTATTGGAACATTTTGATGACAGGGGTTATAGAACATTGTGATGTCAGGGGTCATGGAACATTGTGATGATAAGGGGATGTAGCAGTGTGATGACAGGGGTCATGGGACATTGTGAATACAGGGGTGAGGGTGTATTGTGACGACTAGTGATGGAACACTGTGATATCACTGGTGAGAGAGCATTTTGATGGACAGTGTATGGAGCATTGTGATTTCAAGGTTTATGGAGCATTGCAATGACAAGTTTCTGGACCGTTGTGATGAAAAGCAAATGGCACTTTGTGATGACAAGGGTCATGGAACATTTTTCAGACAAAGGCATGGATTATTGTGATGACAATGTTCAGGAGCATTGTGATGAAAACAGCATTGGGAATTCTGATGAAAAAGGCATGCAGCCTTTCGTGACAGGTTTCAAGGAGCATTCTGATGACAAGTGTCAGGGAGCATTGTGATGACAAGTGTACTGAGCATTGTGATGACAAACGTCATGGAGCATTGTGATGAAAAGGGCATGGAATTTTGTGATGACAGGCATCATGGAGCATTGTGATGACAAGTGTTATGGAACATTGGAATCACAAGGGTTTGTAGCATTGTGATTGCAGAGGTCATGGATCATTTTAATTTCAAGGAGCATGGAGCATTGTGATGAAAAGGGCATGAAGCAATGTGATCCCAAGGTTCATGGAGGATTGTGATGACAATGGAAATGGAGTATTGTGATGACAAGCACATAGAGCATTGTAATGACAAGGTCATGTAGCATTCTGCTGACAAAGGCATGGAGCATTGTGATGACAGGTGTCATGGAGCAGTGTGATGACAAGCGTCACGGAGCATTGTGAATACAGGGGTAATGGAGCATTGGGATGACAAGGGCATGGATCATTGTGATGACAATGGTCATGGAGCATTGGGCTGAAAATGTTCATGGAGTATTGTGATGACAGAGTTCATGGAGCATTGTGATGACAGAGGTCATGGAGAATTTTGATTCCATTGTGCTGACAATAGCTAGAAGCATTATGATGATGGGCATGATGCATTGTGATGACAGGGTTCATGGAGCATGGAGATGAACAGGAGCATGGAGCATTGTGATTACAGGGGTCTTGGAGCACTGTGATGACAAGGGCATGGAGCAATTTGAGGAAAAGGCCGTGGAACATTCTGATGACATGTGTCATGGAGATTTGTGATGACAAGGGAATGGAGCATTGTGATTACAGGGGTCTTGGAGCATTGTGATGACAAGTGTCATAGAGCCTTGTGATGACGAGGCAATGGAACATCGTGATGGAAGCGGTAATGGAGCATTGTTATCACAGGGGTAATGGAGCATTGTGATGAGAAGGGCATGGAGCATTGTAATTACAAGGTTTATGGAGCATTACAATGAGAAACATGTGGATCGATGTGATGAAATGTGGGTGGCACATTGTGATGAAAAGGGTCATGGTGCATTTTTCTGACAAAGGCATGGAGCATTGTGATGACAAGGGTCACGGAGCATTGTGATGAAAAGTTCATGGAGCATTGTGGTTACAAAGGACAAAGAGTCTTGTGATGACGCGGGCATGGACCATTGTGATGACAAATGTTATGAAGCATTGTGATGACTGGAGTCACGGAGCATTGTGATGACAGCGGTCATGAAGCATTGTGATGACAGGGGTCAAGAAGCATTGTGATAACAAGGGCATGGATCATTGTGATTACAGGGGTATGGAGCATTCATCTGACAAGTTTCATAGATTATTGTGATGACAGTGGACATGGTGCATTGTGATGACAAGGGCATGGATCATTGTGATGAGAAGGTCATGGAGTATTGTGAAGACAGGTGTCAGGGAGCATTGTGATGATATATGTCATGGTCCATTGTGATGACAATAGCAGGGAGCATTGTGATGCCAAATGTAATGTAGGTTTTTGATGTCAAATATAATGGAGCACTGTGATGACTTGGGCTTGGAGCATTATGATGACAAGGGCCATTGAGAATTTTCAGGACAAGGTCGTGAAGCATTTTGATGACAATGTCCTAGAGCATTGTGATGAGAAAAACACGGAGCCTTGTGATGACAAATCTCATGGCGCATACTGATGAAAATGGACATGGACCAATGTGATTACAGGCGTCCTGGAACATTGTGATGACATGTGCATGGAGCATTGTGAGGAGAAGGCGAAGAGCATTCTGAAGACATGCGTCATTGAGGTTTGTGATGACAGGGGCATGGAGCATTGTGATTACTTGGGTCTTGGAGCATTGTGATGAAAAGGGCATGGATCATTGTGATGAAAACGGCATGGAGCCTTGTCATGACAGGTTTCAAGGAGCATACAGACAACAAGTGTCAAGGAGCATTTTGATGACAAGTGTATTGAGCATTGTGGTGACAAAGGTCATTGAGCATTGTGATGAGAAGACCATGGATAATTGTGATGACAACAGTCATGGGGCATTGTGATGACAAGTGTTTTGGAATATTGTGATCACAAGGGTTTGGAGCATTGTTATGACAGAGGTCATGGAGCATTGTGATTTCATTGTGATGACAATAGCATGAAGCATTATGATGATGGGCATGGTGCACTGTGATGACACGGTTCATGGATCAGTGAGATGAAAAGTGGCATGGAGCATTTTGATTAAACGGGTCTTGGAGCATTGTGATGATAAGGGTCATGGAGCCTTGTGATGACAAGGCCATGGAACATCGTGATGGCAGGGGTCATGGATCATTCTTATGACAGGGGTAATGGAGCATTGTGATGGCATGGGCATGGAGCATTGTGATGAGAAGGCCGTGGAGCATTCTGATGACATGTGTCATGGAGATTTTGACGACAAGTCATGGAGCAATGTGATGAGAACCATCATGGAGCATTGTGATGACAATGACATGGAGCACTGTGATGCCAAGGGTCATGAATATTTGTGATGACAAAGGTCATGGAGCATTTTGATGACAAGGGCGTTGTGCATTGTGATGAGAAGGGTAGGGAGCATTGTGATGACATGGTCATGGAAAATTTGATGAAAAGTGTCATGGAATATTTTGATGACAGGTGTTATGGAACATTTTGATGTCAGGGGTCATCGAACATTGTGATGATAAGTGCATGTAGCATTGTAAGGACAGGAGTCATGGCACATTTTGATGACAGGGATGAAGGAATATTGTGTCGAATAGTGATGTAACATTGTGATATCAGTGGTGTGAGAGCATTTTGATGAGAAGTGCATGTAGCATTGTGATGACAAGTTTCATGGAGCATTGTGATGACATGATTGTGGAGCACTGTGATGACAAGCGCATGGTGCATTGGAATGAAATGTGTCATGGAGCATTATGCTGACGAGCGCATGGAGCATTGTGATGACAAGGGTCATGGAGCATTGTGCTGAGAAAGGCATACAGCATTGTGATAACAAGGGTCAAAGAGCATTGTGATGAAAAGTTCATGTAGCATTGTGGTTAAAAAGGTCACAGAGACTGCTGATGACGAGGGCATGTACCATTGTGATGACAAAGGTCATGAGGCATTGTGATGACTGGAGACATGGAGCATTGTGATAACAAGGGCATTGCGCATTGTGATGACAAGGTCATGGAGCATTGGTCTAATAAGTTTCATGGATTATTGCGATGACAGTTGGAATGACGCTTTGTGATGACAAGGGCATGGAGCATTGTGATGACCAGGTCATGCAGTATTGTGAAGACAGGTGTCAGGGAGCATTGTGATGACATATGTAATGGCCCATTGTGATGACAATGGCATGGAGCATTGTGATGCCAAATGTCATGGAGGATTCTGATGACAAAGTAATGCAGTATTGTGATTTCAATGGCTTGGAGCATTGTGATGACAAGGGTCAGGGAGCATTGTGCTGACAAGTGCATGGAGAATTGTGATGAAAAGTGTCATGGAACATTCTGATGACAAGCTTGTGGAGTATTTTGATGACAATGGCATGGAGCACTGTGATGAAAACGGCATGGGGCATTGTGATGAAAAAGGCATGGAACATTTTCGTGACAGGTTTCAAGGAGTATTCTGACGGTAATTTTCAGGAAGCATTGTAATGACAAGTGTATTTAGAATTGTGATGACAAATGTCATGGAGCATTGTGATGAAAAGGCCATGGAGTATTGTCATGACAGCCATCATGGAGCGTTGTGATGCCAAGTTTTATGGAACATTGTGATCACAATGGTTTGGAGCATTGTGATGACAGAGGTCATGGATCATTTTGATTTCAAGGAGCATGGAGAATTGTGATGACAAGGGCAGGAATCAGTGTGATCCCAAGGTTCATGGAGGATTGTGATGACAATGGTAATGGAGTATTGTGATGACAAGCGCATAGAGCATTGTAATGACAAGGTCATGTAGCCTTTTGCTGACAAAGGCATGGAGCATTGTGATGACAGGCGTCATGGAGCACTGTGATGACAAGCGTCACGGAGCATTGTGAATACAGGGGTCATGGAGCAATGGGATGACAAGGGCATCGTTCAATGTGATGACAAGGGTCATGGAGCATTGGGCTGAAAATGTTCATGGAGTAATGTGATAACAGGGGTCATGGAGCATTGTGATGACTAGAGAATGGAGCATTGTGATGACAAGAGTTCCGGATCATTGTGTTGTCAGCGGTCATGGAGTGTTGTGATGACAGTGGTCATGGAGCATTGTGATGAGTAGGTCGTGGAGCATTGGGCTGAAAATATTCATGGATAATTGTGATGACAGTGGTCATGGAGCATTGTGATGACAAGGGAATGGAGCATAGTGATGACAATGTCCTGGAGCATTGTGATGAAAAGACCCTGGAGACTTGTGATGACAAGTCTCATGGAGCCTTCTGATGAAAAGGGGCCTGGAGCATTGTGATGAGAAGACCATGGATAATTGTCATGATGAGCGTCATGAGGTGTTGAGATGATAAGTGTTATGAAACATTGTGATCACAAGGGTTTGGAGCATTATGATGACAGAGGTCATGGAGAATTTTGATTTCATTGTGATGACAAGAGCCTGCAACATTATGATGATTTGCATGGTGCATTGTGATGACAGGGTTCATGGAGCATTGAGATGAAAAGGGGAATGGAGCATTGTGATTACCGGGGTCTTGGAGCATTGTGATGATAAGGGCATGGAGCATTGTGTTGAGAAGGCCATGGAACTATCTGATGACATGCATAATGGAGTTTTGTGATGAGAAGGGCATGGAGTAATGTGATTACTGGTGTCTTGGTGCATTGTGATGAAAAGGGCATGTATCATTGTGATGAAAAAGGCATGGAGCCTTGTCATGAAATGGTTCAAGAAGCATACTGACGACAATTGTCAGGGAGCATTGTGATGACAAGTGTATTGAGCATTTGATGACAAAGGGCATGGAGCATTGTGATGAAAATGCCATGGAACTTTCTGATGGCACGCGTCATGGAGGTTTGTGATGACAAGGGCATGGAACAATGTGATGAGAGTGTTCATGGAGCATTGTGATGACAATGACATGGAGCACTGTGATGCCAAGGGTCATGGATATTTGTGATGACAAAGTCATGGAGCATTTTGATGACAAGGCCGTTGTGCATTGTGATGAGAAGGCAGGGAGCATTGTGATGACAGGATCATGGAGCAATTTGATGAAAAGTGTCAAGGAACATTTTGATGAGAGGGGTTATGGAACATTGTGATGTCAGGGGTCATCGAACATTGTGATGACAGGGGTGAGGGAGTATTGAGACGAATAGTGATTTAACATTGTGATGTCAGTGGTGAGAGATCATTTTGATGAGAAGTGCATGGAGCATTGTGATGACAATGTTTATGGAGCATTGTGATGAAAAGATTTTGGAGCACTGTGATGACAAGCCCATGGTGCATGGTGGTGACATGTGTCGTGGAGCATTGTGCTGACAAGCACATGGAGCATTGTGATGACGAGGGTCATGGAGCATTGTGCTGAGAAAGGCATAGAGGTTTGTGATGACAAGGGTCAAAGAGCATTGTGATGAAAATTTCATGGAGCATTTTGGTTAAAAATGTCACAGAGACTGTTGATGATGAGGGCATGGACCACTGTGATGACAAAGGTCAAGAAGCACTGTGATGACTGGAGTCACGGAGGATTGTGATGACATGGGTCATGGAGCATTGTAATAACAAGGGCATGGAGCATTGTGATGACAAGTACATGAAGCATTGGTCTAATAATTTTCATGGATTATTGCGAAGAGAGTTGGAATGGCGCATTGTGATGACAAGGGCACGGAGCATTGTGATGACCAGGTCATGCAGCATTGTGAAGAGAGGTGTCAGGGAGCATTGTGATGACATAAGTAATGGCCCATTGTGATGGCAATGGCATGGAGCATTGTGATGCCAAGTGTCATGGAGGATTCTGATGACAAAAGTAATGGAGCATTGTGATAAAAATGGCTTGGAGCATTGTGAAGACAAGGGTCAGGGAGCATTGTGATGACAAGTGTATTGAGAATTGTGATGACAAAGCTCATGGAGCATTGTGATGAAAAGGGCATGGAGTATTGTGATGACAGGCATCATGGAGCGTTGTGATGAGAAGTGTTATGGAACATTGTGATCACAAGGTTTTGGAGCATTGCGATGAGAGAGGTCATGGATTATTTTGATTTCAAGGAGCAGGGAGCATTGTGATGACAAGGGCATGAAGCAATGTGATCCCAAGGTTCATGGAGGATTGTGATGACAATGGTAATGGAGTATTGTGATGACAAGCGCATAGAGCATTGTAATGACAAAGTCATGTAGCATATTGATGACAAAGGCATGGAGCATTGTGATGACAGGTGTCATGGAGCACTATGATGACAAGCTTCACGGAGCATTGTGAATACAGGGGTCATGGAGCATTGGGATGAGAAGGGCATCGAGCATTGTGATGACAAGTGTCATGGAGCATTGTGATGACAAGGGCATGGAGCAATGTGATGAGAGGGTTCATGGAGCATTGTGATGACAATGACATGGAGCATTGTGATGTCAAGGGTCATAGAGTTTTGTGATGACAAATGTCATGGAGCATTTTGATGAAAAGGGTGTGGTGCATTGTGATGAGAATGGCAGGGAGCCTTTTGATGACAGGGTCATGCAGCAATTTGATGAAAAGTGTAATGGAACATTTTGATGACAGGGGTTATAGAACACTGTGATGCCAGGCGTCATGGAGCTTTGGGATGAAAAGGGTCATGGAGCATTTTGATGAAAGTGGTTATGGAACACTGTGATGTCAGTGGTCATGGAACATTGTGCTGATAAGGGGATATAGCATTGTGATGACAGGGGTGATGGAACATTGTGATAACAGGGGTGAGGGAGGATTGTGATGACAAGGGCATGGAGCATTGTGATGACCGTGGCATGGAGCATTTGTCTGACATGTCTCATAGATAATTGTGATGAGAGTGGACATGGTGCATTGTGATGACAAGGGCATGGAGCATTGTGATGACAAGGGCATGGAGTATTGTTAAGAAAGGTGTCAGGAAGCATTGTGATGATATATGTCAAGGTCCATTGCGATGACAATGGCATGGAGCATTGTGATTCCAAATGTAATGGAGGTTTGTGATGACAAATATAATGGAGCATTGTGATGACTAGGGCTTGGAGCATTATGATGACAAGGGCCATTGAGAATTTTCATGACAGTGTCGTGAAGCATTGTGATGACAAGATCCTGGAGCACTGTGATGAGAAAACCATGGAGCCTTGTGATGACAAATCTCATTGAGCATACTGATGAAAAGGGGCATGGAGCATTCTGATTACAGGGGTTTTGGAACATTGTGATAACTAGGGCATGGAGCATTGTGATGACAAGGGCATGGAGCATTGGTCTAATAAGTTTCATGGATTATTGTAATGACAGTGGAATGGTGCATTGTGATGAAAAGGGAATGGAGCATTGTGATGACCAGATCATGCAGTATTGTGAAGAGAGGTGTCAGGGAGCATTGTGATGACATAGGTAATGGCCCTTTGTGATAACAGTGGCATGGAGCATTGTGATTCCAAGTGTCATGTAGGATTCTGATGACAAAGGTAATGGAGCATTGTGATGGCAATGGCTTGGATCATTGTGATTACAAGGGTCAGGGAGCATTGTGCTGACAAGTGCATGGAGAATTGTGATGACAAGGGTCATGGAGCATTCTGATGACAAGCTTGTGGAGTATTTTGATGACAATGGCATGGAGCATTGTGATGAAAATTTCATGGGGCTTTGTGATGAAAAAGGCATGGAGCCTATTTGTGACAGGGTTCAAGGAGCATACTGAAGACAAGTGTCAGTGAGCATTGTGATGACAAGTGTATTGAGAATTGTGATGACAAAGGTCATGGAGCATTGTGATGAAAAGTGCATGGAGTATGGTGATGGCAGGCATCATGGAGCGTTGTGATGACAAGTGTTATGGAACATTGTGATCACAAGGGTTTGGAGCATTGTGATGACAGAGGTCATGGATCATTTTGATTTCAAAGAGCATGGAGCATTGTGATGACAAGGGCATGAAGCAATGTGATCCCAAGGTTCATGGAGGACTGTGATGGCAATGGTAATGGAGTATTGTGATGAGAAGCGCATAGAGCATTGTAATGAAAAGGTCATCTAGTATTTTGATGACAAAGGCATGGAGCACTGTGATGACAGGTGTCATGGAGCACTGTGATGACAAGAGTCACGGAGCATTGTGAATACATTGGTCATGGAGCAATGGGATGACAAGGGCATGGATCACTGTGATGACAAGGGTCATGGAATATTGGGTTGAAAATGTTCATGGAGTATTGTGAATACAGGGGTCATGTAGCATTGTGATGAGTAGGGAATTGAGCATTGTGATGACAAGAGTCCCGGATCATTGTGTTGTCAGGTGTCATGGAGTGTTGTGATGACAGAGGTCATGGAGCATTTTGATGATATTTGTCATGGAGCATTGTGATGAGAATTTCATGGAGCATTGGGCTGAAAATATTCATGGAGTATTGTGATGACAGGTGTCATGGAGCGCTGTGATGACAAGGGAATGGAGCTTGGTGATGACAAGGTCCAGGAGCATTGTGTTGATAAGACCATGAAGACTTGTGATGACCAGTCTCATGGAGCATTCTAATGAAAAGGGGAATTGAGCATTGTGATTCCAGGGGTCTTGGAGTATTGTGATGACAAGGGCATGGAGCATTGTGAGGAGAAAGCCATGGAGCATTCTGATGACATGTGTCATGGAGCTTTTGGATGACAAGTGCATGGAGCATTGTGATTACAGTGGTCTTGGAGCACTGTGATGAAAAGTGCATGGATCATTGTGATGAAAAGGCATGGAGCCTTGTCATGACAGGGTTCAAGGAGCATACTGACGACAAGTGTCAGGGAGCATTGTGATGACAAGTGTATTGAGAATTGTGATGACAAAGGTCAGGGAGCATTGTGATGAGAAGACCATGGATAATTGTGATGATGAGCGTCATAGGGTGTTGTGATGATAAGTGTTATTTAACATTGTGATCACCAAGTTTTGGAGCATTATGATGACAGTGGTCATGGATAATTTTGATTTAATTGTGATGACAATAGCCTGAAGCATTATGATGATGGGCATGGTGTATTTTAATGACAGGCTTCATGGAGCATTGAGATGAAAAGGAGCATGGAATATTGTGATTACAGGGGTCATGGAGCATTGTCATGACAAGGGCATGGAGCATTGTGATGAGAAGGCCATGGGACATTCTGATGGCATGCGTCATGGCGCTTTGTGATGACAAGGGCATGGAGCATTGTGATTACAGTGGTCTTGGAGCATTGTGATGACAAGGGTCATGAAGCCTTGTGATGACAAGGCCGTGGAACATTGTGATGGCAGGGGTCATGGAGCATTGTTATGACAGAGGTAATGGAGCATTGTGATGAGAAGGGCATTGAGCATGGTTCTGAAATGTTTCATGGATTATTGTGATGAGAGTGGGAATGGAGCATTCTGATGACCAGGGCACGAAAAACTGTGATACATGGTTTATGGAGGATTGTAATGACAAGGCATTGAGCATTGTGATGAGAAGGGAATCGAACATTGTGATGACAAGTGTCATGGAGCTTTGTGATGACAAGGGCATGGAGCAATGTGATGAGAGGGTTCATGGAGCCTTGTGATGACAATGACATGGAGCATTGTGATGCAAAGCGTCATGGAGCTTTGTGACAACAAAGGTCATGGAGCATTTTGATGACAAGTGTGTGGTGTATTGTGATGAGAAAGTCAGGGAGCATTTTGATGACAGGGTCATGCAGAAATTTGATGAAAAGTGTAATGGAACATTTTGATGACAGGGGTTATAGAACATTGTGATGCCAGGAGTCATGGAGCTTTGTGATGAAAAGGGTCATGGAGCATTTTGATGACAGTGGTTATGGAACATTGTGATGTCATGGGTCATTGAATTTTGGGCTGATAAGGGGATGTAGCATTGTGATTGCAGGTGTAATTGAACATTGTGATAACAGGGGTGAGGGAGGACTGTGATGAATAGTGATGGAACATTGTGATATCGCATGTGAGAGAGAATTTGGAAGAGAAGTGCATGGAGCATTGTGATTACAAGGTTTATGGAGCATAGCGATGACAAGGTTGTGGATCATTGTGATGAAAATTGCATGGCACATTGTGATGACAAGGGTCATGGAGCATTGTTCTGACAAAGGCATGGAGCATTGTAATGACAAGGGTCACGGAGCATTGTGATGAAAAGTTCATGGAGAATTGTCGTTACAAAGGTCACAGAGCCTTGTGATGATGCGGGCATGGACCGTTGTGATGACAAACTTTATGAAGCATTGTGATGACTGGAGTCACGGAGCTTTGTGATGACAGGGGTCATGGAGCACTGTAATGACAAGTGCATGGAGCATTGTGATGACATGGGTATGCAGCATTGTTCTAACAACTTTCATAGATTATTGTGATGACAGTGGACATGGGGCATTGTGATGACAAGGGCATGGAGCATTGTGATGACAAGGGCATGGAGTATTGTGAAGACAGGTGTCAGGGAGCACTGTGATGACATATGTCATGGTCCATTGCGATGACAATGGCATGGAGCATTGTGATGTCAAATGTAATGGAGGATTGTGATGACAAATATAATGGAGCATTGTGATGACTAGTGCTTGGAGCATTATGATGACAAGCACATTGTGAATTTTCATGACAATGTCCTGGAGCATTGTGATGAGAAGACCATGGAGACTTGTGATGACCAGTCTCATGGAGCATTCTGATGAAAAGGGGCATGGAGCATTGTGATTACAGGGGTCTTGGAGCACTGTGATGGCTAGAGCATGGAGCATTGTGATGAGAAGGACATGGAGCATTCTGATGACATGTGTCATGGAGTTTTGTGATGACAATGGCATGGAGCATTGTGATTACAGGGATCTTGGAGCATTGTGATGAAAACGGCACGGATCATTGTTATGAAAAATGTATGGAGACCTGTCATGACAGGGTTCAAGGAGCATACTGACGACTAGTGTCAGGGAGCATTGTGATGACAAGTGTATTGAGCATTGTGATGACAAAGCTCATGGAGCATTGTGATAAGAAGACCATGGTTAATTGTTATGATGAGCGTCATTGGGTGTTGTGATGATAAGTGTTATGGAACATTGTGATCACAAGGGTTTGGAGCATTATGATGACAGAGGTCATGGAGATTACTGATTTCATTGTGATGACAATAGCCGGAAGCATTATGATGATGGGCATGCTGCATTGTGATGACAGGGTTCATGGAGCATTGACATGAAAAGTGGCATGGATCATTTTGTTTACAGGGGTCTTGGAGCATTGTGATGACAAGGGCATGGAGCATTGTGATGAGAAGGCTATGGAACATTTTGATGACATGCGTCATGGAGCTTTGTGATGACAAGGACATGGAGGATTGTGATTACAAGGGTCTTCAGCATTGTGATGAAAAGTGTCATGGAACCTTGTGATGACTAGGCCGTGGAACATTGTGATGGCAGTGGTCATGGTGCCTTGATATGACAGAGGTAATGGAGCATTGTGATGAGAAGGGCATGGAAATTTGGTCTAAAATGTTTCATGGATTATTGTGATGAGAGTGGGCATAGAGCATTGTGATGACAAGGGTACGGAACACTCTGATGCATGAGTCATGCAGAATTGTAATGACAAGGGCATGGAGCATTGTGATGACAAAGTTCATGAAGCATTGTGATGAGTGGAGTCACGGAGCATTGTGATGACAAGGGCATGGAGCATTGTGATGAGAAGGCCATGGAACATTCTGATGACATGCGTCATGGAGCATTGTGATGACAGGGGAACGGAACACTGTGATACATGGGTCATGGATCATGAAGCTTTGTGATGGCAAGTAATGGATCATTGTGATGACAAGGGCATGGAGCATTGTTATGACAGGGGCATGGAGCATTGGTCTGACAAGTTTCATAGATTATTGTGATGACAGTGGACATGGTGCATTGTGATGACAAGGGCATGGATCATTGTGAAGAGAAGGTCATGGAGTATTTTGAAGACAGGTGTCAGGGAGCATTGTGATGACATAAGCCGTGGTCCATTGCGATGACAATAGTAGGGAGTTTTGTGATGCCAAATGTAATGGAGGGTTGTGATGACAAATATAATGGAGCATTGTGATGACTAGGGCTTGGAGCATTATGATGACAATGGCCATTGAGAATTTTCATGACAACGTCGTGAAGCATTGTGATGACAAGGTCCTGGAGCATTGTGATGAGAAATCCATGGAGCCTTGTGATGACAAGTGTCATGGTGCATACTGATGAAAAGGGGCATGGAGCATTGTGATTACAGGGTTCTTGGCACATTGTGATGACAAGGGCATTGAGCATTGTGAGCAGAAGGCCAAGGAGCATTCTGATGACATGTGTCACTGAGCTTTGTTATGACAAGTGCATGGAGCATTGTGATTTCAGGGGTTTTGGAGCATTGTGATGAAAAGGGCATGGATCATTGTGATGAAAAAGGCATGGAGCCTTGTCATGACAGGTTTCAAGGAGCATACAGAAAACAAGAGTCAGGGAGAATTTGATGACAAGTGTATTGAGCATTGTGATGACAAAGGTCGTGGAACACTGTGATGAGAAGGCCATGGATAATTGTGATGATGAGTGTCATGGGGCATTGTGATGACAAGTGTTATGAATATTGTGATCAAAAGGGTGTGGAGCATTGTTATGACAGAGGTCATGGAGCATTTTGATTTCATTGTGATGACAATAGCGTGAAGCATTATGATGATGGGCATGGTGCATTGTTATGACAGGGTTCATGCATCATTGAGATGAAAAGGGGCATAGAGCATTGTGATAACAGGGTTCTTGGAGCATTGTGATGAGAAGGGTCATTGAGCCTTGTGATGACAAGGCCATGGAATATCGTGATGGCAGGGGTCATGGAGCATTGTTATGACAGGGCTAATGGAGCATTGTGATGGCAAGGGCATGGAGCATTGTGATGAGAAGGCCATGGAGCATTCTGATGACATGTGTCATGGAGCTCTGTGAAGACAAGTGCATGGAGCAATGTGATGAGGGCGTTCATGGAGCATTGTGATGACAATGACATGGAGCATTGTGATGAGAAGGCCATGAAGCATTCTGATGACATGTGTCATGGAGCATTTTGATGACAAGAGCATGGAGCATTGTGATTACAGCGATCTTGGAGCATTGTGATGAAAAGGACATGGATTATTGTCATGAAAAAGGCATGGAGCCTTGTCATGACAGGGTTCAAGGAGCATACTGACGACAAGTGTCAGGGAGCATTGTGATGACAAGTGTATTGAGCATTGTGATGACAAAGATCATGGAACATTGTGATGAGAAGACCATGGATAACTGTGATGATGAGCGTCATGGGGTGTTGTGATGATAATTGTTATGGAACATTGTGATCACAAGGTTTTGTAGCATTATGATGACAGAGGTCATGGAGAATATTGATTTCATTGTCATGACAGTATCCTGAAGCATTATGATGATGGGCATGGTGCATTGTGATGACAGGGTTCATGGAGAATTGAGATGAAAAGGGGCATGGAACATTGTGTTTACCAGGGTCTTGGAGCATTGTGATGACAAGCGCATGGAGCATTGTGATGAGAAGGCCATGGAACATTCTGATGACATGCGTCATGGAGCTCTGTGAGGACAAGGGCATGGAGCATTGTGATTACAGGGGACTTCAGCATTGTGATGACAAATGTCATGGAACCTTGTGATGACTAGGCTGTGGAACATTGTGATGGCAGGGGTCATGGTGCATTGTTATGACAGAGGTAATGGAGCACTGTGATGAGAAGGGCATGGAACATTGGTCTGAAATGTTTCATGGATTATTGTGATGAGAGTGGGCATGGAGCATTGTGATGACAAGGGTACGGAACACTATGATACATGGGTCATGCAGGATTGTAATGACAAGGGCATGGAGCATTGTGATGAGAAAGGCATCGAGCATTGTGATGACAAGTGTCATGGAACTTTGTGATGACAAGGGCATTGAGCAATGTTATGAGAGAGTTCATGGAGCTTTGTGATGACAATGACATGGAGCATTGTGATGCCAAGGGTCATAGAGATATGTGATGACAAGTCATGGAGAATTTTGATGACAAGGGCATGGTGCATTGTGATGAGAAGTGCAGGGAGCATTTTGATGACTGGGTCAGGCAGCAATTTCATGAAAAGTGTAATGGAACATTTTGATGGAAGTGGTTATAGAACATTGTGATGTCAGGGGTCTTGGAGCTTTGGGATGAAAAGGATCATGGAGCATTTTGATGACAGGGGTTATGGAACATTGTGATGTCAGGGGTCATGGAACATTGTGATGAAAAGGGGATGTAGCACTGTGATGACAGGGTCATGTAATATTGTGATGACAAGCGTTATGAATCATTGTGATGACTGGAGTCACGGAGCATTGTGATGACAGAGGTCATGGAGCATTGTGATTACATGTGTCATGGAGCATTGTGATGACAAGGGCATGGAGCAATGTGATGAGAGCGTTCATGGAGCATTGGGATGACAATAAGATGGAGCACTGTGATGCCAAGGGTCATGGATCTTTGTGATGACAATGGTCATGGAGCATTTTGATGGCAAGTGCATTTTGCATTGTGATGAGAAGGGCAGGGAGCATTTTGATGATACGGTCCTGGAGCAATTTGATGAAAAGTGTCATGGAACATTTTGATGACATGTGTTACGGAAAACTGTAATGTCAGGTGTCATGGAGCATTTTGATGAAAAGGATCATGGAGCATTTTGATGACAGGTGTTATGGAACATTATGATATCATGGGTCATCGAATACTGTGATGATAAGTGCATGTAGCACTGTGATGACAGGTG
Organism: Mesoplodon mirus; assembly: GCF_964341445.2. Lineage (NCBI taxonomy): Eukaryota > Metazoa > Chordata > Mammalia > Artiodactyla > Ziphiidae > Mesoplodon > Mesoplodon mirus. The sequence continues at coordinate 704,084 of NW_028295803.1, read as the reverse complement.
TCATGGAACATTGTGATGACGGGTGATGGAGTATTGTGACAAATAGTGATGTAGCATTGTGATATCAGTGGTGAGAGAGCATTTTAATGAGAAGTGCATGGAGCATTGTGATGACAAGTTTTATGGCGCATTGTGATGACAATTTTGTGGAGCACTGTGATGACAAGCGCATGGTGCATTGTGATGACATGTGTCAAGGAGCATTGTGCTGACAAGCGCATGGAGCATTGTGTTGACAAGTGTCATGGAGCATTGTGCTGAGAAAGGCATAGAGCATTTTGATGACAAGGGTCAAAGAGCATTGTGATGAAAAGTTCATGGAGCATTGTGGTTAAAAAGGTCACAGAGACTGTTGATGACGAGGACATGGACAATTGTGATGACAAAGTTCATGAAGCATTGTGATGACTGGAGTCACGGAGCACTGTGATGACAGGGGTCAGGGAGCATTGTGATAACAAGGGCATGGAGCATTGTGATGACAAGGGCATGGAACAGTGGTCTATTAAGTTTTATGGATTATTGTGATGACCGTTGGAATGGCGCTTTGTGATAACCAGGTCATGCAGTATTGTAAGACAGGTGTCAGGGAGCATTGTGATGACATATGTCTTGGCGCATTGTGATGACAATGGCATGGAGCATTGTGATGCCAAATCTCATGGAGCATTCTGATGACAAATGTAATGGAGCATTGTGATGAAAATGGCTTTGAGCATTGTAATGACAATGGTCAGGGAGCATTGTGCTGACAAGTGCATAGAGATTTGTGATGACAAGGGTCATGGAACATTGTGATGGAAAGCTTGTGCAGTATTTTGATGACAATGGCATGGAGCATTGTGATGAAAAATTCATGGGGCATTTTGATGAAAAATGCATGGAGCCTTTTCGTGACAGGGTTCAAGGAGCATTCTGACGACAAGTGTCAGGGAGCATTGTGATGACAAGTGTATTGAGAATTGTGAGTACAAAGGTCAATGAGCATTTTGATGGCAAGGGCTTTGTGCATTGTGATGAGAAGGGCAGGGAGCATTTTGATGACAGGGTCATTGAGCAATTTGATGAAATGTGTCATGGAACATTTTGTTGACAGGTGTTATTGAACATTGTGATGTCAGGGGTCAGGGAGCATTTTGATGAAAAGGATCATGAAGCATTTTGATGACAGATGTTATGGAATATTGTGATGTCAGAGGTCATCGAACATTTGGATGATAAGTGCATGTAGCATTGTGATGATAAGTTCATGGAGCATTTGGCTGAAAATATTCATGGAGTATTGTGATGACAGGGGTCATGGAGCATTTTGATGAGAAAGTCATGGAGCATTAGGCTGAAAATATTCATGGAGTATTTTGATGACAAGGGTCATGGAGTATTCTGATGACAAGCTTGTGGAGTATTTTGATGACAATGGCATGGAGCATTGTGATGAAAAAGGCATGGGGCATTGTGATGACAAGTGTATTGAGAATTGTGATGACAAAGGTCATGGAGCATTGTGATGAAAAGGGCATGGAGTATTGTGATGACAGGCATCATGGAGCCTTGTGAAGACAAGTGTTATGGAACATTGTGATCACAAGGGTTTGGATCATTGTGATGACAGAGGTCATGGATCATTTTAATTTCAAGTAGCATGGAGCATTGTGATGACAAGGGCATGAAACAATGTGATCCCAAGGTTCATGGAGGACTGTGATGACAATGGTAATGGAGTATTGTGATGACAAGCACAAAGAGCATTGCAATGACCAGGTCAGGTAGCATTTTGCTGACAAAGGCATGGATCATTGTGATGACAGGTGTCATGGAACACTGTGATGACAAGCGTCACGGAGCATTGTGAATACAGGGGTCATGGAGCATTGGGATGACAAGGGCATGGATCACTGTGATGACAAGGGTCATGGATAATTGGGCTGAAAATGTTCATGGAGAATTGTGATGACAGGGGTCATGGAGCATTTTGATGAGAAGGTCATGGAGCATTGGGCTGAAAATATTAATGGAGTATTGTGATGACAGGGATCATGGAGCATTTTGATGACAAGTTCCTGGAGCACTTTTATGAGAAGACAATGGAGACTTGTGATGACAAGTCTCATGGATCATTCTGATGAAAAGGGACATGGAGCATTGTGATTACAGGGGTCTTGGAGCATTGTGATGACAAGGGCATGGAGCATTGTAATGAGAACTCCATGGAGCATTCTGATGACATGCGTCATTGAGCTTTTTGATGACAAGTGCATGAAGCATTGCGATTACAGTGGTCTTGGAGCATTGTGATTAAAAGGGCATGGAGCATTGTGATGACAAGTGTCATGGAGCTTTGTGATGACTAGGGCAGTGAGCAATGTGATGAGAGGGTTCATGGAGCATTGTGATGACAAGGGCATGGAGCATTGTGATGAGAGGGGCATGGCGCATTGGTCAAACAATTTTCATAGATTATTGTGATGACAGTGGACATGGTGCATTTTGATGACAAGGGCATGGTGCATTGTGATGACAAGGGCATGGAGTATTGTGAAGACAGGTGTCAGGGAGCATTGTGATGACATATGTCATGGTCCATTGCGATGACAATGGCAGGGAGCATTGTGATGCCAAATGTAATGGAGGATTGTGATGACAAATATAATAGAGCATTGTGATGACTAGGGCTTGGAGCATTATGATGACAAGGGCCATTGACAATTTTCATAACATTGTCGTGAAATATTGTGATGACAATGTCCTGGAGCATTGTGGTGAGAAAACCATGGAGCCTTGTGATGACAGGTCTCATGGAGCATACTGATGAAAAGGGGCATGGAGCATGCTAATTACAGGGGTCTTGGAACATTGTGATAACAAGGGCGTGGCGCATTGTGATCATAAGGGCATGGATCATTGGTCTAATAAGTTTCATGGATTATTGTTATGACATTTGGGATGGTGCATTGTGATGACAAGGGCATGGAGCATTGTGATGACCAGGTCATGCAGTATTGTGAAGAGAGGTGTCAGGGAGCATTGTGATGACATATGTAATGGCCAATTGTGATGACAATGGCATGGAGCATTGGGATGCCAAGTGTCATGGAGGATTCTGATGACAAAGGTAATGGAGCATTGGGATGACAAGCGCATGGATCATTGTGATGGCAAGGGTCATGGAACACTGGGCTGAAAATGTTCATGGAATGTTGTGATGACAGGCGTCATGGAGCATTGTGATGACTATGGAATGGAGCATTGTGAAGACAAGACTCCCGGATCATTGTGTTGTCAGGTGTCATGGAGTGTTGTGATGAGAGTGGTCATGGAGCATTGTGATGATATTGGCCATGGAGCATTGTGATGTGTAGGTCGTGGAGAATTGGGCTGAAAATGTTCATGGAGTATTGTGATGACAAGGGAATGGAGCACTGTGATGACAAGGTCCTGGAGCACGGTGATGTGAAGACCATGTAACCTTGTGATGACAAGTCTCATGGAGCATTCTGATGAAAAGGCGCAGGGAACATTGTGATTACAGGGGTCTTGGAGCACTGTGATGACAAGGGCATGGAACATTATGATGAGAAGGCCATGGAGCATTCTGATGACATGTGTCATGGAGCTATTTGATGACAAGTGCAAGGAGCCTCGTGATCACAGGTGTCTTGGAGCATTGTGATGAAAATGTCATGGATCATTGTGATGAAAAAGGCATGGAGCCTTGTCATGAAAGAGTTCAAGTTGCATACGGAAGGCAATAGTCAGAGAGCATTGTGATGACATGTGTACTGAGCATTGTGATGACAAAAGTCATGGTGCATTGTGATGAGAAGACCATTGATAATTGTGATGACGAGCGTCATGGGGCATTGTGATGACAAGTGTTATGGAACGTTGTGATCACAAGGGTTTGCAGCATTGTGATGACAGAGGTCATGGAGCATTTTGATTTCATTGTGATGACAATAGCATGAAGCATTATGATGATGGGCATGGTGCATTGTGATGACAGCGTTCATGGAGCATTGTGATGAAAAGTGGCATGGAGCATTGAACTAACATATTTCATGGATTATTGTGATAAGAGTGGGCATGGCACCTTGTGATGACAAGGGCATGGAGCACTGTGATGACAAGGTCATGGATTTTTGTGAATAAAGGTGTCAGGGAGCATTGTGATGAAATATGTCATGTTCCAGTTTGATGACAATATCATGGAGCATTGTGATGCCAAGTGTCATGGAGGATTGCTGTGAAAAAGTAAAGCAGCATTGTGATGACAAGAGCATGAGGCACTGTGATACCAAGGGCCATTGATAATTATAATGTCCAGGTCGTGAAACATTGTGATGAAAAGCGCATGGAGCTTCCAATGACAGGGGTCATGGAGCATTGTGATGACAAGTGCATGGAGTATTGTGATGACAAGAGCATATAATATTTTGATATGAAGTGCCATGGAGCATTGTAATGACAAGGACGTGGAGAATTGTGAGGACAAGGGACATTGAGCTTTGAGATGACATGGCATGGAGCATGGTGATGGCAAAACCGTGGAGCATTGTGATGAGAAGACCTTGGGAAATTGTGGTGTCGAGCACCATGGAGCACTGTAATGACCAGGGGCATGAAGCATTGTGATGACAGGTGTCAGGGATCATTGTGATGACAGGTGTCATGGAACAATGTGATGACAAGGGCATGGAGCATTGTGATGACAAGTGCATGGAGCATTGTGATGACAAGTGCATGGAGCATTGCAATGTGAAGTGCATGGATAATTGTGATGACAAGAGCATGTAACATTTTGATGAGAAGTGTCTTGTAGCATTGTGATGACAAGGGACATGGAGCATTGTGATAACCAGGGCATGGATCATTGTGATGACATGGGTCATGGAGCATTATTATGACAAGGGACATGGTGCATTCTGACATAAGATATCACTTATGAAGGGAATGTAAACATGGCTACATATTAACTAAATAAGGGAAGAGAACAGAGTCTCAGATTTAGAAAACACTCTAACGCTTGCTTAAGGGGAAAGAGATGTGGGGAGATGCACAAAACAAAAGTTTGATATTAGCACAGGTACCGTTCCATAATCCAAAAACAGAAGAGACAAGCCCTACACTTTCCTCAGTGAACAGAACTCAACATTCTTATTCCCCGCAGAGAAATATATCTGATTAGTAAGTACTTTAAAACATATGTATTGATATGTCTCCATAAGGGAACTAAGTGTGTCTAGAACCACATAAACATGGAAGTGAGAATCAGCTCAAACCCACTATAAAAATGAATTTCAAAACAATACATACAAACAGTAAGATTCTTACACAATACCTTCAGGGGTTCTGATGAAACCTGGAATGACCCTATCTACAATGAAAGCTGGATGTGGCATAAGGCTGGTCACTTGGGACTGAGAGGACTGGTGAGATTGGGTGAAAAAATGCAGACCCTGTAAAGCAATAATGCCTGCCAGGCATTCCATGTTTCCCAACTCTCCAAGTAGAAGGGAATATCACTATAGTTATAACATGTATGGGAACCTAGAGAATGGAAACCATCTGATGGTGAAAGGTTTCTAAAACTCTACTACTTTTTTCTCTCCTTGTGCTCCAGTTTGACATTCCAACTGCTTTACTATCAATCTCCCAACCTGGAGAGTCAGCCCCTATAACCTCCTGGTTCGCACAGTTGGCAAATTGTGCAGAGGACATAAGGGAAGAGAGAGAACCAATGAGAGAGTAGCTGTAGGCATTTGGACGGCCACATTTCACTCTAATTTCCCGTCACGAAGAGGAATTAACCAAAGACTCAGCCTGCCCCGCCCAGAACCAGTATAGGTCCAGAAGCAAAACGGTGGATTTGCGGTCAGCTCACAAAAACGCGAGTTGAAAAATGGAGCTCAGGGCCACAGCAATTCACTAACCTGCAGAGTTCTAAAGGACTACTCTCTTCCAAAAATCTGTTGAGGGAAAGCCACGAGGCGGAAGTAAAAATGAGGAAGAATAGCATGAAACAGATTTCAAGAGGTACATTGGAATCGCCTTTAAACACAGGAAAAGCATCACAACTTCGAAAATTATGGAAATGGCCATAAAGGGCATATGTGTTTTCATGTGAATATAATCAGAAGAAAACGCATAGGCCCTTTTCGGCCAAGCAAGCAAGCGGGCAATGCAAATCTGCACTACAAAGAAGTATCACTTCCCACCAGTCAAAAGGGACATCCACAAAATGTGTAAAAACCAGAAAGGCAAGACAGGCCCTGGAGAACAAGGAGCCTTGTTATGCTGATGGGCGGGATGTAAATTGTCAACGGCCTCTCTGGAGGAGTGCATTGTGTTCCCTAAAACAAGTAAACAACAGAGCTACAGAGCAAAGGGCACTTCCAGTCTAGGGAATATACCATGGGAAAACTGAAAATCAATAAGACAGATCCACAACAAAATTCAGGGCTGCACTGCTTACAAAAACTTCAACTTGGGTACACCTTAAATATCCCAGGAAAGACAAAAATGGTTCAAGAAATTGTGGTACTTACCTATGATTGAATATCCCTCAGCCATCAAATCAATGTCATAAGGCCAGTAGCAGCAAAATGAGTGGATTCAAGTACGATAATTCTAACGGAAATAAGTCACACAGAAAAAGAAACTTATCATAAGATATCAATGATGAAGATCCTGTAAACATGGCTACACATGAACTGAGTTAGGAAAGAGAAGGGAGTCTCACATTTAGAAAACACCCTTATGCCTTCTTAAGGGGGAAGGAGAGGAGGGGTGATGCATAAAACCAGAGTTTGATACTACTACAGGTACAGTTCCAAAAACCAAATACAGAATAGACAAGCCCTACAACTTCCTCAGTGAAAGGGACTCAAAACTCCATATTCAACGCAGAGTAATATATCTTACTACTAAGAATCTTAAAAGCTATGTATTGTTATGTCTCCGTAAGGGAATCAAGTGTGTCTAGACTGGCATAAACATGACAGTGAGAATCAGCTCAAACCCACTATAAAAAGGAATTTCAAAAACAAACAAAAAACAAACAGGGAAATTCCTTACAGTTCCTTCAGGGTCTCTGATGATACCTGGAATGACCCTATCTACATTGACAGCTGGATGTGGCATAAGGCTGGACACTTGGGACTGAAAGGATTGGTGAGATTGGGTGAGCAAATGCAGACCCTTTAAAGCAATAATGAGTGGCACATATTCCATGGGTCCCAACTCTCCAGGTTGAAGGGGATATTACTATAGCTCTAACATGTACGAAAAACCTAGAGAATGGACACACAGTGAATACAAAAGGTCTCTAAAACTCAACTAATAGTCCCTCTCCTTGTGTTCCAGTTTGATTTTCCAAATGCTTTACTATCAATCTGCCAACTTGGAGAGACAGCCCCTTTAACCTCCTGGTTCTCACAGTTGGCCAATTTGGCAGAGGATGAAAGGGAAGAGGGAGAACCAATGAGAGAGTAGCTGTTAGGCATTTGGCCGGGCACACGTCACTCTAATTCTCCGGCCGGAAAAAGAATTAACCGATGTCTCAGCCACCCACCGGACACCAGTATAGTTCCAGAACCAAAATTTCGACTTGCATTCAGCTCACAAAAAACGAGATGAAAAATGAAGCTGAGTGGCACAGCAATTCACCAACTGGCAGAGTAGTAAAGGACAATTCTAGTCCAAAAATCTGTTGAGGGAAGGCAACGAGGCGGACTTGAAAACGAGGCAGAATAGCAGGAAACAGATTTCAAGTGGTACGTAGGAATCGCCTTTAAAGCACAGGAAGAGGGGCACAACTTCGACTATGATGCACTTGGCCAAAAAGGGCGTATGTGTTTTCGCCTGAATATATTCAGGAGAAAACGCATACGCCCTTTTTGGCCAAGCAAGCAAGCGGGAAATGCAAATCTGCACTACAAAGAAGTATCAATTCCCACCAGTCAAAAGGGACATCCACAAAATAGATAATAACCAGAAAGGCAAGACAGGCCCTGGAGAACAGGGAGCCTTGTTATGCTGATGGGTGGGATGTAAATTGACAAGTGCCTCTCTGGAGGAGTGCATTGTGACCCCTGAAACAAATAAACAACCGAGCTACAGAGCCAAGGGCACTTCCAGTCTAGGGAATATACCTTGGGAAAACTGAAAATCAATATGACAGAGCCACCCCAAAATGTAGGGCTGCACTGCTTACAAGAACCTCAACTTGGGTACACCTTAAATATCCCAGGAAAGATAAAAATGGTTCAAAAAATTGTGTTACTTACACAGGATGGAATATCCCTCAGCCATGAAATCAATGTCATAAGACCAGTAGCAGCAAAATGAGTGGATTCAGGTACGATGATTCTAACTGAAATAAGTCACACAGAAAAAGAAACTTATCATAAGATATCACTTATGAAGATCCTGTAAACATGGCTACACATGAACTGAGTTAGGAAAGAGAACAGAGTCTCACATTTAGAAAACACTCTTATGCCTGCTTAAGGGGGAAGGAGAGGTGGGGTGATGCATAAAAGCAGAGTTTGATATAAGCACATGTACCGTTCCAAAAACCACCTATGGAATAGACAAGACCTACACCTTCCTCTGTGAAAGGGACTCAAAACCCCAAATTTCCCGCAGAGGAATATATCTGACTATTAAGAATCTTAAAAGTTTTGTACTGATATGTCTCCGTAAGGGAATCAAGTGTGTCTAGACTGGCATAAACATGGCAGCGAGAATCAGCTCAAACCCACTATAAAATGTATTTTGAAAACCAAAAAAAAGGTAAATTCTTTACAATTCCTTCAGGTTCTCTGATGAAACCTGTAATGACCCTATCTACAACGACAGCTAGGAGTTGCATAAGGCTGGACACATGGGACTGAGAGGATTGGTGAGATTGTGTGAGCAAATGCAGACCCTTTAAAGCAATAATGCATGGCACACATTCCATGGGTCCCATGTCTCCAGGTTGAAGGGAATATTACTATAGCTATAAAATGTACGGGAAACCTAGAGAATGGACACACTCTGAATATGAAAGGTCGCTAAAACTCAACTAATATTCCCTCTCTTGGTGCTCCGGTTTGAAATTCCAACTTCTTTACTATCAATCTCCCAACTTGGAGAGACAGCACCTTTAACCTCCTGTTTCTCACAGGTTGCCAATATGGCAGAGGATGAAAGGGAAGAGGGAGAACCAATGAGAGAGTAGCTTTTAGGCATTTGGACGGGCACATGTCAGTCTTATTTCCCGGTAGGGAAGAAGAATTAACCAAAGTCTCAGCCACCCACCGGAAACGAGTATATGTCCTCTACCAAAATTTTGGACTTGCGTTCAGCTCACAATAAATGAGTTAAAAAATGGAGCTCAGAGGCACAGCTCTTCACAAACTGGCAGAGTAATAAAGGACAACTATCATCCAAAAATCTCTTGAGGGAAGGCAATGAGGCGGACTTGAACGTGAGGCAGAATATCAGAAAACAGATTTCAACAGGTACGTTGGAATCGCTTTTAAAGCACAGGAAGAGGGGCACATCTTCGACAATGATGCACTTGGCCAAAAAGGGCGTATGCGTTTTCTCCTGAATATATTCAGGAGAAAACGCATACGCACTTTTTGGCCAAGCAAGCAAGCGGGCAATGCATATCTGCACTCCAAAGAAGTATCACTTCTCACCAGTCAAAAGGCACATCCACAAAATGGATAAAAACCAGAAAGGCAAGACAGGCCCTGGAGAACAGGGAGCCTTTTTATGCTGATGGGCGGGATGTAAACTGCCAACTGCCTCTCTGGAGGAGTGCAATGTTTTCCCTAAAACAAATAAACAACAGAGCTACAGATCCAAGGGCACTTCTAGTCTATGGAATATACCTTGGGAAAACTGAAAATCAATAAGACAGAGCCACCCCAATATTTAGGGCTGCACTGCTTACAAGAACCTCAACGTTGGTACACCTTAAATATACCAGGAAAGATAAAAATGTTTCAAAAAATATTGGTATTTACATACGATGGAATGTCCCTCAGCCATGAAATCAATGTCATAAGACCAGTAGCAACAAAATGAGTGGATTCAGGTACGATGATTCTAAGTGAAATAAGTCACACAGAAAACGAAACTTATCATAAGATATCACTTATGAAGATCCTGTAAACATGGCTACACATGAACTGAGTTAGGAAAGCGAACAGAGTCTCACATTTAGAAAACACTCTTATGCCTGCTTAATGGGGAAGGAGATGTGGGGTGATGCATAAAACCAGAGTTTGATATAAACGCAGGTACCGTTCCAAAAACCAACTATGGAATAGACAAGACCTACATCTTCCTCAGTGAAAGGGACTCAAAACCCCATATTTCCCGCAGAGGAATATATCTGACTAGTAAGAATCTTAAAACCTATGTATTGATATGTCTCCATAAGGGAATCAAGTGTGTCTAGGCTGGCATAAACATGGCAGCGAGAATCATTCAAACCCACTATAAAAAGAAATTTTAAAACCAAAAAAAAAAAGGTAAATTCTTTACAATTACTTCAGGGTCTCTGGTGAAACCTGGAATGACCCTATCTACAACGACCGCTGGAGGTGGCATAAGGTTGGACACATGGGACTGAGAGGATTGGTGAGATTGTGTGAGCAAATGCAGACCCTTTAAAGCAATAATGCATGGCACACATTCCATGAGTCCCAACTCTCCAGGTTGAAGGGAATATTACTACAGCTATATCATGTATGGGAAACCTAGAGAATGGACACACTGCGAATACGAAAGGTCTCTAAAACTCAATGAATAGACCTTCTCGTGGTGCTACGCTTTGACTTTCCAACTGCTTTACTATCAATCTCCCAGCTTGAAGAGACAGCTCTTTAACCTCCTGGTTCGCACATGTTGCCAATTTCGTAGAGGATGAAAGGGAAGAGGGAGAACCAATGAAAGAGTAGCTGTTAGGCATTTGGACGGGCACTTATCACTCTTATTTCCCGGGAGGAAGAAGAATTAACTAAAGTCTCAGCCACCCACCAGGAACCAGTATAAGTCCTGAACCAAAATATTGGACTTGTGTTCAGCTCACAAAAAACGAGTTAAATAATTGAGCTCAGGTCACAGCATTTCACACACAGGCAGAGTAAAAAAGGACAACTATCGTCCAAAAATCTGTTGAGGGAAGGCAACGAGGTGGACTTGAAAGCGAGGCAGAATTGCAGGAAACAGATTTCAAGAGGTATGTTGAAATCGCCTTTAAAGCACAGGAAGAGGGGCACAACTTCGACAATGATGCACTTGGCCAAAAAGGGTGTATGCGTTTTCTCCAGAATATATTCAGGAGAAAACGCATACGCCCTTTTTGGCCAAGCAAGCAAGCGGGCAATGCAAATCTGCACTACAAAGAAGTATCACTTCCCACCGGTCAAAAGGGACATCCACAAATGTGTAAAAACCAGAAAGGCAAGAGAGGCCCTGCAGAACTGGGAGCCTTGTTATTCTGATGGGCGGGATGTAAACTGCCAACTGCCTCTCTGGAGGAGTGCAATGTTTTCCCTAAAACAAATAAACAACAGTGCTACAGATCCAAGGGCACTTCTAGTCTAGGGAATATACATTGGGAAAACTGAAAATCAATAAGACAGAGCCACCCCAATATTTAGGGCTGCACTGCTTACAAGAACCTCAACTTGGGTACACTTTAAATATCCCAGGAAAGTTAAAAATGGTTCAAAAAATTGTGGTATTTACGTACGATGGATATCCCTCAGCCATGAAATCAATGTCATAAGACCAGTAGCAGCAAAATGAGTGGATTCAGGTATGATGATTCTAAGTGAAATAAGTCACACAGAAAAAGAAACTTATCATAAGATATCACTTATGTAGGTCCTGTAAACATGGCTACACATGAACTGAGTTAGGAAACAGAATAGAGTCTCACATTTAGAAAACACTCTTATGCCTGCTTAATGGGGAAGGAGAGGTGAGGTGATGCATAAAACCAGAGTTTGATATAAGCACTGGTACTGTTCCAAAAACCAACTATGGAATAGACAAGACATACACCTTCCTCAGTGAAAGGCACTCAAAACCCCATATTTCCCACAGAGGAATATATCTGACTAGTAAGAATCTTAAAACCTATGTATTGATATGTCTCCGTAAGGGAATCAAGTGTGTCTAGGCTGGCATAAACATGGCAGCGAGAATCATTAAAACCCACTATAAAAAGAGATTTGAAAAACAAAAAAAAAGGTAAATTCTTTACAATTACTTCAGGGTCTCTATGAAACTTGGAATGACCCTATCTACAACGACAGCTGGATGTGGCATAAGGCTGGACACATGGGACTGAGAGGATTAGTGAGTTTTGGTGAGCAAATGCAGACCCTTTAAAGCAATAATGCATGGCACCCATTCCATGGGTCCCAACTCTCCAGGTTGAAGGGAATATTACTACAGCTATAATATATACGGGAAACCTAGAGAATGGACACACTGTGAATACGAAAAGTCTCTAATACTCAACGAATAGACCCTCTCGTGCTGCTACGCTTTGACTTTCCAAATGCTTTACTATCGCCCAGCTTGAAGAGAGAGCACCATTAACCTCCAGGTTCGCACAGGTTGTCAATTAGGCAGAGGATGAAAGGGAAGAGGGAGAACCAATGAAAGAGTAGCTGTTAGGCATTTGGACGGGCCCATGTCAGTCTTATTTCCCGGGAGGAAGAAGAATTAACTAATGTCTCAGCCACCCACCGGGAACCAGTATAGGTCCTGAACCAAAATATTGGACTTGCGTTCAGCTCACAAAGAACTAGTTCAATAATTGAGCTCAGGGGCACAGCAATTCACAAACAGGCAGAGTAATAAAGGACAACTCTCGTCCAAAAATCTGTTGAGAGAAGGCAACGAGGCGGACTTGAAAGTGAGGCAGTATAGAAGGAGACAGATTACAAGAGGTATGTTGGAATCGCCTTTAAAGCACGGGAAGAGGGGCACAACTTCGACAATGATGCACTTGGCCAAAAAGGGCGTATGCGTTTTCTCCTGAATATATTCAGGAGAAAACACATACGCCCATTTTGGCCAAGCAAGCAAACGGGCAATGCAAATCTGCACTACAAAGAAGTATCACTTCCCACTGGTCAAAAGGGACATCTGCAAAATGTGTAAAAACCAGAAAGGCAAGACAGGCCCTGGAGAACAGGGAGCCTTGTTATGCTGATGGGCGGGATGTAAATTGCGAACTGCCTCTCTGGAGGAGTGCATTGTGTTCCCTAAAACAAGTAAACAATAGAGCTACAGAGCCAAGGGCACTTCCAGTCTAGGAAATATACCTTGAGAAAACTGAAAATCAATAAGACAGAGCCACCCCCAAATTTAGGCCTGCACTGCTTACAAGAACCTCAACTTGGGTATACCTTAAATATCCCAGGAAAGACAAAAATGGTTCAAGAAATTGTAGTACTTACGTACGATGGAATATCCCTCAGCCATGAAATCAATTTCATAAGGCCAGTAGCAGCAAAATGAGTGGATTCAGGTACGATGATTCTAAGTGAAATAAGTCACACAGATAAAGAAACTTATCATAAGATATCACTTAGGAAGGTCCTTTAAACATGGCCACACATTAACTGAGTTAGGAAAGATATCAGAGTAACGAATCTTATCATAAGATATCACTCATAGCGGGAATGTATACATGGCTACACATGAACTGAATTACAAACACAACGGAGTCACACATTTAGAAAACGAGCTTCTGCCTGCTTAAGGGGAAAGGCGACGTGGGGTGATGCATAAAAGCACAGTTTTAAATTAGCACAGATACCGTTACATAAACCAAGTATGTAATAGACAACACCTACTCCCGCCACAATGAACTGGACTCAACAACGTCTACTCATTGCAGAGGAATATGTTTGACTCTCAGTATTTTAAAACATATATATTCCCATGTCTCCATAAAGGAATCATATGTGTGTATAACGGCATGAACAGAGCACTGAAATTCAGTTAAACCCACTTATAAAAATAAATTTCAAAAGCAAAATGCCAAAACAGCGAAACAGTGAGAAAGTCTTAAAAATTACGTTCAGGGCCTGTGATGCAACCTGGATTGACCACATTTACACCCACAGCTGGAAGAGACATAAGACTGGACACTTGGGGCTAACAAGATTGCTGAGGTTGTGTGAGCAAAAGAACACCACTTAGAGCAATACTGTGTGCTACCCATTCTAGTGGTCCCAACTCTCCAGGTTTAAGGGAATCTTCCTACAGTTAAAACATGCATGGGAAACCCAGTGGATGGTACACTGTGTAATTGGGAAAGTTTTCTAAAAGGTACCTCATTTTTCCTTTTGTCGTGCTCGGCTTCGCCATTCCATCTGCATTACTCAAAATCTCCCCACTTGGAGTGTCAGAGCCTTTACCCTCCCGTTATGCACAGTTTGCAAATTGTGCAGAGGATGAAAAGGAAGAGGGGGAATAAATGAGAGATTAGTTGTAGGTGTTTGAATGGGCATATGTCACTCTAGTTTCCCACCCGGAAGAGGAATTAACCAAAGGTTCAGCCTGAAGCCCCGGAACCAGATGAGGGCCTAAAGACATCCTGCGGTATTGCAGCCAGCTCACAAATAGGCGAGTTGAAAAATGGAAATCAGGGGCACAGCAATTCAAAACTTGCAGAGATATAAAGGACAACTATCATCCAGATATATATTGAGGTAAGACAGTGAAGATGATTTGAATGCAAGGCAGAATTGAAGGAAACAGATTTCAAGAGGTAGATTGGAGTCGTCTTTAAAGCACATGAAAAGCGACAGAACTTCGACCATGTTGCCCTTGGCTGAAAAGGGAGTATGTGTATTTTCTTGAATATATTCGGGAAAAAAATGCATACGCCCATTTTTGGCTAAGCAAGCCATCAGGCATTGCCAATCCACACTACAGAGAAGTGTCCCTTACCTCCAGTCAAAAGGGCCATCCGCAAATAGTGTAAAAACCACAAATGCAGGACAGGCCATGGAGAAAAGGGTGCCTGGTTACGCCAATGGACAGGATGTAAATTGCCAACAGCCTCTCTGGAGAACTGTATGTTGTTTTCTAAAACAGAGCTACAGAGCATAACACACTTCCACTCATGGGCGTGTATTTTGGAAAACTAAAAATCCACAACACAGAGCCAGCCCAACTTTAGGGCTGCTCTGTTTACAAGAACCTCGACTTCGGTACACTTTACATATCCCAGGAAAGGAAAAGAAGAAAATGGATTTAGATGTTGTGGTACTTATATACAATGGAATGTCACTCAGACATAAAATCAATGTCATAAGGCCAATAGCAGCTTAATGAGTGGCTTTAGGTACGATGATGCTAAGTGAAATGAGCCACAAAGAAAATGAAACATATTGTAATATATCACTTATAGAGGGAATGTAAACATGGCTACACATGAACTGAATTTCAAAAGAGAACAGAGTTACACATTTAGAAAATACACTTATGCCTCCTTAAGGGGAAAGGTGACGTGGGGTGATGTGTAAAAGCAGAGTGTGAAATTAGCACAGATCCCATTCCATATACCAAATATGTAATAGACAAGACCTACTCCTTTCTCAATGAACTGGACACAAAACACCCTATTCACTGAAGAGGAATATATCTGAATGGTAATAACCTTGAAACCTATGTATTTATATATCTCCATAATGGAATCAAGTGTATGTAGATTGGCATAAACACAGATCAATGGAACAGGACAGAAAGCCCAGAGATAAACCTACATACCTATGGCTATCTCATCTATGACAAAGGAGCTAAGGATATACAATGGAGAAAAGACAGTCTCTTCAGTAATTGGTGCTGGAAAAACTGGACCCCTACACATAAAGGAATAAAATTAGAACACTCCATAACACCATACACAAAAATAAACTCTAAATTGATTAGAGATCTAAATATAAGACCAGACACTATAAAACACTTAGAGGAAACCATAGGCAGAACACTCTATGACATAAATCACAGCAAGATCCTTTTGGACCCACCTCCTAGAGAAATGGAAATAAAAACAGAAATCAACAAATGGGACCTAATGAAACTTAAAAGCTTTTACACAGTATAGGAAAACATAAACAAGATGCAAAAACAACCCTCAGAATGGGAGAAAATATTTTCAAATGAAGCAATTGACAAAGGATTAATCTCCTAACTTTACAAGCACCTCATGTAGCTCAATATCACAAAAAAAAACAACCCAATCCAAAAACGGGCAGAAGACCTAAATAGACATTTCTCCAAAGAAGATATACAGATTACCAAGAAACACATGAAAGGATGTTGAACATCACTAATCATTAGAGAAATGCAAATCAAAACTACCCTGAGGTATCACCTCACAGCAGTCAGAGTGGCAATCATCAAAAAAATCTACAAAACAATAAACGCTGGAGAGGCCTTTATTGGAGAAAAGGGAACACACTTGCACTGTGGGTGGGAATGTAAATTGATATGGGCACTAGGGAGAACAGTACGGAGGTTCCTTTAAATAACTAACAATAGAAGTACCATATGACACAGCAATCCAACTACTGGGCATTTGCCTTGTGAAAACCATAATTCAAAAAGAGTTATGTACAAAAATGTTCATTGCAGCTCTATTTGCAATAGCCAGGACATGGAAGCAACCTAAGTGTCCATCGACAGATGAATGGATAAAGAAGATCTGGTGGGAGGGAGACACAAAAGGGAGGGGATATGGAAACATATGTATATGTATAACTGATTAAATTTGTTATAAGGCAAAAAATTAAAAAAAAAATCAGAGTAAGACAGAAATTATAAGAATGTATAGTGTTTAAAATAAACAGATCAAAAGCAAAAAAAATAATAATAAATTGATTAAAATAAAATTAAAAAATAAAAAAAACAAAAAACAAAAAAAAACAAACAAAAAAAAGAAGATCTGGCACATATATACAATGGAATATTACTCAGCCATAAAAAGATGCAAAACTGAGTTATTTGTACTGAGGTGGATGGACTTAGAATCTGTCCTACACAGTGAAGTAAGTCAGAAAGGGAAAAACAAATACTGTATGTTAATAGAGATATATGGAACCGAATGAAGAAAAAAAAAAAGATTTTGAAGAACCTAGTGGCAGGACAGGATTAAGGACACAGACATAGAGAAAGGACTTGAGGACACCGGAAGGGGAATGGGTAAGCTGGGACGAAGTGAAAGAGTGGCATGGACATAAATACATTACCAAATGTAACACCGATAGCTACTGGGAAGCAGCCACATAGAACAGGGAGATCAGCTCAGTGCTTTGTGACCACATAAAGAGGTGGGATATGGAGTGTGGGAGGGAGATGCAAGAGGGAGGGGATCTGGTGATATTTGTATATGTATAGCTGATTCACTTTGTTATACAGCAGAAATGAACACTCCATTGTAAATCAATTATACTCCAATAAACGTGTAAAAGGAAAAAAAAAAAAAAAGAAAGAAGGCCCAGGGATAAACCTACACACCTATGGTCAACTAATCTATGACAAAGGAAGCAAGACTATACAATGGAGATAAGACAGTCTCTTCAATCATTGGTGCTGGGAAATATGGACAGCTACATGTAAAAGAATGAAATTAGAACACTCCCCAACACCATAAATAAAAATATATTCAAAATGGATTAGAGACCTTAATGTAAGACCGGACAGTATAAAACTCTGAGAGGAAAACTTACGAAGGATACTCTGACGTAAATCACAGCAAGATCTTTTTTGATCCACCTCCTATAGTAATGAAGTAAAAAAGAAATCTATACAGATGGGACCTAATGAAACTTAAAAGCTTTTGCAAAGCAAAGGAAACTACAAACAAGATGAAAAGACAACCCTCAGAATGGCAGAGAATATTTGCAAACGAATCAATGGACAAATGATTAATCTCCAATATATATAAACAGCTCATGCAGCTCAATATTAATAAAACAAACAACCCAATACAAAAATGGAAGAAGATCTAAATAGATATTTCTTCCAAGAAGACATAGAGATGGCCAGTACGCACATGAAAATCTGCTCAACATCACTAATTATTAGAGAAATGGAAATCGAAACTACAATGAGGAATCACGTCACATCATCAGAAAATCTACAAACAACAAATGCTGGAGAGGGTGTGGAGAAAAGGAACCTTCTTCCACTATTGTTGGGAAAGTAAATCGATACAGTCTCTATGGAGAACAGTATGGAGGTTCCTTAAAAAACTAAAAATAGAATTACCATATAATCCAGCAATCCCACTACTGGGCATATACCCAGAGAAAACCATAAATCAAAAAGATACATTCACCACAATGTTCATTGCAGCACTATTTACAATAGCCAGGTAATGAAAGCAACCTAAGTGCCCACAGACAGACGAATGGATAAAGATATGGTACATATATACAATGGAATGTTACTCAGCCATACATAGGAATGAAATTGGGTCATTTGTAGAGACCTTGATGGATCTAGAGACTGTCATACAGAGTGAAGTAAGTCAGAAAGAGAAAAACAAATATTGCATATTAATGCATATATGTGGAACCTAGAAAAATGACACAGATGAACCGGTTTGCAGGGCAGAGATAGAGACACAGATGTAGAGAACAAACATATGGACACCAAGGGGGGAACACCATGTGAGGGTGGTGGTGGGATGAATTGGGAGACTGGGATTCACATGTGCACACTTATATGTATAAAATAGATATCCAATAAGAACCTGCTGTATAAAAGAAATAAATAAATTTTTAAAAATTAAAAATAAATAAATAACACTTAATAAAATAAAACAGAAAAAAAAGTTTTTCCCTTCACATAGACGTCTTTATATTAATGCATTATTTCCATGTTTATATCTCCAAATTTAAAAAAAAAAGAGGAATAAATAAAATCTAACTTGAAACAAAAAGAAAAAAAGAAAAAAAAAAACAGAACCCACCAGTTATACAGAGGAAAATCGTATCAGGGCACTTGCTCCAGTGGTAAAAAATTCTTAAGTTGGTCAGAGGTGGGAAATCATCTCCCATGCAGTCAGCAGCGCTCCCCCCCACAAGGAGCATCCTCACTGCAAAGCTGGGGGACTGTGTCGAGTCGTCTGTGAGTAAATGTGAGCTGAGCCCCAGTCCTGCTGCAGCTGAACTCTTCCCACCCTTTCCAGGTAAAACACCTGAATATGTACAAGCACTTGCAAGCCTAGAGGAAGGGCTGTGGAGCCACACCAGCGACAGCACGCAGGCCGACTTGGTGCCTGCAGGCCAGTCAGGATGGTCCTGGACCCAGATGCCCTTCTGGAAGCTTTCCATTCCCCTGCCTGAGATACCCCTCCTGCCACGGCCCACACTGCTTTTTTACTTCCTCACCTCTGCCTGAGGAGAAAATCCAGTGGCAGGTATGGATGACACATCCTCTTCTTTAGCAGGTGGCAGCCTAGCAACTCCTGCGAAATGTCCAGCAGAACCCCACTCACACTGGGCCACCCACAAAGCCACGGCCCCTCACTCCCTCCCACCAACCCAACCCCGACACTGCTGACGGGGCAGAGAATATGGCGTCAGGCACAGCTACAGGGGCTCTTGCTGACTGGAGAGGTGTTTATATTGACCTCAACACAGGCACACCTGGGGAGGGTTGGCAGGCAGTGTCACGCTGCCCAAATCAGCCAATCCGCACCCCTCAGGGACTCACAGTAGCAGAAAATGAACCTTGCTAAACGGGCCAGGCCCAAGGAACAGGTGTTGGCCTTAGAGTCAGGCTAGACAAGGGGCTGCAGCTGCGGCTTGTTTTCTTATCATTTTATCTGGTCCATGAGTGGAAAACAACTTCAAGAATACCCTATCCTAATGAGAGGAACCCAGGAGTCAGGGAGAGGAGTGATGGTGGGTGGAGACAGAGGCCTGGTGCCCTGGCTGCAGTGGAAGTGTCTGGAAGACCAGGCAGAGAGAGGCTGCACAGAGTGATAGCCAGGGTCACAGACCTGTCAGAGCTGCTGTTTGTTAGTTCAAGTCATGCTCTGAGGTGTTCTGTGTCAGCTGTGAGCGACAGGTGAGCTGGGGGTTCTCTGCAAGGTGGGCTATGTGCACAGTTCCTGTGTGTCCAGCCCTGCTGGGGTACCTGCCCAGGGGAGCTCTGTATCCTGGGAAGGGCCTGACTATGAGAGCCCCATGGGCTGCTGGGTAGCTGCACAGGTGAGCTCCATACCCTGGGATGAACTTGACAACGAGAGCCCCGTGGGCAGTGGGGTGGGGGGTGCAGCCCAGGTGAGCTCGATATCCTGGGATTGGCCTGACCACGAGATCCACATGGGCTGCTGGAGACCTGGTAAAGGATATCAGGACAGTCAGTGAAGCCACCGAGGATATACATCCAGTAGCTCCTATTTCCTACACCCTTCTGCTCATTCTACCATCCACCACGCCATGGCATTCTGTATTACACTTCAATGATGCCTTCTTCTGTATTCCATTCATATCAGAGTCACAAGAATTTTTGGCTTGTGAGTGGCAGGACACAACATGTAACAAAAGCAATAATGCTGGGCCGTCCTGCCCCAATGGTTCAAAAATCCCCACACCATCGTTGGGGAAATGTCCTCTAAAGACCTAAAAGTTCTACCTCTGTAAAAGGGAACTCTCCTTCAATATGCCGATGACATTCTGATCACCAGGCCTACTAAAGACGCCTCTGAACTACCTAGCCAAGAAAGTATAGAAGGTGTCCAAGAAAAAAGCTCAAATATCCCAGGCTCAGGTGACATGCCTGGGCTTCATTCTCAAAGATATTCGGAGAAACGCATCCCAGGATAGGGAAGAAGCCATTTGCACCCTTTCCTCTTCTAAAACTAGAAGACAGCTTAGGGGTTCTTGGGGAGGCCAAGGTTTTCTGCATCTGGATCCCTAACTACAGTCTGATAGCTGGGCCTCTACATGAAACACTGACACGAAAAGATGATGACCCTTTTGTATAGAATCCAGAAGCAGCCTTTCAAGAATGGAAAGAGCAGTCAATTTAGACCCTTGATCAGGAACTCCCTAATTTAGCTAAACCATTTGACCTTTACATACCCGGTCAAAGGTTAATTGCCCTTGGAGCCTTAGTGCAAAAACTGGGACCACTTGAAATGGAGCAACACAAGAATGCCCTTCAGGTATGATAAACTATGGTCACCAAGGGCTTTGCCCACCAACTCATCAGGCCAGGATACTGGGGTATCTAAAAAGCTGGAAATCAGCAGCCCACCAGGCCAGCTCCCTCCTAAGGGAAAAGGACCCCACGTCGTGATCCTAACCACCCATCATGCCCTGAAGTTGCAGGGGTCGCTCTGTGGACACACTGACCTCGAGTGAGGATGCCCTCCAACTCCACCTCCAGAGAGACAAACGGGGGCAACGGGCCCCCAAGATGACTCGTGTGACCATCAGTTGACCTGGAGTTTCTCTCAGAAAACAAGAAGACTGTGCCCCTAAAGAGCAGACTACTGCTTGCAGGACTTACTGCACCCAGAGGGGAGCTAATAAGCTTGGCGGGGGAAACGTATATCACGCTTTCACCATAGAAAACCCTACAGACACTGCGGTGATGTTGGCCAATATGACCGGCTGGACTGCTGGCTACTTCTAAAGGCCGTTGACTGAGTGGACGTCATGGTCCTGGATCACCACTGACCCTGGACTGTCTGAGAGTTGCGCGGGCAGGGTTCTGACACATGGTGCTGTTTGTACATTAATTCAGGGACCTAATTAAAGAAAGCACAGACTACTGGTCAGAGCATCTAGGCTGGCAAAAACCTTCAGCCTAGGTCGCCGAACAAATGTGGGGTGGGGTGAAACTTGCCACCTCAACATCTATGCGCATCTCTTTCCTGGACACTTAAAGGTCATTAGAATCTATAACACATCCAATGTTGGTGCTCAGGCGTACGAGAAATGAGGCAGGAGGCCTTGGGACAATCAACCTCACCTGGAGGCTGTTGGGGAGTGGTTTTGCCCCTCCCCCAAGGTATCAGGGCTGCCACCACAGCATGAAGCAGTTACAAAAGAGGGGTCTGCACCCTCAACACCCCAAGAATGAGGAATGGAACAAAAAGCAGAGGAGGTGTTCGTCTCCGGCAATGTTCATTAAAAATTCCTGTGAGATAAAAAGAGAACCTGGGCAATAAAATAAAGTCTAACCTGTTTTTCCTTTGTGCTTTGTCTAATTTCACGTGCTCCTAGGGTTCTGCATGCAGAGGCCCCACACCCGGCACTTCAGACCCGATTTCCTAGTGCAGAATGTCTGGGTTGACACCTCAGCTAGCAGAGTCCCATGCAGACTCCACGGCATAGAGCCTGAGCTGCAGCCAACCCAGCCCTCGAGAGCTCCATCCTCTCCCTCCCACTGACGCTGCTGGGATCCCTACACAGCAGCCCAGCCCACAGCCCGTGGGGGACTGCACGCTCTCACCTCTCCATTCGGTTTTCAAAATAATGTTTCCTTTGCTTCTGAACCAAACTCAGTCTTGATCTCTTGGCTCCAATGACACTGGGCACGGGGACTCCTGTTGGGGTCCACTCTGGAGGATCAGTAACAGAAATTGAGAACATTTTAACTTCAATGAACAGATGTGTGAGCCAAACTGTAGTTAACATAGAGCAGTGTATAATGCTCGTGTCAAATAAGATGTTTCTAAGACTTACCTTTGATATTTCCATCACTTTACTATAAGCAAGTTCAGTGAAGACGTCTGTCTTATTTGTCAGGTCAACATTAGAGAAATGAAGTGATTTATTTCCATGGATGTACATCAAATACTCTTGGCTGAAGCTTCAATCTTGTTTTGAATGCTTTTCTATTGAAAAGGATACCTCTCTTTCAGCTCCCCCATTTCCGAGAAGTATAAAATCTTATAATTTATTATTACCAAAGAGGAAAGGTAGGACAAGGGATAAATTAACAGTTTGGGATTAACACATACACACTGCTATGTATAAAATAGATCATCAACAAGGAACAACTGTATAGCACAGGGAACTACACTGAATATTTTGCAATAACCTATAAGGGGAAATAATCTGAAAAAAGAATAGATATTTTTATTGACATCATCTATCAATGACAGATAAAATGTAACCTAAGCAAGGCCGATGGTGAACGCTTCTGACCCTGAAGATTTCAATCATCTAAAGTTTGGGCTCTGCCTATTTCCCAAGGCCCTTAATGGACATATGTGTAGCTGTAGCTTAAAAATTCCCCAGTTTGGGGTACGGGGAGCCACTGATTTGGAAAAATCCCTGGTGTTCTCCTTCCATGCACGGGACCCTTCCTACAGCTAAAACATGCCTGTCACACCTAGAGGATGGTACACCATTTGATCGGAAAGAGTTTGGAAAAGGCACCTCATCTCCTCATCGCCTGGTGCTCGGGTTCACCCCTCGAGCATCTTTCCTAAAAATCTCCTCACTTGGGGATATCAGCACCGTCAACATCCTGTTGCACACAGTTTGGAATTTGTCCAGAGGATGAAGCGGAAGGATGAGAAAAATTTAGAGACAAGTCTTAGGTGTTCGGACAGGCACATGCCACTCTAATTTCTAATCTGGAAGACAAATTCATCAAAGGCTAGAATTGCCCACAGAAACAGAATAAGTCTAGAGGAAATCCCGCTGTTTTGTGTCCAGTTTCCAAAAACACAAGTTGAAAAATGGAACTCAGGGGCACTAAAATTCATGAAACTGCAGAGTTGAAAATATCTATCGTCGAAAAATGTCTTAAGGTAAGTCACAGAAAAGGACTTGTAAGCAAGGGAGAGTGGCAGGAAACAGATTTGAAGAGGTAGAAAGGACTCCCCATTAAAGCACGAGAAAAGGGGCTGAACATCGCCAATGATGCACTTGGCCCAAAAGGGCGTATGCATTTTATCTGAATATATTCAAGTAAAGGCCATACACACTTTTTATCCAACCAAACAGGTGGGCACTGGAAATCAATACTACAAAATGTATCACTTCACATCAGTCAGAAGGGCCATCCACATAAAGTGTAAACACCAGAAATGCAGGACAGGGCGAGGAGAAAAGGGAGCCCTGTGAGGCTGATAGTGGAAATGCAATTTGCCAACGGCCACTCTGCAGAAGTGTATTGTGTTTGCTAAAACATCTAAAAACTGAGCTACAGAGCATAGTGCACTTGCACTCATGGGCGTATACCTTGGGAAAAACAAAAATGGACAGTAAACAGGAACCACAACGTTTACCACCTCTCTGTTAAAAAGGGCCTCCACTTGGATATAACCTAAATGTCCCTGGAAGGATAAAATGGATAAAAGAGATGGGGTACTTATGTAGAGTGGAATATTACTCATCCCGAAATCAATGAAATAAGGCCAGTTGGAACAACTCTGGAGGAGTTACATACGATCATTCTAAGTGACATATGTCAGAAAGAAAAAGACACATATCATAAGATGTCACTTAAAGGTGGAATCAAACATGGCTACACATGAAATAAACTACAAAACAGAAACATAGTCAAATATGTAGAAAATAGACATAAGGCTGCTAAATGGGAAAGGTGGGGAATGGTGAGGTATTATCCAGGAGGTTGAAATTAGCAAATATACCATTCCAAGTATCAAATTGAATAACTGACAATGCCTACACGGTACCTCAAAGAACTGCACTCAGCCCACTCAAGTCACTGGACAATAATACATATGACTCGTAAGCATCTGAAAAATAATTCACTGTTGTCTCACAGTACATGAATCAAGTGGATGTACAGCAGCAAAAAACAGAGCTTTGAAAATCAGCTGTAACCAATATAAAAATAAATTTAAAAATATTTATAAAAACGGTGAGACAGACAAAAATTCTTACAACTTTTGTTGAAGGGCTACGATGTAACATGGATTGAACACATGTAGACCCACAGCAGGATGATATATAAGGCTGGAAGCTATGCAGGCTAAGAGATGTTAGAGAGGCTGGGTGAGGAAATGCAGATCTTTTAAAGTAATACTGCCTGGTACCCATTCCATGGGTCCCAAATCGGCAGGTTCAAGGGAATCTTCTGATAGCGAAAACATGCCTGCGAAACCGAGATGAATGTACACCGTGTGCTCAGGAATGGTGTCTAAAATGAACCTCATTTTTGATCTCCTGGTGCTGGGGTTCGCCATTCCAGCCACATTACTAAAAATCTCCCCACTTTGAGAATCAGCACCTTTAAACTCCTGTTTCACACAGTTTGCAATTTGTGCAGAGGATAAATGGGAAGGGGGATCCAATGAGATATTAGCTGTAGGAGTTTTGACAGGCACATGTCACTCTAAATTCCCATTAGAAGAAGAATTAACCAAAGGCTCAGCCTGCCTCCTCAGAACCAGAATAGTGCCAGAAGCAATCCAAAGGTTTGGCGGCCAGCTCACAAAAAAGCGAGTTGCAAAATGGAGCTCAGGAGCAGACAATTCAAAGACCTGCAAAGATATAAATGATAACCAACGTCCAAAAATATATTCAGGTAAGGCAACGAAGAGGATCTAAATGAGAGGCAGAATTGCAGGAAACAGATTTCAAAAGGTAGATTGTACTCACATTTAAAGCATATGAAAAGCAGCAGAATTTCTAAAATGATGCAGTTGGGCAAAAGGGTGTATGCCTTTTTTTCGTGAATATCTTCAGGAAAAAAACACATACAGAGTTTTTGGCCAACCAAGCAAGCGGGAAATGCAAATCCGCATAACAAAGAAGTCTCAATTTCCACTGCTCAGAAAGGCCATCCAAAAAATGTGAACAAACCAGAAAGGCTGGAGAGGCCATGGAGAACAGGGAGCCTAGTCACGCTGATGGGTGGCGTATAAATATCCAAGAGCCACTCTGAAGAAGTGTATGTTTTTTCCTAAAACGTTTAAATACAAAGCCCCCGAGCAAAGGGGACTTCAACTCATGGACATATAACTTGGGAAGACTAAATATCGACAAGACACAGGCACCCCAAATTTTAGGGCTGCTCTGCATACAGGAACCTCAACTTCGGTACACCTAAAATACCCCAGGAAAAAGAGAAATGCATAAATAACTTGTGGTAATTTTGTACAACGGAATATCACTCAGAGGTGAAATCAATGTCATAAGGCCAGTAGCAGCATAAAGAGTGGATTTAGGTATGATGATTCTAAGTGAAATTAGTCACACAGAAAAAGAATCTTATCATAAGATATCACTTACAGAGGGAATGTCAACATCACAACACATGAACTGAATTAAGAAAGAGAACAGAGTCTCACATTTAGAAAACACTCTTATACCTGTTTAATGGGATAGGAGACGTGGGGTGATGCATAAAACCAGAGTTTGATATTAGCACAGGTACCATTCCATAAACCAAATAGAGAATAGACGAGACCTACCCCTTCCTCAGTGAACGGGACTCAAACCCCCTATTCTCCACAGAGGAATATATCTGACTAGTGAGCATCTTAAAACCTATGTATTGATCTGTCTCCATAAGGGAATCAAGTGTGTCTAGACTGGTATAAACACGTCAGTGAAAATCAGCTCAACCGCACTATAAAAATGAATTTCAAAAACAAACAGAAAAACAGCGAAATTCTTACACAATTCCTTCAGGGGTTCTGATGAAACCGGGAATGACCCTATCTGCAAAGACAGCTGGATGAGACATAAGGCTGGACACTTGGGACTGAGAGGACTGGTGAGATTGGGAGAGAAAATGCAGACCCTTTAAAGTAGTAATGCATGCCACGATTCCATGGATCCCAAATCTCCGGGTAGTAGGGAATATCACTACAGTTATAAAATGTATGGGAAACCTAGAGAATGGACACCCTGTGATGGTGAAAGATTTCTAATAGTCTCCTAATTTTTCCTCTCCTTGTGCTACAGTTTGGCATTCCAACTGCTTTACTATCAATCTCCCAACTTAGGAGAGCCAGCCCCTATAACCTCCTGGTTTGCACAGTTTGCTAATTGTGCAGAGGATGAAAGGGAAGAGGGAGAACCAATCAGAGAGTAGATGTAGGTATTTGGACGGGCACATGTCACTCTAAATTCCAGTCAGGAAGAAGAATTAACCAAAGCCTCAGCCACACGCAGGAAACAGTATATCCACCCCTGGAACAAGTATAGGTCCTGAAGCAAAATTGTGAATTTGCGGTCAGCTCCCAAAAATGGGATTTGAAAATTGGAGCTCACGGGCACAGCAATTCACAAACCTACAGTTATAAAGGACTACTGTCTTCCAAAAATCTGTTGAGGGAAGGCAACGAAGCTGACTTGAAAATGAGGCAGAATTGCACAAAACATATTTCAAGAGGTAAATAGGAATCGCCTTTAAAGCACAGGAAAAGCATCACAACTTCGACAATGATGCACTTGGCCAAAAAGGGCGTATGCTTTTTCCCCTGAATATATTCAGGAGAAAACGCATACGAACTTTTTGGCCAAGCAAGCAAGCAGGCAATGCAAATCCACACTACAAAGAATTGTCACTTCCCACGGGTCTAAAGGGACATCTGAAAATCTGTAAAAACCAGAAGGGCAAGAGGGAGATGACAAGGGCATGAAGCAATATGATCCAAAGTGTCATGAAGGATTGTGATGACAAGTGCATGGAGCATTGTGATGACAAGATTATGTAGCATATTCCTGACAAAGGCATGGAGCATTGTGATGACAAGTTTCATGGAGCACTGTGATGACAAGTGTCACGGAGCATTGTGATTACAGGGGTCATGGAGCATTGGGATGACAAGGGCATGGAGCATTTTGATGACAAGAGTCCCGGATCATTGTGTTGTCAGGGTTCATGGATCATTGTGATGACAGGAGTCATGGAGCATTTTGATGACAGGGGTCATGAAGCATTGTTATGAGAAGGTCAAGGAGCATTGGGCTGAAAACGTTCATGGATTATTGTGATGAGAGGGGCCATGGAGGCTTGTGATGACAAGGTACTGGAGCATTGTGATGAGAAGACCATGGAGACTTGTGATGACAAGTCTCATGGAATATTCTGATGAAAAGGGGCATGGAGCATTGTGATTACAGGGGTCTTGTGGCATAGTGATGACAACGGCATGGGGCATTGGGATGAGATGGCCATGGAGTGTTTGGATGACATGCATCATGGAGCTTTTGATGACAAGGGCATGGAACTTTGTGATGAAAAAGGCATGGAGCCTTGTCATGACAGGGTTAAGGGAGCATACTGAAGACAAGTGTCAGGGAGCATTGTGATGACAAGTGTATTGAGCATTTTGATGACAAAGATCATGGAGCATTGTGATGAGAAGACCATGGATAACTGTGATGACGATCGTCATGGGGCGTTGTGATGATAAGTGTTATGGAACATTTTGATCACAAGGATTTGGAGCATTGTGATGACAGAGGTCATGGAGCATTTTGATTTCATTGTAATGACAATAGCATGAAGCATTTTGATGATGGGCATGGTGTATTGTGATGACAGAGTTCATGGAGCATTGAGATGAAAAGGGGCATGGAGCATTTTGATTACAGGGTTCTTGGAGCATTGTGATGACAAGGGCATGGAGCCTTGTGATGACAAGGCCATGGAACATCGTGATGGCAGGGGTCATGGAGCATTGTTATGACAGGGGGTATTTAGAGTTGTGATGGAAAGGGCATGGAACATTGTGATGAGAAGGCCATGGAGCTTTCTCATGACATGCGTCATGGAGCTTTGTGATGACAAGGTCATGGAGCAATGTGATGAGAGCGTTCATGGAGCATTGTGATGACAATGACATTGAGCATTGTGATGAAAAGTTCATGGAGCATTGTGGTGACACATTTCACAGAGCCTTGTGATGATGAGGACATTGACATTTGTGGTGACAAAGGTCATTGAGCCTTGTGATGACGGGACACATGAAGCATTGTGATGACTGCGGTCATGTAGCATTGTGATGACAGGAGCATGGAGCATTGGTCTGACAAGTTTCATGGATAATTGTGTTGACAGTGGGCATGGCACATTGTGATGACAAGGGCATGGAGCATTGTGATGACAAGGTCATGGCTTATTGTGAAGACAGGTGTCAGGGACCATTGTGATGGCATATTTCATGTTCCATTGTGATGACAATGACATGGAGCATTGTGATGCCAAGTGTTATGGAGGATTGTGATGACAAAGGTAATGGAGCACTGTGACAACAAGGGCTTGGAGCATTGTGATGACAAGGGACATGGAGCATTGTGATGACCATGGCATGGAGCATTGTTATGGCAAGACCGTGGAGCACTGTGATGAGAAGGCCATGGATAATTCTGGTGACGAGCATCATGTAGCACTGTAATGAGAAAGGGAATGGAGCATTGTGATGATAAGTCTCATGGAGAATTGTGATGACAGGGGTCATGGATCATTGAGATGACAAAGGTCATGGAGTATTCTGATGACAAGCTTGTGGAGTATTGTGATGACAAAGCATTTAACACTGTGATGGGAAGTGTCATGGAACATAGTGATGCCAAGATCGTGGAGAATTGTGATGACAGGGAACATAGAGCATTGTGATGTACAGGGCATGGAGCACTGTGATGGCAAGACCGTGGAGCACTATGATGAGAAGTCCATGGATAATTGTGATGATGAGCGTCATTGAGCGCTATAATGACAAGCGGCATGGAGCATTGTGATTACAGGGGTCTTGGAGCATTGTGATGACAAGGTCATGGATCATTGTCATGAAAAAGGCATGGATCCTTGTCATGACAGTGTTCAAGGAGCATACTGATGACAAGTGTCAAGGAGCATTGTGATGACAAGTGTATTGAGCATTGTGATGAGAATGGTTATGGAGCATAGTGATGAGAATACCATGGATAATTGTGATTATGAGCATCATGGGTTGTTGTGATGAGAAGTGTTATGGTACATTGTGATCCCAACGGTTTGGAGCATTGTGATGACAGAGGTCATGGAGCATTTTGATTTCATTGTGATGAAAATACCCTGAAGCATTATGATAATGGGCATGGTGCATTGTGATGATAGGATTCATGGAGCTTTGAGATGAAAAGGGGCATGGAGCATTGTGATAAAAAGTGTCTTGGAGCATTGTGATGACAAGGGCATGGAGCATTGTGATGAGAAGTCCATGGAACTTTCTAATGACATGCGTCATGGAGCTTTGTGATGACAATGGCATTGAGCAATGTGATGAATGCGTTCATGGAGCATTGTGATGACAATGACATGGAGCATTGTGATGCCAAGGGTCATGGATTTTTGTGATGACAAAGTTCATGGAGGATTTTGAAGACAAGGGCGTTGTGCATTGTGAGGACAAGGGCAGGGAGCACTGTGACGACAGGGTCATGGAGCAATTTGATGAAAAGTGTCATGAAATATTTTGATGACAGTGGTTATGGAACATTGTGATGCCAGGGGTCATGGAACATTTTGATGAATAGATTTTGGGAGCATATTGATGACAGGGGTTATGGAACATTGTGATGTCAGGGGCCATCGAACATTGTGATGATATGTGCATGTAGCATTGTGATGACAGGAGTCATGGAACATTGTGATGACAGGGGTGAGTGAGTATTGTGACGAATAGTGATGTAACATTGTGATATCAGTGGTGAGAGAGCATTTTGATGAGAAGTGCATGGAGCATTGTGATGACAAGTTTTATGGAGCATTGTGAGGACAAGATTGTGGAGCACTGTGATGATAAGCGCATGGTGCATTTTGATGATGTGTCATGGAGCATCGTGCTGACAAGGGCATGGAGCATTGTGATGATCAGGGTCATGGAGCATTGTGCTGAGAAAGGCATAGAGGATTGTGATGACAAGGGTCAAAGAGCATTGTGATGAAAAGTTCATGGAGCATTCTGGTTAAAATGGTCACAGAGACTGTTGATGACAAGGGCATGGACCATTGAGATGATAAAGGTCATGAAGCATTGTGATGAATGAAGTCACGGAGCATTGTGATGAAAGGGGTCATGGAACAATGTGATAACAAGGGATTGGAGCATTGTGATGACAAGGGCATGGAGCATTGGAATAATAAGTTTCATGGATTATTGCGATGAGAGATGGAATGGCGCATTGTGATGACAAGGGCATGGAGCATTGTGATGACCAGGACATACAGTATTGTGAAGACAGGTGTCAGGGAGCATTGTGATGACATATGTAATGGCCCATTGTGATGACAATGGCATGGAGCATTGTTATGCCAAGTGTCATAGAGGATTCTGATGACAAAGGTAATGGAGCATTGTGATGAGAAGACCATGGATAATTGTGATGATGAGCGTCATGATGTGTTGTGATGATAAGTGTTAAGGAACATTGTAATCACAAGGGTTTGGAGCATTATGATGACAGAGGTCATGGAGTATTTTGATTTCATTGTGATGACAATAGCCTGAAGCATCATGATTATGGGCATGGTTCATTGTGATGACAGGGTTCATGGAGCATTGTGATGAAAAGGCTCATGGAGCACTGTGATTACACGGGTCTTGGAGCACTGTGATGACAAGTGCATGGAGCATTGTGAGGAGAAGGACATGGAACATTCTGATGACATGCATCACGGAGCTTTGTGATGACAAGGGAATGGAGCCTTGTGATAACATGGGTCTTGGTGCATTGTGATGACAAGTGTCATGGAGCCTTGTGATGACAAGGCCGTCGAACATTGTGATGGCACGGGTCATGGAGCATTGTTATGACAGAGGTAATGGAGCATTGTGATGAGAAGGGCATTGAGCATTGGTGTGAAATATTTCATGGATTATTGTGATTAGAGTGGGCATGGAGCATTGTGATGACAAGGGCATGGAACACTGTGATATATAGGTCATGGAGGATTGTAATGACAAGGGCATGAAGCATTGTGATGAGAAGGGCATCGAGCATTGTGATGACAAGTGTCATGGAGCTTTGTGATGACAAGGGCTTGGAGCAATGTGATGAGAGTGTTCATGGAGCATTGTGATGACAATGACATGGAGCATTGTGATGCCATGGGTCATGGCGCTTTGTGATGACAAAGGTCACGGAGCATTTTGATGACAAGTGTGTGGTGCATTGTGATGAGAAGGGCAGGGAGAATTTTGATGACAGAGTCATGCAGCAATTTGGTGAAAAGTGTAATGGAACATTTTGATGACAGGTGTTATAGAACATTGTGATGCCAGGGGTCATGGAGCATTGGGATGAAAAGGGTCATGGAGCATTTTGATAACAGGGGTTATGGCACATTGTGATGATAAGGGGATGTAGCATTGTGATGACAGGGGTCATGGAGGATTCTGATGAGAAAGGTAATGGAGCATTGTTATGACAATGGCTTGGAGCATTGTGATGACAAGGGTCATGGAGGATTCTGATGAGAAAGGTAATGGAGCATTGTGATGATAATGGCTTGGAACATTGTGATGACAAGTGTCAGGGTGCATTGTGCTGACAGGTGCATGGAGAATTGTGATGAAAACGGTCATGGAGTATTCTGATGAAAAGCTTGTGGAGTATTTTGATGACAATGGCATGGAGCATTGTGATGAAAAGGGCATGGAGTATTGTGATGACAGGCATCATGGAGCGTTGTGATGACAAGTGTTATGGAACATTGTGATCACAAGGGTTTGGAGCATTGTGATGACAGAGGTCATGGATCATTTTGATTTCAAGGAGCATGGAGCATTGTGATGACAAGGGCATGAAGCAATGTGATCCCAATGTTTATGGAGGACTGTGATGACAATGGTAATGGAGTATTTTGATGACAAGCGAATAGAGCATTGCAATGAAAAGGTCAGGTAGCATTTTGCTGAAAAAAGCAAGGAGCATTGTGATGACAGGTGTCATGGAGCACTGTGATGACAAGCGTCACAGAGCATTGTGAATAGAGGGGTCATGGAGCATTGTGATGACAAGGGCATGGATCATTGTGATGACAAATGTCATGGAGCATTGGGCTGAAAATGTTCATGGAGTATTGTGATGACAGGGGTGATGGAGCATTTTGATGAGAAGGTCATAGGGCATTGGACTGAAAATATTCATGGAGTATTGTGATGACAGGGATCATGGAGCATTTTGATGACAAGTTCCTGGAGCACTTTGATGAGAAGACAATGGAGACTTGTGATGACAAGTCTCATGGAGCATTCGGATGAAAAGGGACAGGGAGCATTGTGATTACAGGTGTCTAGGAGCATTGTGATGAAAAGGGCATGGAGCATTGTGAGGAGAAAGCCATGGAACATTCTGATGACATGCGTCATTGAGCTTTGTGATGACAAGGTCATGGAGCATTGTGATTACATGGGTCTTGGAGCATTATGATTAAAAGGGCATGGATCATTGTGATGAAAAAGGCATGGAGACGTGTCATGATAGGGTTAATGGAGCATACTGATGACAAGTGTCAGGGAGCATTGTGATGACAAGTGTATTGAGCATTGTGATGACAAAGGTCATGGAGCATTGTGATGAGAAGACCATGGATAATTGTGATGATGAGCGTCATGGGGTGTTGTGATGATAAGTGTTATGGAACATTGTGATCACAAGGGATTGGAGCATTATGAGGACAGAGGTCATGGAGAATATTGATTTCATTGTGATGACAATAGCCTGAAGCATTATGATGATGGGCATGGTCCATTGTGATGACAGGGTTCATGGAGCTTTGAGATGAAAACACGCATGGAAAATTTTGATTACAAGGGTCTTGGAGCATTGTGATGACAAGGGCATGGAGCATAGTGATGAAAGGGCCATGGAACATTCTGATGACATGCGTCATGGAGCTTTTTGATGACAAGGTCATGGAGCATTTTAATTAGAAGGGTCGTGGAGCATTGTGATGACAACTGTCTTTGAGCCTTCTGATGACAAGGCCGTGGAACATTGTGATGGCAGGTGTCATGGAGCATTGTTATGACAGAGGTAAGGAGCACTCTGATGAGAAGGGCATGGAGCATTGGTCTGAAATATTTCATGGATTATTGTGATGAGAGTGGGCATAGAGCAATGTGATGATAAGGGCATGGAACACTGTGATACATGGGTCATGGAGGATTTTAATGACAAGGGCATGGGCCATTGTGATGAGAAGGGCATCGAGCATTGTGATGACAAGTGTCATGGAGCTTTGTGATGACAAGGGCATGAAGCAATGTGATCCCAAGGTTCATGGAGGATTGTGATGACAATGGTAATGGAGTATTGTGATGACAAGCGTATAGAGCATGGTAATGACAAGGTCATGTAGCATTTGCTGACAAAGGCATCTAACATTGTGATGACAGGTGTCATGTAGCACTCTGATGACAAGCGTCATGGAGCATTGTGAATAGAGGGGTCATGGAGCATTGTGATGACAAGGGCATGGAGCATTGTGATGACAGGTGTCATGGAGCACTGTGATGACAAGCGTCAAGGAGCATTGTGAATACAGGGGTCATGGAGCATTGGGTTGACAAGGGCATGGATCATTGTGATGACAAGGGTCATGGAGCATTGGGCTGAAAATGTTCACGGAGTATTTTGATGACAGGTGTCATGGAGTATTGTGATGACAGAGGTCATGGAGAATTTTTATTTCATTGTGCTGACAATAGCCGGAAGCTTTATGATGAAGGGTATGATGCATTTTGATGACAGGTTTCATGGAGCATTGAGATGAAAAGGGGCATGGAGCATTGTGATTACAGGGGTCTTGGAGCACTGTAATGACAAGTGCATGGAGCATTTTGATGAGAAGCCCATCGAACATTCTGATGACATGTGTCATGGAGCTTTGTGATTACAAGGGCATGGAGCATTGTGATTACAGGGGTCTTGGAGCATTGTGATGACAAGTGTCATGGAGCCTTGTGATGACAAGACCGTGTATCATTTTGATGACAGAGGTCATGGAGCATTGTTATGACATGGGTAATGGAGCATTTTGATTAGAAGGGCATGGAACATTGTGATTACAATGTTTATGGAACATTGCTATGACAAATTTGTGGACCGTTGTGATGAAAAGTATGTGGCACATTGTGATGACCAGGGTCATGGAGCATTTTTCTGACAAAGGCATGGAACAATGTGATGAGAAGGGTCACAGAGAATGGTGATGAAAAATTCATGGAGCATTGTGGTTACAGGGGTCTTGGAGCATTGTGATGACAAGTGTCATGGAATCTTGTGATGACTAGGCCGTGGAACATTGTGTTGGCAGGGGTTATGGAGCATTGTTATGACAGATGTAATGGAGCATTGTGATGAGAAGGGCACTGAGCATTGGTCTGAAATGTTTCATGGATTATTGTGATGAGTTTGGGCATGGAGCATTGTGATGACAAGGGCACAGAAAACTGTGATACATGGGTCATGGAGGATTGTAATGACAAGGGCATGGAGCATTGTGATGAGAAGGGCATCGAGCATTGTGATGACAAGTGTCATGGAGCATTGTGATGACAAGGGCATGGAGCAATGTGATGAGAGGGTTCATGGAGCATTGTGATGACAATGACATGGAGCATTGTGATGAAAAGGGCATGGATTATTGTGATGACAGGCATCATGGAGCGTTGTGATGACAACTGTTATGGAATTTTTTTTTTATTGCGGTATGCGGGCCTCTTACTGTTGTGGCCTCTCCCGTTGCGGAGCACAGGCTCCGGATGCGCAGGCTCAGCAGCCATGGCTCACGGGCCCAGCCGCTCCGCGGTATATGGGATCCTCCCAGACCGGGGCACGAACCCGTATCCCCTGCATCGGCAGGAGGACTCTCAACCACTGCGCCACCAGGGAGGCCCTTATGGAACATTTTGATCACAAGGGTTTGGAGCATTGTGATGACAGAGGTCATGGATCATTTTGATTTCAAGGAGCATGGAGCTTCGTGATGACAAGGGAATGAAGCAATGTGATCCAAAGGTTCATGGAGGATTGTGATGACAATGGTAATGGAGTATTGTGATGACAACCACATAGAGCATTTTAATGACAAGGTCATGTAGCATTTTGCTGACAAAGGTATGGAGCATTGTGATGACAGGTGTCATGGAGCTTTGTGATGACAAGGGCATGGAGCAATGTGATGAGAGGGTTCATGGAGCATTGTGATGCCAATGACATGGAGCATTGTGATGCCAAGGGTCATGGAGCTTTGTGATGCCAAGGGTCATGGAGCATTTTGATGACAAGGGTGTGGTGCATTGTGATGAGAAAGGCAGGGAGCATTTTGATGACAGGGTCATGCAGCAATTTGATGAAAAGTGTAATGGAATATTTTGATGACAGGGGTTATAGAACATTGTGATGCCAGGGGTCATGGAGCTTTGGGATGAAAATTGTCACGGAGCATTTTGATGACATGGGTTATGGAACATTGTGATGTCAGGGGTCATGGAACATTGTGCTGATAAGGGGATGTAGCATTGTGATGACAGTGTTCATGGAACATTGTGATAAGAGGGGTGAGGGAGGATTGTGATGACTAGTGATGGAACATTGTGATATCTCATGTGAGAGAGCTTTTGGATGAGAAGTTCATGGAGCATTGTGCTTACAAGTTTTATGGGGCATAGCGATGACAAGGTTGTGGATCATTGTGATGAAAAGCGCATGACACATTGTGATGACAAGGGTCATGGAGCATTGTTCTGACAAAGGCATGGAGCATTGTGATGAGAAGGGTCACGGAGCATTGTGATGTAAAGTTCATGGAGCATTGTGGTTACAAAGGTCACAGAGCCTTGTCATGATGTGGGCATGGACCGTTGTGATGTCAAAAGTTATGAAGCATTGTGATGACTAGAGTCACGGAGCATTGTGATGACAGGGGTCATGGAGCATTGTGATGACAAGGGCATGGAGCATTGTGATGATAGGGGCATGGAGCATTGGTCTGACAAGTTTCAAAGATTATTGTGATGAGAGTGGACATGGTGCATTGTAATGAGAAGGGCATGGAACCTTTTGATGTGAAGGCAATGGAACATTCTGATGACATGTGTCATGGAGATTTGTGATGACAAGGGCATGGAGCATTGTGATCACAGGGGTTTTGGAGCATTGTGATGACAAGGGTCATGGAGCATTGTTATGACTGGTGTAATGGAGCATTGTGATGAGAAGGGCATGGAGCATTGTGATTAGAAGTTTTATGGAGCATTGCCCTGACAAATTTGTGGACCGTTGGGATGAAAAGCGTGTGGCACATTGTGATGACAAGTGTCATGGAGCATTTTTCTGACAAAGGCATGGAGCATTGTGATGACAAGGGTCTCAGAGCATTGTGATGAAAAGTTCATGGAACATTGTGGTTACAAAGGTAACAGAGCCTTTTGATGATGCGAGCATTGACCATTGTGATGACAAATGTTATGAAGAATTGTGATGACTGGAGGCACGGAACATTGTGATGACAGGGGTCATGGAGCAATGTGATGACAAGGGCATGGAGCATTGTGCTGAGAAAGGCATAGATCATTGTGATGACAAGTGTCAAAGAGCATTGTGATGAAATGTTCATGGAGCATTGTGCTTAAAAAGGTCACAGAGACTGTTGATGATGAGGGCATAGACCATTGTGATGACGAAGGTCATGGAGCACTGTGATGACTGGAGTCACGGAGCATTGTGATGACAGGGGTCATGGAACATTGTGATAACAAGGGCATGGATCATTGTGATGACAAGGGCATGGAGCATTGGTCTAATAATTTTCATGCAGTATTGCGATGACAGTTGGAATGGCACATTGTGATGACAAGGGCATGGAGCACTGTGATGACCAGGTCATGCAGTATTTTGAAGAGAGGTGTCATGGAGCACTGTGATAACATATGTAATGGCCCATTGTGAAAACAACGGCCTGGAGCATTGTGATGCCATATTTCATGGAGGATTCTGATGACAATGTTAATGGAGCATTGTGATGACAAGGGTCAGGGAGCATTGTGCAGACAAGTGCATGGAGAATTGTGATGACAAGGGTCAGGGAGCATTCTGATGACGAGCTTGTGGAGTATTTTGATGACAATGGCATGGAGCATTGTGATGAAAATGGCATGGGGCTTTGTGATGAAAAAGGCATGGAGCCATTTTGTGACAGGGTTCAAGGAGCATTCTGACGACAAGTGTCAGGGAGCATTGTGATGACAAGTGTATTGAGAATTGTGATGACAAAGGTCATGGAGCATTGTGATGAAAAGGGCATGGAGTATTGTGATGACGCATCATGGAGCGTTGTGATGACAATGTTATGGAACATTTTGATCACAAGTGTTTGGAGCATTGTGATGACAGAGGTCATGCATCATTTTGATTTCATGGAGCATGGAGCATTGTGATGACATGTGTCATGGAGCTTTGTGATGACAAGGGCATGGAGCATTGTGATTACAGGGGTCTTGGAACATTGTGATGAAAAGTGCATGGATAATTGTGATGAAAAGGCATGGAGCCTTGTCATGACAGGGTTCAAGGTGCATACTGACGACAAGTGTCAGGGAGCATTGTGATGACAAGTGTATTGAGAATTGTGATGACAATGTTCATGGAGCATTGTGATGAGAAGACCATGGATAATTGTGATGATGAGCGTCATAGGGTGTTGTGATATTAAGTGTTATGGAACATTGTGATCACAAGGGATTGGAGCATTATGATGACAGTGGTAATCGATAATTTTGATTTCATTGTGATGACAATAGCCTGAAGCATTTTGATGATGGGCATGGAGCACTGTGATGAGAAGGCCATAGGACATTCTGATGGCATGCATCATGGAGCTTTGTGATGACAAGGGCATGGAGCATTGTGATTACAGGGGTCTTGGATCATTGTGATGACAAGTGTTATGGAGCCATGTGATGACAAGGCCGTGGAACATTGTGAGGGCAGGGGTTATGGAGCATTGTTATGACAGATGTAATGGAGCATTGTGATGAGAAGGGCACTGAGCATTGGTCTGAAATGTTTCATGGATTATTGTGATGAGTTTGGGCATGGAGCATTGTGATGACAAGGGCACGGAAAACTGTGATACATGGGTCATGGAGGATTGTAATGACAAGGGCATGGAGCATTGTGATGAGAAGGGCATCGAGCATTGTGATGACAAGTGTCATGGAGCATTGTGATGACAAGGGCATGGAGCAATGTGATGAGAGGGTTCATGGAGCATTGTGATGACAATGACATGGAGCATTGTGATGAAAAGGGCATGGATTATTGTGATGACAGGCATCATGGAGCGTTGTGATGACAACTGTTATGGAATTTTTTTTTTTATTGCGGTATGCGGGCCTCTTACTGTTGTGGCCTCTCCCGTTGCGGAGCACAGGCTCCGGATGCGCAGGCTCAGCAGCCATGGCTCACGGGCCCAGCCGCTCCGCGGCATATGGGATCCTCCCAGACCGGGGCACGAACCCGTATCCCCTGCATCGGCAGGAGGACTCTCAACCACTGCGCCACCAGGGAGGCCCTTATGGAACATTTTGATCACAAGGGTTTGGAGCATTGTGATGACAGAGGTCATGGATCATTTTGATTTCAAGGAGCATGGAGCTTCGTGATGACAAGGGAATGAAGCAATGTGATCCAAAGGTTCATGGAGGATTGTGATGACAATGGTAATGGAGTATTGTGATGACAACCACATAGAGCATTTTAATGACAAGGTCATGTAGCATTTTGCTGACAAAGGTATGGAGCATTGTGATGACAGGTGTCATGGAGCTTTGTGATGACAAGGGCATGGAGCAATGTGATGAGAGGGTTCATGGAGCATTGTGATGCCAATGACATGGAGCATTGTGATGCCAAGGGTCATGGAGCTTTGTGATGCCAAGGGTCATGGAGCATTTTGATGACAAGGGTGTGGTGCATTGTGATGAGAAAGGCAGGGAGCATTTTGATGACAGGGTCATGCAGCAATTTGATGAAAAGTGTAATGGAATATTTTGATGACAGGGGTTATAGAACATTGTGATGCCAGGGGTCATGGAGCTTTGGGATGAAAATTGTCACGGAGCATTTTGATGACATGGGTTATGGAACATTGTGATGTCAGGGGTCATGGAACATTGTGCTGATAAGGGGATGTAGCATTGTGATGACAGTGTTCATGGAACATTGTGATAAGAGGGGTGAGGGAGGATTGTGATGACTAGTGATGGAACATTGTGATATCTCATGTGAGAGAGCTTTTGGATGAGAAGTTCATGGAGCATTGTGCTTACAAGTTTTATGGGGCATAGCGATGACAAGGTTGTGGATCATTGTGATGAAAAGCGCATGACACATTGTGATGACAAGGGTCATGGAGCATTGTTCTGACAAAGGCATGGAGCATTGTGATGAGAAGGGTCACGGAGCATTGTGATGTAAAGTTCATGGAGCATTGTGGTTACAAAGGTCACAGAGCCTTGTCATGATGCGGGCATGGACCGTTGTGATGTCAAACGTTATGAAGCATTGTGATGACTAGAGTCACGGAGCATTGTGATGACAGGGGTCATGGAGCATTGTGATGACAAGGGCATGGAGCATTGTGATGATAGGGGCATGGAGCATTGGTCTGACAAGTTTCAAAGATTATTGTGATGAGAGTGGACATGGTGCATTGTAATGAGAAGGGCATGGAACCTTTTGATGTGAAGGCAATGGAACATTCTGATGACATGTGTCATGGAGATTTGTGATGACAAGGGCATGGAGCATTGTGATCACAGGGGTTTTGGAGCATTGTGATGACAAGGGTCATGGAGCATTGTTATGACTGGTGTAATGGAGCATTGTGATGAGAAGGGCATGGAGCATTGTGATTAGAAGTTTTATGGAGCATTGCCCTGACAAATTTGTGGACCGTTGGGATGAAAAGCGTGTGGCACATTGTGATGACAAGTGTCATGGAGCATTTTTCTGACAAAGGCATGGAGCATTGTGATGACAAGGGTCTCAGAGCATTGTGATGAAAAGTTCATGGAACATTGTGGTTACAAAGGTAACAGAGCCTTTTGATGATGCGAGCATTGACCATTGTGATGACAAATGTTATGAAGAATTGTGATGACTGGAGGCACGGAACATTGTGATGACAGGGGTCATGGAGCAATGTGATGACAAGGGCATGGAGCATTGTGCTGAGAAAGGCATAGATCATTGTGATGACAAGTGTCAAAGAGCATTGTGATGAAATGTTCATGGAGCATTGTGCTTAAAAAGGTCACAGAGACTGTTGATGATGAGGGCATAGACCATTGTGATGACGAAGGTCATGGAGCACTGTGATGACTGGAGTCACGGAGCATTGTGATGACAGGGGTCATGGAACATTGTGATAACAAGGGCATGGATCATTGTGATGACAAGGGCATGGAGCATTGGTCTAATAATTTTCATGCAGTATTGCGATGACAGTTGGAATGGCACATTGTGATGACAAGGGCATGGAGCATTGTGATGACCAGGTCATGCAGTATTTTGAAGAGAGGTGTCATGGAGCACTGTGATAACATATGTAATGGCCCATTGTGAAAACAACGGCCTGGAGCATTGTGATGCCATATTTCATGGAGGATTCTGATGACAATGTTAATGGAGCATTGTGATGACAAGGGTCAGGGAGCATTGTGCAGACAAGTGCATGGAGAATTGTGATGACAAGGGTCAGGGAGCATTCTGATGACGAGCTTGTGGAGTATTTTGATGACAATGGCATGGAGCATTGTGATGAAAATGGCATGGGGCTTTGTGATGAAAAAGGCATGGAGCCATTTTGTGACAGGGTTCAAGGAGCATTCTGACGACAAGTGTCAGGGAGCATTGTGATGACAAGTGTATTGAGAATTGTGATGACAAAGGTCATGGAGCATTGTGATGAAAAGGGCATGGAGTATTGTGATGACGCATCATGGAGCGTTGTGATGACAATGTTATGGAACATTTTGATCACAAGTGTTTGGAGCATTGTGATGACAGAGGTCATGCATCATTTTGATTTCATGGAGCATGGAGCATTGTGATGACATGTGTCATGGAGCTTTGTGATGACAAGGGCATGGAGCATTGTGATTACAGGGGTCTTGGAACATTGTGATGAAAAGTGCATGGATAATTGTGATGAAAAGGCATGGAGCCTTGTCATGACAGGGTTCAAGGTGCATACTGACGACAAGTGTCAGGGAGCATTGTGATGACAAGTGTATTGAGAATTGTGATGACAATGTTCATGGAGCATTGTGATGAGAAGACCATGGATAATTGTGATGATGAGCGTCATAGGGTGTTGTGATATTAAGTGTTATGGAACATTGTGATCACAAGGGATTGGAGCATTATGATGACAGTGGTAATCGATAATTTTGATTTCATTGTGATGACAATAGCCTGAAGCATTTTGATGATGGGCATGGAGCACTGTGATGAGAAGGCCATAGGACATTCTGATGGCATGCATCATGGAGCTTTGTGATGACAAGGGCATGGAGCATTGTGATTACAGGGGTCTTGGATCATTGTGATGACAAGTGTTATGGAGCCATGTGATGACAAGGCCGTGGAACATTGTGAGGGCAGGGGTTATGGAGCATTGTTATGACAGATGTAATGGAGCATTGTGATGAGAAGGGCACTGAGCATTGGTCTGAAATGTTTCATGGATTATTGTGATGAGTTT
Source organism: Mesoplodon mirus (assembly GCF_964341445.2). Taxonomy (NCBI): domain Eukaryota; kingdom Metazoa; phylum Chordata; class Mammalia; order Artiodactyla; family Ziphiidae; genus Mesoplodon; species Mesoplodon mirus. The sequence goes on along the minus strand of NW_028295803.1, from coordinate 661,334 downwards.
GGGCATGGAGCATTGTGATGACAAGGGCACGGAAAACTGTGATACATGGGTCATGGAGGATTGTAATGACAAGGGCATGGAGCATTGTGATGAGAAGGGCATCGAGCATTGTGATGACAAGTGTCATGGAGCATTGTGATGACAAGGGCATGGAGCAATGTGATGAGAGGGTTCATGGAGCATTGTGATGACAATGACATGGAGCATTGTGATGAAAAGGGCATGGATTATTGTGATGACAGGCATCATGGAGCGTTGTGATGACAACTGTTATGGAATTTTTTTTTTTTATTGCGGTATGCGGGCCTCTTACTGTTGTGGCCTCTCCCGTTGCGGAGCACAGGCTCCGGATGCGCAGGCTCAGCAGCCATGGCTCACGGGCCCAGCCGCTCCGCGGCATATGGGATCCTCCCAGACCGGGGCACGAACCCGTATCCCCTGCATCGGCAGGAGGACTCTCAACCACTGCGCCACCAGGGAGGCCCTTATGGAACATTTTGATCACAAGGGTTTGGAGCATTGTGATGACAGAGGTCATGGATCATTTTGATTTCAAGGAGCATGGAGCTTCGTGATGACAAGGGAATGAAGCAATGTGATCCAAAGGTTCATGGAGGATTGTGATGACAATGGTAATGGAGTATTGTGATGACAACCACATAGAGCATTTTAATGACAAGGTCATGTAGCATTTTGCTGACAAAGGTATGGAGCATTGTGATGACAGGTGTCATGGAGCTTTGTGATGACAAGGGCATGGAGCAATGTGATGAGAGGGTTCATGGAGCATTGTGATGCCAATGACATGGAGCATTGTGATGCCAAGGGTCATGGAGCTTTGTGATGCCAAGGGTCATGGAGCATTTTGATGACAAGGGTGTGGTGCATTGTGATGAGAAAGGCAGGGAGCATTTTGATGACAGGGTCATGCAGCAATTTGATGAAAAGTGTAATGGAATATTTTGATGACAGGGGTTATAGAACATTGTGATGCCAGGGGTCATGGAGCTTTGGGATGAAAATTGTCACGGAGCATTTTGATGACATGGGTTATGGAACATTGTGATGTCAGGGGTCATGGAACATTGTGCTGATAAGGGGATGTAGCATTGTGATGACAGTGTTCATGGAACATTGTGATAAGAGGGGTGAGGGAGGATTGTGATGACTAGTGATGGAACATTGTGATATCTCATGTGAGAGAGCTTTTGGATGAGAAGTTCATGGAGCATTGTGCTTACAAGTTTTATGGGGCATAGCGATGACAAGGTTGTGGATCATTGTGATGAAAAGCGCATGACACATTGTGATGACAAGGGTCATGGAGCATTGTTCTGACAAAGGCATGGAGCATTGTGATGAGAAGGGTCACGGAGCATTGTGATGTAAAGTTCATGGAGCATTGTGGTTACAAAGGTCACAGAGCCTTGTCATGATGCGGGCATGGACCGTTGTGATGTCAAACGTTATGAAGCATTGTGATGACTAGAGTCACGGAGCATTGTGATGACAGGGGTCATGGAGCATTGTGATGACAAGGGCATGGAGCATTGTGATGATAGGGGCATGGAGCATTGGTCTGACAAGTTTCAAAGATTATTGTGATGAGAGTGGACATGGTGCATTGTAATGAGAAGGGCATGGAACCTTTTGATGTGAAGGCAATGGAACATTCTGATGACATGTGTCATGGAGATTTGTGATGACAAGGGCATGGAGCATTGTGATCACAGGGGTTTTGGAGCATTGTGATGACAAGGGTCATGGAGCATTGTTATGACTGGTGTAATGGAGCATTGTGATGAGAAGGGCATGGAGCATTGTGATTAGAAGTTTTATGGAGCATTGCCCTGACAAATTTGTGGACCGTTGGGATGAAAAGCGTGTGGCACATTGTGATGACAAGTGTCATGGAGCATTTTTCTGACAAAGGCATGGAGCATTGTGATGACAAGGGTCTCAGAGCATTGTGATGAAAAGTTCATGGAACATTGTGGTTACAAAGGTAACAGAGCCTTTTGATGATGCGAGCATTGACCATTGTGATGACAAATGTTATGAAGAATTGTGATGACTGGAGGCACGGAACATTGTGATGACAGGGGTCATGGAGCAATGTGATGACAAGGGCATGGAGCATTGTGCTGAGAAAGGCATAGATCATTGTGATGACAAGTGTCAAAGAGCATTGTGATGAAATGTTCATGGAGCATTGTGCTTAAAAAGGTCACAGAGACTGTTGATGATGAGGGCATAGACCATTGTGATGACAAAGGTCATGGAGCACTGTGATGACTGGAGTCACGGAGCATTGTGATGACAGGGGTCATGGAACATTGTGATAACAAGGGCATGGATCATTGTGATGACAAGGGCATGGAGCATTGGTCTAATAATTTTCATGCAGTATTGCGATGACAGTTGGAATGGCACATTGTGATGACAAGGGCATGGAGCATTGTGATGACCAGGTCATGCAGTATTTTGAAGAGAGGTGTCATGGAGCACTGTGATAACATATGTAATGGCCCATTGTGAAAACAACGGCCTGGAGCATTGTGATGCCATATTTCATGGAGGATTCTGATGACAATGTTAATGGAGCATTGTGATGACAAGGGTCAGGGAGCATTGTGAAGACAAGTGCATGGAGAATTGTGATGACAAGGGTCAGGGAGCATTCTGATGACGAGCTTGTGGAGTATTTTGATGACAATGGCATGGAGCATTGTGATGAAAATGGCATGGGGCTTTGTGATGAAAAAGGCATGGAGCCATTTTGTGACAGGGTTCAAGGAGCATTCTGACGACAAGTGTCAGGGAGCATTGTGATGACAAGTGTATTGAGAATTGTGATGACAAAGGTCATGGAGCATTGTGATGAAAAGGGCATGGAGTATTGTGATGACGCATCATGGAGCGTTGTGATGACAATGTTATGGAACATTTTGATCACAAGTGTTTGGAGCATTGTGATGACAGAGGTCATGCATCATTTTGATTTCATGGAGCATGGAGCATTGTGATGACATGTGTCATGGAGCTTTGTGATGACAAGGGCATGGAGCATTGTGATTACAGGGGTCTTGGAACATTGTGATGAAAAGTGCATGGATAATTGTGATGAAAAGGCATGGAGCCTTGTCATGACAGGGTTCAAGGTGCATACTGACGACAAGTGTCAGGGAGCATTGTGATGACAAGTGTATTGAGAATTGTGATGACAATGTTCATGGAGCATTGTGATGAGAAGACCATGGATAATTGTGATGATGAGCGTCATAGGGTGTTGTGATATTAAGTGTTATGGAACATTGTGATCACAAGGGATTGGAGCATTATGATGACAGTGGTAATCGATAATTTTGATTTCATTGTGATGACAATAGCCTGAAGCATTTTGATGATGGGCATGGAGCACTGTGATGAGAAGGCCATAGGACATTCTGATGGCATGCATCATGGAGCTTTGTGATGACAAGGGCATGGAGCATTGTGATTACAGGGGTCTTGGATCATTGTGATGACAAGTGTTATGGAGCCATGTGATGACAAGGCCGTGGAACATTGTGAGGGCAGGGGTTATGGAGCATTGTTATGACAGATGTAATGGAGCATTGTGATGAGAAGGGCACTGAGCATTGGTCTGAAATGTTTCATGGATTATTGTGATGAGTTTGGGCATGGAGCATTGTGATGACAAGGGCACGGAAAACTGTGATACATGGGTCATGGAGGATTGTAATGACAAGGGCATGGAGCATTGTGATGAGAAGGGCATCGAGCATTGTGATGACAAGTGTCATGGAGCATTGTGATGACAAGGGCATGGAGCAATGTGATGAGAGGGTTCATGGAGCATTGTGATGACAATGACATGGAGCATTGTGATGAAAAGGGCATGGATTATTGTGATGACAGGCATCATGGAGCGTTGTGATGACAACTGTTATGGAATTTTTTTTTTTTATTGCGGTATGCGGGCCTCTTACTGTTGTGGCCTCTCCCGTTGCGGAGCACAGGCTCCGGATGCGCAGGCTCAGCAGCCATGGCTCACGGGCCCAGCCGCTCCGCGGCATATGGGATCCTCCCAGACCGGGGCACGAACCCGTATCCCCTGCATCGGCAGGAGGACTCTCAACCACTGCGCCACCAGGGAGGCCCTTATGGAACATTTTGATCACAAGGGTTTGGAGCATTGTGATGACAGAGGTCATGGATCATTTTGATTTCAAGGAGCATGGAGCTTCGTGATGACAAGGGAATGAAGCAATGTGATCCAAAGGTTCATGGAGGATTGTGATGACAATGGTAATGGAGTATTGTGATGACAACCACATAGAGCATTTTAATGACAAGGTCATGTAGCATTTTGCTGACAAAGGTATGGAGCATTGTGATGACAGGTGTCATGGAGCTTTGTGATGACAAGGGCATGGAGCAATGTGATGAGAGGGTTCATGGAGCATTGTGATGCCAATGACATGGAGCATTGTGATGCCAAGGGTCATGGAGCTTTGTGATGCCAAGGGTCATGGAGCATTTTGATGACAAGGGTGTGGTGCATTGTGATGAGAAAGGCAGGGAGCATTTTGATGACAGGGTCATGCAGCAATTTGATGAAAAGTGTAATGGAATATTTTGAAGACAGGGGTTATAGAACATTGTGATGCCAGGGGTCATGGAGCTTTGGGATGAAAATTGTCACGGAGCATTTTGATGACATGGGTTATGGAACATTGTGATGTCAGGGGTCATGGAACATTGTGCTGATAAGGGGATGTAGCATTGTGATGACAGTGTTCATGGAACATTGTGATAAGAGGGGTGAGGGAGGATTGTGATGACTAGTGATGGAACATTGTGATATCTCATGTGAGAGAGCTTTTGGATGAGAAGTTCATGGAGCATTGTGCTTACAAGTTTTATGGGGCATAGCGATGACAAGGTTGTGGATCATTGTGATGAAAAGCGCATGACACATTGTGATGACAAGGGTCATGGAGCATTGTTCTGACAAAGGCATGGAGCATTGTGATGAGAAGGGTCACGGAGCATTGTGATGTAAAGTTCATGGAGCATTGTGGTTACAAAGGTCACAGAGCCTTGTCATGATGCGGGCATGGACCGTTGTGATGTCAAACGTTATGAAGCATTGTGATGACTAGAGTCACGGAGCATTGTGATGACAGGGGTCATGGAGCATTGTGATGACAAGGGCATGGAGCATTGTGATGATAGGGGCATGGAGCATTGGTCTGACAAGTTTCAAAGATTATTGTGATGAGAGTGGACATGGTGCATTGTAATGAGAAGGGCATGGAACCTTTTGATGTGAAGGCAATGGAACATTCTGATGACATGTGTCATGGAGATTTGTGATGACAAGGGCATGGAGCATTGTGATCACAGGGGTTTTGGAGCATTGTGATGACAAGGGTCATGGAGCATTGTTATGACTGGTGTAATGGAGCATTGTGATGAGAAGGGCATGGAGCATTGTGATTAGAAGTTTTATGGAGCATTGCCCTGACAAATTTGTGGACCGTTGGGATGAAAAGCGTGTGGCACATTGTGATGACAAGTGTCATGGAGCATTTTTCTGACAAAGGCATGGAGCATTGTGATGACAAGGGTCTCAGAGCATTGTGATGAAAAGTTCATGGAACATTGTGGTTACAAAGGTAACAGAGCCTTTTGATGATGCGAGCATTGACCATTGTGATGACAAATGTTATGAAGAATTGTGATGACTGGAGGCACGGAACATTGTGATGACAGGGGTCATGGAGCAATGTGATGACAAGGGCATGGAGCATTGTGCTGAGAAAGGCATAGATCATTGTGATGACAAGTGTCAAAGAGCATTGTGATGAAATGTTCATGGAGCATTGTGCTTAAAAAGGTCACAGAGACTGTTGATGATGAGGGCATAGACCATTGTGATGACGAAGGTCATGGAGCACTGTGATGACTGGAGTCACGGAGCATTGTGATGACAGGGGTCATGGAACATTGTGATAACAAGGGCATGGATCATTGTGATGACAAGGGCATGGAGCATTGGTCTAATAATTTTCATGCAGTATTGCGATGACAGTTGGAATGGCACATTGTGATGACAAGGGCATGGAGCATTGTGATGACCAGGTCATGCAGTATTTTGAAGAGAGGTGTCATGGAGCACTGTGATAACATATGTAATGGCCCATTGTGAAAACAACGGCCTGGAGCATTGTGATGCCATATTTCATGGAGGATTCTGATGACAATGTTAATGGAGCATTGTGATGACAAGGGTCAGGGAGCATTCTGATGACGAGCTTGTGGAGTATTTTGATGACAATGGCATGGAGCATTGTGATGAAAATGGCATGGGGCTTTGTGATGAAAAAGGCATGGAGCCATTTTGTGACAGGGTTCAAGGAGCATTCTGACGACAAGTGTCAGGGAGCATTGTGATGACAAGTGTATTGAGAATTGTGATGACAAAGGTCATGGAGCATTGTGATGAAAAGGGCATGGAGTATTGTGATGACGCATCATGGAGCGTTGTGATGACAATGTTATGGAACATTTTGATCACAAGTGTTTGGAGCATTGTGATGACAGAGGTCATGCATCATTTTGATTTCATGGAGCATGGAGCATTGTGATGACATGTGTCATGGAGCTTTGTGATGACAAGGGCATGGAGCATTGTGATTACAGGGGTCTTGGAACATTGTGATGAAAAGTGCATGGATAATTGTGATGAAAAGGCATGGAGCCTTGTCATGACAGGGTTCAAGGTGCATACTGACGACAAGTGTCAGGGAGCATTGTGATGACAAGTGTATTGAGAATTGTGATGACAATGTTCATGGAGCATTGTGATGAGAAGACCATGGATAATTGTGATGATGAGCGTCATAGGGTGTTGTGATATTAAGTGTTATGGAACATTGTGATCACAAGGGATTGGAGCATTATGATGACAGTGGTAATCGATAATTTTGATTTCATTGTGATGACAATAGCCTGAAGCATTTTGATGATGGGCATGGAGCACTGTGATGAGAAGGCCATAGGACATTCTGATGGCATGCATCATGGAGCTTTGTGATGACAAGGGCATGGAGCATTGTGATTACAGGGGTCTTGGATCATTGTGATGACAAGTGTTATGGAGCCATGTGATGACAAGGCCGTGGAACATTGTGAGGGCAGGGGTTATGGAGCATTGTTATGACAGATGTAATGGAGCATTGTGATGAGAAGGGCACTGAGCATTGGTCTGAAATGTTTCATGGATTATTGTGATGAGTTTGGGCATGGAGCATTGTGATGACAAGGGCACGGAAAACTGTGATACATGGGTCATGGAGGATTGTAATGACAAGGGCATGGAGCATTGTGATGAGAAGGGCATCGAGCATTGTGATGACAAGTGTCATGGAGCATTGTGATGACAAGGGCATGGAGCAATGTGATGAGAGGGTTCATGGAGCATTGTGATGACAATGACATGGAGCATTGTGATGAAAAGGGCATGGATTATTGTGATGACAGGCATCATGGAGCGTTGTGATGACAACTGTTATGGAATTTTTTTTTTTATTGCGGTATGCGGGCCTCTTACTGTTGTGGCCTCTCCCGTTGCGGAGCACAGGCTCCGGATGCGCAGGCTCAGCAGCCATGGCTCACGGGCCCAGCCGCTCCGCAGCATATGGGATCCTCCCAGACCGGGGCACGAACCCGTATCCCCTGCATCGGCAGGAGGACTCTCAACCACTGCGCCACCAGGGAGGCCCTTATGGAACATTTTGATCACAAGGGTTTGGAGCATTGTGATGACAGAGGTCATGGATCATTTTGATTTCAAGGAGCATGGAGCTTCGTGATGACAAGGGAATGAAGCAATGTGATCCAAAGGTTCATGGAGGATTGTGATGACAATGGTAATGGAGTATTGTGATGACAACCACATAGAGCATTTTAATGACAAGGTCATGTAGCATTTTGCTGACAAAGGTATGGAGCATTGTGATGACAGGTGTCATGGAGCTTTGTGATGACAAGGGCATGGAGCAATGTGATGAGAGGGTTCATGGAGCATTGTGATGCCAATGACATGGAGCATTGTGATGCCAAGGGTCATGGAGCTTTGTGATGCCAAGGGTCATGGAGCATTTTGATGACAAGGGTGTGGTGCATTGTGATGAGAAAGGCAGGGAGCATTTTGATGACAGGGTCATGCAGCAATTTGATGAAAAGTGTAATGGAATATTTTGAAGACAGGGGTTATAGAACATTGTGATGCCAGGGGTCATGGAGCTTTGGGATGAAAATTGTCACGGAGCATTTTGATGACATGGGTTATGGAACATTGTGATGTCAGGGGTCATGGAACATTGTGCTGATAAGGGGATGTAGCATTGTGATGACAGTGTTCATGGAACATTGTGATAAGAGGGGTGAGGGAGGATTGTGATGACTAGTGATGGAACATTGTGATATCTCATGTGAGAGAGCTTTTGGATGAGAAGTTCATGGAGCATTGTGCTTACAAGTTTTATGGGGCATAGTGATGACAAGGTTGTGGATCATTGTGATGAAAAGCGCATGACACATTGTGATGACAAGGGTCATGGAGCATTGTTCTGACAAAGGCATGGAGCATTGTGATGAGAAGGGTCACGGAGCATTGTGATGTAAAGTTCATGGAGCATTGTGGTTACAAAGGTCACAGAGCCTTGTCATGATGCGGGCATGGACCGTTGTGATGTCAAACGTTATGAAGCATTGTGATGACTAGAGTCACGGAGCATTGTGATGACGGGGGTCATGGAGCATTGTGATGACAAGGGCATGGAGCATTGTGATGAGAGGGGCATGGAGCATTGGTCTGACAAGTTTCAAAGATTATTGTGATGAGAGTGGACATGGTGCATTGTAATGAGAAGGGCATGGAACCTTTTGATGTGAAGGCAATGGAACATTCTGATGACATGTGTCATGGAGCTTTGTGATGACAAGGGCATGGAGCATTGTGATTACAGGGTTCTTGGAGCATTGTGATGACAAGCGTCATCGAGCCTTGTGATGACAAGAGCGTGGAACATTGTGATGGCAGGGGTCATGGAGCTTAGTTATGACAGGGGTCATGGATCATTGTGATGACAAGGGCATGGAGCATTGTGATGACAGGGGAATGGAGCATTGGTCTGACAAGTTTCCTAGATTATTGTGATGACATTGGACATGATGCATTTTGATGACAAGGGCATGGAGCATTGTGATGACAAGGGCATGGAATATTGTGAAGACAGGTGTCAGGGAGCATTGTGATGACATATGTCATGGTCCATTGCGATGACAAAGGCATGGAGCATTGTGATGCCAAACGTAATGGAGGATTGTGATGACAAATATAATGGAGCATTGTGATGACTAGGGCTTGGAGCATTATGATGACAAAACCAAGGAGCCATGTGATGACAAGTCTCAAGGAGCATACTGATGAAAAAGGGCAGGGAGCATTGTGATTACAGGGGTCTTGGAACTTTGTGATGACAAGTGCATGGAGCATTGTGATGACAAGATTCCTGGATCATTGTGTTGTAAGGTGTCATGGAGTGTTGTGATGACAGTTGTCATGGAGCATTGTGATGACAAGGGAATTTAGCATGGTGATGACAAGGTCCTGGAGCATTGTGATGAGAAGACCATGGAGACTTGTGATGACAAGTCTCATGGAGCATTCTGATGAAAAGGGGCATGGAGCATTGTGAATACAGGGGTCTTGGAGCATTGTGATGACTAGGGCATGGAGCATTGTGATTAGAAGGCCATGGAGCATTCTGATGACATGCGTCATGGAGTTTTTTGATGTCAAGGGCATGGAGCATTGTGATTACAGGGTTCTTTGAACATTGTGATGACAAGGGCATGGAGCATTGTGAGGAGAAGACCAAGGTGCATTCTGATGGCATGCGTCATTGAGCTTTGTGATGACAAGGGCATGGAGCATTGAGATTACATGGGTCTTGGAGCATTGTGATGAAAAGGACAAGGAACATTGTGATGAAAAAGGCATGGAGCCTTGTCATGACAGGATTCAAGGAGCATATGGACAACAAGTGTCAGGGAGCATTTTGATGACAAGTGTATTGAGCATGGTGATGACAAAGGTCTTGGAGCTTTGTGATGAAAAGACCATAGATAATTGTGATGACGAGCGTCATGGGGCATTGTGATGACAAGTGTTATGGAATATTGTGATCACAAGGGTTTGGAGCATTGTTATGACAGAGGTCATGGAGCATTTTAATTTCATTGTGATGACAATAGCATGAAGCATTATGATGATGGGCATGGTGCATTGTGATGACATGGTTCATGGATCATTGAATGAAAAAGGGCATAGATCATTGTGATTAGAGGGTTCTTTGAGCAATGTGATGAGGAGGGTCATGGAGCTTTGTGATGACAAGGCCATGGAACATCGTGATGGCAGGGGTCATGGAGCATTGTTATGTCTTGGGTAATGGAGCATTGTGATGGCAAGGGCATGGATCATTGTGATGAGAAGGCAAAGGAGCATTCTGATGACATGTGTCATGGAGCTTTGTGAAGACAAGGGAATGGAGCAATGTGATGAGAGCATTCATGGAGCATTGTGTTGCCAATGACATGGAGCATTTTGATGCCAAGGGTCATGGATATTTGTGATGACAAAGGTTATGGAGCATTTTGATGGCAAGGGCGTTGTGCATTGTGATGAGAAGGGCAGGGAGCATTCTAATACAGGGTCATGGAGCAATTTGATGAAAAGTGTCATGGAACATTTTGATGACAGGTGTTATGGAACATTGTGATGTCAGGGGTCATCGAACATTGTGATGATAAGTGCATGTAGCATTGTGATGACAGGAGTCATGGAACATTGTGATGACAGGGGTGAGGGAGTATTGTGACAAATAGTGATGTAGCATTGTGATATCAGTGGTGAGAGAGAATTTTGATGAGAAGTGCATGGAGCACTGTGATGACAAATTTTATGGAGCATTGTGATGACAAGATTGTGGAGCACTGTGATGACAAGCGCATGGTGCATTTTGATGACATGTGTCATGGAGCATTGTGCTGACAGGCGCATGGATAATTGTGATGACAAGGGTCAAAGAGCATTGCGATGAAAACTTCATGGAGCATTGTGGTTAAAAAGGTCACAGAGACTGTTGATGACGAGGGCATGGACCATTGTGATGACAAAGGTCATGAAGCATTGTGATGACTAGAGTCAAGGGGAATTGTGATGACAGGGGTAATGGAGCATTGTTATAACAAGGGCATGGAGCATTGTGATGACAAGAGCATGGAACATTGATCTAAAAAGTTTCATGGATTATTGCAATGACAGTTGGAATGGCGCATTGTGATGACAAGGGCATGGAGCATTTTGTTGACCAGGTCATGCAGTATTGTGAAGAGAGGTGTCAGAGAGCATTGTGATGACATATGTAATGGCCCATTGTGATGACAATGGCATGGAGCATTGTGATTCCAAGTGTCATGGAGGATTCTGATGACAAAGGTAATGGAGCATTGTGATGACAATGGCTTGGAGCATTGTGATGACAAGGGTCAGGGAGCATTGTGCTGACAAGTGCATGGAGAATTGTGATGACAAGGGTCATGTAGCATTCTGATGAGAAGCTTGTGGAGTATTTTGATGACAATGACATGGAGCATTGTTATGAAAAAGGCATGTGGCATTGTGATGACAAGTGTATTGAGAATTGTGATGACAAATGTCATGGAGCATTGTGATGAATAGGGCATGGAGTATTGTGATGACAAGCATCATGGAGCGTTGTGATGACAAGTGTTATGGAACACTGTGATCACAAGGATTTGGAGCATTGTGATGACATAGGTCATGGATAATTTTGATTTCAAGGAGCATGGAGCATTGTGATGACAAGGGCATGAAGCAATGTGATCCCGAGATTCATGGAGGATTGTGATGACAATGGAAATGGAGTAATTTGATGACAAGCGCATAGAGCATTGTAATCAAAAGGTCATGTAGCATTTTGCTGACAAAGGCATGGAGCATTGTGATGACATGTGTCATGGTGTACTGTGATGACAAGCGTCAAGGAGCATTGTGAATACAGGGGTCATGGAGCATTGGGATGACAAGGGCATGCATCATTGTGATGACAATGGTCATGGAGCACTGGGCTGAAAATGTTGATGGAGTGTTGTGATGACAGGGGTCATGTAGCATTGTGATGACTAGGGAATGGAACATTGTGATGACAAGAGTCCCAGATCATTGTGTTGTCAGGTGTCATGGAATGTTGTGATGACAGTGGTCATGGAGCATTGTGATGATATTGGCCAAGGAGCATTGTGATGAGTAGGTCGTGGAGCTTTGGGCTGAAAATATTCATGGATTATTGTGAAGACAGGGGTCATGGAGCATTGTGATAACAAGGGAATGGAGCATGGTGATGACAAGGTCCTGGATCATTGTGATGAGCAGACCATGGAGAAATGTGATGACAAGTCTCATGGAGCATTCTGATGAAAAGGGTCATGGAGCATTGAGATTACAGGGGTCTTGGAGAATTGTGATGACAATGGCATGGAACACTGTGATGAGAAGGCAATGGAGCATTCTGATGACATGCGTTATGGAGTTTTTGATGACAAGGGCATGGAGTATTGTGATTACAGGGGTCGTGGAATATTGTGATGACAAGGGCATGGAGCATTGGGAGGAGAAGCCTTAGGAGCATTCTGATGGCATGCGTCATTGAGCTTTGTGATGACAAGTGCATGGAGCATTGAGATTACATGGGTCTTGGAGCATTGTGATGAAAAGGACATGGATCAATGTGATGAAAAAGCCATGGAGCCTTGTCATGACAGGATTCAAGGAGCATACAGACAACAAGTGTCAGGGAGCATTTTGATGACAAGTGTATTGAGCATTGTGATGACAAAGGTCATGGAGCATTTTGATGAGAAGGCCTTTGATAATTGTGATGAGGAGTGTCATGGGGCATTGTGATGACAAGTGATCTGGAATATTGTGATCACAACGGTTTGGAGGATTGTTATGACAGAGGTCATGGAGCATTTTGATTTCATTGTGATGACAATAGCATGAAGCATTATGATGATGGGCATGGTGCATTGTGATGACAGGTTTCATGGATCATTGAGATGAAAAGGGGCATAGAGCATTGTGATTACAGGATTCTTGGATCTTTGTGATGAGAATGGTCATGGAGCTTTGTGATGACAAGGCCATGGAATATCGTGATGGCAGGGGTCATGGAGCATTGTTATGACTGGTGTAATGGAGCATTGTGATGGCAAGGACATGGAGCATTGTGATGAGAATGCCATGGAGCATTCTGATGCCATGAGTCATGGAGTTTTGTGAAGAGAAGGGCATGGAGCAATATGATGAGAGCCTTCATGGAGCATTGTGATTACAATGACATGGAGCATTGTGATGCCAAGGGTCATGGATCATTGTGATGACAAAAGTCATGGAACATTTTGATGGCAAGGGCGTTGTGCATTGTGATGAGAAGGGCAGGGAGCATTCTGATGAGAGGGTCATGCAGCAATTTAATGAAAAGTGTCATGGAACATTTTGATGACAGGTGTTATGGTACATTGTGATGTCAGGGGTCATCGAACATTGTGATGATAAGTGCATGTAGCATTGTGATGACAGGAGTCATGGAACTTTGTGATGACAGGTGTGAGGGAGTATTGGGACAAATAATGATGTAGAATTGAGATATCAGTGGTGAGAGAGCATTTTGATGAGAAGTGCATGTAGAATTGTGATGACAAATTTTAAGTAGCATTGTGTTGACAAAATTGTGGAGCACTGTGATGACAAGTTTATGGTGCATTGTGATGACAAGGGTCATGGAGCATTGTGATGATATGTGTCATGGAGCATTGTGCTGACAAGCGCATGTAGCATTGTGATGACAAGGGTCTAAGAGCATTGTGATGAAAAGTTCATGGAGCATTGAGGTTAAAAAGGTCACAGAGACTGTTGATGACGAGGGCTTGGACCATTGTGATGACAAAAGTCATGAAGCATTGTGATGACTGGAGTCACGGAGCATTGTGATGACAGGGGTCATAGAGCATTGTGATAACTAGGGCATGGAGCATTGTGAAGACAAGGGCATGAAACATTGGTCTAATAAGTTTCATGGATTATTGCAATGACAGTTGGAATGGCGTATTGTGATGACAAGTTCATGGAGAATTGTGATGATCTGTTCATGCAGTATTGTGAAGACAGGTGTCAGGGAGCATTGTGATGACATATGTAATGGCCCATTGTGATGACAATGGCATGGAGCATCTGATGCCAAGTGTCATGGAGGTTTCTGATGACAAAGGTAATGGAGCATTGTGATGACAATGGCTTGGAGCACTGTGATGTCAAGGGTCAGGCAGCATTGTGCTGACAAGTGCATGGAGAATTGTGATGACAAGGGTCATGGAGCATTCTGATGACAAGCTTGTGGAGTATTTTGATGACAATTACATGGAGCATTGTGATGAAAACGGCATGGGGCATTGTGATGAAAAAGTCATGGAGTCTTTTCGTGACAGGGTTCAAGGAGCATTCTGACGACAAGTGTCAGGGAGCATTGTGATGACAAGTGTATTGAGAATTGTGATGACAAAGGTCATGGAGCATTGTGATGAAAAGGGCATGGAGAATTGTGATGACAGGCATCATGGAGCATTGTGATGACAAGTGTTTTGGAACACTGTGATACCAAGGGTTTGGAGCATTGTGATGACAGTGGTCATGGATCATTTTGATTTCAAGGAGCATGGAGCATTGTGATGACAGGGGCATGAAGCAATGTGATCCCAAGGTTCATGCAGGATTGTGATGACAATGGAAATGGAGTATTCTGATGACAAGCACAGAGAGCATTGTAATGACAAGGTCATGTAGCATTTTGCTGACAAAGGCATGGTGCATTGTGATGACATGTGTCATGGAGCATTGTGATGACAACGGAATGGAGCATGGTGATGACAAGTTCCTGGAGCATTGTGATGAGAAGACCATGGAGACTTCTAATGAGAAATCTCATGGAGCATTCTGATGAAATGGGGCATGGAGCATCGTGATTACAGGGGTCTTGGAGCATTGTGATGACTAGGGCATGGAGCATTGTAATGAGAAGGCCATGGAGCATTCTGATGACATGCGTCATGGAGTTTTGTGATGACAAGGGCATTGAGCATTTGTGAATACAGGGATCTTGGAGCATTGTGATGAAAATGGCATGGATCATTTTGATGAAAAAGGCATGGAGCCTTGTCATGACAGGGTTCAAGGAGCATACTGACGTAAGTGTCAGGGAGCTTTGTGATGAAAAGTTTATTGGGCATTGTGATGACAAAGATCATGGAGCATTGTGATGAGAAGACCATGGATAATTGAGATGATGAGCGTCATGGGGCTTTGTGATGATAAGTGTTATGGAACATTGTGATCACAAGGGTTTGCAGCATTATGATGACAGAGGTCATGGAGAATATTGATTTCTTTGTGATGACAATAGCCTGAAGCATTATGATAATGGGCATGGTGCATTGTGATGACAGGGTTCATGGAGCATTGAAATGAAAAGGGGCATGGAGCATTGTGATTACAAGGGTCTTGGAGCATTGTGATGACAAGGGCATGGAGCACTGTGATGAGAAGTCCATGGAACATTCTGATGACATGCGTCATGAAGCTTTGTGATGACAAGGGCATGGAGCATTGTGATTTCAGGGGTCTGGAGCATTGTGATGACAAGTGTCAAGGAACCATGTGATGACTAGGCCTTGGAACATTGTGATGGCAAGGGTCATGGTGCATTGTTATGACAGGTGTAATGGAGCATTTTGATGACAAGGGCATGGAACATTGGTCTGAAATGTTTCATGGATTATTGTGATGAGAGTGGGCATGGAGCATTGTGATGACAAGGGCACGGAACACTGTGATACATGGGTCATGCAGGATTGTAATGACAAGGGCATGGAACATTGTGATGAGAAGGGCATCGAGCATTGTGATGACAAGTGTCATGGAACTTTGTGATGACAAGTGCATGGAGCAATGTGATGAGAGGTTTCATGGAGTATTGTGGTGACAATGAAATGGAGCTTTGTGATGCCAAGGGTCATGGAGCTTTGTGATGACAAGTCATGGAGCATTTTGATGACAAGGGCATGGTGCATTGTGCTGAGAAGTGCAGGGAGTATTTTGATGACCAGGTCATGAAGCAATTTGATAAAAAGTGTAAAGGAATATTTTGATGGCAGGTGTTATAGAACATTGTGATGTCAGGGGTCTTGGAGCTTTGGGATGAAAAGTTTCATGGAGCATTTTGATGACAGGAGTTATGGAACATTGTGATGTCAGGGGTCATGGAACATTGTGATGATAAGGGGAGGTAGCATTGTGATGACATGGTCGTGGAACTTTGTGATTACAGGGGTGAGGGCGTATTGTGATGACTAGAGATGGAACATTTTGATATCTCTGGTGAGAGAGCATTTTGATGAGAAGTGCATGGACCACTGTGATTACAAGGTTTATGAAGCATAGCAATGACAAGGTTGTGGACCGTTGTGAAGAAATGCGCGTGGCAAATTGTGATGACTATGGTCATTGAGCATTGTTCTGACAAAGACATGGAGCTTTGTGATGACAAGGGCATGGAGCATTGTGATTACATGGGTCTTGGAGCATTGTGATGAAAAGGGCATGGATCATTGTGATGAAAATGGCATGGATCCTTGTCATGACAGGGTTCAAGGAGCATATTGATGACAAGTGTCAGGGAGCATTGTGATGACAAGTGTATTTGAGAATTGTGATGACAAAGATCATGGAGCATTGTGATGAGAAGACCATGGATAATTGTGATGACGAGCTTCATGGGGCATTGTGATGACAAGTGTTTTGGAATATTGTGATCACAAGGGTTTGGGGCATTGTTATGACAGAGGTCATGGAGCATTTTGATTTCATTGTGATGACAATAGCATGAAGCATTATGATGATGGGCATGGTGCATTGTGATGACAGGGTTCAAAGGTCATTGAGATGGAAGGTGGTATAGAGCATTGTGATGACAGGGTTCTTAGAGCATTGTGATGAGAAGGGTCATGGAGGTTTGTGATGACAAGGCCATGGAACATCGTGATGGCTGGGGTCATGGAGCATTTTTATCACAGGGTAATGGAGCATTGTGATGGTAAGGGCATTGAGCATTGTCATGAGAAGGCCATGGAGCATTCTGATGACATGTGTCATGGAGCTTTGTGAAGAAAAGAGCATGGAGCAATGTGATGAGAGCGTACATGGAGCATTGTGATGACAATGACATTGAGCATTGTGATGCCAAGGGTCATTGATCTTTGTGATGACAAATGTCATGGAGCATTTTGATGGCAAGGGCGTTGTGCATTGTGATTAGAAAGGCAGGGAGCATTCTGATGACAGGGTCATGGAGCAATTTGATGAAAAGTGTCATGGAACATTCTAATGACAGGTGTTATGGAACATTGTGATGTCAGGGGTCATCGAACATTGTGATGATAAGTGCATGTGGCATTGTGATGACAGGAGTCATGGAACATTTTGATGACAGGGGTTAGAGAGTATTGTGACAAATAGTGATGTAGCATTGTGATATCAGTGGTGAGAGAGCATTTTGATGAGAAGTGCATAGAGCATTGTGATGACATATTTTAAGGAGCATTGTGATGAGAAGAGCATGGTGCACTGTGATGACATGTGTCATGGAGCATTGTGCTGACAAGCGCATGGAGCATTTTCATGACAAGTGTATTGAGAATTGTGATGACAGAGGTCATGGAGCATTGTGATGAAAAGGGCATGGGTTATTGTGATGACAGGCATCATGGAGCGTTGTGATGACAATTGTTATTGAACACTGTGATCACAAGGTTTTGGAGCATTGTGATGACAGTGGTCATGGATCATTTTGATTTCAAGGAGCATGGAGCATTGTGATTACAAGGGCATGAAGCAATGTGATCTCAAGGTTCATGGAGGATTGTGATGACAATGGAAATGGAGTATTGTGATGACAAGCGCATAGAGCATTGTAACGACAATGTCATATAGCATTTTGCTGACAAAGGCATGGAGCAATGTGATGACATGTGTCATGGAGCACTGTGATGACTAGCGTCACGGAGCACTGTGAATACAGGTGTCATGGAGCATTGCGATGAGAAGGGCATGGATCATTGTGATGACAAGTGTCATGGAGCACTGGGTTGAAAATATTCATGGAGTGTTGTGATGACAGGGGTCATGGAGCATTGTGATGATATTGGCCATGGAGCATTGTGATGAGTAGGTCGTGGAGCATTGGGCTGAAAATGTTCATGGATTATTGTGATGACTTGGTTCATGGATTATTGTGATGACAGGCGTAATGGAGCCTTGTGATGACAAGGGAATGGAGCATGGTGATGACAAGGTCGTGGAGCACTGTGATGAGAAGACCATGGAGACTTGTGATGATAACTCTCATGGAGCATTCTGATGAAAAGGGGCAGGGTTTATTGTGATTACAGGGGTCTTGGAGAATTGTGATTACTAGGGCATGGAGCGTTGTGATGAGAAGGCCATGGAGCCTTCTGATGACATGCGTCATGGAGTTTTTTGATGACACGGGCATGGAGCATGGTGATTACAGGGGTCTTGGAACATTGTGATGACAAGTGCATGGAGCATTGTGAGGAGAACACCAAGGAGAATCCTGATGGCATGTGTCATTCAGCTTTGTGATGTCAAGGGCATGGAGCATTGAGATTACATTGGTCTTGGAGCATTGTGATGAAAATGACATGGATCATTGTGATGAAAAAGGCATCGAGCCTTGTCATGACAGGATTCAAGGAGCATACAGACAACAAGTGTCAGGGAGCATTTTGATGACAAGTGTATTGAGCATTGTGATGACAATGGTCATGGAGCATTGTGATGAGAAGTCCATTGATAACTGTGATGACGAGCCTCATGGGGCATTGTGATGAAAAGTGATATGGAATATTGTGATCACAAGGGTTTGGAGCATTGTTATGACAGAGGTCATGGATCATTTTGATTTCATTGTGATGACAATAGCATGAAGCATTATGATGATGGGCCTGGTGAATTGTGATGACAGGGTTCATGGATCATTGAGATGAAAAGGGGCATAGAGCATTGTGATTACAGGATTCTTGGAGCATTGTGATGAGAAGGGTCATGCAGCTTTGTGATGACAAGGCCATGGATCATCGTGATAGCAGGGGTCATGGAGCATTGTTATGACTGGTGTAATGGAGCATTGTGATGGCAAGCGCATGGATCATTGTGATGAGAAGGCCATGGAGCATTCTGATGACATGTGTCATGGAGCTTTGTGAAGACAAGGGCATGGAGCAATGTGATGAGAGTGTTCATGGAGCATTGTGATGACAATGACATTGAGCATTTTGATGCCAAGTGTCATGTATCTTTTTGATGACAAAGGTCATGGAGCTTTTTTTTTTAAATATTGGGGGTAGGAGTTTTTATTAATTAATTTACTTATTTTTGCTGTGTTGGGTCTTTGTTTCTTTTTTTTTTCCTCCTGAAAAAAAATTTTTTTATGCTTTATAACAAATTTAATCAGTTATACATATACCTATATTCCCATATACCCTCCCTTTTGCGTCTCCCTCCCACCCTCCCTATCCCACCCCTCCAGGCGGTCACAAAGCACCGAGCTGATCTCCCTGTTCTATGCGGCTGCTTCCCACTAGCTATCTACCTTACGTTTGATAGTGTATATATGTCCATGCCGCTCTTTCACTTTGTCACAGCTTACCCTTCCCCCTCCCCATATCCTCAAGTCCATTCTCTAGTAGGTCTGTGTCTTTATTCCTGTCTTACCCCTATGTTCCTCATGACATTTTTTTTTCTTAAGTTCCATATATATGTGTCAGCATACATATTTGTCTTTCTCTTTCTGACTTACTTCACTCTGTATGACAGACTCTAGGTCCATCCACCTCATTCCAAATAGCTCAATTTCATTTCTTTTTATGGCTGAGTAATATTCCATTGTATATATGTGCCACATCTTCTTTACCCATTCATCTGATGATGGACACTTAGGTTTTTTCCATCTCCGGGCTATTGTAAATAGGGCTGCTATGAACATTTTGGTACATGTCTCTTTTTGAATTATGGTTTTCTCAGGGTATATGCCCAGTAGTGGGATTGCTGGGTCATATGGTAGTTCTATTTGTAGTTTTTTAAGGAACCTCCATACCGTTCTCCATAGTGGCTGTACCAATTCACATTCCCACCAGCAGTGCAAGAGTGTTCCTTTTTTTCCACAACCTCTCCAGCATTTATTGTTTCTAGATTTTTTGATGGTGGCCATTCTGACTGGTGTGAGATGATATCTCATTGTAGTTTTGATTTGCATTTCTCTAATGAGCAAAGATGTTGAGCATCCTTTCATGTGTTTGTTGGCAGTCTGTATATCTTCTGTGGAGAAATGTCTATTTAGGTCTTCTGCCCATTTTTGGATTGGGTTGTTTGTTTTTGTGATATTGAGCTGCAAGAGCTGCTTATAAATTTTGGAGATTAATCCTTTGTCAGTTGCTTCATTTGCAAATATTTTCTCCCATTCTGAGGGTTGTCTTTTGGTCTTGTTTATGGTTTCCTTTGCTGTGCAAAAGCTTTGAAGTTTCATTAGGTCCCATGTGTTTATTTTTGTCTTTATTTCCATTTCTCTAGGAGGTGGGTCAAAAAGGATCTTGCTGTGATTTATGTCATAGTTTGTTCTTCCTATGTTTTCCTCTAAGAGTTTGATAGTGTCTGGCCTTACATTTAGGTATTTAATCCATTTTGAGCTTATTTTTGTGTATGGTGTTAGGGAGTGATCTAATCTCATACTTTTACATGTCCCTATCCAGTTTTCCCAGCACCACTTATTGAAGAGACTGTCCTTTCTCCACTGTACATTCCTGCCTCCTTTATCAAAGATAAGGTGACCATATGTCCGTGGGTTTATCTCTGGGCTTTCTATCCTGTTCTACTGATCTATATTTCTGTTTTTGTGCCAGTACCATACTGTCTTGATTACTGTAGCTTTGTAGTATAGTCTGAAGTCAGGGAGCCTGATTCCTCCAGCTCCATTTTTCGTTCTCAAGATTGCTTTGGCTATTCGGGGTCTTTTGTGTTTCCATACAAATTGTGAAATTTTTTGCTCTAGTTCTGTGAAAAATGCCAGTGGTAGTTTGATAGGGATTGCATTGAATCTGTAGATTGCTTTGGGTAGTAGAGTCATTTTCACAATGTTGATTCTTCCAATCCAAGAACATGGTACATCTCTCCATCTATTTGTATCATCTTTAATTTCTTTCATCAGTGTCTTATAATTTTCTGCATACAGGTCTTTTGTCTCCTTAGGTAGGTTTATTCCTAGATATTTTATTCTTTTTGTTACAATGGTAAATGGGAGTGTTTTCTTAATTTCACTTTCAGATTTTTCATCATTAGTATATAGGAATGCCAGAGATTTCTGTGCATTAATTTTGTATCCTGCAACTTTACCAAATTCATTGATTAGCTCTATTAGTTTTCTGGTAGCATCTTTAGGATTCTCTATGTATAGTATCATGTCATCTGCAAACAGTGACAGCTTTACTTCTTCTTTTCCGATTTGGATTCCTTTTATATCCTTTTCTTCTCTGATTGCTGTGGCTAAAACTTCCAAAACTAGGTTGAATAAGAGTGGTGAGAGTGGGCAACCTTGTCTTGTTCCTGATCTTAGTGGAAATGGTTTCAGTTTTTAACCATTGAGGACGATGCTGGCTGTGGGTTTGTCATATATGGCCTTTATTATGTTGAGGAAAGTTCCCTCTATGCCTACTTTCTGCAGGGTTTTTATCATAAATGGGTGTTGAATTTTGTCGAAAGCTTTCTCTGCATCTATTGAGATGATCATATGGTTTTTCTCCTTCAATTTGGTAATATGGTGTATCACGTTGATTGATTTGCGTATATTGAAGAATCCTTGCATTCCTGGAATAAACCCCACTTGATCATGGTGTATGATCCTTTTAATGTGCTGTTGGATTCTGTTTGCTAGGATTTTGTTGAGGATTTTTCCATCTATGTTCATCAGTGATATTGGCCTGTAGTTTTCTTTCTTTGTGACATCCTTGTCTGGTTTTGGAATCAGGGTGATGGTGGTCTCATAGAATAAGTTTGGGAGTGTTCCTCCCTCTGCTATATTTTGGAAGAGTTTGAGAAGGATAGGTGTTAGCTCTTCTCTAAATGCTTGATAGAATTCACCTGTGAAGCCATCTGGTCCTGGGCTTTTGTTTTCTGGAAGATTTTTTATCACAGTTTCAATTTCAGTGCTTGTGATTGGTCTGTTCATATTTTCTATTTCTTCCTGATTCAGTCTTGGCAGGCTGTGCATTTCTAAGAATTTGTCCATTTCTTCCAGGTTGTCCATTTTATTGGCATAAAGTTGCTTGTAGTAATCTCTCATGATCTTTTGTATTTCTGCAGTGTCAGTTGTTACTTCTCCTTTTTCATTTCTAATTCTATTGATTTGTGTCTTCTCCTTTTTTTTTCTTGATGAGTCTGGCTAATGGTTTATCAATTTTGTTTATCTTCTCAAAGAACCAGCTTTTAGTTTTATTGATCTTTGCTATCGTTTCCTTCATTTCTTTTTCATTTATTTCTGATCTGATTTTTATGATTTCTTTCCTTCTGCTAACTTTGGGATGTTTTTGTTCTTCTTTCTCTAATTACTTTAGGTGCAAGATTAGGTTGTTTATTCGAGATGTTTCCTGTTTCTTAAGGTGGGATTGTATTGCTATAAACTTCCCCCTTAGAACTGCTTTTGCTGCGTCCCATAGGTTTTGGGTCGTCGTGTCTCCATTGTCATTTGTTTCTAGGTATTTTTTTAAATTCCCCTTTGATTTCTTCAGTGATCACTTTGTTATTAAGTAGTGTATTGTTTAGCCTCCATGTGTTTGTATATTTTACAGCTCTTTTCCTGTAATTGATATCTAGTCTCATAGCATTGTGGTCAGAAAAGATACTTGATACAATTTCAATTTTCTTACATTTACCAAGGCTTGATTTGTGACCCAAGATATGATCTATCCTGGAGAATGTTCCATGAGCACTTGAGAAAAATGTGTATTCTGTTGTTTTTGGATGGGATGTCCTATAAATATCAATTAAGTCCATCTTGTTTAATGTATCATTTAAAGCTTGTGTTTCCTTATTTATTTTCATTTTGGATGATCTGTCCATTGGTGAAAGTGGGGTGTTAAAGTCCCCTACTATGATTGTGTTACTGTCGATTTCTCTTTTTATGGCTGTTAGTATTTGCCTTATGTATTGAGGTGCTCCTATGTTTGGTGCATAAATATTTACAATTGTTATATCTTCTTCTTGGATCAATCCCTTGATCATTATGTAGTGTCCTTCTTTGTCTCTTCTAGTAGTCCTTATTTTAAAGTCTATTTTGTCTGATATGAGAATTGCTACTCCAGCTTTCTTTTGGTTTCCATTTGCATGGGATATATTTTTCCATCCCCTTACTTTCAGTCTGTATGTGTCTCTAGGTCTGAAGTGGGTCTCTTGTAGACAGCATATATATGGGTCTTGTTTTTGTATCCATTCAGCCAATCTGTGTCTTTTGGTGGGAGAATTTAGTCCATTTACATTTAAGGTAATTATTGTTATGTATGTTCCTATTCCCATTTTCTTAATTGTTTTGGGTTCGTTATTGTAGGTCTTTTCCTTCTGTGGTGTTTCTTGCCTAGAGAAGTTCCTTTAGCATTTGTTGTAAAGCTGGTTTGGTGGTGCTGAACGCTCTCAGCTTTTGCTTGTCTGTAAACGTTTTAATTTCTCCATCAAATCTGAATGAGATCCTTGCTGGGTAGAGTAATCTTGGTTGCAGGTTTTTCTCCTTCATAACTTTAATTATGTCTTGCCACTCCCTTCTGGCTTGTAGAGTTTCTGCTGAGAGATCAGCTGTTATCCTGATGGGGATTCCCTTGTGTGTTATTTGTTGTTTTTGCCTTGCTGCTTTTAATATGATTTCTTTGTGTTTAATTTTTGACAGTTTGATTAATATGTGTCTTGGCGTATTTCTCCTTGGATTTATTCTGTATGGGACTCTCTGTGCCTCCTGGACTTGATTAACTATTTCCTTTCCCATATTAGGGAAGTTTTCAACTATAATCTCTTCAAATATTTTCTCAGTCCCTTTCTTTTTCTCTTCTTCTTCTGGAACCCATATAATTCGAATGTTGGTGCGTTTAATGTTGTCCCAGAGGTCTCTGAGACTGTCCTCTGTTCTTTTCATTCTTTTTTTCTTTATTTTGCTCTGCAGCAGTTATTTCCACTATTTTATCTTCCACCTCACTTATCCGTTCTTCTGCCTCAGTTATTCTGCTATTGATCCCATCTAGAGTACTTTTTATTTCATGTATTGTGTTTTTAATCGATGCTTGATTCATCTTTAGTTCTTCTAGGTCCTTGTTAACTGTTTCTTGCATTTTGTCTATTCTATTTCCAAGATTTTGGATCTGGGAAATAGAATCTTGGATCATCTTTACCATCATTATTCTGAATTCTTTTTCAGGTAGACTGCCTATTTCCTCTTCATTTGTTAGATCTGGTGGGTTTTTATCTTGCTCCTTTTCCTGCTGTGTGTTTTTCTGTCTTCTCATTTTGCTTATGTTACTGTGTTTGGGGTCTCCTTTTTGCAGGCTGCAGGTTCGTAGTTCCCGTTGTTTTTGGTGTCTGTCCCCAGTGGCTAAGGTTGGTTTAGTGGGTTGTGTAGGCTTCCTGGTGGAGGGGACTAGTGCCTGTGTTCTGGTGGGTGAGGCTGGATCTTGTCTTTCTGGTGGGCAGGTCCACGTCTGGTGGTGTGTTTTGGGGTGTCTGTGGACTTTTTATGATTTTAGGCAGCCTCTCTACTAATGGGTGGCATTGTGTTCCTGTCTTGCTAGTTGTTTGGCATAGGGTGTCCAGCACTGTAGCTTGCTGGTCGTTGAGTGAAGCTGGGTGCTGGTGTTGAGATGGAGATCTCTGGAAGATTTTTGCCGTTTGATATTATGTGGAGCTGGGAGGTCTCTTGTGGACCAGTGTCCTGAAGTTGGCTCTCCCACCTCAGAGGCACAGCACTGACTCCTGGCTCCTCAATTTGGGATGATTTGTTGTCCATTCATGTATTCCACAGATGCAGGGTACATCAAGTTGATTGTAGAGCTTTAATCCGCTGCTTCTGAGGCTGCTGGGAGAGGTTTCCCTTTCTCTTTGTTCTCACAGCTCCTGGGTCTCAGCTTCGGATTTGGCCCCGCCTCTGCATGTAGGTCGCCGGAGGGCGTCTGTTCTTCACTTAGACAGGACAGGGTTAAAGGAGCAGCCTCTTCGGGGACTCTGGCTCACTCAGGCCGGGCGGGAGGGAGGGGCTTGGAATGCGGGGCGAGTCTGCAGCGGCAGAGTTCGGTGTGACGTTGCACCAGCCTGAGGCGCACCGTGCGTTCTCCCAGGGAAGCCGCCCCTGGATCCCAGGACCCCGGCAGTGGCGGGCTTCACAGGCTCCAGGAAGGGTGGTGTGGACAGTGACCCACGCTCGCACACAGGCTTCTTGGTGGCGGCAGCAGCAGCCCCAGCGTCCCACGCCGGTCACCGGGCTCCGCACCTTTAGTCGCGTCTTGCGCCCATCTGTGGAGCCTCTTTAAGCAGCGCTCTTAATCCCCTCTCCTGGCGCACCAGGAAACCAAGAGGGAAGAAAAAGTCTCTTGCCTCTTCGGCAGCTCCAGAGTTTTCCCGGACTCCCTGCCGGCTAGCTGTGGCTCGTTAGCCCCCTTCCGGCTGAGTTCTCGCCGCCAGCCCCAGTCCCCTCCCTGCGCTCTGACCGAAGCCCGAGCCTCAGCTTCCAGCGACGCCGGGGCGAGTGGACAAGCCTCTCGGGCTGGTGAGTGCCGCTCAGCACAGATCCTCTGTGCGGGAATCTCTCCGCTTTGCCCTACCCAGGAATGTGGGGAGTTTCTTGCCTTTGGGAGGTCCGGGGTCCTCTGCCAGCATCCAGCAGGTGTTGCTCCACGTGCAGCTGTATTTCTGGTGTATCCGTGGGGAAGACGGTGACCTCCGCGTCTTACTCTTCCGCCATCTTACCCGGAAGTCTCCCGACATGGAGCATTTTGATGGCAAGGGCGTTGTGCATTGTGATGAGAAAGGCAGGGAGCATTCTGATGATAGGGTCATGGAGCAATTTGATGAAAAGTGTCATGGAACATTTTGATGACAGGTGTTATGGAACATTGTGATGTCAGGTGTCATCGAACATTGTGATGATAAGTGCATGTAGCATTGTGATGACAGGAGTCATGGAACATTGTGATGACAGGGGTGAGGGAGTATTGTGACAAATAGTGATGTAGCATTGTGATATCAGTGGTGAGAGAACATTTTGATGAGAAGTGCATGGAGCATTGTGATGACAAATTTTAAGGAGCATTTTGATGACAAGATTGTGGAGCAATGTGATGACAAGCTCATGGTGCATTGTGATGACATGTGTCATGGAGCATTGTGCTAACAAGCGCATGGAGCATTGTGATGACAAGGGACAAAGAATATTGTGATGAAAAGTTCATGGAGCACTGTGGTTAAAAAGGTGACACAGACTGTTGATGACGAGGGCATGGACCACTGTGATGACAAAAGTCATGAAGCATTGTGATGACTGGAGTAACGGAGCACTGTGATCACAGGGGTCATGGAGCATTGTGATAAAAAGGGCATGGAGCATTGTGATGACAAGGGCATAGAACATTGGTCTAAAAAGTTTCATGGATTATTGCGATGACAGTTGGAATGGCACATTGTGACGACAAGGGCATGGAGCATTGTGATGACCAGGTCATGCAGTATTGTGAAGACAGGTGTCAGTGAGCATTGTGATGACATATGTAATGGCCCATTGTGATGACAATGGCATGAAGCATTGTGATGCCAAGTGTCATGAAGGATTCTGATGACAAAGGTAATGGAGCATTGTGATGACAATGGCTTGGAGCATTGTGATGACAAGTGTCAGGGAGCATTGTGCTGACAAGGCATGGAGAATTGTGATGACAAGGGTCATGGAGCTTTCTGATGATAAGCTTGTGGAGTATTTTGATGACAATGGCATGGATCATTGTGATGAAAATGGCATGGGGCATTGTGATGAAAAAGGCATGGAGCCTTATCGTGACAGGGTTCAAGGAGCTTTCTGATGACAAGTGTCAGTGAGCATTGTGATGACATGTGTATTGAGAATTGTGATGACACAGGTCATGGAGCATTGTGATGAAAAGGGCATGGAGTATTGTGATGACAGGCATCATGGAGCATTCTGATGACAAGTGTTATGGAACACTGTGATCAAAAGCATTTGGAGCATTGTGATGACAGAGGTCATGGATCATTCTGATTTCAAGGAGCATGGAGCACTGTGATGAAAAGGGCATGAAGCAATGTGATCCCAAGGTTCATGGAGGATTGTGATGACAATGAAAATGGAGTATTGTGATGACAAGCGCATAGAGCATTGTAATGGAAAGGTCATGTAGCATTTTGCTGACAAAGGCATGGAGCATTGTGATGACATGTGTCATGGAGCATTGTTATGACAACGGAATGGAGCATGGTGATGACAAGATCCTGCAGCATTGTGATGAGAAGACCATGGAGACTTGTGATGACAAGTCTCATGGAGTATTCTGATAAAAATGGACATGGAGCATTGTGATTACAGGGGTCATGGTGCATTGTGATGACTAGGACATGGAGCATTGTGATGAGAAGGCCATGGAGCATTCTGATGACATGCGTCATGGAGTTTTGTAATGACAAGGGCATGGAGCATTTGTGATTACAGGGATCTTGGAGCATTGTGATGAAAAGAGCATGGATCAATCTTATGAAAAAGGCATGGAGCCTTGTCATGACAGGGTTCAAGGAGCATACTGACGACAAGTGTCAGGGAGCATTGTGATGACAAGTGTATTGAGCATTGTGATGACAAAGATCATGGAGCATTGTGATGAGAAGACCATGGATAATTGTGATGATGAGCGTCATGGGGTGTTTTGATGATAAGTGTTATGGAAGAGTGTGATCACAAGGGTTTGGAGCATTATGATGACAGAGGTCATGGAGAATATTGATTTCATTGTGATGACAATAGCCTGAAGCATTATGATGATGGGCATGGTGCACTGTGATGACAGGGTTCATGGAGCATTGAGATGAAAAGGGGCATGGAGCATTGTGATTACAAGGGTCGTGGAGCATTGTGATGACAAGGGCATGGAGCATTGTGATGAGAAGGCCATGGAACATTCTGATGACATGCGTAATGGAGCTTTGTGATGACAAGGGCATGGAGCATTGTGATTTCAGGGGTCTGGAGCATTGTGATGACAAGTGTCATGGAACCCTGTGATGACTACGTCGTGGAACATTGTGATGGCAGGGGTCATGGTGCATTGTTATGACAGGTGTAATGGAGAATTTTGATGAGAAGGGCATGGAACTTTGGTCTGAAATGTTTCCTGGATTATTGTGATGAGAGTGGGCATGGAGCATTGTGATGACAAGGGCATGGAACACTGTGATACATGGGTCATGCAGGATAGTAATGAAAAGGGTATGGAGCATTGTGATGAGAAGGGCATCGAGCATTGTGATGACAAGTGTCATGTAGCTTTGTGATGACAAGGGCATGGAGCAATATGATGAGAGGTTTCATGGAGCATTGTGATGCCAATGACATGGAGCATTGTGATGCCAAGGGTCATGGAGCTTTGTGATGAAAAGTCATGGAGCATTTTGATGACAAGGGCATGGTGCATTTTGATGAGAATTGCAGGGGGCATTTTGATGACCAGGTCATGCAGCAATTTGATAAAAACTGTAATGGAAAATTTTGATGGCAGGGGTTATAGAACATTGTGATGTCAGGGGTCTTGGAGCTTTGGGATGAAAAGGGTCATGGAGCGTTTTGATGACAGGGGTTATGGAACATTGTGATGTCAGGGGTCATGGAACATTGTGATGATAAGGGGATGTAGCATTGTGATGACAGGGTCCTGGAATATTTTGATTACAGGTGTGAGGGAGTATTTTGATGACTAGTGATGGAACATTTTGATATCTCATGTGAGAGAGCATTTTGATGAGATGTGCATGGAGCATTGTGATTACAGGGATCTTGGAGCATTGTGATGAAAAGGGCATGGTTCATTGTTATGAAAATGGCATGGAGCCTTTTCATGACAGGGTTTAAGGAGCATATTGACCACAAGGGTAAGGGAGCATTGTGATGACAAGTGTATTTGAGAATTGTAATGACAAAGATCATGGAGCATTGTGATGACAAGGGCATGGAGCATTGTGAGGACCATGTCATGCAGTATTGTGAAGAGAAGTGTCAGGGAGCATTGTGATGACGTATGCAATGGCACATTGTGATGACAATTGCATGGAGCATTGTGATGCCTATTGTCATGGAGGATTCTGATGACAAAGGTAATGGAGCATTGTGATGAAAATGGCTTGGAGCAATATGATGACAAGGGTCAGGGAGCATTGTGCTGACAAGTGCATGGAAAATTGTGATGACAAGGGTCCTGGAACATTCTGATGACAAGCTTGTGGACTATTTTGATGACAATGGCATGGAGCATTGTGATGAAAACGGCATGTCGAATTGCGATGAAAGAGGCATGGAGCCTTTTCGTGACAGGGTTCAAGGAGCATTCTGACGACAAGTGTCAGGGAGCATTGTGATGACAAGTGTATTGAGAATTGTGATGACAAAGGTCATGGAGCATTGTGATGAAAAGGGCATGGAGTATTGTGATGACAGGCATCATGGAGCGTTGTGATGACAAGTGTTATGGAACACTGTGATTACAAGGTTTTGGAGTATTGTGATGACAGTAGTCATGGATCATTTTGATTTCAAGGAGCATGGAGCATTGTGATGACATGGCCATGAAACAATGTGATCCCAAGGTTCATGGAGGATTGTGATGACGATGGAAATGGAGTATTGTGATGACAAGCGCATAGAGCTTTGTAATGCCAAGGTCATGTAGCGTTTTGCTGACAGAGGCATGGAGCATTGTGATGACATGTGTCATGGAGCACTGTGATGACAAGCGTCATGGAGCATTGTGTATACAGGGGTCATGGAGCATTGGGATGACAAGGGCATGGATCATTGTGATGACAAGGTTCTTGGTGCACTGGGCTGAAAATGTTCATGGAGTGTTGTGATGACATGTGTCATGGGGCATTGTGATGACTAGGGAATGGAGCATTGTGATGACAAGAGTCCCGGATCATTGTGTTGTCAGGTGTCATGGAGTGTTGTGATAAGAGTGGTCATGGAGCATTGTGATGATATTGGCCATGGAACATTTTGATGAGTAGGTCGTGGAGCACTGGGCTGAAAATGTTCATGGATTATTGTGATGACATGGGTCATGGAGCATTGTGATGCCAAGGGAATGGAGCATGGTGATGACAAGGTCCTGGAGCATTGTGATGAGAAGACATGGAGACTTGTGATGACAAGTCTCATGGAGCATTCTGATGAAAAGGGACATGGAACATTGTGATTACTGGGGTCTTGGAGCACTGTGATGACTAGGGCATGGAGCATTGTGATGAGAAGGCCATGGAGCATTCTGATGACATGCGTCATGGAGTTTTTTGAGGACAAGTCATGGAGCATTGTGATTACAGGGGTCTTGGAACGTTGTGATAACAAGGGCATGGAGCACTGTGAGGAGAAGACCAAGGAGCACTCTGATGTCATGCGTCATTGAAATTTGTGATGACAAGGGCATGGAGCATTGTGATTACAGGGGTCTTGGAGCATTGTGATGAGAAGTGTCATGGAGACTTGTGATGACAAGGCCGTGGTATATTGTGATGGCAGGTGTCATGGAGCATTGTTATGACAGAGGTAAAGAAGCATTGTGATGAGAAGGGCATTGAACATTGGTTTGAAATACTTCATACATTATTGTGATGAGAGTGGGCTGGAGCATTGTTATGACCACGGCACGTAACACTGTGATACATGGGTCATGGACAATTGTAATGACAAGGGCATGGAGCAATGTGATGAGAGGGTACAAGGAGCATTGTGATGACAATGACATGGAGCATTGTGATGCCAAGGGTCATGGATCATTGTGAAGACAAGGGCATTGAGCATTGTGATTAGAGTGTTCATGGAGCATTGTGATGACAAGGGCATGGAGCATTGTGATGCCAAGGGTCATGGATCTTTGTGAGGACAAAGGTCATGGAGCATTTTGATGGCAAGTGTGTTGTGCATTGTGATGAGAAGGTCAGGGAGCATTCTGCTGACAGGGTCATGGAGCATTTTGATGAAAAGGGTCATGGAGCATTTTGATGACAGGTGTTATGGAACATTGTGATGTCATGGGTCATCGAACATTGTGATGATAAGTGCATGTAGCATTGTGATGACAGGAGACATGGAACATTGTGATGACATGGGTGAGGGAGTATTGTGACAAATAGTGATGTAGCATTGTGATATCAGTGGTGAGAGAGCATTTGGATGAGAAGTGCATGGAGCATTGTGATTACAATATTTATGGAGCATAGCGATGACAAGGTTGTGGATCATTGTGATGAAAAGCACATGGCACATTGTGATGACAATGGTCATGGAGCATTGTTCTGACAAAGGCATGGAGCATTGTGATGACGAGGTTCACGGAGCATTGTGATGAAATGTTCATAGAGCATTGTGGTTACAAATGTCAAAGAGCCTTGTGATGACGCGGGCATGGACCATTGTGATCACAAACTTTATGAAACATTGTGATGACTGGAGTCACGGAGCATTGTTTTGACAGGGGTCATAGAGGATTGAGATGACAAGGTCATGGAACATTGTGATGAGCAAATCATGGAGAGACTTCCGGGTAAAATGGCGGAAGAGTAAGACGCGGAGATCACCTTCCTCCCCACGGATACACCAGAAATACAGCTACACGTGGAACAACTCCTACAGAACACCTACTGGACGCTGGCAGAAGACCCCAGACCTCCCAAAAGGCAAGAAACTCCCCACATACCTGGGTAGGGCAAAGCGGAGAGATCCACACACAGAGGATCAGTGCCGAGCGGCACTCACCAGCCCGAGAGGATTGTCTGCTCGCCCGCCGGGGCACGCAGCACTGGAAGCTGAGGCTCGGGCTTCGGTCAGAGTGCAGGGAGCGGACTGGGGCTGGCGGCGAGAACTCTGCCGGAATTGGGCTAATGTGCCACAGCTAGCCGGGAGGGAGTCCGGGAAAACTCTGGAGCTGCCGAAGAGGCAAGAGACTTTTTCTTCCCTCTTGGTTTCCTGGTGCGCGAGGAGAGGGGATTAAGAGCGCTGCTTAAAAGGGCTCCACAGACGGGCGCGAGTCGCGACTGAAAGCGCGGAGCCCAGAGACGGGCGTGGGACACTGGGGCTGCTGCCGCCGCCGCCAAGAAGCATGTGTGCGAGCGCAGGTCACTGCCCACACCGCCCTTCCGGGAGCCTGTGCAGCCCGCCACTGCCGGGGTCCTGGGATCCAGGGGCGGCTTCCCTGGGAGAACGCACGGCGCGCCTCGGGCTGGTGCAATGTAACGCCGACCTTTGCCGCTGCAGGCTCGCCCCGCACTCCGTGCCCCTCCCTCCCGCCCGGCCTGAGTGAGCCAGAGTCCCCGAAGAGGCTGCTCCTTTAACCCTGTCCTGCCTGAGCGAAGAACAGACGCCCTCCGGTGACCTACACGCAGAGGCGGGGCCAAATCCAAAGCTGAGACCCAGGAGCTGTGAGAACAAAGAAGAGAAAGGGAAACCTCTCCCAGCAGCCTCAGAAGCAGCGGATTAATGCTCCACAATCAACTTGATGTACCCTGCACCTGTGGAATACATGAATAGACAGCACATCATCCCAAATTGAGGAGCCCGGAGTCAGTGCTGTGCCTCTGAGGTGGGAGAGCCAACTTCAGGACACTGGTCCACAAGAGACCTCCCAGCTCCACATAATATCAAACGGCAAAAATCTTCCAGAGATCTCCATCTCAACACCAGCACCAAGCTTCACTCAACGACCAGCAAGCTACAGTGCTGGACACCCTAAGCCAAACAACTAGCAAGACAGGAACACAACGCCACCCATTAGCAGAGAGGTGGCCTAAACTCATAAAAAGTCTGCAGACACCCCAAAACACAACACCAGACGTGGACCTGCCCACCAGAAAGACAAGATCCAGCCTCATCCACCAGAACACAGGCACTAGTCCCCTCCACCAGGAAGCCTACACAACCCACTAAACCAACCTTAGCCACTGGGGACAGACACCAAAAACAACGGGAACTACGAACCTGCAGCCTGCAAAAAGGAGACCCCAAACACAGTAACATAAGCAAAATGAGAAGACAGAAAAACACACAGCAGGAGAAGGAGCAAGATAAAAACCCACCAGATCTAACAAATGAAGAGGAAATAGGCAGTCTACCTGAAAAAGAATTCAGAATAATGATGGTAAAGATGATCCAAGATTCTATTTCCCAGATCCAAAATCTTGGAAATAGAATAGACAAAATGCAAGAAACAGTTAACAAGGACCTAGAAGAACTAAAGATGAATCAAGCATCGATTAAAAACACAATACATGAAATAAAAAGTACTCTAGATGGGATCAATAGCAGAATAACTGAGGCAGAAGAACGGATAAGTGAGGTGGAAGATAAAATAGTGGAAATAACTGCTGCAGAGCAAAATAAAGAAAAAAGAATGAAAAGAACAGAGGACAGTCTCAGAGACCTCTGGGACAACATTAAACGCACCAACATTCGAATTATAGGGGTTCCAGAAGAAGAAGAGAAAAAGAAAGGGACTGAGAAAATATTTGAAGAGATTATAGTTGAAAACTTCCCTAATATGGGAAAGGAAATAGTTAATCAAGTCCAGGAGGCACAGAGAGTCCCATACAGAATAAATCCAAGGAGAAATACGCCAAGACACATATTAATCAAACTGTCAAAAATTAAACACAAAGAAATCATATTAAAAGCAGCAAGGCAAAAACAACAAATAACACACAAGGGAATCCCCATCAGGATAACAGCTGATCTCTCAGCAGAAACTCTACAAGCCAGAAGGGAGTGGCAGGACATAATTAAAGTTATGAAGGAGAAAAACCTGCAACCAAGATTACTCTACCCAGCAAGGATCTCATTCAGATTTGATGGAGAAATTAAGACGTTTACAGACAAGCAAAAGCTGAGAGAGTTCAGCACCACCAAACCAGCTTTACAACAAATGCTAAAGGAACTTCTCTAGGCAAGAAACACAACAGAAGGAAAAGACCTACAATAACAAACCCAAAACAATTTAAAAAATGGGAATAGGAACATACATATCGATAATTACCTTAAATGTAAATGGACTAAATGCTCCCACCAAAAGATACAGATTGGCTGAATGGATACAAAAACAAGACCCATATATATGCTGTCTACAAGAGAC
This sequence comes from Mesoplodon mirus, assembly GCF_964341445.2. NCBI lineage: Eukaryota > Metazoa > Chordata > Mammalia > Artiodactyla > Ziphiidae > Mesoplodon > Mesoplodon mirus. Next base: position 626,627 of record NW_028295803.1, on the reverse strand, counting down.
CCACTTCAGACCTAGAGACACATACAGACTGAAAGTAAGGGCATGGAAAAAGATATTCCATGCAAATGGAAACCAAAAGAAAGCTGGAGTAGCAATTCTCATATCAGACAAAATAGACTTTAAAATAAAGACTACTAGAAGAGACAAAGAAGGACACTACATAATGATCAAGGGATCGATCCAAGAAGAAGATATAACAATTGTAAATATTTATGCACCCAACATAGGAGCACCTCAATACATAAGGCAAATACTAACAGCCATAAAAGGAGAAATCGACAGTAACACACTCATAGTAGGGGACTTTAACACCCCACTTTCACCAATGGACAGATCATCCAAAATGAAAATAAATAAGGAAACACAAGCTTTAAATGATACATTAAACAAGATGGACTTAATGGATATTTATAGGACATTCCATCCAAAAACAACAGAATACACATTTTTCTCAAGTGCTCATGGAACATTCTCCAGGATAGATCATATCTTGGGTCACAAATCAAGCCTTGGTAAATGTAAGAAAATTGAAATTGTATCAAGTATCTTTTCCGACCACAATGCTATGAGACTAGATATCAATTACAGGAAAAGATCTGTAAAAAATACAAACACATGGAGGCTAAACAATACACTACTTAATAACGAAGTGATCACTGAAGAAATCAAAGAGGAAATTAAAAAATATCTAGAAACAAATGACAATGGAGACACGACTACCCAAAACCTATGGGATGCAGCAAAAGCAGTTCTAAGAGGGAAGTTTATAGCAATACAATCCCACCTTAAGAAACAGGAAACATCTCGAATAAACAACCTAACCTTGCACCTAAAGCAATTAGAGAAAGAAGAACAAAAACATCCCAAAGTTAGCAGAAGGAAAGAAATCATAAAAATCAGATCAGAAATAAATGAAAAAGAAATGAAGGAAACGATAGCAAAGATCAATAAAACTAAAAGCTGGTTCTTTGAGAAGATAAACAAAATTGATAAACCATTAGCCAGACTCATCAAGAAAAAAAGGGAGAAGACTCAAATCAATAGAATTAGAAATGAAAAAGGAGAAGTAACAACTGACACTGCAGAAATACAAAAGATCATGAGAGATTAATATAAGCAACTCTATGCCAATAAAATGGACAACCTGGAAGAAATGGACAAATTCTTAGAAATGCACAACCTGCCAAGACTGAACCAGGAAGAAATAGAAAATATGAACTGACCAATCACAAGCACTGAAATTGAAACTGTGATTAAAAATCTTCCAACAAAGAAAAGCCCAGGACCAGATGGCTTCACAGGCGAATTCTATCAAGCATTTAGAGAAGAGCTAACACCTATCATTCTGAAACTCTTCCAAAATATAGCAGAGGGAGGAACACTCCCAAACTCATTCTACGAGGCCACCATCACCTTGATACCAAAACCAGACAAGGATGTCACAAAGAAAGAAAACTACAGGCCAGTATCACTGATGAACATAGATGGAAAAATCCTCAACAGAATACTAGCAAACAGAATCCAACAGCACATTAAAAGGATCATACACCATGATCAAGTGGGGTTTATTCCAGGAATGCAAGGATTCTTCAATATATGCAAATCAATCAACGTGATACACCATATTAACAAGTTGAATGAGAAAAACCATATGATCATCTCAATCGATGCAGAGAAAGCTTTCGACAAAATTCGACACCAATTTATGATAAAAACCCTGCAGAAAGTAGGCATAGAGGGAACTTTCCTCAACATAATAAAGGCCATATATGACAAACCCACCGCCAACATCGTCCTCAATGGTGAAAAACTGAAACCTTTTCCACTAAGATCAGGAACAAGACAAGGTTGCCCACTCTCACCACTCTTATTCAACATAGTTTTGGAAGTTTTAGCCACAGCAATCAGAGAAGAAAAGGAAATAAAAGGAATCCAAATCGGAAAAGAAGAAGTAAAGATGTCACTGTTTGCAGATGACATGATACTATACATAGAGAATCCTAAAGATGCTACCAGAAAACTACTAGAGCTAATCAATGAATTTGGTAAAGTTGCAGGATACAAAATTAATGCACATAAATCTCTGGCATTCCTATATACTAATGATGAAAAATCTGAAAGTGAAATCAAGGAAACACTCCCATTTACCATTGCAACAAAAAGAATAAAATATCTAGGAATAAACCTACCTAAGGAGACAAAAGACCTGTATGCAGAAAATTATAAGACACTGATGAAGGAAATTAAAGATGATACAAATAGATGGAGAGATGTACCATGTTCTTGGATTGGAAGAATCAACATTGTGAAAATGACTCTACTACCCAAAGCAATCTACAGATTCAATGCAATCCCTATCAAATTACCACTGGCATTTTTCACAGAACTAGAGCAAAAAATTTCACAATTTGTATGGAAACACAAAAGACCCCGAATAGCCAAAGCAATCTTGAGAACGAAAAATGGAGCTGGAGGAATCAGGCTCCCTGACTTCAGACTATACTACAAAGCTACAGTAATCAAGACAGTATGGTACTGGCACAAAAACAGAAAGATAGATCAATGGAACAGGATAGAAAGCCCAGAGTTAAACCCACGGACATATGGTCACCTTATCTTTGATAAAGGAGGCAGGAATGTACAGTGGAGAAAGGACAGTCTCTTCCATAAGTGGTGCTGGGAAAAGTGGATAGGGACATGTAAAAGTATGAGATTAGATCACTCCCTAACACCATACACAAAATAAGCTCAAAATGGATTAAAGACCTAAATGTAAGGCCAGACACTATCAAACTCTTAGAGGAACACATAGGCAGAACACTCTATGACATAAATCACAGCAAGATCCTTTTTGACCCACCTCCTAGAGAAATGGAAATAAAGACAAAAATAAACACATGGGACCTAATGAAACTTAAAAGCTTTTGCACAGCAAAGGAAACCATAAACAAGACCAAAAGACAACCCTCAGAATGGGAGAAAATATTTGCAAATGAAGCAACTGACAAAGGATTAATCTCCAAAATTTATAAGCAGCTCTTGCAGCTCAATATCACAAAAACAAACAACCCAATCCAAAAATGGGCAGAAGACCTAAATAGACATTTCTCCACAGAAGATATACAGACTGCCAACAAACACATGAAAGGATGCTCAACATCTTTACTCATTAGAGAAATGCAAATCAAAACTACAATGAGATATCATCTCACACCAGTCAGAATGGCCATCATCAAAAAATCTAGAAACAATAAATGCTGGAGAGGGTGTGGAAAAAAGGGAACACTCTTGCACTGCTGGTGGGAATGTGAATTGGTAGAGCCGCTATGGAGAACGGTATGGAGGTTCCTTAAAAAACTACAAATAGAACTACCATATGACCCAGCAATCCCACTACTGGGCATATACCCCGAGAAAACAATAATTCAAAAAGAGACATGTACCAAAATGTTCATAGCAGCCCTATTTACAATAGCCCAGAGATGGAAACAACCTAAGTGTCCATCATCAGATGAATGGATAAAGAAGATGTGGCACATATATACAATGGAATATTACTCAGCCATAAAAAGAAATGAAATTGAGCTATTTGTAATGAGGTGGATAGACTAGAGTCTGTCATACAGAGTGAAGTAAGTCAGAAAGAGAAAGACAAATACAGTATGCTAACACATGTATATGGAATTTAAGAAAAAATAATGTCATGAAGAACCTAGGGGTAAGACAGGAATAAAGACACAGACCTACTAGAGAATGGACTTGAGGATATGGGGAGGGGGAAGGGTAAGCTGTGACAAAGTGAAAGAGCGGCATGGACATATATACACTACCAAACGTAAGGTAGATAGCTAGTGGGAAGCAGCCGCATAGCACAGGGAGATCAGCTTGGTGCTTTGTGACCGCCTGGAGGGGTGGGATAGGGAGGGTGGGAGGGAGACGCAAAAGGGAGGGGATATGGAAACATATGTATATGTATAACTGATTAAATTTGTTATAAGGCAAAAAAATAATTAAGTGAAGCAACTTTAAAGTAGAATTTTTTAAGTGTTTAGTGTAATAAACTGATGTGTATTTCTGAAAGTAAAAAAAAAAAAAGAAAATCATGGAGAATTGTGAAGACAGGTGTGAGGGAGCATTGTGATGACATATGTAATGGTCCATTTCGATGACAATGGCATGGTGCATTGTGATGCCAAATGTAATAGAGGATTGTGATGACAAATATAATGGAGCATTGTGATGACTAGGGCTTGGAGCATTATGATGACAAGGGCCATTGAGAATTTTCATGACAATGTCGTGAAGCATTGTGATGACAAGGTCCTCGAGCACTGTGATGAGAAAACCATGCAGCCTTGTGATGACAGGTCTCATGGAGCATACTGATGAAAACGGGCATGGAGCATTCTGATTACAGGGGTCTTGGAACATTGTGATAGCAAGGGCATGGAGCATTGTGATGACAAGGGCATGGAGCATTGGTCTAATAAGTTTCATGGATTATTGTGATGACAGTTGGAATGGCGCATTGTGATGACAGTGGTCATGGAGCATTGTGATGATACTGGTCATGGAGCATTGTGATGAGAAGGTCATGGAGCATTGGGTTGAAAATATTCATGTAGTATTGCGATGACAGGGGTCATGGAGTATTGTGATGACTAGGGAATGGAGCATGGTGATGACAAGGTCCTGGAGAATTGTGATGAGATGACGATGGAGACTTGTGATGACAAGTCTCATAGAGCATTCTGATGAAAAGGGGCATGGAGCATTGTGATTACAGGCGTCTTGGAGCATTGTGAAGACAAGGGCATGGAGCATTGTGAGGAGAAGGCCATGGAACATTCTGATGGCATGCGTCATGGAGCTTTGTGATGACAAGGGCATGGAGCATTGTGATTACAGGGGTCTTGGAGCATTGTGATGACAAGGGTCATGGAGCCTTGTGATGACAAGGCCGTGGAACATTTTGATGGCAGGGGTCATGGAGCATTGTTATGACAGAGGTAATGGAGCATTGGGATGAGAAGGGCATTGAGCATTGTTCTGAAATGTTTCATGGATTATTGTGATGAGAGTGGGCATGGAACATTGTGATGACAAGGGCACGGTACACTGTGATACATGGGTCATGGAGGATTGTAATGACAAGGGCATGGAGCATTGTGATGAGAAGGGCATCGAGCATTGTGATGACAAGTGTCATGGAGCTTTTGATGACAAGGGCATGGAGCAATGTGATGAGATGGTTCATGGAGCATTGTGACGACAATGACATGGAGCATTGTGATGCCAAGGGTCATGGATCTTTGTGATGACAAAAGTCATGGAGCATTTTGATGACAAGTGTGTTGTGCATTGTGATGAGAAGGGCAGGGAGCATTTTGATGAAGGGGTCATGCAGCAATTTGATGTAAAGTGTAATGGAACATTTTGATGACATGGGTTATAGAACATTGTGTTGCCAGGGATCATGGAGCTTTGGGATGAAAAGGGTCATGGAGCATTTTGATGACGGGGTTATGGAACATTGTGATGTCAGGGGTCAAGGAACATTGTGCTGATAAGGGGATGTAGCATTTTGATGACAGGGGTCATGGAACATTGTGATAACAGGGTTGAGCGAGGATTGTGATGACTAGTGATGGAATATTGTGATATCTCATGTGAGAGGGCATTTGGATGAGAAGTGCATGGAGGATTGTGATTACAATGTTTATGGAGCATAGCGATGACACGGTTGTGGATCATTGTGATGAAAACCGCATGGCACATTGTGATGACAAGGTTCATGGAGCATTGTTCTGACAAAGGCATGGAGCATTGTGATGACAAGGGTCACGGAGCATTGTGATGAAATGTTCATGGAGCATTGTGGTTACAAAGGTCACAGAGCCTTGTGATGACGCGGGCATGGACCGTTGTGATAACAAACGTTATGAAGCAGAGTGATGACTGGAGTCACGGAGCATTGTGATGACAGGGGTCATGGAGCATTGTGATGACAAGTGCATGGAGCATTGTGATGACAGGGGCATGGAGCATTTGTCTGACAAGTTTCATAGATTATTGTTATGACAGTGGACATGGTGCATTGTGATGACAAGGGCATGGAGCATTGTGAAGACAAGGGCATGGAGTATTGTGAAGACAAGTGTCAGGGAGCATTGTGATGACATATGTCATGGTCCATTGCGATGACAATAGCATGGAGCATTGTGATGCCAAATGTAATGGAGGATGTGATGACAAATATAATGGAGCATTGTGATGACTAGGGCTTGGAGCATTATGTTGACAAGGGCCATTGAGCATTTTCATGACAATGTCGTGAAGCATTGTGATGACAAGTCCTGGAGCATTGTGATGAGAAAACCATGGAGGCTTGTGATGACAAATCTCAAGGAGCATTCGGATGAAAAGGGGCCTGGAGCATTCTGATTACAGGGGACGTGGAACTTTGTGATACAAGGGCATGGAGCATTGTGATGACAAGTGTCATGGAGGATTCTGATGACAAAGGTAATGGAGCATTGTGATGACAATGGCTTGGAGCATAGTGATGACAAGTTTCAGGGAGCATTGTCCTGACAAGTGCATGGAGAATTGTGATGACAAGGGTCATGGAGCATTCTGATGACAAGCTTGTGGAGTATTTTGATGACAATGGTATGGAGCATTGTGATGAAAACGGCATGGGGCTTTGTGATGAAAAATGCATGGAGCCTTTTCGAGACAGGGTTCAATGATCATTCTGACTACAAAAGTCCGGGAGCATTGTGATGACAAGTGTATTGAGAATTGTGATGACAAAGGTCTTGGAGCATTGTGATGAAAAGGGCATGGAGCATTGTGATGACAGGCATCATGGAGCGTTGTGATGACAAGTGTTATGGACCATTGTGATCACAAGGGTTTGGAGCATTGTGATGACAGTGGTCATGGATCATTTTGATTTCAAGGAGCAGGGAGCATTGTGACGACAAGGGCATGAAGCAATGTGATCCCAAGTTTCATGGAGGATTGTGATGACAATGGTAAAGGAATATTGTGATGACAAGCGCATAGAGCATTGTAATGACATGGTCACGTAGCATTTTGCTGACAAAGGCATGGAGCATTGTGATGAAAAGTTTCATGGAGCACTGTGATGACATGCGTCACAGAGAATTGTGAATACAGGGGACATGGAGCATTGGGATGACAAGTGTCATGGAGCATTGGGCTGAAAATATTCATGGAGTACTGTGATGACAGGGGTCATGGAGAATTTTGATTTCATTGTGCTGAAAATAGCCGGAAGCATTATAATGATTGGCATGATGCATTGTGATGACAGGGTTCATGGAGCATTGAGATGAAGAGGGGCATGGAGCATTGTGATTACAGGGGTCTTCGAGCATTGTGATGACAAGGGCATGGAGCATTTTGATGAGAAGGACATGGAACATTCTGATGACGTGTCATGGAGCTTTGTGATGACAAGGGCATTGAACATTGTGATGGCAGGGGTCATAGAGCATTGTTATGACAGAGGTAATGGATCATTGTGATGAGGAGGGCATTGAGCATTGGTTTGAAAGGTTTCATGGATTATTGTGATGAGAGTGGGCATGGTGCATTGTGAAGAAAAGGGCATGGAGCATTGTGATGACAGGGGCAAGGAGCATTGGTCTGACAAGTTTCATAGATTATTGTGATGAGAGTGGGCATGGTGAATTGTGAAGAAAAGGGCATGGAGCTTTGTGATGACAAGGGCAAGGAGTATTGAGAAGACATGTGTCAGGGAGCATTGTGATGACATATGTTATGGTCCATTGCGATGACAATGGCATGGAGCATTGTGATGCCAAATGTAATGGAGGATTGTGATGACAAATATAATGGAGCATTGTGATGACTACAGCTTGGAGCATTATGATGACAGCGGCCATTGAGAATTTTCATGACAATGTCGTGAAGCATTGTGATGACAAGGTCCTTGAGCATTGTGATGAGAAAACCATGGAGCCTTGTGATGACAAGTCTCATGGAGCATACTGATGAAAAGGGGCATGGAGCATTCTGCTTACAGGGGTCTTGGAACATTGTGATAACATGGCATGGTGCATTGTGATGACAAGGGCAGAGAGCATTGGTCTAATAAGTTTCATGGATTATTGTGATGACAGTTGGAATTGTGCATGGTGATGACTAGGGAATGGAGCATTGTGATGACAAGAGTCCCGGATCATTGCGTTGTCACGTGTCATGGAGTGTTGTGATGACAGTTGTCATGGAGCATTGTGATGATATTGGTCATGGAGCATTGTGATGAGAAGGTCATGGAGCACTGGTTTGAAAATATTCATGGAGTATTGTGATGACATGGGTCATGGAGCATGGTGATGACAAGGTCCTGGAGCATTGTGATGAGATGACCATGGATACTTGTGATAACAAGTCTCATGGAGCATTCTGATGAAAAGGGGCATGGAGCATTGTGATTACAGGGGTCTTGGAGCATTGTGATGACAAGGGCATGGAGCATTGTGAGGAGAAGGCCATGGAACATTCTGGTGACATGGGTCATGGATTTTTGTGATGACAAGGGCATGGAGCAATGTGATGACAAGGCAGTGGAACATTGTGATGGCCGGGGTCATGGAGCATTGTTATGACAGTGGTAATGGAGCATTTTGATGAGAATGGCATTGACCTTTGGTCTGAAATGTTTCATGGATTATTGTGATAAGAGTGGGCATGGAGCATTGTGATGACAAGGGCATGGTACACTGTGATACTTGGGTCATGGAGGATTGTAATTTCAATGGCATGGAGCATTGTGATGAGAAGGTCATCGAGCATTGTGATGACAAGTGTCAAGGAGCTTTGTGATGCCAAGGGCATGGGGCAATTTGATGAGAGGTTTCATGGAGCATTGTGATGGCAATGACATCGAGCATTGTGATGCCAACGGTCAAGGAGCTTTGTGATGACAAATGTCATGGAGCATTTTGATGACAAGGGTGTGGTGCATTGTGATGAGATGGGCAGGGAGCATTTTGATGACAGGGTCATGCAGCAATTTGATGAAAAGTGTAATGGAATATTTTGATGACAGTGGTTATAGAACATTGTGATGCCTGTGGTCATGGATCTTTGGGATGAAAAGTGTCATGGAGCATTTTGATGAGAGGGGTTAAGGATCATTGTGATGTCAGGGGTCATGGAACATTGTGTTGATAAGGGGATGAAGCATTGTGATGACAGGGGTCATGGAACACTGTGATTACAGGGCTGAGAGAGGATTGTGATAAGTAGTGATGGAATATGGTGATATCTCAGGTGCGAGAGCATTTGGATGAGAAGTGCATGGATCATTGTGATTACAAGGTTTATGGATCATAGCGATGACAAGTTTGTGGATCATTGTGATGAAAAGCGCATGGCACATTGTGATGACAAGGGTCATGGAGCATTGTTCTGACAAAGGCATGGAGCATTGTGATGACAAGGGTCACGGAGCATTGTGATGAAATGTTCATGGATCATTGTGGGTACAAAGGACACAGAGCCTTGTGATGACGCGGGCATGGACCGTTGTGATGACAAACGTTATGAAGCATTGTGATGACTGCAGTCACGGAGCATTTTGATGACAGGGTTCATGGAGCATTGTGATGACAAGTGCATGGAGCATTGAGATGACAGGGGAATTGAGTATTGGTCTGACAATTTTCATAGATTATTTTGATGACAGTGGACATGGTTCATTGTGATGAAAAGGGCATGGGGCATTGTGATGAGAAGGTCATGGAATATTTTGAAGACAGGTGTCAGGGAGCATTGTGATGACATATGTAATAGTCCATTGCGATGACAATGGCAGGGAGTATTGTGATGCAGAATGTAATGGAGGATTGTGATGACAAATATAATGGAGCATTGTGATGACTAGGACTTGGAGCATTATAATGACAAAACCATGGAGCCACGTGATGACAAGTCTCATGGAGAATACTGATGAAAAAGGGCATGGAGCATTGTGATTATAGGCGTCTTGGATCTTTGTGATGACAAGGGCATGGAGCTTTGTGAGGAGAAGACCAAGGAGCATTCTGATGGCATGTGCCATTGAGCTTTGTGATGACAAGGGCATGGAGCATCGTGATTATATGGGTCTTGGAGCATTGTGATGAAAAGGGCATGGATCATTGTGATGCAAAAAGCATGGAGACTTGTCATGACAGGGTAAAATGAGCATACAGACAGCAAGTGTCAGGGAGCATTTTCATGACAAGTGTATTGAGCATTGTGATGACGAAGGTCATGGAGCATTGTGATGAGAAGACCATGGATAATTGTGATGACGAGCGTCATGGGGCATTGTGATGACAAGTGTTATGGAATATTGTGATCACAAGGGTTTGGAGAATTGATATGACAGAGGTCATGGAGCATTTTGATTTCATTGTGATGACAATAGCAGGAAGTATTATGATGATGGGCATGGTGAATTGTGATGACAGGGTTCATGGGTCATGGAGATGAAAAGGGGCATAGAGCATTGTGATTACAGTGTTCTTGGAGCATTGTGATGAGAAGCGTCATGGAGCCTTGTGATGACAAGGCCATGGAACATCGTGATGGCAGGGGTCATGGATCATTGTTATGACAGGGTTAATAGAGCATTGTGATGTCAAGAGCTTGGAGCATTGTGATGAGAAGGTCATGGAGCATTCTGATGACATGTGTCATGGAGCTATGTGAAGACAACGGCATGGAGCAATGTGATGAGAGCTTTCATGGAGCATTATGATGACAATGACATGGAACATTGTGATGCCAAGGGTCATGGATCTTAGTGATGACAAATGTCATGGAGCATTTTGATGGCAAGGGCGTTGTGCATTGTGATGAGAAGTGCAGGGAGCATTGTGATGACAGGGTCATGGAGCTATTTGATGAAAAGTGTCATGGAACATTTTGATGAAAGTTGTTATGGAACTTTGTGATGTCATGGGTCATCGAACATTGTGATGATAAGTGCATGTAGAATTGTGATGACAGGAGTCATGGAACATTGTGATGACAGGGGTGAGGGAGTATTGTGACAAATATTGATATAGCATTGTGATATCAGTGGTGAGAGGACGTTTTGATGAGAAGTGCATGGAGCATTGTGATGACAAATTTTATGGAGCATTGTGATGACAAGATTGTGGAGCACTGTGATGATAAGTGCATGGTGCATTGTGATGACATGTGTCATGGAGCATTGTGCTGACAAGCGCATGGAGCACTGTGATGACAATGTTCATGGAGCATTGTGCTGAGAAAGGCATAGAGCATTGTGATGACAAGGGTCAAAGAGCATTGTGATGAAAAGTTCATGGAGCATTGTGGTTAAAAAGGTCACAGAGTCTGTTGATGATGAGGGCATCGATCATTGTGATGACAAAGGTCATGAAGCACAGTGATGACTGGAGTCACGGAGCATTGTGATGACAGGGGTCATGGAGCATTGTGATAACAAGGGCATGGATCATTGTGGTGACAAGGGCATGGATAATTTGTCTAATAAGTTTCATGGATTATTGCGATCACAGTTGGAATGGCGCATTGTGATGACAAGGGCATGGAGCATTGTGGTGACCAGGTCATGCAGTATTGTGAAGACAGGTGTCAGAGAGCATTGTGATGACATATGTAATGGCCCATTGTGATGACGATGGCATGGAGCATTGTGATGTCAAGTGTCATGGAGGATTCTGATGACAAAGATAATGGAGCATTGTGATGACAATGGCTTGGAGCATTGTGAGGACAAGGGTCAATGAGTCTTGTGCTGACAAGTGCATGGAGAATTGTGATGACAAGGGTCATGGAGCATTCTGATGACAAGCTTTTGGAGTATTTTGATGACAATGGCATGTAGCATTGTAATGAAAACGGCATGGGGCATTGTGGTGAATAAGGCATGGAGCCTTTTCGTGACAGTGTTCAAGGAGCATTCTGATGACAAGTGTCAGGGAGCATTGTGATGACAAGTGTATTGAGAATTGTGATGACAAAGGTCATGGAGCATTGTGATGAAAAGAGCATGGAGCATTGTGATGACAGGCATCATGGAGCATTTTGATGACAAGTGTTATGGACCATGGTGATCACAAGTGTTTGGAGCATTGTGATGACAGAGGTCATGGATCATTTTGATATCAAGGGACATGGAGCAATGTGATGACAAGGGCATGAAGCAACGTGATCCCAAGGTTCATGGAGGATTGTGATGAGAATGGAAATCGTGTATTGTGATGACAAGCGCATAGAGCATTGTAATGAGAAGGTCATGTAGCGTTTTGCTGACAAAGGCATGGAGCATTGTGAGGACATGTGTCATGGAGCACTGTGATGACAAGCGTAACGGAGCATTGTGAATACAGGGGTCATGGAGCATTGGGATGACAAGGGCATGGATCATTTTGATGACAAGGATCATGGAGCACTGGGCTGAAAATGTTCATGGGGTGTTGTGATGACAGGGGTCATGGAGCATTGTGATGACTAGGGAATGGAGCATTTTGATGACAAGAGTCCCCGGATCATTGTGTTTTCACGTGTCATGGAGTGTTGTGATGACAGTGGTCATGGAGCAGTGTGATGATATTGGTCATGTAGCATAGTGATGAGAAGGTCGTGGATCATTGGGCTGAAAATGTTCAAGGATTATTGCGATGACAGGTGTCATGGAGCATTGTGATGACAAGGGGATGGAGCATGGTGATGACAAGTTCCTAGAACATTGTGATGAGAAGGCCATGGAGACTTGTGATGACAAGTCTCATTGAGCATTGTGATTACAGGGATCTTGGAGCATTGTGATGACTATGGCATGGATCCTTGTGATGAGAAGGCCATGGAGCATTCTGATGATATGCGTCATGGAGTTTTTGATGACATGTGCATGGAGCGTTGTTATTACAGGGATCTTGGAGCATTGTGATGAAAAGTTCAAGGATCATTCTGATGAAAAATGCATGGAGCCATGTCATGACAGGGTTCAAGGAGCATACTGATGACAAGTGTCAGGGATCATTGTGATGACAAGTGTATTGAGCATTGTGATGACAAAGATCATGGAGCATTGTGATAAGAAGACCATGGATAATTGTGATGATGAGCGTCATGGGGTGTTGTGATGATAAGTGTTATGCAACATTGTTATCACAAGTGTTTGGAGCATTATGATGACAGGGGTCATGCAGAATATTGATTTCACTGTGATGACAATAGCTTGAAGCATTATGATGATGGGCATGGTGCATTGTGGTGACAGGTTTCAAGGAGCCTTGAGATGAAAAGGGGCATGGAGCATTGTGATTACAAGGGTCTTGGAGCATTGTGATGACAAGGGAATGGAGCATTGTGATGAGAAATCCATGAAACATTCTGATGACATGCGTCATGGAGCTTTGTGATGACAAGGGCATTGAGCATTGTGCTTTCAGGGGTCTTGAACATTGTGATGAGATGTGTCATGGAAACTTGTGAAGACAAGGGAGTGGAACATTGTGATTGCAGGGGACATGGTGCATTGTTATGACAGGGGTAATGGAGCATTGTGATGAGAAAGGTATGGAACATTGGTCTGAAATGTTTCATGGATTATTGTGATGAGAGTGGGCATGGAGCATTGTGATGACAAGGGCACGGAACACTGTGATACATGGGTCATGCAGGATTGTAATGAAAAGGGCATGTAGCATTGTGATGAGAAGGGCATCGAGCATTGTGATGACTAATGTCATGGAGCTTTGTGATGACAAGGGCATGGAGCAATGTGTTGAGAGGGTTCAAGGAGCATTGTGATGACAATGACATGGAGCATTGTGATGCCAAGGGTCATGGGGCATTGTGATGACAAGAGCAGGGAGCATTTTGATGACTGGGTCAGGCAGCAATTTGATAAAAAGTGTAATGAAATATTTTGAGGGCAGGGGTTATAGAACATTGTGATGTCAGGGGTTTTGGAGCTATGGGATGAAAAGTGTCATGGAGCATTTTAATGACAGGGGTTATGGAACATTGTGATGGCAGTGGTCATGGAACATTGTGATGATAAGGGGATGTAGCATTGTGATGACTGGGTCATGGAACATTGTGATTACTGGGGTGAGGGAGTATTGTGATGACTAGTGATGGAACATTGTCATATCACTGGTGAGAGAGCATTTTGTAGAGAAGTGCATAGACCATTGTGATTACAAGGTTTATGGAGCATTGCAATGACAAAGTTGTGAACCGTTGTGAGGAAATGCACGTGGCACATTGTGATGACAATTGTCATGGAGCACTGTTCTGACAAAGACATGGAGCATTGTGATAACAAGGGTCATGGAGAACTGTGATGAAAAGTTCATGGAACATTGTGGTTACAATGGTCACAGAGCCTAGTGATGATGCGGGCATGGACCATTGTGATGACAAACTTTATGAAGCATTGTGATGACTGAAGTCACGGAGCATTGTGATGACAGTGGGCATGGTGCATTGTGATGACAAGGGCATGGAGCATTGTGATGAGATGGTCATGGAGTATTGTGAAGACAGGTGTCAGGGAACATTTTGATGACATATGTCACGGTCCATTGTGATGACACTGGCATGGAGCACTGTGATGCCAAATGTAATGGAGGATTGTGATGACAAATATAATGGAGCATTGTGATGATTAGGGCTTGGAGCATTATGATGACAAGGGCCATTGAAAATTTTCATGAAAAGGTCGTGAAGCATTTTGATGACAATGTCCTGGAGCATTGTGATGACAAAACCATGGAGCCTTTTGATGACAATTCTCATGGAGCATACTGATGAAAAGGGGCATGGAGCATTGTGATTACAGCGGTCTTGGAACATTGTTATGACAAGGGCATGGAGCATTCTGAGGAGAAGACCAAGGAGCATTCTGATGGCATGCATCATTGAGCTTTGAGATGAGAAGGGAATGTAGCATTGTGATTACATGGGTCTTGGAGCATTTTGATGAAAAAGGCGTGGATCACTGTGAAGAAAAAAGCATGGAGACTTGTCATGACAGGGTTCAAGGAGCATACAGACAACAAGTGTCAGGGAGCATTTTGATAAAAAGTGTATTGAGCATTGTGATGACGAAGGTCATGGAGCATTGTGATGAGAAGACCATGGATAATTTTGATGACGAGCGTCATGGGGCATTGTGATGACAAGTGTTATGGAATATTGTGATCACCAGGTTTTGCAGCATTATTATAACAGAGGTCATGGAACATTTTGATTTCTGTGTTATGACAATCGCATGAAGCATTATGATGATGGGCATGGTGCATTGTGATGACAGGGTTCATGGATCATTGAGATGAAAAGGGGAATAGAGCATTGTGATTACAAGGTTCTTGGAGCATTGTGATGAGAAGGGTCATGGAGCCTTGTGATGACAAGGCAATGGAACATCGTGATGGCAGAAGTCATGGAGCATTGTTATGACAGGGGTAATGGAGAATTGTGATGGCAAGGGCATGGAGCATTGAGATGAGAAGCCCATGGAGCATTCTGATGACATGTGTCATGGAGCTATGTGAAGACAAGGGCATGGAGCAATGTGATGAGAGTGTTCATGGAGCATTGTGATGACAATGACATGGAGCATTGTGATGCCAAGGGTCATGGATCTTTGTGATGACAAAGGTCATGGAGCATTTTGATGTAAAGTGTGTTGTGCATTGTGATGAGAAGGGCAGGGAGCATTGTGATGACAGGGTCATGAAGCAATTTGATGAAAAGTGTCATGGAATATTTTGATGACAGATGTTATGGAACATTGTGATGTCATGGGTCATCGAACATTGTGATGATAAGTGCATGTAGCATTGTGATGACAGGAGTCATGGAACAATGTGATGACAGGGGTGAGGTGGTATTGTGACAAATAGTGATGTAGCATTTTGATATCAGTGGTGAGAGAGCATTTGGATGAGATGTGCATGGATCATTGTGATGACAAATATTAAGGAGCATTGTGATGACAATATTGTGGAGCACTGTGATGACAAGCGCATGGTGCATTGTGATGACATGTGTCATGGAGCATTGTGCTGACAAGCGCATGGAGCAGTGAATGACAAGGGTCAAAGAGCATTGTGATGAAAAGTTCCTGGAGCACTGTGGTTAAAAATGTCACAGAGACTGTTGATGATGAGGGCATGGACCATTGTGAGGAAAAAGGTCATGAAGCATTGTGATGACTGCAGTCACGGAGCATTGTGATGACAGGGATCCTGGAGCATTGTGATGACAGTGGCATGGAGCATTGTGATGACAAGGGCATGGAATATTGGTCTAATAAGTTTCATGGATTATTGCGATGACATTTGGAATGGCGCATTGAGATGACAAGGGCATGGATCATTGTGAGGAACAGGTCAGGCAGTATTGTGAAGACAAGTATCAGGGAGCATTGTGATGATATATGTAATGACCCATTGTGATGACAATGGCATGGAGCATTGTGATGCCAAGTGTCATGGAGGATTCTCATGACAAAGGTAATGGAGCATTGTGATGACAATGGCTTGGAACATTGTGATGACAAGGGTCAGGGTGCATTGTGCTGACAAGTGCATGGAGAATTGTGATGACAAGGGTCATGGAGCATTCTGATGACAAGCTTGTGGAGTATTTTGATGACAATGGCATGGAGCATTGTGATGTAAATGGCATGGGGCATTGTGATTAAAAAGGCATGGAGCATTTTCGTGACAGGGTTCAAGGAGAAATCTGATGACATGTGTCAGGGAGCATTGTGATGACAAGTGTATTGAGAATTGTGATGACAAAGGTCATGGAGCATTGTGATGAAAAGGGCATGGAGTATTGTGATGACAGGCATCATGGAGCGTTGTGATGATAAGTGTTATGGAACATTGTGATCACAAGGGTTTGGAGCATTGTGATGACAGAGGTCATGGATCATTTTGATTTCAAGGATCAGGGAGCATTGTGAGGACAAGGGCATGAAGCAATGTGATCCCAAGGTTCATGGAGGATTGTGATGACAATGGAAATGGAGTATTGTGATGACAAGCGGCATAGAGCATTGTAATGACAAGGTCATGTAGAATTTTGTTGACAAAGGCATGGAGTGTTGTGATGACATGTGTCATGGAGCACTCTGATGACAAGCGTAATGGAGCATTGTGAATACAGGGGTCATGGAGCATTGGGATGACAAGGGCATGGATCATTGTGATGACAAGGGTCATGGAGCACTGGTCTGAAAATGTTCATGAAGTGTTGTGATGACAGGGGTCATGGAGCATTGTGATGACTAGGGAATGGATAATTGTGATGACAAGAGTCCCGGATCATTGTGTTTTCAGGTGTCATGGAGTGTTGTGATGAGAGTGGTCATGGAGCATTGTGATGTTATTGGGCATGGAGCATTGTCATGAGTAGATCATGGAGCACTGGGCTGAAAATGTTCATGGATTATTGTGATGACAGTGGTCAATGAGCATTGTGATGACAAGGGCATGGAACATTGTGATGAGAAGGACATGAAGCATTCTGATGACTTGCGTTATGGAGCATTTTGATGACAAGGGCATGGAGCATTGTGATTACAGGAATCTTGGAGCATTGTGATGAAAATGGCATGGATTATTGTGATGAAAATGGCATGGAGCCTGGTCATGACAGGGTTCAAGGAGCATACTGACGACAAGTGTAAGGGAGCATTGTGATGAGAAGTGTATTGAGCATTGTGATGACAAAGTTCATGGAGCATTGTGATGAGAAGATCATGGATAATTGTGATGATGAGCGTCATGGGGTGTTGTGATGATAAGTGTTATGGAACATTGTGATCACAAGTGTTTGGAGCATTATGATGACAGAGGTCATGGAGAATATTGATTTCATTGTGTTGACAATAGCCTGAAGCATTATGATGATGGGCATGGTGCATTGTGATGACAGGGTTCATGGAGCATTGAGATGAAAAGGGGCATGGAGCATTGTGATTACAAGCGTCTTGGGGCAGTGTGATGACAAGGGCATGGAGCATTTTGATGAGAAGGCCATGGAACATTCTGATGACATGCGTCATGAAGCTTTATGATGACAAGGGCATGGAGCATTGTGATTTCAGGGTTCTTGAGCATTGTGATGACAAGTGTCATGGAACCTTGTGATGACTAGGTCGTGGAACATTGTGATGGCAAGGGTCATGGTGCATTGTTTTGACAGGGGTAATGGAGAATTTTGATGACAAGGGCACGGAACACTGTGATACATGGGTCATGCAGGATTGTAATGACAAGGGCATGGAGCATTGTGATTAGAAGGGAATCGAGCATTGTGATGACAAGTGTCATGGAGCTTTGTGATGACAAGGGCATGGAGCAATGTGATGAGAGGGTTCATGGAGCATTGTGATGACAATGACATGGAGCATTGTGATGCCAAGGGTCATGGAGCTTTGTGATGACAAGTCATGGAGCATTTTGATGACAAGGGCATGGTGCATTATGCTGAGAAATGCAGGGAGCATTTTGATGATCAGTTCATGCAGCAATTTGATAAAAAGTGTAAAGGAACATTTTGATGGCAAGGGTTATAGAATATTGTGATGTCAGGGGTCTTTGATCTTTGGGATGAAAAGTGTCATGGAGCATTTTGATGACAGGGTTTATGGAACATTGTGATGTCATGGGTCATGGAACTGTGTTATGATAAGGGGATGTAGCATTGTGATGACAGGGTCCTGGATCATTGTGATTACAGGGATGAGGGAGTATTGTGATGACTAGAGATGGAACATTGTGATATCTCTGGTGAGAGAGCATTTTGATGAGAAGGGCATGGACCATTGTGATTACAAGTTTTATGAAGCATAGCAATGACAATGCTGTGGACCGTTGTGATGAAATGCGTGTGGCACATTGTGATGACTATGTTCATTGAGCATTGTTCTGACAAAGACATGGAGCTTTGTGATGACAAGGGCATGGAGCATTGTGATTACATGGGTCATGGAGCATTTTGATGACAATGGCGTCGAGCATTGTGATGAGAAGGCCATGGATAATTGTGATGACGCGTCATGAAGCACAGTAATGACAAGGGGTATGGAGCATTGTGATGACAGTGGCCATGGAGAAATGTGATGACAAGTGTCATGGAGCATTCTGATGACAAGCTTGTGGAGTATTGTGACGACAATGGCATGGAGCATTGTGATGAAAAGGGCATGGGGCATTGTGATGAAAAAGGCATGAAGCCATTTCATGACAGTTTTCAAGGAGCATTCTGATGGCAAGTGTCAGGGAACAGTGTGATGACATGTGTATTGAGAATTGTGATGAAAAAGATCATGGAGCATTTTGACGAAAAGGGCATAGAGTATTGTGATGACAGGCATCATGGAGCATTGTGATGACAAGTGTTATGGAACATTGTGATCACAAGGGTTTGGAGCATTGTGATGATAGAAGTCATGGATCATTTTGTTTTCAAGGAGCATGGAACATTGTGATGACAAGGGCATAAAGCAATGTGATCCCAAGTTTCATGGAGGATTGTGATGACAATGGTAAGGGAGTATTGTGATGACAAGCAAATGGAGCATTTTGATGACACGGTTATGTAGCCTTTTGCTGACACAGGCATGGAGCATTGTGATGATAAGGGTCATAGAGCACCTTGATGAGAAGCATCACGGATCATTGTGATTACAGGGGTCATGGAGCATTGGGATGTCAAGGTCATTGATCATTGTGATGACAAGTGTCATGGAGCATTGGGCTGAAAATGTTAATGGAGCATGGTGATGACTAGGGAATGGAGCATTGTGATGACTAGAGTCCCGGATCACTGTGTTGTCAGGGGTCATGGAGCGTTGTGATGACAGTGGTCATGAAGCATTGTGATGATAGGGATCATGAAGCATTGTGATGAGGAGTTCCTGGAGAATTGGCGTGAAA
The DNA here is from genome assembly GCF_964341445.2 of Mesoplodon mirus. Taxonomy (NCBI): domain Eukaryota; kingdom Metazoa; phylum Chordata; class Mammalia; order Artiodactyla; family Ziphiidae; genus Mesoplodon; species Mesoplodon mirus. The sequence continues at coordinate 606,621 of NW_028295803.1, read as the reverse complement.
ATGTTCAGGAAGTATTGTGAGGACAGGGGTCATGGAGCATTGTGATGACAAGGGAATGGAGCACTGTGATGAAAGGTTCCTGGAGCACTATGATGAGAAGGCCATGGATTACTGTGATGATGAGCTTCATGGGGCGTTGTGATGATAAGTGTTATGGAACATTGTGATCACAAGGATTTGGAGCATTGTGATGAGATAGATCATCGAATATTTTGATTTCATTGTGATGACAATAGCCTGAAGCATTATGATGATGGTCATGGTGCATTTTGATGACAGGGTTCATGGAGCATTGAGATGCAAAGGGGCATGGAGCATTGTGATTAGAGGGTACATGGAGCATTGTGATGACAATGGCATGGAGCATTGAGATGCCAATTGTCATGGAGCTTTGTGATGACAAAGGTCATGGAGCATTTTGATGACAAGGGCGTGGTATATTGTGATGAGAAGGGCTGGGAGCATTGTGATGACAGGGTCATAGAGCAATTTGATGAAAAGTGTCATGGAATATTTTAATGACAGGTGTTATGGAACATTGTGATGTCAGGGTTCATGGAGCATTTTGATGAAAAGGATCATGGAGAATTATGATGACAGGGGTTAAGGAACATTGTGATGTCAGGGGTCATTGAGCATTTTGAGGAAAAGGGTTATGGAGCATTATGATGACAGGTGTTATGGAACATTGTGATGTCAGGGGTCACCGAACTTTGTGATGATATGTGCATGTAGCATTGCAAAGACAAAAGTCATGGAACATTGTGATGACAGGGGTGAGGGAGTATTGTGATGAATAGTGCTGTAACATTGTGATATCATTGGTTAGAAAGCATTTTGATGAGAAGTGCATGGAGAATTGTGATGACAAGTTTTATGGAGCATTGTGGTGACAAGATTGTGGAGCTCTGTGATGAGAAGCGCAGGGTGCATTGTGATGACCTGGGTCATGGAGCATTGTTCTGACAAGCGCATGGAGCATTGTGATGACAAGGGTCATGGAGCATTGTGCTGAGAAAGGCAGAGAACATTGTGATGACAAGGGTCAAAGAGCATTGTGATGCAAAGTTATTGGAGAATTGTGGTTAAATATGTCACAGAGACTGTTGATGACAAGGGCATGGACCATTGTGATGAAAAAGATCATGAATCATTGTGATGAATGGAGGCATGGAGCATTGTGATGACAGGGGTCATGGAGCATTGTGATAACAAGGACATGGAGCATTGTGATGACAAGGGAATGGAGCATTGGTCTAATAAGTTTCATGGATTATTGTGATGACTGTTGTAATGGCGCATTGTGATGACCAGGTCATGCAGTACTGTGAAGACAGGTGTCAGGGAGCATTGTGATGACATATGTAATGGCCCATAGAGATGACAATGGCATGGAGCATTGTGATGCCAAGTGTCATGGAGGATTCTGATGACAAAGGTAATGGAGCATTGTGATGACAATGGCTTGGAGCATTCTGATGACAAGGGTCAGGGAGAATTTTGCTGACAGGTGCAGGGAGAATTGTGATGAAAACGGTCATGAAGTATTCTGATGACAAGCTTGGGAGTATTTTGATGACAATGGCATGGAACATTGTGATGAAAAAGGCATGTGGCATTGTGATGACAAGTGTATTGAGAATTGTGATGACAAATGTCATGGAGCATTGTGATGAATAGGGCATGGAGTATTGTGACGACAGGCTTCATGGAGCGTTGTGATGACAAGTGTTATGAAACATTGTGATGACAAGGGTTTGGAGCATTGTGATGACAGAGGTCATGGATCATTTTGATTTCAAGGAGCATGGAGCATTGTGATGACAAGGGCATGAAGCAATGTGATCCCAAGGTTCATGGAGGATTGTGATGACAATGGTAAAGGAGTATTGTGATGACAAGCGAATAGAGCATTGCAATGACAAGGTCAGGTAGCAATTTGCCGACAAAGGCATGGAGCATTGTGATGACAGGTGTCATGTAGCAATGTGATGACAAGCGTCACGGAGCATTGTGAATACAGGGGTCATGGAGCATTGGGATGACAAGGGCATGGATCTTTGTGATGACAAGTGTCATGGAGCATTGGACTGAAAATTTTCATGGACTATTGTGATGACAGGGATCATGGAGCATTTTGATGACAAGTTCCTGGAGCACTTTGATGAGAAGACAATGGAGACTTGTGATGACAAGTCTCATGGAGAATTCTGATGAAAAGGGACATGGAGCATTGTGATTACAGGGGTCTTGGAGCATTGTGATGACAAGGGCATGGAGCATTGTGAGGAGAAGGCCATGGAGCATTTTGATGACATGCGTCATTGAGCTTTGTGATGACAGGGGCAAGGAGCAATGTGATTACAGGGGTTTTGGAGCATTGTGATTAAAAGGGCATGGATCATTGTGATGAAAAAGGCATGGAGACGTGTCATGACAGGGTTAATGGAGCATACTGATGACAAGTGTCAGGGAGCATTGTGATGACAAGTGTATTGAGCATTGTGATAACAAAGGGCATGGAGCCTTGTGATGAGGAGACCATGGATAATTGTGATGATGAGAGTCATGGGGTGTTGTGATGATAAGTGTTATGGAACATTGTGATCACAAGGGATTGGAGCATTGTGATGACAGAGGTCAGGGAGCATATAGATTTCATTGTGATGACAATAGCCTGAAGCATTATCATTATGGGCATGATGAATTGTGATGACAGTGTTCATGGAGCATTGAGATGAAAAGGTGTATGGAGCATTGTGATTACAGGGTTCTTGGAGCATTGTGATGTCAAGGGCATGGAGCATTTTGATGAGAAGGACATGGAACATTCTGATGGCATGTGTCATGGAGCATTGTGATTGCAGAGGTCTTGGAGCATTGTGATGACAAGTGTCATGGAGCCTTGTGATGACAAGGCAGTGGAATATTGTGATGGCAGGGGTCATGGAACAATGTTATGATAGGGATAATGGAGCATTGTGATGAGAAGGAAATGGAGCATTGTGAATACAAGGTTTATGGAGCATTACCATGACAAATTTGTGTACCGTTGTGAGGAAAAGCGTGTAGCATATTGTGATGACAAGGGTCATGGAGCATTTTTCTGACAAAGGCATGGAGCATTTTTATGACAATGGTCACGAAGTATTGTGATGAAAAGTTCATGGAGCATTGTGGTTATAAATGTCACAGAGCCTTGTGATAACGCGGTCATGGACCATTGTGATGACAGATGTTATGAAGCATTGTGATGACTGGAGTCATGGAGCATTGTGATGACACTGGCCATGGAGCATTGTGATGACAAGGGCATAGAGCATTTTGGTGACAGGGGCATGGAGCATTGGTCTGACAAGTTTCATAGATTATTCTGATGACAGTGGACATGGTGCATTGTGATGAAAAGGGCATGGATAATTGTGATGAGAAGGTCATGCAGTATTGTGAAGACAGGTGTCAGGGAGCATTGTGATGACATAAGTAATGGCCCATTGTGGTGACAATGGCATGGAGCATTGTGATGCCAACTGTCATGGATGATTCTGATGACAAATGTAATGGAGCATTGTGATGACAATGGCTTGGAGCATTGTGATGACAAGGGTTAAGGAGCATTGTGCTGACCAGTGCATGGAGAATTGTGATGACAAGGGACATGGAGCAATCTGATGAAAAACTTGTGGAGTATTTTGAAGACAATGGCATGGAGCATTGTGATGAAAACGGCATGGGGCTTTGTGATGAAAAAAGCATGGAGCCTTTTCATGACAGAGATCAAGGAGCATTCTGACGACAAATGTCAGGGAGCACTGTGATGACAAGTGTATTGAGAATTGTGATGACCAAGGTCATGGAGCATTGTGATGAAAAGGGCATGGAATATTGTGATGACAGGCATCATGGAGTGTTGTGATGACAAGTGATATGGAGCATTGTGATCAAAAGGCTTTGGAGCATTGTGATGACAGATTTCAAGGATCATTTTGATATCAAGGAGCATGGAGCATTGTGAAGACAAGGGCATGAAGCAATGTGAACCCAAGGTTCATGGAGGATTGTGATGACAATGGTAATGGAGTATTGTGATGACAAGCGCATAGAGCATTGTAATTACAAGGTCATGTAGCCTTTTGCTGACAAAGTCATCTAGCAGTGTGATGACAGGTGTCATGGAGCACTGTGATGACAAGCGTCACGGAGGATTGTGAACACAGGGGTCATGCACTATTGGGTTGAAAAGAGCATGCATCATTCTGATGAAAAGTGTCATGGAGCATTGGGCTGAAAATATTCATGAAGTATAGTGATGACAGGGGACATGGAGAATTGTGATGACATAGGTCATGGAGAATTTTGATTTCACTGTGCTGACAATAGCCAGAAGCATTATAATGATGGGCATGATGCATTGTGATGACAGGGTTCAAGGAGCATTGAGATGAAAAGGGGCATGGAGCACTGTGATTACAGGGGTCTTGAGCATTGTGATGACAAGGGCAGGGAGCATTGTGATGAGAAATACATTGGACATTCTGATGATATTTGTCATGGAGCTTTGTGATGACAAGGGCATGGAACATTGTGATTACAGGGGTCTTGGATCATTGTGAGGATAAGTGTCATGGAGCCTTGTGATTACAAGTCCGTGGAACATTTTGATGGCTGGGGTCATGGAGCATTGTGATTACATGGGCACGGAACCCTGTGATACATGGGTCATGCAGGATTTTAATGACTAGGGCATGGAGCATCGTGATGAGAAGGGCATCGAGCATTCTGATGACATGTGTCATGGAGCTTTGTGAAGACAAGGGCATGGAGCAATGTGATGAGAGCGTGCATGGAGCACTGTGATGACAATGACATGGAGCATTGTGATGCCAAGGGTCATGGATCTTTGTGATGACAAAGTCATGGAGCATTTTGATGGCAAGGGCGTTGTGCATTGTGATGAGAAAGGCAGGGAACATTCTGATGACCGGGTCTTTGAGAAATTTGATGAAAAGTGTCATGGAACATTTTGATGACAGGTGTTATGGAACATTGTGATGTCAGGGGTCATCGAACATTGTGATGATAAGTGCATGTAGCATTGTGATGACAGGAGAGATGGAGTATTGTGACAAATAGTGATGTAGCATTGTGATATCAGTGGTGAGAGAGCATTTTGATGAGAAGTGCATGGAGCATTGTGATGACAAATTTTATGGAGCATTGTGATGACAAGATTGTGGAGCACTGTGATGACAAGCACATGGTGCATTGTGATGACATGTGTCATGGAGCATTGTGCTGCCAAGCGCATGGAGCATTGTGATGACAAGGGTCAAAGAGCATTGTGATGAAAAGTTCATGGAGCATTGTGGTTAAAAAGGTCACAGAGACTGTTGATGACCAGGGCATGGACCATTGTGATGACAAAGGTCATGAAGCATTGTGATGATTGGAGTCACGGAGCATTGTGATGACAGGGGTCATGGAGCATTGTGATAACAAGGGCATGGAGCACTGTGATGACAAGGGCATGGAACATTGGTCTAATAAGTTTCATGGATTATTGTGATGACAGTTAGAATGGAGCATTGTGATGACAATGGCAGGGAGCATTGTGATGACCAGGCCATTCAGTATTGTGAAGACAGGTGTCAGGGAGCATTGTGATGACATATGTAATGGCCCATTGTGATGACAATGGCATGGAGCATTGTGATGCAAAGTGTCATGGAGGATTCTGATGACAAAAGTAATGGAGCACTGTGATGACAATGGCTTGGAGCATTGTGATGACAAGGGTCAGGGAGCATTGTGCTGACAAGTGCGTGGAGAATTGTAATGACAAGTGTCATGGAGCATTCTGATGACAAGCTTGTGGAGTATTTTGATGACAATGGCATGGATCATTTTGATGAAAATGGCATGGGGCATTGTGATGAAAATGGCATGGAGCCTTTTCGTGACAGGGCTCAAGGAGCATTCTGAGGACAAGTGTCAGGGAGCATTGTGATGACAAGTGTATTGAAAATTGTGATGACAAAGGTCATGGAGCATTGTGTTGAAAAGGGCATGGACTATTGTGATGACAGGGGTCATGGAGCATTGTGATGAGAAGGGAATGGAGCATGGTGATGACAAGGTCCTGGATCATTTTGAGGAGAAGACCATGGAGACTTGTGATGACAAGTCTCATGGAGCATTCTGATTAAAAGGGGGCTGGAGCATTGTGATTACACGGGTCTTGGAGCATTGTGATGACAAGGGCATGGAGCATTATGATGAGAAGGCCATGAAGCATTCTGATGACATGCGTCATGGAGCTTTTTGATGACAAGGGCATGGATCATTGTGATTACAGGGATCTTGGAGCATTGTGATTAAAAAGGGCATGGATTATTGTGATGACAAAGGCATGGAGCCTTGTCCTGACAGGGTTCAAGGAGCATACTGACGACAAGTGTCAGGGAGCATTGTGATGACAAGTGTATTGAGCATTGTGATGACAAATATCATGGAGCATTGTGAAGAGAAGACCATGGATAATTGTGATGATGAGCGTCATGGGGTGTTGTGATGATAAGTGTTATGGAACATTGTGATCACAAGTGTTTGGAGCATTATGATGACAGAGGTCATGGAGAATATTGATTTCATTGTGATGACAATAGCCTGAAGCATTATGATGATGGGCATGGTGCATTGTGATGGCAGGGTTCATGGAGCATTGAGATGAAAAGGGGCATGGAGCATTGTGTTTACAAAGGTCTTGGAGCATTGTGATGACAAGGGCATGGAGCATTGTGATGAGAAGGCCATGGAACTTTCTGATGACATGCGTCATGGAGCTTTGTGATGACAAGGGCAAGGAGCATTGTGATTACAGGGGCCTTCAGCATTGTGATGACAAGTGTCATGGAACCTTGTGATGACTAGGCCGTGGAACATTGTGATGGCAGGGGTCATGATGCATTGTTATGACAGAGGTAATGGAGCATTGTGATGAGAAGGGCATGGAACATTGGTCTGAAATGTTTCATGGATTTTTGTGATGAGAGTTGGCATGGAGCACTGTGATGACAAGGGTACGGAACACTATGATACATGGGTCATGCAGGTTTGTAATGACATGGGCATGGAGCATTGCGATGAGAAGGGCATCGCGCATTGTGATGACAAGTGTCATGGAGCTTTGTGATGACAAGGGCATTGAGCAATGTTATGAGAGGGTTCATGGAGCATTGTGATGACAAAGACATGGAGCATTGTGATGCCAAGGGTCATGGAGCTTTGTGATGACATGTCATGGAGCATTTTGATGACAAGGGCATGGTGCATTGTGATGAGAAGTGCAGGGAGCATTTTGATGACCGGGCCATGCAGCAATTTGATGAAAATTATAATGGAATATTTTGATGGCAGGTGTTATAGAACATTGTGATGTCAGGGGTCTTGTATCTTTGGGATGAAAAGGATCATGGAGCATTTTGACGACAGGGGTTATGGAATATTGTGATGTCAGGGGTCATGGAACATTGTGATGATAAGGGGATGTAGCAGTGTGATGACAGGGTCATGGAACATTGCGATTACAGGAGTGAGGGTGTATTGTTATGACTAGTCATGGAACACTGTGATATCTCTGGTGAGAGAGCATTTTGATGAGAAGTGCATGGACCATTGTGATTACAAGGTTTATGGAGCATTGCAATGACAAGGTTGTGGACCGTTGTGATGAAATGCGCGTGGCACATTGTGAAGACAATGGTCATGGAGCATTGTTTTGACAAAGACATGGAGCATTGTGATGACAAGGGTCACTGTGAATTGTGATGAAAATTTCATGGAGCATTGTGGTTACAATGGTCACAGAACCTTGTGATGACACGGGCATGGATCATTGTGATGACAAACGTTTTGAAGCACTGTGATGGCTTGAGTCATAGAGCATTGTGATGACAGGGGTCATGGAGCATTGTGATGACATGTGTCATGGAGCATTGTGCTGACAAGCGCATGGAGCATTGTGATGACAAGGGTCATGGAGCATTGTGCTGAGAAATGCATAGAGCATTGTGATGACAAGGGTCAAAGAGCATTGTGATGAAAAGTTCATGGATCATTTTGGTTACAAAGCTCACAGAGAGTGATGATGACGAGGGCATGGCCCATTGTCGTGACAAAGGTCATGAAGCATTGTGATGACTGGAGTCACAGAGCATTGTGATGGCAGGGGTCATGGAGCATTGTGATATCAAGGGCATGGAGCATTGTGATGACCAGGGCAAGGAGCATTGGTCTAATAAGTTTCATGGATTATTGCGATGACATTTGGAATGGCGCATTGTGATGACAAGGGCATGGAGCATTGTGATGGCCAGGTCAAGCAATATTGTGAAGACAGGTGTCAGGGAGCATTGTGATGACATATGTAATGGCCCATTGTGATGACAATGGCATGGAGCATTGTGATGACAAGGGTCAGGGAGCATTGTGCTGACAAGTGCATGGAGAAATGTGATGACAAGGGTCATGCAGCATTCTGATGACAAGCTTGTGGAATATTTTGATGACAATGGCATGGAGCATTGTGATGAAAACGGCATGGGGCATTGTGATGAAAAAGGCATGGAGCCTTTTCCTGACAGGGTTCAAGGAGCATACTGATGACAAGTGTCAGGGAGCCTTGTGATGACAAAGGTCATGGAGCATTGTTATGAAAAGAGCATGGAGCATTGTGATGACAGGCATCATGGAGCGATGTGATGACAATTGTTATGGAACATTGTGATCACAAGGGTTTGGAGCATTGTGATGACAGAGGTCATGGATCATTTTGATTTCAAGTAGGATGGAGCATTTTGAGGAGGAGGGCATGAAGCAATGTGATCCCAAGTTTCATGGAGGATTGTGATGACAAAGGAAATGGAGTACTGTGATGACAAGCGCATAGAGCATTGTAATGACAAGGTCATGTAGCATTTTGCTGACAAAGGCATGGAGCATTGTGATGACATGTGTCATGGAGCACTCTGATGACAAGCGTCACGGAGCATTGTGAATACAGGGGTCATGGAGCATTGGGATGACAAGGGCATTGATCATTGTGATGACAAGGGTCATGGAGCACTGGGCTGATAATGTTCATGGAGTGTTGTGATGACAGGTGTCATGGAGCATTGTGATGACTATGGAATGGAGCATTGTGATGACAAGAGTCGTGGATCATTGTGTTGTCGGGTGTCATGGAGAGTTGTGAGGACAGTGGTCATGGAGCATTGTGATGATATTGGCCATGGAGCATTGTGATGAAAAGGTCTTGGAGCATTGGGCTGAAAATATTCATGGATTACTGTGATGACAGGGGTCATGGAGCAATGTGATGATAAGGGAATGGAGCATGGTGATGACAAGTTCCAGGAGCATTGTGATGAGAAGACCATGGAGACTTGTCATGACAAGTCTCATGGAGCATTCTGATGAAAAGGGGCATGGAGCATTGTGATTACAGGGGTCTTGGAGCATTGTGATGACTAGGGCATGGAACACTGTGATACATGTGTCATGGCTCATGGAGGATTGTGATGACAAGTCATGGAGCATTGTGATTACAAGGGCATGGCGCATTGTGATGACAGGAGAATGGAGCATTTGTCTGACAAGTTTCATAGATTATTGTGATGACAGTGGACATGGTGCATTGTGATGACAAGGGCATGGATCATTGTGTAGAGAAGGTCATGGTGTATTGTGAAGACAGGTGTCAGGGAGCATTGTGATGACATATGTCATGGTCCATTGCGAAGACAATGGCAGGGAGTATTGTGATGCCAAATGAAATGGAGAATTGTGATGACAAATATAATGGAGCATCGTGATGACTATGGCTTGGAGCAGTATGATGACAATGGCCATTGAGAATTTTCATGACAAGGTCGTTAAGCACTGTGATGACAAATCCATGGAGCCTTGTGATGACAAGTCTCATGGAGCATACTGATGAAAAGGGTCTTGGAACATTGTGATGACAAGGGCATGGAGCATTGTGAGGAGAAGACCAAGGAGCATTCTGATGGCATGCGTCATCGAGCTTTGTGATGACAAGGGCATGGAGCATTGTGATTACATGTGTCTTGGAGCATTGTGATGAAAATGGCATGCATCATTGTGATGAAATAGGCATGGAGCCTTGTCATGACAGGGTTCAAGGAGCATACAGACAACAAGTGTCAGGGAGCATTTTGATGACAAGTGTATTGAGCATTGTGATGACAATGGTCATGGAGCATTGTGATGAGAAGACCATTGATAATTGTGATGACGAGCATCATGGGGCATTGTGTTGACAAGTGTTATGGAATATTGTGATCACAAGGGTTTGGAGCATTGTTATGACAGAGGTCATGGAGCAATTTGATTTCATTGTGATGACAATAGCATGAAGCATTATGATGATGGGCATGGTGCATTGTGATGACAGGGTTCATGGAGCATTGAGATGAATAGGGGCATGGAGCATTGTGATTACATGTGTCTTGGAGCATTGTGATGAAAATGGCATGCATCATTGTGATGAAATAGCCATGGAGCCTTGTCATGACAGGGTTCATGGAGCATACAGACAACAAGTGTCAGGGAGCATTCTGATGACAATGTATTGAGCACTGTGATGACAAAGGTCATAGAGCATTGTGATGAGAAGACCATGGATAACTGTGATGACGAACGTCATGGGGCATTGTGATGACAAGTGTTATGGAATATAGTGATCACAAGGGTTTGGAGCATTGTTATGACAGAGGTCATGGAGCAATTTGATTTCATTGTGATGACAATAGCATGAAGCATTATGATGATGGGCATGGTGCATTGTGATGACAGGGTTCATGGATCATTGAGATGAAAAGGGGCATAGAGCATTGTGATTACAGGGTTCTTGGAGCATTGTGATGAGAAGGGTCATTGAGCTTTGTGATGACAAGGCCATGGAACATCGTGATGGCAGGGGTCATGGAGCATTGTTATGACAGTGGTAATGGAGCATTGTGATGGCAAGGGCATGGATCATTGTGATGAGAAGGCCATGGAGCATTCTGATGACATGTGTCATGGAGCTATGTGAAGACAAGGGCATGGAGCAATGTGATGAGAGCGTGCATGGAGCATTGTGATGACAATGACATGGAGCACTGTGCTGCCATGGGTCATGGATATTTGTGATGACAAAGGTCATGGAGCATTTTGATGGCAAGGGTGTTGTGCATTGTGATGAGAAAGACAGGGAACATTCTGATGACAGGGTCTTTGAGCAATTTGATGAAAAGTGTCATGGAACATTTTGATGACAGGTGTTATGGAACATTGTGATGTCAGGGGTCATCGAACATTGTGATGATAAGTGCATGTAGCATTGAGATGACAGGAGTGACGGAGTATTGTGACAAATAGTGATGTAGCATTGTGATATTAGTGGTGAGAGAGCATTTTGATGAGAAGTGCATGGAGCATTGTGATGACAAATTTTATGGAGCATTTTGATGACAAGATTGTGGAGCACTGTGATGACAAGCACATGGTGCATTGTGATGACATGTGTCATGGAGCATTGTGCTGCCAAGCGCATGGAGCATTGTGATGACAAGGGTCAAAGAGCATTGTGATGAAAAGTTCATGGAGCATTGTGGTTAAAAAGGTCACAGAGACTGTTGATGACGAGGGCATGGACCATTGTGATGACAAAGGTCATGAAGCATTGTGATGATTGGAGTCACGGAGCACTGTGATGACAGGGGTCATGGAGCATTGTGATAACAAGGGCATGGAGCATTGTGATGACAAGGGCATGGAACATTGGTCTAATAAGTTTCATGGATTATTGTGATGACAGTTAGAATGGCGTATTGTGATGACAACGGCATGGAGCATTGTGATGACCAGGCCATGCAGTATTGTGAAGACAGGTGTCAGGGAGCATTGTGATGACATATGTAATGGCCCATTGTGATGACTATGGCATGGAGCATTGTGATGCCAAGTGTCATGGAGGATTCTGATGACAAAAGTAATGGAGCATTGTGATGACAATGGCTTGGAGCACTGTGATGACAAGGGTCAGGGAGCATTGTGCTGACAAGTGCGTGGAGAATTGTAATGACAAGTGTCATGGAGCATTCTGATGACAAGCTTGTGGAGTATTTTAATGACAATGACATGGATCATTTTGATGAAAACGGCATGGGGCATTGTGATGAAAAAGGCATGGAGCCTTTTCGTGACAGGGTTCAAGGAGCATTCTGATGACAAGTGTCAGGGAGTGGGGCCGGGATTTCCAGAAATTGGTCCACTACCCACTTTTTGATCCTTATGGATCTTTGGAACTGTCACGGCGCCTGTGGGTGTGTCATTTAGCTTGTTGATGTGTTACAGTGAGGGTATACTGAGGCTCAAGGTTTAGAGGAAGTCGACTTGTCCGCCATCTTGGACCCATTTGGTTTTAATCAGTTTATGTCACATCCTCGGGCTATTTTATTCTTTCAAAGGCTGTGCCCTGCCCCCTTCCCTCCTGTTTCAGTTTCACTATAAATCTTTTGGATCTCATCTTTATCTCTCTTCTAAACACCAAGATTGTTATTCCTTACTATCTTCTAGGTATTTTTTCCACATGGGTATTCTTGTAACTTAAACTCCACATGTTAAAAATTGAACTCCTATTCCCTTTCCAAAATCTGCTTCTCTCCCTTTTTTTTTTTTTTTTTTTTTTTTTTTTGCGGTACACGGGCCTCTCACTGTTGTGGCCTCTCCCGTTGCGGAGCACAGGCTCCGGACGCGCAGGCTCAGCGACCATGTCTCATGGGCCCAGCCGCTCCGAGGCATGTGGGATCTTCCCAGACTGGGGCACGAACCCGTGTCCCTTGCATCGGCAGGCGGACTCTCAACCACTGCGCCACCAGGGAAGCACTGCTTCTCTCTATTTTTAAAAAACTATTTCAGTTGGTGCAGGTGCTTCCCTTCTAGTCACACAGGAGCGAAACCTCAAAGTCATTTCTGACTCCTCTCCCCGTTCATCTCACATATCCAATCAATTAAGTGCTAGTGATTTGACTCCAAAATACCTCTCAACCTGTGCCCTTCCTTTCCATTTGACAGTTACTATCCTAGTTTTCTGGTCTCATGACCTCCTAACTGATCTTCCAGCCATAACCTCGTCCTTCTCTGATCTGCTCCTTATGTCAACTTTCTGAAACATCAGAGTTAACTTTCTGAAAGACGGAGATTATTTTCCTCTCCCGCTTCAAAATAACTGACGGCTCCCTAGCGCTCACAGAAGCAAGTCTGAACTCTCTAGGCAGGCTTTCAAGGCTTCCCTCCATGTAGCGATCCCACTCCCCCACTCCTCCTGCAGGCTCCTGTTACCTCAGCCCTGACCTCTCGGAACACATTCCTGTTTCTGCTCTACCCTGTGACTATCCAGTCTTTAGTCTGTTTTGCTGATTATTTGCTTGCTGCCTCTTACATGACAGGTGTTTGGTCTATTGCAGATGAGAATAAAAATTAGCTCTGCCTACTGGCCTGTCGTGGTCAGCAAGGTCTCGCACTGCCTCAAAGTCAGTCATGGATTAAGAGCCCATATTGATAATCCTGAGTTAGGGAGGGGCTGGCAGTGAGGGAGGAGAAAGTCTCTCTACATTTGTTCGCAGCAGAGAAGCACTGGATTCTGCGTTGGGAAGGAAAACACAGTGTTCTCCATTCCTATGTAAAACTCTCCTAGAATTCTATAGTGCAGATGTCTTCCCAGGTGAATGGTATTTCAGTATTTTCCCCATTTCAGTGAATGGCAAACTGAGGTCTAGGAGAGGCTGAGCTCTGTATATACATAGGTTTTAAGATTCACACTAATAAGATATATTACTCTGCGGTGAATATGGGGTGTTGAGTCCCTTTCACTGAGGAATGTGTAGGTCTTGTCTCTTCCGTATTTGGTTTTTGGAACGGTACCTGTACTAATATCAAACTCTGGTTTTATGCATCACCCCACCTCTCCTTCCCCCTTAAGCAGGCATAAGGGTGTTTTTGAAATGTGAGTCTCTCTTCTCTTTCCTAACTCAGTTCATGTGTAGCCATGTTTACAGGATCTTCATAAGTGATATCTTATGATAAGTTTCTTTTTCTGTGTGACTTATTTCACTTAGAATTATCGTACCTGAATCCACTCATTTTGCTGCTACTGGCCTTATGACGTTGATTTCATGGCTGAGGGATATTCCATCATATGTAAGTACCACAATTTCTTGAACCATTTTTGTCTTTCCTGGGATATTTAAGGTGTACCCAAGTTGAGGTTTTTGTAAGCAGTGCAGCCCTGAATTTGGTGTCGATCTGTCTTATTTATTTTCAGTTTTCCCAAGGTATATTCCCTAGACTGGAAGTGCCCTTGGCTCTGTAGCTCTGTTGTTTACTTGTTTTAGGGAACACAATGCACTCCTCCAGAGAGGCAGTTGGCAGTTTACATGCCGCCCATCAGCATAACAATGCTCCCTGTTCTCCAGGGCCTGTCTTGCCTTTCTGTTTTTTACACATTTTGCGGATGTCTCTTTTGACCGGTGGGAAGTGATACTTCTTTGTAGTGCAGATTTGCATTGCCCACTTGCTTGCTTGTCCAAAAAGGGCATATGCGTTTTCTCCTGTATATATTCACGTGAAAAGCTTATGCCCTTTATGGCCATTTCCATAATTTTCGAAGTTGTAATGCTTTTCTTTTGTTTAAAGGCGATTCCAGTGTACTTCTTGAAATCTGTTTCATGCCATTCTGCCTCATTTTCCCTTCTGCCTCGTGGCTTTCCCTTAACAGATTTTTGGAAGAGCATAGTCCTTTATAACTCTGCAGGTTAGTGAATTGCTGTGGCCCTGAGCTCCATTTTTCAACTCGCGTTTTTGTGAGCTGACCGCAAATCAATAGTTTTGCTTCTGGACTTATACTGGTTCTGGGGGGGCAGGCTGAGACTTTGGTTAATTCCTCTTTGCGATGGGAAATTAGAGTGTCATGTGGCCGTCCAAATGCCTACAGCTACTCTCTCATTGGTTCTCTCTCTTCCCTTATATCCTCTGCACAATTTTCCAACTGTGCGAACCAGGAGGTTATAGGGGATGACTTTCCAAGTTGGGAGATTGATAGTAAAGCAGTTGGAATGTCAAACTGGAGCACAAGGAGAGAAAAAAGTAGTAGAGTTTTAGAAACCTTTCATCATCAGATGGTTTCTATTCTCTAGGTTCCCATACACGTTATAACTGTAGTGATATTCCCTTCTACCTGGAGAGTTGGGAACCGTGGAATGGGTGGCAGGCATTATTGCTTTAAAGGGTCTGCATTTTTTCACCCAATCTCACCAATGCTCTCAGTCCCAAGTGACCAGCCTTATGCCACATCCAGCTGTCATTGTAGATAGGGTCATTCCATGTTTCATCAGATCCCATGAAGGTATTGTGTAAGAGTTTTACTGTTTTTATGTTTTGTTTTGAAATTCAGTTTTATATTGGGTTTGAGCTGATTCTCACTGCCATGTTTATGTCGTTCTAGACACACTTGATTCCCATACGGACACATATCAATACATAGGTTTTAAAATTCTTACTAGTCAGATATGTTTCTCTGCGGGGAATAGGGATGTTGAGTTCCATTCACTGAGGAAGGAGTAGGGCTTATCTCTACTGTTTTTGGACTATGGACCGGTACCTGTGCTAATATCAATCTTATGTTTTGTGCATCTCCCCACCTCTCTTTCCCCTTATGCAAGCGTTAGAGTGTTTTCTAAATCTGAGACTCTGTTCTCTTCCCTAATTCAGTTCATATGTAGCCATGTTTACATTCCCTTCATAAGTGATATCTTATGTCAGAATGCACCATTGCCTTGTCATAATAATGCTCCATGACCCCTGTCATCACAATGCTCCATGCCCTGGTTATCACAATGCTCCATGTCCCTTGTCATCACAATTCTCCACGTCCATGTCATCACAGTGCTACATGACACTTCTCGTCAATATGTTACATGCTCTTGTCATCACAATTCTCCATCCACTTGACATTGCAATGCTCCATGGACTTGTCATCACAATGCTCCATGCCCTTGTCATCACAGTGCTCCCTGACCACTGTCACACAATGCTCCCTGACCCCTGTCATCACAATGCTTCATGCCCCTTGTCATTACAGTGCTCCATGATGTTCGACATCACAATTACCCAAGGTCTTCTCATTACAAAGCTCCATGGCCAATATCATCACAATGCTCCATGACCACTGTCATCACAACACTCCATGACACCTGACAACACAATGATTCGGCACTCTTGTCATCACAATGTTACATTCCCTCGTCATCACAATGCTCCATAGCCCCTGTCTTCACAATTCTCCATTAATATTTTCAGCCCAATGCTCCATGACTTTTGTCATCACAATTCTCAATACACTTGTCATCACAATACTCCCTGACACTTGTCATAAGAATGCTCCTTGAAACCTGTCACGAAAAGGCTCCATGCCCTTGTTATCACAATGCTCCATGACCCCTGTCATCACAATGCTCCATGCCTCCATTCATCACAATGCTTCATGACCTTCGTCATCACAATGATCCATGCCCTCGTCATCAACACTCTCTGTGACCTATTTAACCACAATGCTCCATGAACTTTTCATCACAATGCTCTTTGAACCTTGTCATCACAATGCTCCATGCGGTTGTCAGCACAATGCTCCATGACACATGTCATCACAATGCACCATGCGCTTGTCATCACAGTGCTCCCCAATCTTGTTATCACAATGCTCCTTAAAATTTGTCATCACAATGCTCCATGCACTTCTCATCAAAATGCTCTCTCACCACTGATATCACAATGCTACATCACTATTTGTCACAATACACCCTCAGCCATGTCATCACAATGTAACATGACTCCTGTCATCAGAAAGCAACATGCACTTATCAGCACAATGTTCGATGACCCCTGAAATCACAATGATCCATAACACCCGTCATCAAAATGTTCCATGACACTTTTCATCAAATTGCTCCATGAACCTGTCATCAGAATGCTCACTGCCCTTCTCATCACAATGCACAACGCCCTTGCCATCAAAATGCTCCATGAATTTGTCATCACAAAGATCCATGACCCTTGGCATCACAGTGCTCTGTGTCATTGTCATCACAATGCTCCATGAACGCTCTCATCACATTGCTCCATGCCTTTGTCTTCACAAAGCTCCATGACACATGTCTTCAGAATGCTCCATGGCATTCTCATCACAATGCTCCATGCCCATGTCATCACAATGCTCCATTACCCCTGTCAGAACAAAGCTCCATGACCCCTGCCATCACGATGTTCCATGGCTTGTCATCACAAAACTCCATGACCCTTCTTATCACAATGCTCCAAGAACACTGTCATCACAATGCACAATGCCCATCATCATAATGCTTCATGCTATTGTCATCACAATGAAATCAAAATGCTCCATGACCTCTTTCATAACAATGCTCCAAACCCTTCAGATCACAAAATTCCATAACACTTGTCATCACAATGCCCCATGAGGCTCGTCATCACAATTATCAATGGTCTTCTCATCAAAATGTTCCATGACCTTTGTCATCCCAATGCTCAATACACTTGTCATCAAAATGCTCCCTGACACTTGTTGTCTGTATGCTCCTTGAACCCTGTCATGACAAGGCTCCATGCCATTTTCATCACAATGACCCATGCACTTTTAATCACAATGATCCAAGACCCATGTAATCACAATGCTCCATGCCCTTGTCATCACAAAGCTCAATGACGCATGCCATCAGAATGCTCCTTGGTCTTCTCCTCACAATGGTCCATGCCCTTTTCATCACAATGTTCCAAGACCCCTGTAATCACAATGCTCCATGCCCCTTTTCTTCATTATGCTCCATGAGACTTGTCATCACAAGGCTCCATGGTTTTGTCATAACAATGCTCCAGGACCTTCTCATCACAATGCTTCTCGACCATGTCATGAAAATTTTCAATGGCCCTTGTCATCATAATGCTCCAAGCCCTATCACCACAGTGCTCCATTATATTTGTCATCACAATTCTCCATTACATTTGGCATCACAATGCTCCCTGACACCTGTCTTCACAATACTGCATGACCTGGTCATCACAATGCTCCATGCCCTTGTTATAACAATGCTCCATGACCACTGTCATCACAATGCTCCGTGACTCCAGTCATCACAATGCTTCATGACCTTTGTCATCACAATGGTCCATGCCCTCGTCATCAACAGTCTCTGTGACCTTTTTAACCACAATGCTCCATGAACTTTTCATCACAATGCACTTTGACACTTGTCATCACAATGCTCTATGCCTTTCTCAGCACAATGCTCCATGACACTTGTCATCACAATGCTCCATGCGCTTGTCAGCACAATGCTCCACGATACATGTCATCACAATGCTCCATGACCCCTGTCATCACAATGCTCCGTGATTCCAGTCCTCTCAATGCTTCATAACGTTTGTCATCACAATGGTCGATGCCCGCATCATCACAAAGCTCTGTGACCTTTGTAACCACAATGCTCCATGAACTTTTCATCACAATTCTCTGTGACCCTTATCATCACAATGCTCCAAGTCTTTGTCAGAACAATGCTCCATGACCATTGTCTTCACAATGTGCCACACGCATTTCATCACAACGGTCCACAAACTTGTCATTGCAATGCTCCATAAACTTGTAATCACAATGCTGCAAGCACTTCTCATCAAAATGCTCTCTCACCAGAGATATCACAGTGTTCCATCACTAGTCATCACAATACTCCCTCACCCCTGTAATCACAATGTTCCATGAACCTGTCATCACACTGCTACATCCCCTTATCATCACAAAGTTCCATGACACCTGTCATCAAAAGACTCCATGATCCTTTTCATCCCAAAGCTCCAAGACCCCTGACATCACAATGTTCTATAATCCCATCAAAATGTTCCATTACACTTTTCATCAAATTGCTGCATGCCCAGGTCATCAAAATTCTCCCTGCCCTTCTCATCACAATGAACCATGCCTTGTCATGAAAATGCTCCATGACTTGTCATCACAATGCTCCATGACCCTTGGCATCAAAATGTTCCATGTCATTGTCATCACAATGCTCCATGAAACCTCTCAGAACATTGATCAATGCCAATGTCATCACAAAGCTCCATGATATCTGTCATCACAATGCTCGATGCCCTTGTCATCACAATACTCCATGCCCTTGTTATTACAATCCTGCATGACCCATGTATCATAGTGTTCCGTACCCTTGTCATCACAATGTTCCATGCCCTTGTCATCACAATGCTCCAAGACCCCTTTAAGCACAATGTTCCATGCCCCTTATCATCTCAATGCTTCATGAACCCTGTCATCACAATGCACCTTGCCCATCATCATAATGCTTCAGGCTATTGTCATCAAAATGAAATCAATATTCTCCATGCCCTCTGTCATCATAATGCTCCAAATCCTTGTGATCACAATGTTCCATAACACTTATCATCACAACACCCCATGACTCTTTTCATCAAAAATATCCATGGTCTTCTCATCACAATGCTGCATGATCTTTGTCATCACAATGCTCAATACACTTGTCATCACAATGCTCCCTGACATTTGTTGTCAGTATGCACCTTGAACCCTGTCATGACAAGGCTCCATGCCTTTTTCATCACAATAATCAATGCCCTTTTCATCACAATGCTCCAAGATCCCTGTAATAACAATGCTCCATGCCCTTGTTATCAAAAAGCTCCATGACGCATGTCATCAGAAAGCTTCATGGTCTTCTTATCACAATGCTCCATGCCCTTGTAATCACAATGCTCCCAGACCCCTCTAATCACAATGCTCCATGCCCCTTTTCATCAGAATGCTCCATAAGACTTGTCATCACAAGTCTCCATGTTGTTCTCATCACAATGTTCCAGGACCTTGTCATCACCATGCTACATTCCCTTGTCATCACAATGCTCCATGACCACTGTCATCACAATAATCCATGAACATTTTCAGCCCAATGCTCCACGACGTACTCATCACAATGCTCCATGGCCAATATCATCACAATGCTCCATGACCACTGTCATCACAACACTCCATGACAACTGACAACACAATGATCCGAGACTCTTGTCATCACATTGCTCCATTCCCGAATCATCACAATGCTCCATAACCCCTGTCATCACAACACTCCATTAACATATTCAGCCCAGTGCTCCATGACCCTTGTCATCACAATGATCCATGCCCTTGTCATCCCAATGCTCCATGACCCCTGTATTCACAATGCTCCGTGCTGCTTATCATCACAGTGCTCCATGACACATGTCATCACAATGCTCCATGCCCTCGTCATCACAATGCACCAAGACACCTGTAATCACAATGCTCCATGCCCCTTTTCATCAGAATGCTCCATGAGACTTGTCATCACAAGTCTCCATGGTCTAATCATTACACTGCTCCATTCCCTTGTCATCACAATGCTCCATGACCCCTGTCATCACAATAGTCCATGAACATTTTCAGCCCAATGCTCCACGACCTCCTCATCACAATGCTCCATGGCCAATATCATCACAATGCTCCATGACCACTGTCATCACAACACTCCATGACACTGGACAACACAATGATCCGGGACTCTTGTCATCACAATGTTCCATTCCCTAGTCATCAAAATGCTCCAAGAACCCTGTCATCACAACACTCCATGAACATTTTCAGCCCAGTGCTCCATGACCCTTGTCATCACAATGATCCATGCCCTTGTCATCCCAATGCTCCATGACCCCTGTATTCACAATGAACCGTGACGCTTGTCATCACAGTGAGCCAAGACACATGTCATCACAATGTTCCATGCCTTTGTCAGCAAAATGCTACATGACCTTGTCATTACAATGCTCTATGCACTTGTCATCACAATACTCCATTTCCATTGTCATCACAATCCTCCATGAACCTTGGGATCACACTGCTTCATGCCCTTGTCATCACAATGCTTCATGCTCCTTGAAATCAAAATGATCCATGACCTCTGTCATCACAATGCTCCAAACCCTTGTGATCACAATGTTCCATAACACTTGTCATCACAACGCTCCATGATCCCTGTCATCACAATACTCCATGCCCTTTTCATCACAGTGATCCATGACATTTCTCATCACAATTATCAATACACTTGTCATCACAATGCTCCCTGACACCTGTCTTCACAGTACTGCATGACCAGGTCATCACAATGCTCCATGCCCTTGTCATCACAATGCACCATTCCAACTGTCATCGCAATAATACATGAAACTTATTAGACCAATGCTCCAGGCCCTTGTCATCACAATGCTCCATGCCCTTGTTATCACAATGCTGCATTACCCCTGTCATCACAATGCTCCGTGACTCCAGTCATCACAATGCTTCATGACCTTTGTCATCACAATTGTCCATGCCCTCGTCATCAACAGTCTCTGTGACCTTTTTAACCACAATGCTCCATGAACTTTTCTTCACAATGCTCTTTGACCCTTGTCATCACAATGCTCTATGCCTTTCTCAGCACAATGCTCCATGACCATTGTCATCACAATGCTCCATTCGCTTGTCAGCACAATGCTCCGTGACACATTTCATTACAATGCTCCATGACCACTGTCATCACAATGCTCCGTGACTCCAGTCATCTCAATGCTTCATAACGTTTCTCATCACAATGGTCCATGTCTGCGTCATCACAAAGCTCTGTGATCTTTGTAACCACAATGCTCCATGAACTTTTCATCACAATTAACAGTGACCCGGGTCATCACAAAGCTCCATGTCTTTGTCAGAACAATGCTCCATGACCATTGTCTTCACAATGTGCCACACGCATTTCATCACATTGGTCCACAATCTTGTCATTGCAATGCTCCATAAACCTTGTAATCACAATGCTCCATGCACTTCTCATCAAAATGCTCTCTCACCAGAGATATCACAGTGTTCCATTACTTGTCATCACAATACTCCCTCACCCCTGTAATCACAATGTTCCATGACCCTGTCATCACACTGCTACATCCCCTTAGCATCACAATGTTCCATGACCCCTGACATCACAATGTTCCATAACCCCTGTCATCAAAATGCTCCATGATCCTTTTCATCCCAAAGCTCCAAGACCCCTGACATCACAATGTTCTATAACACCTGCCATCAAAATATTCCATTACAATTTTCATCAAATAGCTGCATAACCCGGTCATCAAAATGCTCCCTGCACTTCTCATCACAATGCACCATACCCTTGTCATCAAAATGCTCCATGACTTGTCATCACAAAGCTCCATGACCCTTGGCATCACAATGCTCCATGTCATTGTCATCACAATGTTCCATGAACCCTCTCATAATATTGCTCAATGCCCTTGTCATCACAAAGCTCCATGACACTTGTCATCACAATGCTCGATGCCCTTCTCATCGCAATGCTCCATGCCCTTGTCATTACAATCCTGCATGACCCATGTATCATAGTGTTCCGTACCCTTGTCATCACAATGCTCCATGCCCACTCTCATCACAATAATCCCTGAAACATTTCAGACCAATGTTCCATGCCCTTCTCATCACAATGCTCCATTACCTCTGTCATAACAATGCACCATGACCCCTGCCATCACAATGTTCCACGGCCTAGTCATCACAAGGTTCCATGACACTTGTCATCACAATGCTGAAGGCCCCTGTAATCACAATGCTCCTTGCCCTTGTCATCACAAAGCTCCATGACGCATGTCATCAGAAAGTTCCATGGCCTTCTCATCACAATGCTCCATGCCCTTGTCATCACAATTTTCCAAGACCTTTTTAAACACAATGCTCCATGCCCCTTTTCATCAGAATGCTCCATGAGACTTGTCATCATAAGTATCCATGGTCTTCTCATCACAATGCTCCAGGACCTTGTCATCACCATGCTCCATTTCCTTGTCATCACAATGATCCATGAACCCTGTCATCACAATAATCCATGAATATTTTCAGCCCAATGCTCCATGGCCTATTCATCACAATGCTCCATGGCCAATATCATGTCAATTCTCCATGACCACTGTCATCACAACACTCCATGACACCTGACAACACAATGATCCGGGACTCTTGTCATCACAATGCTCCATTCCCTTGTCATCACTATGCTCCATGAGCCTGTCATCACAACACTCCATGAACATTTTCAGCCCAGTGCTCCATGACCCTTGTCATCACAATGATCCATGCCCTTGTCATCCCAATGCTCCATGACCCCTTTATTCACAATGCTCCGTGACGATTGTCATCACAGTGCTCCATGACACATGTCATCACAATGCTGCATGCCTTTGTCTGCAAAATGCTACATGACCTTGTCATTACAATGCTCTATGCTCTTGTCATCACAATACTCCATTTCCATTGTCATCACAGTCCTCCATGAACCTTGGGATCACATTGTTTCATGCCCTTGTTATCACAATGCTCCCTGCTCCTTGAAATCAAAATGATCCATGATCACTGTCATCACAATGCTCCAAACGCTTGTGATCACAATGTTCCATAACACTTGTCATCACAACGCTCCATGATGCCTGTCATCACAATACTCCATGCCCTTTTCCTCACAATGCTCCATGACCTTTGTCATCACAATTCTCAATACACTTGTCATCACAATGCTCCCTGACACTTTTCGTCAGAATGCTCCTTGAACCCTGTCACGAAAAGGCTCCATGCATTTTTCATCACAATGCCCCATGCCGTTTTCATCACAATGCTCCATGCCATTGTCATCAAAACACTCCACAGTCTTTTCATCAGAATGCTCCATGACCCTTGTCATCACAATTCTCCATGCATTTGTAAGCAGAATGCTCCCTGACCCTTGTCATCACAATGCTCCAAGCCATTGTCATCACAATGCTCCATTACTTTGTCATCAGAATCCTCCATGACACTTGGCATCACAATGCTCCATGACATTGTCATCCCAATGGGCCATTACATATGTCAGCACAATGCTCCCTGACACCTGTCTTCACAATACTGCACGACCAAGTCATGACAATGCTCCATGCCCTTGTCATCACAATGCACCATTCCAACTGTCATAGCGATAATCCATGAAACTAATTAGACCAATGCTCCATGCCCTTGATATCTCAATGCTCCATGCCCTTGTTATCACAATGCTGCATGACCCCTCTCATTACAATGCTCCGTGACTCCAGTCATCACAATGCTTCATGACCTTTGTCACAACAATGGTCCATGCCCTCGTCATCAACAGTCTTTGTGACCTTTTTAACCACAATGCTCCATGAACTTTTCATCACAATGCTCTTTGACCCTTGTCATCACAATGCTCTATGCCTTTCTCAGCACAATGCTCCATGACCCTTGTCATTACAAAGCTCCATGCGCTTGTCAGCACAATGCTCCATGACACATGTCATCACAATGCTCCATCACCCCTGTCATCACAATGCTTCGAGACTCCAGTCATCACAATGCTTCATAACGTTTGTCATCACAATGTTCCATGCCCGTGTCATCACAATGCTCTGTGACCTCTGTAACCACAATGCTCCATGAACATTTCATCACAATTCTCTGTGACCCTTATCATCCCAATGCTCCAAGTCTTTGTCAGAACAATGCTCCATGACCATTGTCTTCACAATGTGCCACGTGCATTTCATCACAACGGTCCACAACCTTGTCATTGCAATGCTCCATAAACTTGTAATCACAATGCTCCATGCACTTCTCATCAAAATGCTCTCTCACCAGAGATATCACAGTGTTCCATCACTAGTCATCACAATACTCCCTCACCCCTGTAATCACAAGGTTCCATGACCCTGTCATCACACTGCTACATCCCCTTATCTTCAGAATGTTCCATGACCCCTGATATCACAATGTTCCATAACCGCTGACATCAAAACGCTCCATGATTCTTTTCATCCCAAAGCTCCAAGACCCCTGACATCACAATGTTCTATAACCCCTGCCATCAAAATGTTCCATTACACTTTTCATCAAATTGCTGCATGACCCTTTCATCAAAATGCTCGCTGCCCTTCTCATCACAATGCACCATGCCCTTGTCATCAAAATGCTCCATGACTTGTCATCACAAAGCTCCATGACCCTTGGCATCACAATATTCCATTTCATTGTCATCACAATGCTCCATGAACACTTTCATAACATTGCTCCATGTCCTTGTCATCACAAAGCTCCATGACACTTGTCATCACAAAGCTCGATGCCCTTCTCATCACAATGCTCCATGCCCTTGTCATTACAATCCTGCATGACCCATGTATCATAGTGTTCCGTACCCTGTCATCTCAATGCTCCATGCCCACTCTCATCAGAATAATCCCTGAAACATTTTAGACCAATGTTCCATGCCCTTCTCATCACAATGCTCCTTTACCTCTGTCATAATAATGCACCATGACCCCTGCCATCACAATGTTCCACGACCTAGTCATCACAAGTTTCCATGACAATTGTCATCACAATGCTGAAGGCCCCTGAAATCACAAAGCTCCATGCCCTTGTCATCACAAAGCTCCATGACGCATGTCATCAGAATGTTCCATGGCCTTCACATCACAATGCTCCATGCCCTTGTCATCACAATGCTCCAAGACCCCTGTAAACACAATGCTCCATGCCCCTTTTCATCTCAATGCTCCATGAACCCTGTCATCACAATGCACCTTGCCCATCATCATAATGCTTCAGGCTATTGTCAGCACAATGAAATCAATATTCTCCATGATCTCGGTCATCATAATGCTCCAAACCCTTGTGATCACAATGATCCATAACACTTATCATCACAACACCCCATGACGCTCATCATCACAAATATCCATGGTCTTCTCATCACAATGCTCCATGATCTTTGTCATCACAATTCTCAATACACTTGTCATCACAATTCTCCCTGACACTTGTCGGCAGGATGCTCTTGAACCCTGTCATGACAAGGCTCCATGCCTTTGTCATCACAATAATCCATGCCCTTGTCATCACAATGCTCCAAGACCCCGGTAATCACAATGCTGCATGCCCCTTTTCCTCAGAATGCTCCATGAGACTTGTCATCACAAGTCTCCATGGTCTTCTCATCACAATGCTCCAGGACCTTGTCATTACCATGCTCCATTCCCTTGTCATCACAATGCTCCATGACCCCTGTCATCACAATAGTCCATGAACATTTTCAGCCCAATGCTCCACGACCTCCTCATCACAATGCTCCATGGCCAATATCATCACAATACTCCATGACCACTGTCATCACAACACTCCATGACACCGGACAACACAATGATCTGGGACTCTTGTCATCACAATGCTCCATTCCCTAGTCATCACAATGCTCCATGACCCCTGTCATCACAACACTCCATGAACATTTTCAGCCCAGTGCTCCATGACCCTTGTCATCACAATGATCCATGCCCTTGTCATCCCAATGCTCCATGACCACTTTATTCACAATGCTCCGTGACGCTTGTCATCACAGTGCTCCATGACACATGTCATCACAATGCTCCATGCCTTTGTCAGCAAAATGCTACATGACCTTTCCATTACAATGCTCTATGTGCTTGTCATCAAAATACTCCATTTCCATTGTCATCACAATCCTCCATGAAGCTTGGGATCACATTGCTTCATGCCCTTGTCATCACAATGCTCCCTGCTCCTTGAAATCAAAATGATCCATGACCTCTGTCATCACAATGCTCCAAACCCTTGTGATCACAATGTTCCATAACACTTGTCATCACAAAGCTCCATGATGCCTGTCATCACAATACTCCATGCCCTTTTCATCACAATGCTCCATGACCTTTGTCATCACAATTTTCAATACACATGTCATCACAATTCTCCCTGACACTTGTCATCAGAATGCTCCTTGAAGCCTGTCAGGAAAAGGCTCCATGCCTTTTTCATGACAATGCCCCATGCCGTTTTCATCACAATGCTCCATGCCATTATCATCCAAATACACCAGAAGCTTGTCATCAGAATGCTCCATGACACTTGTCATCACATATCTCCATGCACTTGTCAGCACAATGCTCCCTGACCCTTGTCATCACAATGCTCCAAGCCATTGTCATCACAATGCTCCATTACCTTTGCCATCAGAATCCTCCATGACACTTGGCATCCCAATGCTCCATGCCAATGTCATCACAATGGGCCATTACATATGTCATCACAATGCTCCCTGACCACTGTCTTCACAATACTGCTTGACCTGGCCATCACATTGCTCCATGCCCTTGTCATCACAATGCACCATTCCAACTGTCATAGAGATAATCCTTGAAACTTATTAGACCAATGATCCATGCCCTTGTCATCACAATGCTGCATGACCCCTGTCATCACAATGCTCCGTGACTCCAGTTATCACAATGCTTCATGACCTTTGTCACAACAATGGTCCATGCCCTCGTCATCAACAGTCTTTGTGACATTTTTAACCACAATGCTCCATGAACTTTTCATCACAATGCTCTTTGACCCTTGTCATCACAATGCTCTATGCCTTTCTCAGCACAATGCTCCATGACCCTTGTCATCACAAAGCTCCATGCACTTGTCAGCACAATGCTCCATGACACATGTCATCACAATGCTCCATCACCCCTGTCATCACAATGCTTCGAGACTCCAGTCATCACAATGCTTCATAACGTTTGTCATCACAAAGGTCCATGCCCGTGTCATCACAATGCTCTGTGACCTCTGTAACCACAATGCTCCATGAACTTTTCATCACAATTCTCTGTGACCCTTATCATCACAATGCTCCAAGTCTTTGTCAGAACAATGCTCCATGACCATTGTCTTCACAATGTGCCACGCGCATTTCATCACAACGGTCCACAACCTTGTCATTGAAATGCTCCATAAACTTGTAATCACAATTCTCCATGCACTTCTCATCAAAATGCTCTCTCACCAGAGATATCACAGTGTTCCATCAGTAGTCATCACAATACTCCCTCACCCCTGTAATCACAATGTTCCATGAACCTGTCATCACACTGCTACATCCCCTTATCTTCAAAATGTTCCATGACCCCTGATATCACAATGTTCCATAACCGCTGACATCAAAATGCTCCATGATTCTTTTCATCCCAAAGCTCCAAGACCACTGACATCACAATGTTCTATAACCCCTGCCATCAAAATGTTCCATTACACTTTTCATCAAATTGCTGCATGACCCTTTCATCAAAATGCTCGCTGCCCTTCTCATCAAAATGCACCATGCCCTTGTCATCAAAATGCTCCATGACTTGTCATCACAATGCTCCATGACCCTTGGCATCACAATGCTCCATGTCATTGTCATCACAATGCTCCATGAACCCTTTCATAACATTGCTCCATGCCCTTGTCATCACAAAGCTCCATGACACTTGTCATAACAAAGCTCGATGCCCTTCTCATCACAATGCTCCATGCCCTTGTCATTACAATCCTGCATGACCCATGTATCATAGGGTTCCGTACCCTTGTCATCTCAATGCTCCATGCCCACTCTCATCAGAATAATCCATGAAACATTTCAGACCAATGTTCCATGCCCTTCTCATCACAATGCTCCATTACCTCTGTCATAACAATGCACCATGACCCCTGCCATCACAATGTTCCACGGCCTAGTCATCACAAGTTTCCATGACAATTGTCATCACAATGCTGAAGGCCCCTGAAATCACAAACTCCATGCCCTTGTCATCACAAAGCTCCATGACGCATGTCATCAGAATGTTCCATGGCCTTCACATCACAATGCTCCATGCCCCTGTCATCACAATGCTCCAAGACCCCTGTAAACACAATGCTCCATGCCCCTTTTCATCTCAGTGCTCCATGAACCCTGTCATCACAATGCACCATGCCCATCAACATAATGCTTCAGGCTATTGTCAGCACAATGAAATCAATATTCTCCATGATCTCAGTCATCATAATGCTCCAAACCCTTGTGATCACAATGATCCAAAACACTTATCATCACAACACCCCATGACGCTCATCATCACAATTATCCATGGTCTTCTCATCACAATGCTCCTTGATCTTTGTCATCACAATTCTCAATACACTTGTCATCACTATTCTCCCTGACACTTGTGGTCAGTATGCTCTTGAACCCTGTCATGACAAGGCTCCATGCCCTTGTCATCACAATAATCCATGCCCTTGTCATCACAATGCTCCAAGACCCCTGTAATCACAATGCTGCATGCCCCTTTTCATCAGAATGCTCCATGAGACTTGTCATCACAAGTCTCCATGGTCTTCTCATCACAATGCTCCAGGACCTTGTCATTACCATGCTCCATTCCCTAATCATCACAGTGCTCCATGACCCCAGTCATCACAATAGTCCATGAATATTTTCAGCCCAATGCTCCACGACTTCCTCATCACAATGCTCCATGGCCAATATCATCACAATGCTCCATGACCACTGTCATCACAACACTCCATGACACCAGACAACACATTGATCCGGGACTCTTGTCATCACAATGCTCCATTCCCTAGTCATCACAATGCTCCATGACCCCTGTCATCACAACACTCCATGAACATTTTCAGCCCAGTGCTCCATGACCCTTGTCATCACAATGATCCATGCCGTTGTCATCCCAATGCTCCATGACCCCTTTATTCACAATGCTCCGTGACGCTTGTCATCACAGTTCTCCATGACACATGTCATCACAATGCTCCATGCCTTTGTCAGCAAAATGCTACATGACCTTTCCATTACAATGCTCTATGCGCTTGTCATCAAAATACTCCATTTCCATTGTCATCACAATCCTCCATGAACCTTGGGATCACATTGCTTCATGCCCTTGTCATCACAATGCTCCCTGCTCATTGAAATCAAAATGATCCATGACCTCTGTCATCATAATGCTCCAAACACTTGTGATCACAATGTTCCATAACACTTGTCATCACAACGCTCCATGATGACTGTCATCACAATACTCCATGCCCTTTTCATCACAATGCTCCATGACCTTTGTCATCACAATTTTCAATACACTTGTCATCACAATGCTCCCTGACACTTGTCATCAGAATGCTCCTTGAAGCCTGTCACGAAAAGGCTCCATGCCTTTTTCATGACAATGCCCCATGCCGTTTTCATCACAATGCTCCATGCAATTATCATCAAAATACTCCACAAGCTTGTCATCAGAATGCTCCATGACCCTTGTCATCACATATCTCCATGCACTTGTCATCACAATGCTCCAAGCCATTGTCATCACAATGCTCCTTTACCTTTGCCATCAGAATCCTGCATGACACTTGGTATCCCAATGCTCCATGCCATGGTCTTCACAATGGGCCATTACATATGTCATCACAATGCTCCCTGACCCCTGTCTTCACAATACTGAATGACCAGGCCATCACATTGCTCCATGCCCTTGTCATCACAATGCGCCATTCCAACTGTCATCGCAATAATCCATGAAACTTATTAGACCAATGCTGCTTGCCCTGGTCATCACAATGCTCCATGCCCTTGTTATCACAATGCTCGATGAACCCTGCCATCACAATGCTCTGTGACTCCAGTCATCACAATGCTTCATGACCTTTGTCACCACAATGGTCCATGCCCACATCATCATCACTCTCTGTGAGCCTTTTAACCAAAATGATCCATGAACTTTTCATCACAATGCTCTTTGACCCTTGTCATCACAATGCTCTATGCCTTTCTCAGCACAATGCTGCATGACCCTTGTCATCACAATGCTCCATGCGCTTGTCAGCACAATGCTCCATGACACATGTCATCACAATGCTCCATGACCCCTGTCATCACAATGCTCCGTGACTCCAGTCACCACAATGATTCATAACGTTTGTCAACACAATGATCCATGCCCGTGTCATCACAAGGTTATGTGACCATTGTAACCACAATGCTCCATGAATTTTTCATCACAATTCACAGTGACCCTTGTCATCACAAAGCTCCATGTCTTTGTCAGAACAATGCTCCATGACCATTGTCTTCACAATGTGCCACACGCATTTCATCACATCGGTCCACAACCTTGTCATTGCAATGCTCCATAAACCTTGTAATCACAATGGTCCATGCACTTCTCATCAAAATGCTCTCTCACCAGAGATATCACAGTGTTCCATCACTAGTCATCACAATACTCCCTCACCCCTGTAATCACAATGTTCCATGACCCTGTCATCACACTGCTACATCCCCTTAGCATCACAATGTTCCATGACCCCTGACATCACAATGTTCCATAACCCCTGTCATCAAAATGCTCCATGATCCTTTTCATCCCAAAGCTCCAAGACCCCTGACATCACAATGTTCTATAACACCTGCCATCAAAATATTCCATTACACTTTTCATCAAATTGCTGCATTGCCCGGTCATCAAAATGCTCCCTGCACTTCTCATCACAATGCACCATGCCCTTGTTATCAAAATGCTCCATGACTTGTCATAACAAAGCTCCATGACACTTGGCATCACAATGCTCCATGTCATTGTCATCGCAATGCTCCATGAACCCTCTCATAACATTGCTCAATGCCCTTGTCATCACAAAGCTCCATGACACTTGTCATCACAATGCTCGATGCCCTTTTCATCGCAATGCTCCATGCCATTCTCATTACAATCCTGCATGACCCATGTATCATAGTGTTCCGTACCTTTGTCATCACAATGCTCCATGCCCACTCTCATCACAATAATCCATGAAACTTTTCAGACCAATGTTCCATGCCTTCTCATCACAATGCTCCATTACCTCTGTCATAACAATGCACCATGACCACTGCCATCACAATGTTCAACGGCCTAGTCATCACAAGGTTCCATGACACTTGTCATCACAATGCTGAAGGCCCCTGTAATCACAATGCTCCTTGCCCTTGTCATCACAAAGCTCCATGACGCATGTCATCAGAAAGTTCCATGGCCTTCTCATCACAATGCTCCATGCCCTTGTCATCACAAAGTTCCAAGACCTTTGTAAACACAATGCTCCATGCCCCTTTTCATCAGAATGCTCCATGAGACTTGTCATCATAAGTATCCATGGTCTTCTCATCACAATGCTCCAGGACATTGTCATCACCATGCTCCATTTCCTTGTCATCACAATGCTCCATGAACCCTGTCATCACAATAATCCATGAATATTTTCAGCCCAATGCTCCACGGCCTATTCATCACAATGCTCCATGGCCAATTTCATCTCAATTCTCCATGACCACTGTCATCACAACACTCCATGACACCTGACAACACAATGATCCGGGACACTTGTCATCACAATGCTCCATTCCCTTGTCATCACTATGCTCCATGAGCCTGTCATCACAACACTCCATGAACATTTTCAGCCCAGTGCTCCATGACCCTTGTCATCACAATGATCCATGCCCTTGTCATCCCAATGCTCCATGACCCCTGTATTCACAATGCTCCGTGACGCTTGTCATCACAGTGTTCCATGACACATGTCATCACAATGCTGCATGCCTTTGTCTGCAAAATGCTACATGACCTTGTATTACAATGCTCTATGCGCTGGTCATCACAATACTCCATTTCCATTGTCATCACAGTCCTCCATGAACCTTAGGATCACATTGTTTCATGCCCTTGTCATCACAATGCTCCCTGCTCCTTGAAATCAAAATGATCCATGATCACTGTCATCACAATGCTCCAAACACTTGTGATCACAATGTTCCATAACACTTGTCATCTCAACGCTCCATGATGCCTGTCATCACAATACTCCATGCCCTTTTCCTCACAATGCTCCATGACCTTTGTCATCACAATTCTCAGTACACTTGTCATCACTATGCTCCCTGACACTTGTCGTCAGAATGCTCCTTGAACCCTGTCACGAAAAGGCTCCATGCCTTTTTCATCACAATAACCCATGCCGTTTTCATCACAATGCTCCATGCCATTGTCATCAAAATACTCCACAGTCTTTTCATCAGAATGCTCCATGACCCTTGACTTCACAATTCTCCATGCATTTGTCAGCACAATGCTCCCTGACACTTGTCATCACAATGCTCCAAGCCATTGTCATCACAATGCTCAATTACTTTGTCATCAGAATCCTCCATGACACTTGGCATCACAATGTTCCATGCCATTGTCATCCCAATGGGCCATTACATATGTCAGCACAATGCTCCCTGACACCTGTCTTCACAATACTGCACGACCAGATCATCACAATGCTCCATGCCCTTGTCATCACAATGCACCATTCCAACTGTCATAGCGATAATCCATGAAACTAATTAGACCAATGCTCCATGCCCTTGACATCTCAATGCTCCATGCCCTTGTTATCACAATGCTGCATGACCCCTCTCATTACAATGCTCCGTGACTCCAGTCATCACAATGCTTCATGACCTTTGTCACAACAATGGTCCATGCCCTCGTCATCAACAGTCTTTGTGACCTTTTTAACCACAATGCTCCATGAACTTTTCATCACAATGCTCTTTGACCCTTGTCATCACAATGCTCTATGCCTTTCTCAGCACAATGCTCCATGACCCTTGTCATTACAAAGCTCCATGCGCTTGTCAGCACAATGCTCCATGACACATGTCATCACAATGCTCCATCACCCCTGTCATCACAATGCTTCGAGACTCCAGTCATCACAATGCTTCATAACGTTTGTCATCACAATGTTCCATGCCCGTGTCATCACAATGCTCTGTGACCTCTGTAACCACAATGCTCCATGAACTTTTCATCACAATTCTCTGTGACCCTTATCATCACAATGCTCCAAGTCGTTGTCAGAACAATGCTCCATGACCATTGTCTTCACAATGTGCCACGCGCATTTCATCACAACGCTCCAAAACCTTGTCATTGCAATGCTCCATAAATTTGTAATCACAATGCTCCATGAACTTCTCATCAAAATGCTCTCTCACAAGAGATATCACAGTGTTCCATCACTAGTCATCACAATACTCCCTCACCCCTGTAATCACAATATTCCATGACCCTGTCATCACACTGCTACATCCCCTTATCTTCAAAATGTTCCATGACCCCTGATATCACAATGTTCCATAACCGGTGACATCAAAATGCTCCATGATCCTTTTCATCCCAAAGCTCCAAGACCCCTCACATCATAATGTTCTATAACCCCTGCCATTAAAATATTCCATTACACTTTTCATCAAATTGCTGCATGACCCTTTCATCAAAATGCTCGATGCCCTTCTCATCACAATGCACCATGCCCTTGTCATCAAATTGCTGCATGACTTGTCATCACAAAGCTCCATGACCCTTGTCATCACAATGCTCCATGTCATTGTCATCACAATGCTCCATGAACCCTCTCATAACATTGCTCAATGCCCTTGTCATCACAAAGCTCCATGACACTTGTCATCACAATGCTCGATGCCCTTCTCATCGCAATGCTCCATGCCATTCTCATTACAATCCTGCATGACCCATGTATCATAGTGTTCCGTACCCTTGTCATCACAATGCTCCATGCCCACTCTCATCACAATAATCCATGAAACTTTTCAGACCAATGTTCCATGCCTTCTCATCACAATGCTCCATTACCTCTGTCATAACAATGCACCATGACCCCTGCCATCACAATGTTCAACGGCCTAGTCATCACAAGGTTCCATGACACTTGTCATCACAATGCTGAAGGCCCCTGTAATCACAATGCTCCTTGCCCTTGTCATCACAAAGCTCCATGACGCATGTCATCAGAAAGTTCCATGGCCTTCTCATCACAATGCTCCATGCCCTTGTCATCACAATGTTCCAAGACCTTTGTAAACACAATGCTCCATGCCCCTTTTCATCAGAATGCTCCATGAGACTTGTCATCATAAGTATCCATGGTCTTCTCATCACAATGTTCCAGGACCTTGTCATCACCATGCTCCATTTCCTGTCATCACAATGCTCCATGAACCCTGTCATCACAATAATCCATGAATATTTTCAGCCCAATGCTCCACGGCCTATTCATCACAATGCTCCATGGCCAATTTCATCTCAATTCTCCATGACCACTGTCATCACAAGACTCCATGACACCTGACAACACAATGATCCGGGACACTTTTCATCACAATGCTCCATTCCCTAGTCATCACTATGCTCCATGAGCCTGTCATCACAACACTCCATGAATATTTTCAGCCCAGTGCTCCATGACCCTTGTCATCACAATGATCCATGCCCTTGTCATCCCAATGCTCCATGACCCCTGTATTCACAATGCTCCGTGACGCTTGTCATCACAGTGCTCCATGACACATGTCATCACAATGCTGCATGCCTTTGTCTGCAAAATGCTACATGACCTTGTCATTAAAATGCTCTATGCGCTTGTCAACACAATACTCCATTTCCATTGTCATCACAGTCCTCCATGAACCTTGGGATCACATTGTTTCATGCCCTTGTCATCACAATGCTCCCTGCTCCTTGAAATCAAAATGATCCATGATCACTCTCATCACAATGCTCCAAACCCTTGTGATCACAATGTTCCATAACACTTGTCATCAAAACGCTCCATGATGCCTGTCATCACAATACTCCATGCCCTTTTCATCACAATGCTCCATGACCTTTGCCATCACAATTCTCAATACACTTGTCATCACTATGCTCCCTGACACTTGTCGTCAGAATGCTCCTTGAACCCTGTCACGAAAAGGCTCCATGCCTTTTTCATCACAATAACCCATGCCGTTTTCATCACAATGCTCCATGCCATTGTCATCAAAATACTCCACAGTCTTTTCATCAGAATGCTCCATGACCCTTGTCATCACAATTCTCCATGCATTTGTAAGCAGAATGCTCCCTGACCCTTGTCATCACAATGCTCCAAGCCATTGTCATCACAATGCTCCATTACTTTGTCATCAGAATCCTCCATGACACTTGGCATCACAATGCTCCATGCCATTGTCATCCCAATGGGCCATTACATATGTCAGCACAATGCTCCCTGACACCTGTCTTCACAATACTGCACGACCAGGTCATCACAATGCTCCATGCCCTTGTCATCACAATGCACCATTCCAACTGTCATAGCGATAATCCATGAAACTTATTAGACCAATGCTCCATGCCCTTGACATCACAATGTTCCATGCGCTTGTTATCACAATGCTGCATGACCCCTGTCATCACAATGCTCCGTGACTCCAGTCATCACAATGCTTCATGACCTTTGTCACAACAATGGTCCATGCCGTCGTCATCAACAGTCTTTGTGACGTTTTTAACCACAATGCTCCATGAACTTTTCATCACAATTCTCTTTGACCCTTGTCATCACAATGCTCTATGCCTTTCTCATCACAATGCTCCATGACCCTTGTCATCACAAAGCTCCATGCGCTTGTCAGCACAATGCTCCATGACACATGTCATCCCAATGCTCCATGACCACTGTCATCACAATGCTTCTAGACTCCAGTCATCACAATGCTTCATAACGTTTGTCATCACAATGATCCATGCCCGTGTCATCACAATGCTCTGTGACCTCTGTAACCACAATGCTCCTTGAACTTTTCATCACAATTCTCTGTGACCCTTATCATCACAATGCTCCAAGTCTTTGTCAGAACAATGCTCCATGACCATTGTCTTCACAATGTGCCACGCGCATTTCATCACAACGGTCCACAACCTTGTCATTGCAATGCTCCATAAACTTGTAATCATTGTGATGACAATGACATGGAGCACTGTGATGCCAAGGGTCATGGATCTTTCTGATGACAAAGGTCATGGAGGATTTTGATGAGAAGGGCGTTGTGCATTGTGATGAGAAGGGCAGGGAGCATTGTGATGACAGAGTCATGGAGCAATTTGATGAAAAGGGTCATGGAATATTTTGATGAGAGGGGTTATGGAACATTGTGATGCCAGGGGTCATCGAACATTGTGATGATATGTGCATGTAGCATTGTGATTACAGGAGTCAGGGAACATTATGATGACAGGGGTGAGGGAGTATTGTGACTAATAGTGGTGTAACATTGTGATATCAGTGTTGTGAGCTCATTTTGATGTGAAGTGCATGGAGCATTGTGATAACAAGTTTTATGGAGCATTGTGATGACAAGATTGTGAAGCACTGTGATGTCAAGTGCATGGTTCATTGTGATGACATGTGTCATGGAGCATTGCGCTGACAAGCGCATGGAGCATTGTGATGAATATGGTCATGGAGCATTGTGCTGAGAAAGGAATAGAGCATTGTGATGAGAAGGGTCAAAGAGCATTGTCATGAAAAGTTCATGGAGGATTGTGTTTAAATAGGTCACAGAGGCTGTTGATGACGAGGGCATGGACCATTGTGTAGACAAAGGTAATGAAGCATTGTGATGACTGGAGTCACGGTGCATTGTGATGACAGGGGTCATGGAGCATTGTGAT
Organism: Mesoplodon mirus; assembly: GCF_964341445.2. Lineage (NCBI taxonomy): Eukaryota > Metazoa > Chordata > Mammalia > Artiodactyla > Ziphiidae > Mesoplodon > Mesoplodon mirus. The sequence continues at coordinate 568,911 of NW_028295803.1, read as the reverse complement.
AACAAGGGCATGGAGAATTTTGATGACAAGGGCATGGAGCATTGTGATGAGTAGGCCATGGAATATTTTGATGACATGTGTCATGGAGATTTGCTATGACAAGTGCATGGAGCATTGGTCTAATAATTTTCATGGATTATTGTGATGACAGTTGGAATGGCGCTTTGTGATGACAAGGGCATGGAGCATTGTGATGACCAGGTCATGCAGTATTGTGAAGACAGGTGTCAGGGAGCATTGTGATGACATATGTAATGGCCCATTGTGATGACAATGGCATGGAGCATTGTGATGCCAAGTGTCATGGAGGATTCTGATGACAAAGTAATGGAGCATTGTGATGACAATGGCTTGGAGCATTGTGATGACAAGTGTCAGGGGGCATTGTGCTGACAAGTGCATGGAGAATTGTGATGACAAGGGTCATGGAACATTCTGATGACAAGCTTGTGGAGTATTTTGATGACAATGGCATGGAGCATTGTGATGAAAACGGCATGGGGCATTGTGATGAAAAAGGCATGGAGCCTTTTCGTGACAGGGTTCAAGGAGAATTCTGATGACAAGTGTCAGGGAGCATTGTGATGACAAGTGTATTGAGAATTGTGATGACAAATGTCATGGAGCATTGTGATGAAAAGGCCATGGAGTATTGTGATGACAGGCATCATGGAGTGTTGTGATGACAAGTGTTATGGAACAATGTGATCACAAGGGTTTGGAGCATTGTGATGAGAGAGTTCATGGATCATTTTGATTTCAAGGAGCATGGAGCATTGTGATGACAAGGGCATGAAGCAATGTCATCCCAATGTTCATGGAGGATTGTGATGACAATTGTATTGGAGTACTGTGATGAGAAGCGCATAGAGCATTGTAATGACAAGGTCATATAGCATTTCCTGACAAAGGCATGGAGCATTGTGATGACAGGTGTCATGGAGCACTGTGATGACAAGCGTCAAGGAGCACTGTGAATACAGGGGTCAAGGAGCATTGGGATGACAAGGGCATGGTTCAATGTGATGACAAGGGTCATGGAGCATTGGGCTGAAAATGTTCATGGAGTATTGTGATGACAGGGGTCATGGAGCATTGTGATGACTAGGGAATGGAGCATTGTGATGACAAGAGTTAAGGATCATTGTGTTGTCCGGTGTCATGGAGTGCTGTGATGACAGTGGTCATGGAGCACTGTGATGATATTGGCCATGGAGCATTGTGATGAGAAGGTCGTGAAGCATTGTGATTACAGGTGTCTTGATGCATTGTGATGAAAATGGCATGGATCATTTTGATGAAAAAGGCATGGAGCCTTGTCATGACAGGGTTCATGGAGCATACAGACAACAAGTGTCAGAGAGCATTGTGATGACAAGTGTATTGAGCATTGTGATGACAAGGTCATGGAGCATTGTGATGAGAAGACCATGGATAATTGTGATGACGAGCGTCATGGGGCATTGTGATGACAAGTGTTATGGAATATTGTGATCACAAGGGTTTGGATCATTGTTATGACAGAGGTCATGAAGAATTTTGATTTAATTGTGCTGACAATAGCCTGAATCTTTATGGTGATGGGCATGATGCATTGTGATGACAGGGTTCATGGAGCATTGAGATGAAAAGGGGCATGGATCATTTTGATTTAAGGGGTCTTGGAGCATTGTGAAGACAAGTGTCATGGAGCCTTGTGATGACAAGGCCGTGGAACATTGTGATGGCAGGGGTCATGGAGCATTGTTATGACAGGGGTAATGGAGAATTGTGATGGCAAGGGCATGGAGCATTGTGATGAGAAGGCCATGGAGCATTCTGAGGACATGTGTCATGGAGCTTTGTGATGACAAGGGCATGGAGCAATGTGATGAGAGAGTTCATGGAGCATTTTGATGACAATGACATGGATCATTGTGATGCCAAGGGTCATGGATCTTTCTGATGACAAAGGTCATGGAGGATTTTGATGACAAGGGCGTTGTGCATTGTGATGAGAAGGGCAGGGAGCATTGTGATGACAGGGTCATGGAAAAATTTGATGAAAAGGGTCATGGAATATTTTGATGAGACGGGTTATGGAACATTGTGATGCCAGGGGTCATGGAACATTGTGATGATATGTGCATGTAGCATTTTGATTACAGGAGTCAGGGAACATTATGATGACAGGGGTGAGGGAGTATTGTGACGAATAGTGATGTATCATTGTGATATCTGTGGTGTGAGAGCATTTTGATGAGAAGTGCATGGAGCATTGTGATAACAAATTTTATGGAGCATTGTGATGACAAGATTGTGGAGCACTGTGATGACAAGTGCATGGTTCATTGTGATGAAAATGGTCATGGAACATTGTGCTGAGAAAGGCATAGCGCATTGTGATGACAAGGGTCAAAGAGTATTGTGATGAAATGTTCATGGAGGATTGTGTTTAAAAAGGTCACAGAGGCTGTTGATGACGAGGGCATGGACCCTTGTGTAGACAAAGGTCATGAAGCATTGTGATGACTGGAGTCACGGTGCATTGTGATGACAGGGGTCATGGAGCATTGTGATAACAAGGGCATGGAGCATTTTGATGACATGGGCATGGAGCATTGTGATGAGAAGGCCATGGAACATTCTGATGACATGAGTCATGGAGCTTTGTGACGACAAGGGCATGGAGCATTGGTCTAATAAGTTTCATGGATTATTGCGATGACAGTTGGAATGACGCTTTGTGATGACAAGGGCATGGAGCATTGTGATGACCAGGTCATGCAGTATTGTGAAGACAGGTGTCAGGGAGCATTGTGATGACATATGTAATGGCCCATTGTGATGACAATGGCATGGAGCATTGTGATGCCAAGTGTCATGGAGGATTCTGATGACAAAGTAATGGAGCATTGTGATGACAATGGTTTGGAGCATTGTGATGACAAGTGACAGGGGGCATTGTGCTGACAAGTGCATGCAGAAATGTGATGACAAGGGTCATGGAACATTCTGATGACAAGCTTGTGGAGTATTTTGATGACAATGGCATGGAGCATTGAGATGAAAACGGCATGGGGCATTGTGATGGAAAAAGCATGGAGCCTTTTCGTGACAGGGTACAAGGAGAATTCTGACGACAAGTGTCAGGGAGCACTGTGATGACAAGTGTATTTAGAATTGTGATGACAATGGTCATGGAGCATTGTGATGAAAAGGCCATGGAGTATTGTGATGACAGGCATCATGGAGTGTTGTGATGACAAGTGTTATGGAACAATGTGATCACAAGGGTTTGGAGCATTGTGATGAGAGAGGTCATGGATCATTTTGATTTCAAGGAGCATGGAGCATTTTGATGACAAGGGCATGAAGCAATGTGATCCCAAGGTTCATGGAGGATTGTGATGACAATGGTAATGGAGTACTGTGATGACAAGCGCATAGAGCATTGTAATGACAAGGTCATGTAGCATTTGCTGACAAAGGCATGGAGCATTGTGATGACAGGTGTTATGGAGCACTGTGATGACAAGCGTCAAGGAGCATTGTGAATACAGGGGTCATGGAGCTTTGGGATGACAAGGGCATGGTTCAATGTGATGACAAGTGTCATGGAGCATTGGGCTGAAAATGTTCATGGAGTATTGTGATGACAGGGGTCATGGAGCACTGTGATGGCTATGGAATGGAGGATTTTGATGACAAGAGTTTCGCATCATTGTGTTGTCAGGTTTCATGGAGTGTTGTGATGACAGTGGTAATGGAGCATTGTGATGATATTGGCCATGGAGCATTGTGATGAGAAGGTGGTGCAGCATTGTGATTACAGGTGTCTTGATGCATTGTGATGAAAATGGCATGTATCATTTTGATGAAACAGGCATTGAGCCTTTTCATGACATGATTCAAGAAGCATACTGACGACATGTGTCAGGGAGCATTGTGATGACAATTGTATTGAGCATTGTGATGACAAAGGTCATGGAGCATTGTGATGAGAAGACCATGGTTAATTGTGATGATGAGCGTCATGGGGCGTTGTGATGATAAGTCTTATGGAATATTGAGATAACAAGGGTTTGGAGCATTATGATGAAAGAGGTCATGGAGAATTTAGATTTCATTGTGATGACCATAGCCTGAAGCATTATGATGATGGGCATGGTGCATTGTGATGACAGGGTTCATGGAGCATTGAGATGAAAAGGGGCATGGAGCATTGTGATTACCGGAGTCTTGGAGCATTGTGATGACAAGGGCATGGAGCATTGTGATGAGAAGGCCATGGAACATTCTGATGACATGCGTCATGGAGCACTGTGATAACAAGGGCATGGAGCATTGTGATTACAGGGGTCTTGGAGCATTGTGATGACAAGGGTCATGGAGCCTTGTGATGACATGCCGTTGAACAATGTGATGGCAGGTGTCGTGGAGCATTGTTATGACAGAGGTAATGGAGCATTGTGATGAGAAGGGCATTGAGTTTTGGTGTAAAATGTTTCATGGATTATTGTGATGAGAGTGGGCATGGAGCATTGGGATGACAAGGGCACGGAACACTGTGATACATGGGTCATTATTATGGAGCTTTGTGATGACAAGTCATGGAGCATTGTGATGACAAGGGCATGGAGCATTGTGATGACAAGGGCATGGAGCATTGTGAAGAGAAGTTCATGGAGTATTGTGAAGACAGCTGTCAGGGAGCATTGTGATGACATATGTCATGGTCCATTGCGATGACAATGGCAGGGAGTACCGTGGTGCCAAATATAATGGAGGATTATGATGACAAATATAAAGGAGCATTGTGATGACTAGGGATTGGAGCATTATGATGACAAGGGCCATTGAGAATTTTTATGACAAGGTCGTGAAGCATTTTGATGACAAGGTCCTGGAACACTGGGTTGAGAAAATCATGGAGCCATGTGATGACAAGTCTCATGGAGCATACTGATGAAAAGGGGCATGGAACATTGTGATTACAGGGGTCTTGGCACATTGTGATGACAATGGCATGGAGCATTGTGATCAGAAGGCCAAGGAGCATTCTGATGACATGTGTCATTGAGCTTTGTGATGACAAGGGCATGGAGCATTGTGATTACAGGGGTCTTGGAGCATTGTGATGAAAAGGGCATGGACCACTGTGATGAAAAAGGCATGGAGCCTTGTCATGACAGGGTTCAAGGAGCATACAGACAACAAGTGTCAGGGAGCATTTTGATGACAAGTGTATTGAGGATTGTGATGACAAAAGTCATGGAGCACTGTGATGAGAAACCATGGATAATTGTGATGACGAGCGTCATGTGGCATTGTGATTACAATTGTTATGGAATATTGTGGTCACAAGGGTTTGGAACATTGTTATGACAGAGGTCATGGAGTATTTTGATTTCATTGTGATGACAATAGCATGAAGCATGATGATGGGCATGGTGCATTGTGATGACAGGGTTCATGGATCATTGAGATGAAAAGGGGCATAGTGCATTGTGATTACAGGGTTCTTGGAGCATTGTGATGAGAAGGGTCATGGAGCCTTGTGATGACAAGGCCATGGAACATCGTGATGGCATGGGTCATGGAGCATTGTTATGACAGGTTTAATGGAGCATTGTGATTGTAAGGGCATGGAGAATTGTGATGAGAAGGCCATGGATCATCCTGATGACATGTGTCATGGAGCTTTGTGAAGACAAGTGCGTGGAGCAATGTGATCAGAGCGTTCATTGAGCAGTGGGATGACAATGACATGGAACATTGTGATGCCAAGGGTCATGGATCTTTGTGATGACAAAGGTCATGGAACATTTTGATGGCAAGGGCGCTGTGCATTTTGATGAGAAGGGCAGTGATCATTGTGATGACAGGGTCATGGAGCAATTTGATGAAAATTGTCATGGAACATTTGATGACAGGTGTTATGGAACATTTTGATGTCAGGGGTCATGGAGCATTTTGATGAAAAGGGTCATGGAGCATTTTGATGACAGGTGTTATGGAACATTGTGATGTCAGGGGTAATCGAACATTGTGATGATAAGTGCATGTAGCATTGTGATGACAGGAGTCATGGAACATTGTGATGAGAGGGGTGAGGGAGTATTGTGACAAATAGTGATGTAGAATTGTGATATCAGTGGTGAGAGAGCATTTTGATGAGAAGCGCATGGAGCATTGTGATGACAAAGTTTAAGGAGCATTGTGAGGACAAGATTGTGGAGCACTGTGATGACAAGCGCATGGTGCATTGTGAAGACATGTGTCGCGGACCATGGTGCTGATAAGTGCATGGAGCATTGTGATGACAAGGGTCATGGAGCATTGTGCTGAGAAAGGCATAGAGCATTGCGATGACAAGGGTCAAAGAGCACTGTGATGAAAATTTCATAGAGCATTGTGGTTAAAAATGTCACAGAGACTGTTGATAATCAGGGCAAGGACCATTGTGATGACAAAGGTCATGAATCATTGTGATGACTGGAGTCACGGAACGTTGTGATGACAGGGGTCATGGAGCATTGTGATAACAATGGCATGGAGCATTGTGATGACAATGGCATGGAACATTGGTCTAATAAGTTTCATGGATTATTGCGATGAGAGTTGGAATTGCGATTTGTGATGACAAGGGCATGGAGCTTTGTGATGACCAGGTCATGCAGTACTGTGAAGAGAGTTGTCAGGGCGCATTGTGATGATATACGTAGTTGCCCATTGCGATAAGAGTGACATGGAGCATTGTGATGCCAAGTGTCATGGAGGATTATGAAGACAAAAGTAATGGAGCATTGTGATGACAATGGCTTGGAGCATTGTGATGACATGGGTCAGGGAGCATTGTGCTGACAAGTGCATGGAAAATTGTGATGACAAGAGTCATGGAGCATTCTGATGACAAGCTTGTGGAGATTTTGATAACAATGGCATGGAGCATTGGGATGAAAATGGCATGGGGCTTTGTGATTAAAAAGGCATGGAGCCTTTTCGTGACAGGTTGTATGGAGCATTCTGACGACAAGAGTTATGGAGCATTGTGATGACAAGTGTATTGAGAATTGTGATGACAAAGGTCATGGAGCATTGTGATGAAAAGGGCATGGAGTATTGTGATGACAGGCCTCATGGAGCGTTGTGAAGACAAGTGTTATGGAACATTGTGATCACAAGGGTTTGGAGCATTGTGATGACAGAGGTCATGGATCATTTTGATTTCAAGGAGCATGGAGCATTGTGATGACAAGGGCATAAAGCAATGTGATCCCAAGCTTCATGGAGGATTGTGATGACAATGGTAATGGAGTATTGTGATGACAAGCGCATAGAGCATTGTAATGACAAGGTCATGTAGCATTTTGCTGACAAAGGCATGGAGCATTGTGATGACAGGTGTCATGGAGCAGTGTGATGACCAGCATCACGGAACATTGTGAATACAGGGGTCATGGATCATTGGGATGACAAGGGCATGGATCATTGTGATGACAAGTGTCATGGAGCATTGCGCTGAAAATGTTCATGGAGTATTGTGATGACAGGGGTCATGGAGCATTGTGATGAGAAGCGCATGGAGCATTGCTCTAATAAGTTTCAGGGATTATTGTGATGACAGTGGGAATGGTGCATTGTGAGGACAAGGGCATGGAGCATTGTGATGACCAGGTCAGGCAGTATTGTGAAGAGAGGTGTCAGGGAGCATTGTGATGACATATTTAATGGCCCATTGTGATGACAATGGCATGGAGCATTGTGATGCCTAGTGTCATAGAGGATTCTGATGACAAAGGTAATGGAGTTTTGTGATAACAAAGGCTTGGAACATTGTGATGACATGGGGCAGGGAGCATTGTGCTGACAAGTGCATGGAGAATTGTGATGACAAGGGTCATGGAGCATTCTGATGACAAGCTTGTGGGGTATTTTGATGACAATTGCATGGAGCATTGTGATGAAAATGGCATGGGGCATTGTGATGAAAATGGAATGGAGGCTTTTTGTGACAGCGTTCAAGGAGCATTCTGACGACAATGTCAGGGAGCATTGTGATGACAAGTGTATTGAGAATTGTGATGACAAAGGTCATGGAGAATTGCGATGAAAAGGGCATGGAGTATTGTGATGACAGGCATCATGGAGCTTTGTGATGAAAAGTGTTATGGAACATTGTGATCACAAGGGTTTGGAGCATTGTGATGACAGAGGTCATGGATCATTTTGATTTCAAGGAGCAGGGACAATTGTGATGACAAGCGCAGGAAGCAATGTGATCCAAATGTTCATGGAGGATTGTGATGACAATGGTAAAGGAGTATTGTGATGACAAGCGCATAAGGCATTGTAATGACAAGGTCATGTAGCATTTTGCTGACAAAGGCATGGAGCATTGTGATGACATGTGTCATGGAGCACAGTGATGACAAGCATCACGGAACATTGTGAATACAGGTGTCATGGAGCATTGGGATGACAAGGGCATGTATCATTGTGATGACAAGGGTCATGGAGCACTGGGCTGAAAATGTTCATGGAGTGTTGTGATGACAGGGTTCATGGAGCATTGTGATGACTAGGGCATGGAGCATTGTGATGACAAGACTCCCAGATAATTGTGTTGTCAGGTGTCATGGGGTGTTGTGATGATAGTGGTCATGGAGCATTGTGATGATATTGGCCATGAAGCATTGTAATGAGTAGGTCGTGGAGCATTGGGCTGAAAATGTTCATGGATTATTGTGATGACAGGGGTCATGTAGCATTGTGATGACAAGGGAATGGAGCATGTTGATGACAAGGTCCTGGAGCATTGTGATGAGAAGACCATGGAGACTTGTGATGACAAGTCTCATGGAGCATTCTGATGAAAAGGGGCATGGTGCATTGTGATTACAGGGGTCTTGGAGCATTGTGATGACTAGGGCATGGAGCATTGTGATGAGAAGGCCATGGAGCATTCTGATGATATATGTCATGGAGTTTTGTGATGACAAGGGCATGGAGCATTGTGATTACAGGGATCTTGGAGCATTGTGATGAAAAGGGCATGGATCATTGTGATGAAAATGGCATGAAGCCTTGTCATGACAGGGTTCAAGGAGCATACTGACGACAAGTGTCAGGGAGCATTGTGATGAAAAGTGTATTGAGTATTGTGATGACAAAGGGCATGGAGCATTGTGATGAAAAGGGCATGGACTATTGTGATGACAGGCATCATGGAGCGTTGTGATGACAAGGGCATGAAGCAATGTGATCCCAAGTTTCATGGAGGATTGTGATGAAAATGGTAATGGAGTATTGTGATGACAAGCGCATAGAGCATTGTAATGACAAGGTCATGTAGCATTTTTCTGACAAAGGCATGGAGCATTGTGATGACAGGTGTTATGGAGCAGTGTGATGACCAGCATCACAGAACATTGTGAATACAGGGGTCATGGATCATTGGGATGACAAGGGCATGGATCATTGTGATGACAAGAGTCATGGAGCATTGCGCTGAAAATGTTCATGGAGTATTGTGATGACAGGGATCATGGAACATTGTGATGACTAGGGAATGGAGCCTTGTGATGACAAGCGTCCCGGATCATTGTGTTGTCAGGTGTCATGGATTGTTGTGATGACAGTGGTCATGGAGCATTGTGATGATATTGGTCATGGAGCATTGTGATGATAAGGTCATGGACCATTGGGCTGAAAATATTCATGGAGTATTGTGATGACAGGGGTCATGGAGCATTGTGATGACAAGGGAATGGACCATGGTGATGACAAGGTCCTGGAGCATTGTGATGAGATGACGATGGAGACTTGTGGTGACAAGTCTCCTGGAGCATTCTGATGAAAATGGGCATGGAACATTGTAATTACAGGGGTATTGGAGCTTTGTGATGACAAGGGCATGGAGCATTGTGAGGAGAAGGCCATGGAACTTTCTGATGACATGTGTCATGGAGCTTTGTGATGACAAGGGCATGAGCTTTGTGATTAGAGGGGTCTTGGAGCATTGTGATGACAAAAGTCATGGAGCATTGGGCTGAAAATATTCATGGAATATTGTGATGACAGGGGTCATGGAGTCTTGTGATGACAAGGCCGTTGAACATTGTGATGGCAGGGGTCATGGAGCATGGTTATGACAGAGGTAATGGAGCATTGTGATGATAAGGGCAATGAGCATTGTGATGACCAGGTCATGCAGTATTGTGAAAAGTGGTGTCAGGGAGCATTGTGATGACATATGTATTGGCCCATTGTGATGGCAATGGCATGGAGCATTGTGATGCCAAATGTCATGGAGGATTCTGATGACAAAGGTAATGGAGCATTGTGATGACAATGGCTTGGATTATAGTGATGACAAGGCTCAGTGAGCATTGTGCTGACAAGTGCATGGAGAATTGTGATGACAAGGGTCATGGAGCATTCTGATGACAACCTTGTTGAGAATTTTGATGACAATGGCATGGAGCATTGTGATGAAAAAGGCATGGAGCCTTTTCGTGACAGGGTTCAAGGAGCATTCTGACGACAAGTGTCAGGGAGAATTGTGATGACAAGTGTATTGAGAATTGTGATGACAAAGGTCATGGAGCATTGTGATGAAAAGAGCATGGAGTATTGAGATGACAGTCATCATGGAGCATTGTGATGACAAGTGAAATGGAACATTGTGATCACAAGTGTTTGGAACATTGTGATGACAGAGGTAATGGATCATTTTGATTTCAAGGAGCATGGAGCATTGGGATGACAAGGACATGAAGCAATGTGATCCCAAGTTTCATGGAGGATAGTGATGACAATGGTAATGGAGTATTGTGATGACAAGCGCATAGAGCATTGTAGTGACAAGGTCATGTAGTATTTTGCTGACAAAGGCATGGAGCATTGTGATGACATGTGTCATTGAGCACTGTGATGACAAGCGTCATGGTGCATTGTGAATACAGGGGTCATGGAGCATTGGGATGACAAGGGCATGGATCATTTTGATGACAAGGGTCATGGAGCATTGGGCTGAAAATTTTCATAGAGTATTGTGATGACAGGGGTCATGGAGCATTTTGATGACGAGGGAATGTAGCATTGTGGTGAGAAGAGTCCTGGATCATTGTGTTGTCAGGTGTCATGGAGTGTTGTGATGACTGTGGTCATGGAGCATTTTGATGTTATTGGTCTTGGAGCATTGTGATGAGAATGTCATGTAGCATAGGGCTGAAAATATTCATGGAGTATTGTGATGACAGTGGTCATGGAGCATTGTGATGACAAGGGAATGGAACATGGTGATGACAAGGTCCTGGAGCATTGTGATGAGATGGCCATGGAGACTTGTGATGACAATTCTCATGGAGCATTCTCATGAAAAGAGGCATGGAGCGTTGTGATTACAGGCGTCTTGGAGCATTGTGATGACAAGGGCATGGAGCATTGTGTGGAGAAGGACATGGAACATTCTGATGACATGTGTCGTGGAGCTTTGTGATGACAAGGGCATGGAGCTTTGTGATTACACGGGTCTTGGAGCATTGTGATGACAGGGGTCATGGAGCCTTGTGATGACAAGGCCGTGGAACACTGTGATGTCAGGGGTCATGGAGCATTGTTATGACAGAGTTAATGGAGCATTGTGATGAGAAGGGCATGGAGCATTGTGATGACCAGGTCATGCAGTATTTGAAAAGGTGTGTCACGGAACATTGTGATGATATATGTATTGGCCCATTGTGATGACAATGGCATGGAGCATTGTGATGCCAAGTGTCATGGAGGATTCTGATGACAAAGTTAATGGAGCATTGTGATGACAATCGCTTGGAGCATCGGGATGACAAGGGTCAGGGAGCATTGTGCTTACAAGTGCATGGAGAATTGTGATGACAAGGGTCATGGAGCATTCTGATGACAAGCTTGTGGAGTATTTTGATGAAAATGGCATGGAGCATTGTGATGAAAATGGTATGGGGCTTTGTGATGAACAAGGCAAAGAGCCATTTCGTGACAGGGTTCAAGGAGCATTCTGACGACAAGTGGCAGGGAGCATTGTGATGACAAGTGTATTGAGAATTGTGATGACAAATGTCATGGAGCGTTGTGATGAAAAGTGTTATGCAGCATTGTGATCACAAGTGTTTGGAGCATTGTGATGACAGAGGTCATGGATCATTGTGATTTCAAGGAGCATGTAGCATTGTGATGACAAGGACATGAAGCAATGTGATCCCAAGGTTCATGGAGGATAATGATGACAATGGTAATGGAGTATTGTGATGACAACCGCATAGAGCATTGTAATGACAAGGTCATGTAGCATTTTGCTGACAAAGACATGGAGAATTGTGATGACATGTGTCATGGAGCACTGTGATGACAAGCGTCACGGAGCATTGTGAATACATGGGTCATGGAGCATTGGGATGACAAGGGCATGGATCATTGTGATGACAATGTTCATGGAGCATTGGGCTGAAAATGTTCATGGAGTATTGTGATGACTGGGGTCATGGAGCATTGCGATGACAGAGGTCATGGAGAATTTTGATTTCATTGTGCTGACAATAGCTGGAAGCATAATGGTGATTGGCATGATTCATTGTGATGACAGGGTTCATGGAGCATTGAGATGAATAGGGGCATGGAGCATTGTGATTACAGGGGTCTTGGAGCATTGTGATGACAAGGGCATGGAGCATTTTGATGAGAAGGCCATGGAACTTTCTAATGACATGTGTCATGGAGCTTTTCAAGGGCAAGGAGCATTGAGATGAGCAGGTCATGCAGTATTGTGAAAAGAGGTGTCAGGGAGCATTGTGATGACATAGGTATTGGCCCATTGTGATGACAATGGCATGGAGCATTGTGATTCAGAGTGTCATGGAGGATTCTGATGACAAAGGTAATGGAGCACGGTGATGACAATGGCTTGGAGCATAGTGATGACAAGGCTCAGTGAGCATTGTGCTAACAAGTGCATGGATAATTGTGATGACAAACGTCATGGAGCATTCTGATGACAAGCTTGTGGAGTATTTTGATGACAATGGCTTGGAGCATTGTGATGAAAACGGCATGGGGCTTTGTGATGAAAAAGGCATGGAGCCTTTTCGTGACAAGGTTCAAGGAGCATTCTGATGACAAGTGTCACGGAGCATTGTGATGACAAGTGTACTGAGAAATGTGATGACAAACGTCATGGAGCATTATGATGAAAAGGACATGAAGTATTGTGATGATAGGCATCATGGAGCATTGTGATGACAAGTGTTATGGAACATTGTGATCACAAGTGTTTGGAGCATTGAGATGACAGAGGTCATTGGTCATTTTGATTTCAAGGAGCATGGAACATTGTGATGACAAGGGCATGAAGCAATGTGATCCCAAGGTTCATGGAGGATAGTGATGACAATGGAAATGGAGTATTTTGATGACAAGAGCATAGAGCATAGTAATGACAAGATCATGTAGCATTTTCCTATAAAAGGCATGGAGGATTGTGATGACAGGTGTCATGGAGCACTGTGATGACAAGCGTCACGGAGCATTGAGAATACAGGGGTCATGGAGCATTGGGATGACAAGGGCATGGATCATTGTGATGACAAGGGTCATGGAGCATTGTGCTGAAAATGTTCATGGAGTATTGTGAAGACAGGGGCCATGGAGCATTGTGATGTCTAGGGAATGGAGCATTGTGATGACAAGAGTCCCAGATCATTGTGTTGTCAGGTGTCATGGAGTGTTGTGATGACAGTGGTCATGGAGCATTGTGATGATATTGGTCTTGGAGCATTTTGATGAGAATGGCATGAAGCAGTATGATCCCAAGGTCCATGGAGGATAGTGATGACAATGGTAATGGAGTATTGTGATGACAACCGCATAGAGCATTGTAATGACAAGGTCATATAGCATTTTGCTGACAAATGCATGGAGCATTGTGATGACAGGTGTCGTGGAGCACTGTGATGACAAGCGTCACGGAGCATTGTGAATACATGGGTCATGGAACATTGGGATGACATATGGCATGGTCCATTGCGATGAAAATGGCAGGGAGCATTGTGATGCCAAATGTAATGGAGGATTGTGATGACAAATATAATGGAGCGTTGTGATGACTAGGGCTTGGAGCTTTATGATGACAAAACCATGGAGCCATGTGATGACAAGTCTCATGGAGCATACTGATGAAAAAGGGCATGCAGCATTGTGATTACAGGGGTTTTGAAACTTTGAGATGACAAGGGCATGGAGCATTGTGAGGACAAATCCAAGGAGCATTCTGATGGCATGCATCATTGAGCTTTGTGACGACAAGGGCATGGAGCTTCATGATTACATGGGTCTTGGAGCATTGTTATGAAAAGGGCATGAATCATTGTGATGGCAGGGGTCATGGAGCATTTTTATGACAGGTTTAATGGAGCATTGTGATGGCAAGGGCATGGGGCATTGTGATGAGAAGCTCATGGAGCATTCTGATGACATTTGTCATGGAGCTATGTGAAGACAAGGGCATGGAGCAATGTGATGAGAGCGTTCATGGAGCATTGTGATGACAATGACATGGAACATTGTGATGCCAAGGGTCATGGATCTTTGTGATGACAAAAGTCATGGAGCATTTTGATGACAAGAGCGTTGTGCATTGTGATGAGAAGGGCAAGGAGCATTGTGATGACAGGTTCATGGAGCAATTTGATGAAAAGTGTCATGGAACATTTTGATGACAGGTGTTATGGAACATTGTGATGTCATGGGTCATCGACCATTGTGATGATAAGTGCATGTAGCATTGTGATGACAGGAGTCATGGAACATTGTGATGACAGGGGTGAGGGAGTATTGTGACAAATTGTGATGTAGCATTGTGATATCATTGGTGAGAGAGCATTTTGATGAGAAGTGCATGGAGCATTGTGATGACAAATTTTATGGAGCATATTGATGACAAGATTGTGGAGCACTGTGATGATAAGCGCATGGTGCATTCTGATGACATGTGTCATGGAGCATTGTGCTGACAAGCGCATGGTGCATTGTGATGACAAGGGTCATGGAGCATTGTGCTGAAAAAGGCATAGAGCATTGTGATGACAAGGGTCAAAGAGCAATGTGATGAAAAGTTCATGGAGCATTGTGGTTAAATAGGTCACAGAGACTGTTGATGACGAGGGCATGGACCACTGTGATGACAAAGGTCATGAAGCACTGTGGTGACTGGAGTCACGGAGCATTGTGATGACAGGGGTCATGGAGCATTGTGATAAAAAGGGCATGGAACATTGTGATGACAAGGGCAATGAATATTTGTCTAAGATGATTATGGATTATTGTGATGACAGATGGAATGGCGCATTGTGATGACAAGGGCAAGGAGCATTGTGATGACCAGGTCATGCAGTATTGTGAAGACAGGTGTCAGGGAGCATTGTGATGACATATGTATTGGCCAATTGTCATCACGATGGCATGGAGCATTGTGATGTCAAGTGTCATGGAGGATTCTTATGACAAAGGTAATGGAGCATTGTGATGACAATGGCTTGGAGCATTGCGATGACAAGGGTCAAGGAACATTGTGCTGACAAGTGCATGGAGAATTGTGATGATAAGGGTCATGGAGCATTCTGGTGACAAGCTTGTGGAGTATTTTGATGACAATGGCATGGAGCATTGTGATGAAAACGGCATGGGGCATTGTGATGAAAATGGCATGGAGATTTTCGTGACAGGGTTCAAGGAGCATTCTGACGACAAATGTCAGGGAGCATTGTGATGACAATGTATTGAGAATTATGATGACAAAAGTCATGGAGCATTGTGATGAAAAGGGCATGGAGTATTGTGATGACAGTGGTCACGGAGCATTGTGATAACAAGGGAATGGAACATGGTGATGACAGGGGTCATGGAACATTTTGATTACAGGGGTGAGGGAGGATTTTGATAACTAGTGAGGGAACATGGTGATAAATCAGGTGAGAGAGCATTTGGATGAGAAGGGCTTGGAGCATTGTGATTACAAGGTTTATGGAGCATAGCGATGACAAAGTTGTGGATCATTGTGCTGGAAAGCCCGTGGCACATTTTGATGACAAGGGTTATGGAGCATTGTACTGACAAAGGCATGGAGCATTGTGATGACAAGGGTCACGGAGCATTGTGATGAAAAGTTCATGGAGCATTGTGGTTACAATAGTCACAGAGCCTTGTGATGACGCGGGCATGGACCGTTGTGATGACAAACGTTATGAAGCATTGTGATGACTGGAGTCACGGATCATTGTGTTGACAGCGGTCATGGAGCATTGTGATGAGAAGGGCATGGAGCATTGCGATGAGAAAGTCATGGAGTATTGTGAAGAGTGGTGTCAGGGAGCATTGTGATGACATATGTCATGGTCAATTTCGATGATAATGGCATGGTGCATTTTGATGCCAAATGTAATGGAGGATTGTGATGACAAATATAATGGAGCATTGTGATGACTAGGGCTTGGAGCATTATGATGACAAGGGCCATTGAGAATTTTCATGAGAATGTCGTGAGGCATTGTGATGAGAAAACCATGGAGCCTTGTGATGACAGGTCTCATGGGGCATACTGAAGAAAAGGGGCATGGAGCATTCTGATTACAGGGGTCTTGGAACATTGTGATAGCAAGGGCATGGAGCATTGTGATGACAAGGGCATGGAGCATTGGTCTAATAAGTTTCATGGATTATTGTGATGACATTTGGAATGGCGCATTTTGATGACAGTGGTCATGGAGCATTGTGATGATACTGGTCATGGAGCATTGTGATGAGAAGGTCATGGAGCATTGGTTTGAAAATATTCATAGAGTATTTTGATGACAGGTGTCATGGAGCATTGTGATGACAAGGGAATGGAGCATGGTGATGACAAGGTCCTGGAGCATTGTGATGAGATGACGATGGAGACTTGTGATGACAAGTCTCATAGAGCATTCTGATGAAAAGGGGCATGGAGCATTGTGATTACAGGCGTCTTGGAGCATTGTGATGACAAGGGCATGGAGCATTGTGAGGAGAAGGCCATGGAACATTCTGATGGCATGCGTCATGGAGCTTTGTGATGACAAGGGCATTGAGCATTGTGATTACAGGGGTCTTGGAGCATTGTGATGACAAGGGTCATGGAGCCTTGTGATGACAAGGCCGTGGAACATTGTGATGGCAGTGGTCATGGAGCATTGTTATGACAGAGGTAATAGAGCACTGTGATGAGAAGGGCATTGAGCAATGGTCTGAAATATTTCATGGATTATTGTGATGAGAGTGGGCATGGAGCATTGTGATGACAAGGGCACGGTACACGGTGATACATGGGTCATGGAGGATTGTAAGGACAAGGGCATGGAGCATTGTGATGAGAAGGGCATCGAGCATTGGGATGACAATTGTCATGGAGCTTTGTGATGACAAGGGCATGGAGCAATGTGATGAGAGGGTTCATGGAGTATTGTGATGACAATGACATGGAGCATTGTGATGCCAACGGTCATGGAGTTTTGTGATGACAAAGTTCATGGAGCATTTTGATGACAAGTGTGTGGTGTATTGTGATGAGAAGGGCAGGGGGCATTTTGATGACAGGGTCATGCAGCAATTTGATGAAAAGTGTAATGGAACATTTTGATGACAGTGGTTATAGAACACTGTGAGGCCAGGGATCATGGAGCTTTGGGATGAAAAGGGTCATGGAGCATTTTGATAACAAGGGTTATGGAACATTTTGATGTCAGAGGTCAAGGATCATTGTGCTGATAAGGGGATGTAGCATTGTGATGACAGGGGTCATGGAACATTGTTATAACAGGGGTGAGGGAGGATTGTGATGACTAGTGATGGAACATTGTGATATCTCATGTGAGAGAGCATTTGGATGAGAAGTGCATGGAGCACTGTAATTACAAGGTTTATGGAGCATAGCGATGACAAGGTTGTGGATCATTGTGATGAAAAGCGCATGGCACATTGTGATGACAAGGGTCACGGAGCATTGTTCTGACAGGCATTTAGCATTGTGATGAGTAGGGTCACGGAGCATTATGATGAAATGTTCATGGAGCATTGTTGTTACAAAGGTCACAGAGCCTTGTGATGACGTGGGCATGGACCATTGTGATGACAAAATTTATGAAGCATAGTGATGACTGGAGTCACGGAGCATTGTGATGACAGGGGTCATGGAGCATTGTGATGAAAAGGGCATGGAGCATTGTGATGACAGGGGCATGGAGCATTGGTCTGACATGTTTCATTGATTATTGTGATGATAGTGGACATGGTGCATTGTGATGACAAGGTCATGGAGAATTGTGAAGACAAGGGCATGGAGTATTGTGAAGACAGGTGTCAGGGAGCATTGTGATGACCTATGTCATGGTCTATTGCGATGAAAATAGCATGGAGAATTGTGATGCCAAATGTAATGGAGGATGTGATGACAAATATAATGGAGCATTGTGATGACTAGGGCTTGGAGCATTATGTTGAAAAGGGTCACTGAGAATTTTCATGACAAAGTCGTGAAGCATTGTGATGACAAGTCCTGGAGCATTGTGATGAGAAAACCATGGAGGCTTCTGATGACATGTCTCAAGGAGCATAATGATGAAAACTGGCCTGGAGCATTGTGATTACAGGGGACATGGAACATTGTGGTAAAAAGGGCATGGAGCATTGTGATGACAAGGACAAGCAGTATTGTGAAGAGAGGTGTCAGGGAGCATTGTGATGATATATGTAATGGCCCATTGTGATGACAATGGCATGGAGCATTGTGATGCCAAGTGTCATGGAGGATTCTGATGACAAAGGTAATGGAGCATTGTGATGACAAAGGTCAGGGAGTATTGTGCTGACAAGTGCATGGAGAATTGTGATGACAAGGGTCATAGAGCATTCTGATGACAAGCTTGTGGAGTATTTTGATGACAATTGCATGGAGCACTGTGATGAAAATGGCATGGGGCATTGTGATGAAAATGGGATGGAGGCTTTTTGTGACAGCGTTCAAGGAGCATTCTGACGACAATGTCAGGGAGCATTGTGATGACAAGTGTATTGAGAATTGTGATGACAAATGTCATGGAGCATTGTGATGAAAAGGGCATGGAGTATTGTGATGACAGGCATCATGGAGCTTTGTGATGAAAAGTGTTATGGAACATTGTGATCACAAGGGTTTGGAGCATTCTGATGACAGAGGTCATGGATCATTTTGATTGCAAGGAGCAGGGAGCATTGTGATGACCAGGGCATGAAGCAATGTGATCCCAAGGTTCATGGAGGATTGTGATGACAATGGTAAAGGTGTATTGTGATGACAAGTGCATAAAGCATTGTAATGACAAGGTCATGTAGCATTTTGCTGACAAAGGCATGGAGCATTGTGATGACATGTGTCATGGAGCACAGTGATGACAAGCGTCAAGGAACATTGTGAATACAGGTGTCATGGAGCATTGGGATGACAAGGGCATGTATCATTGTGATGACAAGGGTCATGGAGCACTGGGCTGAAAATGTTCATGGAGTGTTGTGATGACAGGGTTCATGGAGCATTGTGATGACTAGGGCATGGAGCATTGTGATGACAAGACTCCCAGATAATTGTGTTGTCAGGTGTCATGGGGTGTTGTGATGACAGTGGTCATGGAGCATTGCGATGATATTGGCCATGAAGCATTGTAATGAGTAGGTCGTGGAGCACTGGGCTGAAAATGTTCATGGATTATTGTGATGACAGGGGTCATGGAGCATTGTGATGACAAGGGAATGGAGCATGTTGATGACAACGTCCTGGAGCATTGTGATGAGAAGACCATGGAGACTTGTGATGACAAGTCTCATGGAGCATTCTGATGAAAAGGGGCATGGCGCATTGTGATTACAGGGGTCTTGGAGCATTGTGATGACTAGGGCATGGGGCATTGTGATGAGAAGGCCATGGAGCATTCTGATGATATTTGTCATGGAGTTTTGTGATGACAAGGGCATGGAGCATTGTGATTACAGGGATCTTGGAGCATTGTGATGAAAAGGGCATGGATCATTGTGATGAAAAAGGCATGGAGCCTTGTCATAACAGGGTTCAAGGAGCATACTGACGACAAGTGTCAGGGAGCGTTGAGATGACAAGTGTATTGAGCACTGTGATGACAAAGATCATGGAGCATTGTGATGAGAAGACCATGGATAATTGTGATGATGAGCGTCATGGGGTGTTGTGATGATAAGTGTTATGGAACATTGTGATCACAAGGGTATAGAGCATTATGATGACAGAGGTCATGGAGCATTTTGATTTCATTGTGATGACAAGAGACTGAAGCATTATGATGATGGGCATGGTACATTGTGATGACAGGGTTCATGGAGCATTCTGATAACAAGTGCATGGAGCACTGTGATGACAAGGGCATGGAACATTGGTCTAATAATTTTCATGGATTATTGCGATGATAGTTGGAATGGCGCATTGTGATGACAAGGGCATGGAGCATTGTGATGAGCAGGTCATTCAGTATTGTGAAGACAGGTGTCAGGGAGCATTGTGATGACATATATAATGGCTCATTGTGATGACAATGGCATGGAGCATTGTGATGCGAAGTGTCTTGGAGGATTCTGATGACAAAGTTAATGGAGCATGGTGATGACAATGGCTTGGAGCATTGTGATGACAAGGGTCAGAGAGCATTGTGCTGACAAGTGAATGGATAATTGTGATGACAAGGGTCATGGATCATTCTGATGACAAGCTTTTGGACTATTTTGATGACAATGGCATGGAGCATTGTGATGAAAATGGCATGGGGCATTGTGATGAAAAAGGCATGGAGCCTTTTCGTGACAGGGTTCAAGGAGCATTCTGATGACAAGTGTCAGTGAGCATTGTGATGAAAAGTGTATTGAGAATTGTGATGACAAAGGTCATGGAGCATTGTGATGAAAAGAGCATGGAGTATTGTGATGACAGGCATCATGGAGCATTGTGATGACAAGTGTTATGGAACACTGTGATCACAAGTGTTTGGAGCATTGTGATGACAGAGGTCAAGGATCATTTTGATTTCAAGGAGCATGGAGCATTTTGATGACAACGGCATGAAGCAATGTGATCCCAAGGTTCATGGAGGATTGTGAAGACAATGGAAATGAAGTATTGTGATGACAAGCGCATAGAGCATTTAAATGACAAGGTCATGTAGCATTTTGCTGACAAAGGCATGGAGCATTGTGATGACATGTGTCATGGAGCACTTTGATGACAAGTGTCACAGAGCATTGTGAATATAGGGGTCATGGAGCATTGGGATGACAAGGGCATGGATCACTGTGATGACAAGATTCATGGATCATTGGGCTGAAAATGTTCATGGAGTATTGTGATGACAGGGGTCATGGAGCATTGTGATGACAGGGGTCTTGGAGCATTTTGATGAAAAGTGTCCTAGATCATTGTGTTGTCAGGTGTCATGGAGTGATGTGATGACAGTGGTCATGGATCATTTTGATGATATTGGTCATGGAGCATTGTGATTAGAAGGTCATGGAGCATTGGGCTGAAAATATTCATGGAGTATTGTGATGACAGGTGTCATGGAGCATTGTGATGACCAGGGAAAGGAGCGTGGTGATGACAAGGTCTTGGAGCATTGTGATGAGATGACCATGGAGACTTGTGATGACAAGTCTTATAGAGCATTCTGATGAAAAGGGGCATGGAGCATTGTGATTACAGGGTTCTTGGTGCATTGTGATGACAAGGGCATGGAGCACTGTGAGGAGAATGCCATGGAACATTCTGAGAACATGCATCATGGAGCTTTGTGATGACAAGGGCATGGAGCATTGTGATTACAGGGGTCTTGGAGCCTTGTGATGACAAGGGTCATGGAGCCTTGTGATGACAAGGCCATGGAATATTGTGATGGCAGGGGTCATGGAGCATTGTTATGACAGTTGTAATGGAGCATTGTGATGAGAAGGGCATTGAGAATTGGTCTGAAATATTTCAAGGATTATTGTGATGAGAGTGGGCATGGAGCATTTTGATGACAAGGGCACGTACACTGTGATACATGGGCCATGGGGTACTGTAATGACAAGGGCATGGAGCACTGTGATGAGAAGGGCATTGAGCATTGTGATGACAAGTGTCATGGAGCTTTGTGATGACAAGGGCATTGAGCAATGTGATGAGAGGGTTCATGGAGCATTATGATGACAATGACATGGAGCATTGTGGTGCCATGTGTCATGGAGCTTTGTGATGACCAAAGTCATGGAGCATTTTATTGACAAGGGTGTGGTGCATTGTGATGAGTAAGGCAGGGAGCATTTTGATGCCAGGTTCATGCAGTAATTTGATGAAAAGTGTAATGGAAAATTTTGATGACAGGGGTTATACAACATTGTGATGCCTGGGGTCATGGAGCTTTGGGATGAAAAGGGTCATGGAGCATTTTGAAGACAGGGGTTATTGAACATTGTGATTTCAGGGATCATGGAACATTGTGCTGTTAAGGGGATGTAGCATTGTGATGACAGGGATCATGGAATATTGTGATAACAGGGGTGAGGGAGGATTGTGATGACAAGTGATGGGACATTGTGATATCTCATGTGAGAGAGCATTTGGATGAGAATTTCATGGAGCATTGTGATTACAAAGTTTATGGAGCATAGCGATGACAAAGTTGTGGATCATTGTGATGTAAAGCGCATGGCACATTGTGATGACAAGGGTCATGAAGCATTGTTCTGAAAAAGACATGGAGCATTGTGATGACAAGGGTCACGGAGGATTGTGATGAAATGTTCATGGAGCATTGTGGTTCCAAAGGTCACAGAGTCTTGTGATGACGCGGGCATGGACCGTTGTGATGACAAACGTTATGAAGCATTGTGATGACTGGAGTCACGGAGCATTGTGATGACAGGGGTCATGGAGCATTGTGATGAGAAGCGCATGGAGCATTGCTCTAATAAGTTTCAGGGATTATTGTGATGACAGTGGGAATGGTGCATTGTGAGGACAAGGGCATGGAGCATTGTGATGACCAGGTCAGGCAGTATTGTGAAGAGAGGTGTCAGGGAGCATTGTGATGACATATTTAATGGCCCATTGTGATGACAATGGCATGGAGCATTGCGATGCCTAGTGTCATAGAGGATTCTGATGACAAAGGTAATGGAGTTTTGTGATAACAAAGGCTTGGAACATTGTGATGACATGGGGCAGGGAGCATTGTGCTGACAAGTGCATGGAGAATTGTGATGACAAGGGTCATGGAGCATTCTGATGACAAGCTTGTGGGGTATTTTGATGACAATTGCATGGAGCATTGTGATGAAAATGGCATGGGGCATTGTGATGAAAATGGAATGGAGGCTTTTTGTGACAGCGTTCAAGGAGCATTCTGACGACAATGTCAGGGAGCATTGTGATGACAAGTGTATTGAGAATTGTGATGACAAAGGTCATGGAGAATTGCGATGAAAAGGGCATGGAGTATTGTGATGACAGGCATCATGGAGCTTTGTGATGAAAAGTGTTATGGAACATTGTGATCACAAGGGTTTGGAGCATTGTGATGACAGAGGTCATGGATCATTTTGATTTCAAGGAGCAGGGACAATTGTGATGACAAGCGCAGGAAGCAATGTGATCCAAATGTTCATGGAGGATTGTGATGACAATGGTAAAGGAGTATTGTGATGACAAGCGCATAAGGCATTGTAATGACAAGGTCATGTAGCATTTTGCTGACAAAGGCATGGAGCATTGTGATGACATGTGTCATGGAGCACAGTGATGACAAGCATCACGGAACATTGTGAATACAGGTGTCATGGAGCATTGGGATGACAAGGGCATGTATCATTGTGATGACAAGGGTCATGGAGCACTGGGCTGAAAATGTTCATGGAGTGTTGTGATGACAGGGTTCATGGAGCATTGTGATGACTAGGGCATGGAGCATTGTGATGACAAGACTCCCAGATAATTGTGTTGTCAGGTGTCATGGGGTGTTGTGATGATAGTGGTCATGGAGCATTATGATGATATTGGCCATGAAGCATTGTAATGAGTAGGTCGTGGAGCATTGGGCTGAAAATGTTCATGGATTATTGTGATGACAGGGGTCATGTAGCATTGTGATGACAAGGGAATGGAGCATGTTGATGACAAGGTCCTGGAGCATTGTGATGAGAAGACCATGGAGACTTGTGATGACAAGTCTCATGGAGCATTCTGATGAAAAGGGGCATGGCGCATTGTGATTACAGGGGTCTTGGAGCATTGTGATGACTAGGGCATGGAGCATTGTGATGAGAAGGCCATGGAGCATTCTGATGATATATGTCATGGAGTTTTGTGATGACAAGGGCATGGAGCATTGTGATTACAGGGATCTTGTAGCATTGTGATGAAAAGGGCATGGATCATTGTGATGAAAATGGCATGAAGCCTTGTCATGACAGGGTTCAAGGAGCATACTGACGACAAGTGTCAGGGAGCATTGTGATGACAAGTGTATTGAGCACTGTGATGACAAAGATCATGGAGCATTGTGATGAGAAGACCATGGATAATTGTGATGATGAGCGTCATGGGGTGTTGTGATGATAAGTGTTATGGAACATTGTGATCACAAGAGTTTGGAGCATTATGATGACAGAGGTCATGGAGCATTTTGATTTCATTGTGATGACAAGAGCCTGAAGCATTATGATGATCGGCATGGTGCATTGTGATGACAGGGTTCATGGAGCATACTGATGAAAAGGGGCATGGAGCATTCTGATTACAGGTGTCTTGGAACATTGTGATAACAAGGGCATGGAGCATTGTGATGACTAGGGCATGGGGTATTGTGATGACAGGCAACATGGAGCGTTGTGATGACAATTGTTAAGGAACACTGTGATCACAAGGGTTTGGAGCATTGCGATGACAGAGGTCATGGATCATTTTGATTTCAAGGAGCATGGAGCCTTGTGATGACTAGGGCATGAAGCAATGCGATCCCAAGGTTCTAGGAGGATTGTGATGACAGTGGTAAAGGAGTATTGTGATGACAAGCACATAGAGCATTGTAATGACAAGGTCATGTAGCATTTTGCTGACAAAGGCATGGAGCTTTGTGATGACAGGTGTCATGGAGCACTGTGAAGACAAGCATCACGGAGCATTGTGAATACAGAGGTCATGGAGCATAGGGATGACAAGGGCATGGATCATTGTGATGACAAGTGTCATGGAGCATTTGGCTGAAAATGTTCATGTAGTATTGTGATGACAGGGGTCATGGAGCATTGTGATGACAAGAGTCCCGGATCATTGTGTTGTCAGGTGTCACGGAGTGTTGTGATGACAGTGGTCATGGAGCATTGTGATGATATTGGTCATGGAGCATTGTGATGAGAAGGTCTTGGAGCATAAGGCTGAAAATATTCATGGAGTATTTTGATGACAGGGGTCATGGAGCATTCTGATGACAAGGGAAAGGAGCATGGTGATGACAAGGTCCTGGAGCATTGTGATGAGAGGACCATGGAGACTTGTGATGACAAGTCTCTAGGAGCATTCTGATGAAAAGGGGCATGGAGCATTGTGATTACAGGGGTCTTGGATCATTGTGATGACAAGGGCATGGAGCACTGTGAGGAGAAGGCCATGGAACTTTCTGATGACATGCGTCATGGAGCTTTGTGATGACAAGGGCATGGAGCATTGTGATTACAGGGGTCTTGGAGCATTGTGATGACAAGGGTCATGGAGCCTTCTGATAACAAGGCCGTGGAACATTGTGATGGCAGTGGACATGGAGCATTGTTATGACAGAGGTAATGGAGCATTGTGATGTGAAGGACATTGAACATTTGTCTGAAATGTTTCATGGATTATTGTGATGAGAGTGGGCATGGAGCATTGTGATGACAAGGGCATGGAGCATTGTGATGACAAGGGCATGTAGCATTGTGAAGACAGGTGTCAGGGAGCATTGTGATGACATATGTCATGGTCCATTGCGAAGACAATGGGAGGGAGCATTGTGATGCCAAATGTAATAGAGGATTGTGATGACAAATATAATGGAGCATTGTGATGACTAGGGCTTGGTGCATTATGATGACAAGGGCCATTGAGAATTTTCATGACAATGTCGTGAAGCATTTTGATGACAAGGTCCTGGAGCATTGTGATGAGAAAACCATGGAGCCTTGTGATGTCAAGTCTCATGGAGCATACTGATGAAAAGGGGCATGGAGCATTCTGATTACAGGGGTCTTGGAACATTGTGATAACAAGGGCATGGAGCTTTGTGATGACAAGGGCATGGAGCATTGGTCTAATATGTTTCATGGATTATTGTAATGAGAGTTGGAATGGCCCATTGTGATGACAAGGGCATGGATAATTGTGATGACAATTGTCATGGATCATTGGGCTGAAAACTTTCATGGAGTATTGTGATGGCAGGGGTCATGGAGCATTGTGATTACAGGGGTCTTGGAGCATTGTGATGACAAGAGTACCGGATCATTTTGTTGTCAGGTGTCATGGAGTGTTGTGATGACAGTGGTCATGGAGCATTGTGATGATATTGGTCATGGAGCATTGTGATGAGAAGATCATGTAGCATATTGCTGAAAATATTCATGGAGTATTGTGATGCAATGGGTCATGGAGCATTCTGATGACAAGGGAATGGAGCATGGTGATGAGAATTTCCTGGAGAATTGTGAGGAGATGACCATGGAGACTTGTGATGACAAGTCTCATGGAGCATTCTGATGAAAAGGGGCATGGAGCATTGTGATTAAAGGGGTCTTGGAACATTGTGATGACAAGGGCATGGAGCATTTTGAGGAGAAGGCCATGGAACATTCTGATGGCATGCGTCATGGAGCTTTGTGTTGACAAGGGCATGTAGCTTTGTGATTACAGGGGTCTTGGAGCATTGTGATGAAGAGGGTCATGGAGCCTTGTGATGACAAGGCTGTGGATCATTGTGATGGCAGGTATCATAGAGCATTGTTATGACAGCGGTAATGCATCATTGTGATGAGAAGGGCATTGAGCATTGGTCTGAAATGTTTCATGGATTATTGTGATGAGAGTGGACATGGAGCATTGTGATGAGAAGGGCACGGTACACTGTGATACATGGGTCATGGGGGATTGTAATGACAAGGGCATGGAGCATTGTGATGAGAAGGGCATCGAGCATTGTGATGACAAGTGTCATGGATCTTTGTGATGACAAGGGCATGGAGCAATGTGATGAGAGTGTTCATGGAGCATTGTGATGACAATGTCATGGAGCATTTTGATGCCAAGGGTCATGGAGCTTTGTGATGACAAAGGTCATGGAGTATTTTGATGACAAGTGTGTGGTGCATTGTGTTGAGAAGGGCAGGGAGCATTTTGATGACATGGTCATGCAGCAATTTGATGAAAATTGTAATGGAACATTTTGATGACAGGGGTTATAGAACATTGTGATGCCAGGGGTCATGGAGCTTTGCGATGAAAAGGGTGATGGAGCATTTTGATGACAGGGGTTATGGAACACTGTGATGTCAGGGGTCATGGAACATTGTGCTGATAAGGGGATGTAGCATTGTGATGACAGTGGTCATGGAACATTGTGATAACCGGGGTGAGGGAGGATTGTGATGACTAGAGATGGAACATTGTGATATCTCATGTGAGAGAGCATTTGGGTGAGAAGTGTATGGAGCATTGTGATTACAATGTTTATGGAGCATAGCGATGACAATGTTGTGGATCATTGTGATGAAAAACACATGGCACATTGTGATGACAAGGGTCATGGAGCATTGTTCTGACAAAGACATGGAGCATTGTTATGACAAGGGTCAGGGAGCATTGTGATGAAATGTTCATGGTGCATTGTGGTTACAAATGTCACAGAGCCTTGTGTTGATGCGGGCATGGAGCGTTCTGATGACAAACGTTATGAAGCATTGTGATGACTGGAGTCACGGAGCATTGTGATGACAGGTGTCATGGAGCATTGTGATAACAAGGGCATGGAACACCGTGATGGCAGGGGTCATGGAGCATTGTTATGACTGGGGTAATGGAGCATTGTGATGGCAAGGGCATGGAGCATTGTGATGAGAAGGCCATGGAACATTCTGATGACATGTGTCATGGAGCTTTCTGAAGACAAGGGCATGGAACAATGTGATGAGAGCGTTCATGGAGCATTGTGATGACAATGACATGGAGCATTGTGATGCCAAGGGTCATGGATCTTTGTGATGACAAAGGTCATGGAGCATTTTGATGGCAAGGGCGTTGTGCATTGTGATGAGAAGGGCAGGGAGCATTCAGATGACAGGGTCATGGAGCAATTTGCTGAAAACTGTAATGGAACATTTTGATGACAGGTGTTATGGAACATTTTGATGTCAGGGGTCATCGAACATTGTGATGATAAGTGCATGTAGCATT
This sequence comes from Mesoplodon mirus, assembly GCF_964341445.2. Taxonomy (NCBI): domain Eukaryota; kingdom Metazoa; phylum Chordata; class Mammalia; order Artiodactyla; family Ziphiidae; genus Mesoplodon; species Mesoplodon mirus. The sequence goes on along the minus strand of NW_028295803.1, from coordinate 540,377 downwards.
GTGATGACAGGAGTCATGGAACATTGTGATGACAGGGGTGAGGGAGTATTGTGAGAAATAGTGATGTAGCATTGTGATATCATTGGTGAGAGAGCATTTTGATGAGAAGTGCATGGAGCATTGTGATGACGTATTTAATGGAGCATTGTGATGACAAGATTGCGGAGCATTGTGATGACAAGCACATGGTGCATTGTGATGACATGTGTCATTGAGCATTGTGCTGACAAGCGCATGGAGCATTGTGATGACAAGGGTTAAAGAGCATTGTGATGAAAAGTTCATGGAGCATTGTGGTTAAAAAGGTCACAGAGACTGTTGATGACGAAGGCATGGACCAGTGTGATGAAATAGGTCATGAAGCATTGTGATGACTGGAGTCACGGTGCATTGTGATGACAGGGGTCATGGAGTATTGTGATAACTAGGGCATGGAGCATTGTGATGACAAGGGCATGGAACATTGGTCTAATATGTTTCATGGATTATTGTGATGACAGTTGGAATGGCACATTGTGATGACAAGGGCATGGAGCATTGTGATGACCAGGTCATGGAGTATTGTGAAGACAGGTGTCAGCGAGCAATATGATGATATATGTAATGGCCCAATGTGATGACAATGGTATGTAGCATTGTGATGCCAAGTGTCATGGAGGATTCTGATGACAAAGGTAATGGAGCATTGTGATGACAATGGCTTGGAGCATTGTGATGACAAGTGTCAGGGAGCATTGTGATGACAAGTGTATTGAGCACTGTGATGACAAAGATCATGGAGCATTGTGATGAGAAGACCATGGATAATTGTGATGATGAGCGTCATGGGGTGTTGTGATGATAAGTGTTATGGAACATTGTGATCACAAGAGTTTGGAGCATTATGATGACAGAGGTCATGGAGCATTTTGATTTCATTGTGATGACAAGAGCCTGAAGCATTATGATGATCGGCATGGTGCATTGTGATGACAGGGTTCATGGAGCATACTGATGAAAAGGGGCATGGAGCATTCTGATTACAGGTGTCTTGGAACATTGTGATAACAAGGGCATGGAGCATTGTGATGACTAGGGCATGGGGTATTGTGATGACAGGCAACATGGAGCGTTGTGATGACAATTGTTAAGGAACACTGTGATCACAAGGGTTTGGAGCATTGCGATGACAGAGGTCATGGATCATTTTGATTTCAAGGAGCATGGAGCCTTGTGATGACTAGGGCATGAAGCAATGCGATCCCAAGGTTCTAGGAGGATTGTGATGACAGTGGTAAAGGAGTATTGTGATGACAAGCACATAGAGCATTGTAATGACAAGGTCATGTAGCATTTTGCTGACAAAGGCATGGAGCTTTGTGATGACAGGTGTCATGGAGCACTGTGAAGACAAGCATCACGGAGCATTGTGAATACAGAGGTCATGGAGCATAGGGATGACAAGGGCATGGATCATTGTGATGACAAGTGTCATGGAGCATTTGGCTGAAAATGTTCATGTAGTATTGTGATGACAGGGGTCATGGAGCATTGTGATGACAAGAGTCCCGGATCATTGTGTTGTCAGGTGTCACGGAGTGTTGTGATGACAGTGGTCATGGAGCATTGTGATGATATTGGTCATGGAGCATTGTGATGAGAAGGTCTTGGAGCATAAGGCTGAAAATATTCATGGAGTATTTTGATGACAGGGGTCATGGAGCATTCTGATGACAAGGGAAAGGAGCATGGTGATGACAAGGTCCTGGAGCATTGTGATGAGAGGACCATGGAGACTTGTGATGACAAGTCTCTAGGAGCATTCTGATGAAAAGGGGCATGGAGCATTGTGATTACAGGGGTCTTGGATCATTGTGATGACAAGGGCATGGAGCACTGTGAGGAGAAGGCCATGGAACTTTCTGATGACATGCGTCATGGAGCTTTGTGATGACAAGGGCATGGAGCATTGTGATTACAGGGGTCTTGGAGCATTGTGATGACAAGGGTCATGGAGCCTTCTGATAACAAGGCCGTGGAACATTGTGATGGCAGTGGACATGGAGCATTGTTATGACAGAGGTAATGGAGCATTGTGATGTGAAGGACATTGAACATTTGTCTGAAATGTTTCATGGATTATTGTGATGAGAGTGGGCATGGAGCATTGTGATGACAAGGGCATGGAGCATTGTGATGACAAGGGCATGTAGCATTGTGAAGACAGGTGTCAGGGAGCATTGTGATGACATATGTCATGGTCCATTGCGAAGACAATGGGAGGGAGCATTGTGATGCCAAATGTAATAGAGGATTGTGATGACAAATATAATGGAGCATTGTGATGACTAGGGCTTGGTGCATTATGATGACAAGGGCCATTGAGAATTTTCATGACAATGTCGTGAAGCATTTTGATGACAAGGTCCTGGAGCATTGTGATGAGAAAACCATGGAGCCTTGTGATGTCAAGTCTCATGGAGCATACTGATGAAAAGGGGCATGGAGCATTCTGATTACAGGGGTCTTGGAACATTGTGATAACAAGGGCATGGAGCTTTGTGATGACAAGGGCATGGAGCATTGGTCTAATATGTTTCATGGATTATTGTAATGAGAGTTGGAATGGCCCATTGTGATGACAAGGGCATGGATAATTGTGATGACAATTGTCATGGATCATTGGGCTGAAAACTTTCATGGAGTATTGTGATGGCAGGGGTCATGGAGCATTGTGATTACAGGGGTCTTGGAGCATTGTGATGACAAGAGTACCGGATCATTTTGTTGTCAGGTGTCATGGAGTGTTGTGATGACAGTGGTCATGGAGCATTGTGATGATATTGGTCATGGAGCATTGTGATGAGAAGATCATGTAGCATATTGCTGAAAATATTCATGGAGTATTGTGATGCAATGGGTCATGGAGCATTCTGATGACAAGGGAATGGAGCATGGTGATGAGAATTTCCTGGAGAATTGTGAGGAGATGACCATGGAGACTTGTGATGACAAGTCTCATGGAGCATTCTGATGAAAAGGGGCATGGAGCATTGTGATTAAAGGGGTCTTGGAACATTGTGATGACAAGGGCATGGAGCAGTTTGAGGAGAAGGCCATGGAACATTCTGATGGCATGCGTCATGGAGCTTTGTGTTGACAAGGGCATGTAGCTTTGTGATTACAGGGGTCTTGGAGCATTGTGATGAAGAGGGTCATGGAGCCTTGTGATGACAAGGCTGTGGATCATTGTGATGGCAGGTATCATAGAGCATTGTTATGACAGCGGTAATGCATCATTGTGATGAGAAGGGCATTGAGCATTGGTCTGAAATGTTTCATGGATTATTGTGATGAGAGTGGACATGGAGCATTGTGATGAGAAGGGCACGGTACACTGTGATACATGGGTCATGGGGGATTGTAATGACAAGGGCATGGAGCATTGTGATGAGAAGGGCATCGAGCATTGTGATGACAAGTGTCATGGATCTTTGTGATGACAAGGGCATGGAGCAATGTGATGAGAGTGTTCATGGAGCATTGTGATGACAATGTCATGGAGCATTTTGATGCCAAGGGTCATGGAGCTTTGTGATGACAAAGGTCATGGAGTATTTTGATGACAAGTGTGTGGTGCATTGTGTTGAGAAGGGCAGGGAGCATTTTGATGACATGGTCATGCAGCAATTTGATGAAAATTGTAATGGAACATTTTGATGACAGGGGTTATAGAACATTGTGATGCCAGGGGTCATGGAGCTTTGCGATGAAAAGGGTGATGGAGCATTTTGATGACAGGGGTTATGGAACACTGTGATGTCAGGGGTCATGGAACATTGTGCTGATAAGGGGATGTAGCATTGTGATGACAGTGGTCATGGAACATTGTGATAACCGGGGTGAGGGAGGATTGTGATGACTAGAGATGGAACATTGTGATATCTCATGTGAGAGAGCATTTGGGTGAGAAGTGCATGGAGCATTGTGATTACAATGTTTATGGAGCATAGCGATGACAATGTTGTGGATCATTGTGATGAAAAACACATGGCACATTGTGATGACAAGGGTCATGGAGCATTGTTCTGACAAAGACATGGAGCATTGTTATGACAAGGGTCAGGGAGCATTGTGATGAAATGTTCATGGTGCATTGTGGTTACAAATGTCACAGAGCCTTGTGTTGATGCGGGCATGGAGCGTTCTGATGACAAACGTTATGAAGCATTGTGATGACTGGAGTCACGGAGCATTGTGATGACAGGTGTCATGGAGCATTGTGATAACAAGGGCATGGAACACCGTGATGGCAGGGGTCATGGAGCATTGTTATGACTGGGGTAATGGAGCATTGTGATGGCAAGGGCATGGAGCATTGTGATGAGAAGGCCATGGAACATTCTGATGACATGTGTCATGGAGCTTTCTGAAGACAAGGGCATGGAACAATGTGATGAGAGCGTTCATGGAGCATTGTGATGACAATGACATGGAGCATTGTGATGCCAAGGGTCATGGATCTTTGTGATGACAAAGGTCATGGAGCATTTTGATGGCAAGGGCGTTGTGCATTGTGATGAGAAGGGCAGGGAGCATTCAGATGACAGGGTCATGGAGCAATTTGCTGAAAACTGTAATGGAACATTTTGATGACAGGTGTTATGGAACATTTTGATGTCAGGGGTCATCGAACATTGTGATGATAAGTGCATGTAGCATTGTGATGACAGGAGTCATGGAACATTGTGATGACAGGGGTGAGGGAGTATTGTGAGAAATAGTGATGTAGCATTGTGATATCATTGGTGAGAGAGCATTTTGATGAGAAGTGCATGGAGCATTGTGATGACGTATTTTATGGAGCATTGTGATGACAAGATTGCGGAGCATTGTGATGACAAGCACATGGTGCATTGTGATGACATGTGTCATTGAGCATTGTGCTGACAAGCGCATGGAGCATTGTGATGACAAGGGTTAAAGAGCATTGTGATGAAAAGTTCATGGAGCATTGTGGTTAAAAAGGTCACAGAGACTGTTGATGACGAAGGCATGGACCAGTGTGATGAAATAGGTCATGAAGCATTGTGATGACTGGAGTCACGGTGCATTGTGATGACAGGGGTCATGGAGTATTGTGATAACTAGGGCATGGAGCATTGTGATGACAAGGGCATGGAACATTGGTCTAATATGTTTCATGGATTATTGTGATGACAGTTGGAATGGCACATTGTGATGACAAGGGCATGGAGCATTGTGATGACCAGGTCATGGAGTATTGTGAAGACAGGTGTCAGCGAGCAATATGATGATATATGTAATGGCCCAATGTGATGACAATGGTATGTAGCATTGTGATGCCAAGTGTCATGGAGGATTCTGATGACAAAGGTAATGGAGCATTGTGATGACAATGGCTTGGAGCATTGTGATGACAAGTGTCAGGGAGCATTGTGATGACAAGTGTATTGAGCACTGTGATGACAAAGATCATGGAGCATTGTGATGAGAAGACCATGGATAATTGTGATGATGAGCGTCATGGGGTGTTGTGATGATAAGTGTTATGGAACATTGTGATCACAAGAGTTTGGAGCATTATGATGACAGAGGTCATGGAGCATTTTGATTTCATTGTGATGACAAGAGCCTGAAGCATTATGATGATCGGCATGGTGCATTGTGATGACAGGGTTCATGGAGCATACTGATGAAAAGGGGCATGGAGCATTCTGATTACAGGTGTCTTGGAACATTGTGATAACAAGGGCATGGAGCATTGTGATGACTAGGGCATGGGGTATTGTGATGACAGGCAACATGGAGCGTTGTGATGACAATTGTTAAGGAACACTGTGATCACAAGGGTTTGGAGCATTGCGATGACAGAGGTCATGGATCATTTTGATTTCAAGGAGCATGGAGCCTTGTGATGACTAGGGCATGAAGCAATGCGATCCCAAGGTTCTAGGAGGATTGTGATGACAGTGGTAAAGGAGTATTGTGATGACAAGCACATAGAGCATTGTAATGACAAGGTCATGTAGCATTTTGCTGACAAAGGCATGGAGCTTTGTGATGACAGGTGTCATGGAGCACTGTGAAGACAAGCATCACGGAGCATTGTGAATACAGAGGTCATGGAGCATAGGGATGACAAGGGCATGGATCATTGTGATGACAAGTGTCATGGAGCATTTGGCTGAAAATGTTCATGTAGTATTGTGATGACAGGGGTCATGGAGCATTGTGATGACAAGAGTCCCGGATCATTGTGTTGTCAGGTGTCACGGAGTGTTGTGATGACAGTGGTCATGGAGCATTGTGATGATATTGGTCATGGAGCATTGTGATGAGAAGGTCTTGGAGCATAAGGCTGAAAATATTCATGGAGTATTTTGATGACAGGGGTCATGGAGCATTCTGATGACAAGGGAAAGGAGCATGGTGATGACAAGGTCCTGGAGCATTGTGATGAGAGGACCATGGAGACTTGTGATGACAAGTCTCTAGGAGCATTCTGATGAAAAGGGGCATGGAGCATTGTGATTACAGGGGTCTTGGATCATTGTGATGACAAGGGCATGGAGCACTGTGAGGAGAAGGCCATGGAACTTTCTGATGACATGCGTCATGGAGCTTTGTGATGACAAGGGCATGGAGCATTGTGATTACAGGGGTCTTGGAGCATTGTGATGACAAGGGTCATGGAGCCTTCTGATAACAAGGCCGTGGAACATTGTGATGGCAGTGGACATGGAGCATTGTTATGACAGAGGTAATGGAGCATTGTGATGTGAAGGACATTGAACATTTGTCTGAAATGTTTCATGGATTATTGTGATGAGAGTGGGCATGGAGCATTGTGATGACAAGGGCATGGAGCATTGTGATGACAAGGGCATGTAGCATTGTGAAGACAGGTGTCAGGGAGCATTGTGATGACATATGTCATGGTCCATTGCGAAGACAATGGGAGGGAGCATTGTGATGCCAAATGTAATAGAGGATTGTGATGACAAATATAATGGAGCATTGTGATGACTAGGGCTTGGTGCATTATGATGACAAGGGCCATTGAGAATTTTCATGACAATGTCGTGAAGCATTTTGATGACAAGGTCCTGGAGCATTGTGATGAGAAAACCATGGAGCCTTGTGATGTCAAGTCTCATGGAGCATACTGATGAAAAGGGGCATGGAGCATTCTGATTACAGGGGTCTTGGAACATTGTGATAACAAGGGCATGGAGCTTTGTGATGACAAGGGCATGGAGCATTGGTCTAATATGTTTCATGGATTATTGTAATGAGAGTTGGAATGGCCCATTGTGATGACAAGGGCATGGATAATTGTGATGACAATTGTCATGGATCATTGGGCTGAAAACTTTCATGGAGTATTGTGATGGCAGGGGTCATGGAGCATTGTGATTACAGGGGTCTTGGAGCATTGTGATGACAAGAGTACCGGATCATTTTGTTGTCAGGTGTCATGGAGTGTTGTGAGGACAGTGGTCATGGAGCATTGTGATGATATTGGTCATGGAGCATTGTGATGAGAAGATCATGTAGCATATTGCTGAAAATATTCATGGAGTATTGTGATGACATGGGGCATGGAGCATTCTGATGACAAGGGAATGGAGCATGGTGATGAGAATTTCCTGGAGAATTGTGAGGAGATGACCATGGAGACGTGTGATGACAAGTCTCATGGAGCATTCTGATGAAAAGGGGCATGGAGCATTGTGATTAAAGGGGTCTTGGAACATTGTGATGACAAGGGCATGGAGCATTTTGAGGAGAAGGCCATGGAACATTCTGATGGCATGCGTCATGGAGCTTTGTGTTGACAAGGGCATGTAGCTTTGTGATTACAGGGGTCTTGGAGCATTGTGATGAAGAGGGTCATGGAGCCTTGTGATGACAAGGCTGTGGATCATTGTGATGGCAGGTATCATAGAGCATTGTTATGACAGCGGTAATGCATCATTGTGATGAGAAGGGCATTGAGCATTGGTCTGAAATGTTTCATGGATTATTGTGATGAGAGTGGACATGGAGCATTGTGATGAGAAGGGCACGGTACACTGTGATACATGGGTCATGGGGGATTGTAATGACAAGGGCATGGAGCATTGTGATGAGAAGGGCATCGAGCATTGTGATGACAAGTGTCATGGATCTTTGTGATGACAAGGGCATGGAGCAATGTGATGAGAGTGTTCATGGAGCATTGTGATGACAATGTCATGGAGCATTTTGATGCCAAGGGTCATGGAGCTTTGTGATGACAAAGGTCATGGAGTATTTTGATGACAAGTGTGTGGTGCATTGTGTTGAGAAGGGCAGGGAGCATTTTGATGACATGGTCATGCAGCAATTTGATGAAAATTGTAATGGAACATTTTGATGACAGGGGTTATAGAACATTGTGATGCCAGGGGTCATGGAGCTTTGCGATGAAAAGGGTGATGGAGCATTTTGATGACAGGGGTTATGGAACACTGTGATGTCAGGGGTCATGGAACATTGTGCTGATAAGGGGATGTAGCATTGTGATGACAGTGGTCATGGAACATTGTGATAACCGGGGTGAGGGAGGATTGTGATGACTAGAGATGGAACATTGTGATATCTCATGTGAGAGAGCATTTGGGTGAGAAGTGCATGGAGCATTGTGATTACAATGTTTATGGAGCATAGCGATGACAATGTTGTGGATCATTGTGATGAAAAACACATGGCACATTGTGATGACAAGGGTCATGGAGCATTGTTCTGACAAAGACATGGAGCATTGTTATGACAAGGGTCAGGGAGCATTGTGATGAAATGTTCATGGTGCATTGTGGTTACAAATGTCACAGAGCCTTGTGTTGATGCGGGCATGGAGCGTTCTGATGACAAACGTTATGAAGCATTGTGATGACTGGAGTCACGGAGCATTGTGATGACAGGTGTCATGGAGCATTGTGATAACAAGGGCATGGAACACCGTGATGGCAGGGGTCATGGAGCATTGTTATGACTGGGGTAATGGAGCATTGTGATGGCAAGGGCATGGAGCATTGTGATGAGAAGGCCATGGAACATTCTGATGACATGTGTCATGGAGCTTTCTGAAGACAAGGGCATGGAACAATGTGATGAGAGCGTTCATGGAGCATTGTGATGACAATGACATGGAGCATTGTGATGCCAAGGGTCATGGATCTTTGTGATGACAAAGGTCATGGAGCATTTTGATGGCAAGGGCGTTGTGCATTGTGATGAGAAGGGCAGGGAGCATTCAGATGACAGGGTCATGGAGCAATTTGCTGAAAACTGTAATGGAACATTTTGATGACAGGTGTTATGGAACATTTTGATGTCAGGGGTCATCGAACATTGTGATGATAAGTGCATGTAGCATTGTGATGACAGGAGTCATGGAACATTGTGATGACAGGGGTGAGGGAGTATTGTGAGAAATAGTGATGTAGCATTGTGATATCATTGGTGAGAGAGCATTTTGATGAGAAGTGCATGGAGCATTGTGATGACGTATTTTATGGAGCATTGTGATGACAAGATTGCGGAGCATTGTGATGACAAGCACATGGTGCATTGTGATGACATGTGTCATTGAGCATTGTGCTGACAAGCGCATGGAGCATTGTGATGACAAGGGTTAAAGAGCATTGTGATGAAAAGTTCATGGAGCATTGTGGTTAAAAAGGTCACAGAGACTGTTGATGACGAAGGCATGGACCAGTGTGATGAAATAGGTCATGAAGCATTGTGATGACTGGAGTCACGGTGCATTGTGATGACAGGGGTCATGGAGTATTGTGATAACTAGGGCATGGAGCATTGTGATGACAAGGGCATGGAACATTGGTCTAATATGTTTCATGGATTATTGTGATGACAGTTGGAATGGCACATTGTGATGACAAGGGCATGGAGCATTGTGATGACCAGGTCATGGAGTATTGTGAAGACAGGTGTCAGCGAGCAATATGATGATGTATGTAATGGCCCAATGTGATGACAATGGTATGTAGCATTGTGATGCCAAGTGTCATGGAGGATTCTGATGACAAAGGTAATGGAGCATTGTGATGACAATGGCTTGGAGCATTGTGATGACAAGTGTCAGGGAGCATTGTGCTGACAAATGCATGGAGAATTGTGATAACAAGGGTCATGGAGCATTCTGATGACAAGCTTGTGGAGTATTTTGATGACAATGGCATGGAGCATTGTGATTAAAATTGCATGGGGCTTTGTGATGAAAAAGACATGGAGCCGTTTCGTAACAGGTTTCAAGGAGCATTCTGACGACAAGTGTCAGGGAGCATTGTGATGACAAGTGTATTGAGAATTGTGATAAAAAAAGTCATGGAGAATTGTGATGGAAAGGGCATGGAGTATTGTGATGACAGGCATCATGGAGCATTGTGATGACAAGTGTTATGGAAAATTGTGATCAAAAGAGTTTGGAGCATTGTGATGACAGAGGTCATGGATCATTTTGATTTCAAGGAGCATGGAGCATTGTGATGACAAGGGCATGAAGCAATGTGATCCCAAGGTTCATGGAGGATTGTGATGACAATGGTAATGGAGTATGCGGATGACAAGCACACTGAGCATTGTAATGACAGTGTCATGTAGCATTTTGCTGACAAAGGCATGGAGCATTGTGATGACATGTGTCATGGAGCACTTTGATGACAAGCGTCACAGAGCATTGTGAATATATGCGTCATGGAGCATTGGGATGACAAGGGCATGGATCACTGTGGTGACAAGTGTCATGGGTCATTGGGCTGAAAATCTTCATGGAGTATTGTGATGACAGGGGTCATGGAGAATTGTGATTACAGGGATCTTGGAGCATTGTGATGATATTGGTCATGGAGCATTGGGCTGAAAATGTTCATGGAGTATTGTGATGACAGGGGTCATGGAGGATTGTGATAACAAGGGAATGGAGCGTGGTGATGACAATGTCCTGGAGCATTGTGATGAGAAGACCATGGAGACTTGTGATGACAAGTCTCATGGAGCATTCTGATGAAAAGGGGCATGGAGCATTATGATTACAGGGGTCTTGGAGCATTGTGATGACAAGGGCAAGGAGCACTGTGAGGAGAAGGCCATGAAACATTCTGATGACATGCGTCATGGAGCTTTGTGATGACAAGGGCATGGAGCATTGTGATTACAGGGGTCTTTGAGCATTGTGATGACAAGGGTCATGGAGCCTTGTGATGGCAAGGCCGTGGAACATTGTGATGGCAGGGGTCATGGAGCATTGTTATGACAGAGTAATGGAGCATTGTGATGAGAAGGGCATTGATCATTGGTCTGAAATTTTTCATGGATTACTGTGTTGAGAGTGGGCATGGAGAATTGTGATGACAAGGGAACCATACACGGTGATACATGGGTCATGGGGGATTGTAATGACAAGGGCATGGAGCATTGTGATGAGAAGGGCATCGAGCATTGTGATGACAGGTGTCATGGAGATGTGTGATGACAAGGGCATGGAGCAATATGATGAGAGGGTTCATTGAGCACTGTGATGACAATGACTTGGATCATAGTGATGCCAAGTGTCATGGAGCTTTGTGATGACAAAGGTCATGGAGCATTTTGATGACAAGGGTGTGGTGCATTGTGATGAAAAGTGCAGGGACCATTTTGATGAGAGGTTCATGCAGTAATTTGATGAAAAGTGTAATGGAACATTTTGATGACAGGGGTTATAGAACATTGTGATGCCAGGGGTCAAGGAGCTTTTGGATGAAAAGGGTCATGGAGCATTTTGATGACAGGGGTTATGGAACATTGTGATGTCAGTGGTCATGGAACATTGTGCTGATAAGGGGATGTAGCATTGTGAATGACAGGGGTCATGGAACATTGTGATAACAGGGGTGAGGGAGGATTGTGATGACTAGTGATGGAACATTGTGATATCTCATGTGAGAGAGCATTTGGATGAGACGTGCATGGAGCATTGTGATTACAAGGTTTATGGAGCATAGCGATGACAAGGTTGTGGATCATTGTGATGAAAATTGCATGGCACATTGTGATGACAATGGTCATGGAGCATTGTTCTGACAAAGACATGGAGCATTGTGATGACAAGGGTCACGGAGCATTGTGATGAAAAGTTCATGGAGCATTGTGGTTACAAAGGTCACAGAGCCTTGTGATGACGTGGGCATGGACCGCTGTGATGACAAACGTTATGAAGCATTGTGATGACTGGAGTCACGGAGTATTTTGATGACAGGGTTCATGGAGCATTGTGATGACAAGGGCATGGAGCATTGTGATGACAGGGGCATGGAGCATTGGTCTGACATGTTTCATAGATTATTGTGATTAGAGTGGATATGGTGCACTGTGATGACAAGGCCATGGAGCATTGTGATGACAAGGTCCTGGAGCATTGTGATGAGAAAACCATGGAGCCTTGTGATGACAGGTCTCATGGAGCATACTGATGAAAAGGGGCATGGAGCATTGTGATTACAGGGGTCTTGGTACATTGTGATAACAAGGGCATGGAGCATTGTGATGACAAGATCATGGATTATTGTGATGAAAGGCATCATGGAGCGTTATGATGGCAAGTGTTATGGATCACTGTGATCACAAGGGTTTGAAGAATTGCGATGACAGAGGTCATGGATCATTTTGATTTCAAGGAACATGGAGCATTGTGATGACTAGGGCATGAAACATTGTGATCCCAAGGTTCTTGGAGGATTGTGATGACAATGGTAATGGAGTATTGTGATGAAAAGCGCATAGAGCATTTTACTGACAAGGTCCTGTAGCATTTTACTGACAAAGGCATGGAGCATTGTGATGACAGGTGTCATGGAGCACTGTGATGACAAGCGTCACAGAGCACTGTGAATACAAAGGTCATGGAGCATTGGGATGACAAGGGCATGGATCATTGTGATGACAATTGTCATGGATCATTGGGCTGAAAACGTTCATGGAGTATTGTGATGACAGGGGTCATGGAGCATTGTGATTACAGGGGTCTTGGAGCATTGTGATGACAAGAGTAACGGATCATTGTGTTGTCAGGTGTCATGGAGTGTTGTGATGACAGTGGTCATGGAGCATTGTGATGATATTGGTCATGGAGCATTGTGATGAGAAGATCATGTAGCATATTGCTGAAAATATTCATGGAGTATTGTGATGACATGGGGCATGGAGCATTCTGATGACAAGGGAATGGAGCATGGTGATGAGAATTTCCTGGAGAATTGTGAGGAGATGACCATGGAGACCTGTGATGACAAGTCTCATGGAGCATTCTGATGAAAAGGGGCATGGAGCATTGTGATTACAGGGGTCTTGGAACATTGTGATGACAAGGGCATGGAGCATTTTGAGGAGAAGGCCATGGAACATTCTGATGGCATGCGTCATGGAGCTATGTGATGACAAGGGCATGTAGCTTTGTGATTACAGGGTTCTTGGAGCATTGTGATGACGAGGGTCATGGAGCCTTGTGATGACAAGGCTGTGGATCATTGTGATGGCAGGTATCATGGAGCATTGTTATGACAGCGGTAATGGATCATTGTGATGAGAAGGGCATTGAGCATTGGTCTGAAATGTTTAATGGATTATTGTGATGAGAGTGGACATGGAGCATTGTGATGAGAAGGGCACGGTACACTGTGATACATGGGTCATGGGGGATTGTAATGACAAGGGCATGGAGCATTGTGATGAGAAGGGCATCGAGCATTGTGATGACAAGTGTCATGGATCTTTGTGATGACAAGGGCATGGAGCACTGTGATGACAAGTGTCATGGAGCTTTGTGATGACAAGGGCATGGAGCAATATGATGAGATGGTTCATGGAGCATTGTGATGACAATGTCATGGAGCATTGTGATGCCAAGGGTCATGGAGCTTTGTGATGACAAAGGTCATGGAGCATTTTGATGACAAGGGTGTGGTGCATTGTGTTTAGAAGGGCAAGGAGCATTTTGATGACATGGTTATGCAGCAATTTGATTAAAATTGTAATGGAAAATTTTGATGAAAGGGGTTATAGAACATTGTGATGCCTGGGGTCCTGGAGCTTTGCGATGAAAAGGGTGATGGAGCATTTTGATGACAGGGGTTATGGAACATTGTGATGTCAGGGGTCATGGAACATTGTGCTGATAAGGGGATGTAGCACTGTGATCACAGGGGTCATGGAACATTGTGATAACCGGGGTGAGGGAGGATTGTGATGACTAGTGATGGAACATTGTGATATCTCATGTGAGAGAGCATTTGTATGAGAAGTGCATGGAGCATTGTGATTACAAGGTTTATGGAGCATAGCGATGACAAGGTTGTGGATCATTGTGATGAAAAGCACATGGCACATTGTGATGACAAGGGTCATGGAGCATTGTTCTGACAAAGGCATGGAGCATTGTGATGACAAGGTTCACGGAGCATTGTGATGAAATGTTCATGGAGCATTGTGGTTACAAATGTCACAGAGCCTTGTGTTGAGGCGGGCATGGACCGTTGTGTTGACAAACGTTATGAAGCATTGTGATGACTGGACTCACGGTGCACTGTGATGACAGGGGTCATGGAGCATTGTGATGACAAGCGCATGGAGCATTGCTCTAATAAGTTTCAGGGATTATTGTGATGACAGTGGGAATGGAGCATTGTGATGACAAGGGCATGGAGCATTGTGATGACCAGGTCATGCAGTATTGTGAAGAGAGGTGTCAGGGAGCATTGTGATGACATATGTAATGGCCCATTGTGATGACAATTGCATTGAGCATTGTGATGCCAAGTGTCATGGAGGATTCTGATGACAAAGGTAATGCAGCATTGTGATGACAATGGCTTGGAGCATTGTGATGACAAGGGTCAGGGAGCATTGTGATGAGAAGGTCATGGAATATTGTGAAGACAGGTGTCAGGGAGCATTGTGATTTCATATGGCATGGTACACTTCGATGACAATGACATGGAGCATTGTGATGCCAAATGTAATGGAGGATTGTGATGATTAGGGCTTGGAGCATTATGATGACAAGGGTCATTGAGAATTTTCATGACAATGTCGTGATGCATTGTGATGAGAAGGTCCTGGAGCATTGTGATGACAAATCTATGGAGCCTTGTGATGACAAGTCTCATGGAGCATACTGATGAAAAGGGGCATGGATCATTGTGATTACAGGAGTCATGGAACATTGTGATGACAAGGGCATGGAACATTGTGAGGAGGAGACCAAGGAGCATTCTGATGGCATGCGTCATTGAGCTTTGTGATGACAAGGGCATGGAGCATTGTGATTACATGTGTCTTGGAGCATTGTGATGAAAATGGCATGGATCATCGTGATAAAAATGCCATGGAGCCTTGTCATGACAGGATTCATGGAGCATACAGACAACAAGTGTCAGGGAGCATTCTGATGACAAGTGTATTGAGCACTGTGATGACAAAGGTCATAGAGCATTGTGATGAGAAGACCATGGATAACTGTGATGACGAACGTCATGGGGCATTGTGATGACAAGTGATATGGAATATTGTGATCACAAGGGATTGGAGCATTGTTATGACAGAAGTCATGGAGCATTTTGATTTCATTGTGATGACAATAGCATGAAGAATTATGATGATGGGCATGGTGCATTGTGATGATAGGGTTCATGGATCATTGAGATGAAAAGGGGCATGGAGCATTGTGATTACAAGGTTCTTGGATTGTTGTGATGAGAATGGTCATGGAGCCTTGTGATGACAAGGCCATGGAACATCGTGAGGGCAGGGGTCATGGAGCATTTTTATGACAGGTGTAATGGAGCATTGTGATGGTAAGGTCATGGAGCACTGTGATGAGAAGGCCATGGAGCATTCTGATGACATGTGTCATGGAGCTTTGTGAAGATAAGGGCATGGAGCAATGTGATGAGAGCGTTCATGGAGCATTGTGATGACAATAATATGGAGCAATGTGATGCAAACTGTCATGGATCATTGTGATGACAAAGGTCATGTAGCATTTTGTTGGCCAGTGCGTTGTGCATTGTGATGAGAAGGCCATGAAGCATTCTGATGACATGCGTCATGGAGCTTTTTGATGACAAGGGCATGGAGCATTGTGATTACAGGGTTCTTGGAGCATTGTGATGAGAAGGGTGATTGAGCCTTGTGATGACAAGGCCATGGAATATCGTGATGGCAAGGGTTATGGAGCATTGTTATGACAGGTGTAATGGAGCATTGTGATGGCAAGTGCATGGAGCAATGTGATGAGAGCGTTCAGGGAGCATTGTGATGACAATGACATGGAGCATTGTGATGAGAAGGCCATGAAGCATTCTGATGACATGCGTCTTGGAGCTTTTTGATGACAAGTGCATGGAGCATTGTGATTATAGGCATCTTGGAGCATTGTGATGAAAAGGGCATGGATCATTGTGATGAAAAAGGCATGGAGCCTTGTCATGACAGGGTTCAAAGAGCATTCTGATGACAAATGTCACGGAGCATTGTGATGACAAGTGTATTGAGCATTGTGATGACAAAGATCATGGAGCATTGTGATGAGAAGGCCATGGATAATTGTGATGATGAGCGTCATGGGGTGTTGTGATGATAAGTGTTATGGAACATTGTGATCACAAGGTTTTGGAGCATTATGATGACAGAGGTCATGGAGAATATTGATTTCTTTGTGATGACAATAGCCTGAAGCATTATGATGATGGGCATGGTGCACTGTGATGACAGGGTTCATGGAGCACTGAGATGAAAAGGGGCATGGAGTATTGTGATTACAGGGGTCTTGGATCATTGTGATGACAAGGGCATGGAGCATTGTGATGAGAAGGCCATCGAGCATTGTGATGACAAATGTCATGGAGCTTTTTGATGACAAGTGCATTGAGCAATGTTATGAGAGGGTTCATGGAGCACTGTGATGACAATGACATGGAGCATTGTGATGCCAAGGGGCATGGATCTTTGTGATGACAAACGTCACGGAGCATTTTCATGGCAAGTGCGTTGTGCATTGTGATGAGAAGGGCAGGAAACATTGTGATGACAGGGTCATGGAGCAATTGGATGAAATGTGTCATGGAACATTTTGATGACAGGTGTTATGGAACACTGTGATGTCAGGGGTCTTGGAGCATTTTGATGAAAAGTGTCATGGAGCATTTTGATGACAGGTGTTATGGAACATTGTGATGTCACGGGTCATCGAACATTGTGATGATAAGTGCATGTAGTATTGTGATGACAGGAGTCATGGAACATTGTGATGACAGGGTTGAGGGAGTACTGTTACAAATAGTGATATAGCATTGTGATATCAGTGGTGAGAGACCATTTTGATGAGAAGTGCATGGAGCATTGTGATGACAAGATTGTGGAGCACTGTGATGACAACGCATGGTGCACTGTGATGACCTGTGTCATGGAGCATTGTGCTGACAAGCACATGGAGCATTGTGATGACAAGGGAATGGAGCATGGTGATGACAAGGTCCAGGAGCATTGTGATGAGAAGACCATGGAGACTTGTAATGACAACTGACATGGAGCATTCTGATGAAAAGTGACATTAAGCATTGTGATTACTGGGGTCTTGGAGCATTGTGATGACAAGGGCATGGAGCATTGTGAGGAGAAGGCCATGGAGCATTCTGATGGCATGCGTCATGGAGTTCTGTGATGACAAGGGCATGGAGCATTGTGATGACGGGTCTTGGAGCATTGTGATGAAAACGGCATGGATTATTGTGATGAAAAAGGCATGGAGCCTTGTCATGACAGGGTTCAATGAGCATACTGACGACAAGGGTCAGTTAGCATTGTGATGAAAAGTGTATTGAGCATTGTGATGACAATGATATGGGGCATTGTGATGCCAAGGGTCATGGAGCTTTGTGATGACAAGTCATGGAGCATTTTGATGACAAGGGCATGGTGCATTGTGATGAGAATGCCAGGGAGCATTTTGATGACAGGGTCATGCAACAATTTGATGAAAAGTGGAATGGAACATTTTGATGGAAGGTTTATAGAAAATTGTGATGTCAGGGGTCTTGGAGCTTTGGGATGAAAAGGGTCATGGAACATTTTGATGACAGGGGTAATGGAACATTGTGATGATAAGGGGATGTATCAGTGTGATGACAGGGTCATGGAACATTGTGATTACAGGGGTGAGGGAGTATTGTGATGACTAGTGATGGAACACTGTGATACCTCTGGTGAGAGAGGATTTGGATGAGAAGTGCATGGAGCATTGTGATTACAAGGTTTATGGAGCATTGCAATGACAAGTTTGTGGACCGTTGTGATGAAATGTGCGTGGCACATTGTGAAGACAATGGTCATGGAGCATTGTTCTGACAAAGAGATGGAGCATTGTGATGACAAGGGTCACAGAGAATTGTGATGAAAAGTTCATGGAGCATTGTGGTTACAAAGGTCAAAGAGCATTGTGATGACGCAGGCATGGACCATTGTGATGACAATCTTTATGAAGCATTGTGATGACTGGAGTCACAGAGCATTGTGATGACAGGGCTCATGGGGCATTGTGATAAAAAGGGCATGGGGCATTGTGATGACAAGGGCATGGAACATTTGTCTAATATGTTTCATGGATTATATTGATGACAGTTGGAATGGCGCATTGTGATGACCAGGTCATGGACTATTGTGAAGACAGGTGTCAGGGATCATTGTTATGAAATATGTAGTGACCCATTGTGATGACAGTGGCATGGAGCATTGTGATGCCAAGTGTCATGGAGGATTCTGAGGACAAAGGTAATGGAGCATTGTGATGACAATGGCTTGGAGCATTGTGATGACAAGGGTCAGGGAGCATTGTGCTGACAAGTGCATGGAGAATTGTGATGACAAGGGAAATGGAGCATTCTGATTACAAGCTTGTGGAGTATTTTGATGACAATGTCATGGAGCATTGTGATGAAAACGGCATCGGGTATTGTGATGAAAAATGCATGGAGCCATTTCGTGACAGGGTTCAAGGAGCATTCTGATGACAACTGTCAGGGAGCATTGTGATTACAAGTGTATTGAGAATTGCGAAGACAAATGTCATGGAGCATTGTGATGAAAAGGGCATGGCGTATTGTGATGACAGGCAACACTGAGCGTTGTGATGACAAGTGTTATGGAACACTGTGATCACAAGAGTTTGGAGCATTGTGATGACAGAGGTCATGGATCATTTTGATTTCAAGGAGCATGGATCATTGTGATGACAAGGGCATGAAGCAATGTGATCCCAAGTTTCATGGAGGATTGTGATGACAATGGAATTGGAATATTGTAATGACAAGTGCATAGAGCATTGTAATGACAAGGTCATGTAGAATTTTGCTGACAAAGGCATGGAGCATTGTGATGACATGTGTCATGGAGCACTGTGATGACAAGCATCATGGAGCATTGTGAATACAGGGGTCATGAAGCATTGGGATGACAAGGGCATGGATCATTGTGATGACAAGGGTCATGGAACCCTGGGCTGAAAATGTTCATGGAGTGTTGTGATGACAGGGGTCATGGAGCAATGTGATGACAAGGGCATGGAGCACTGTGATGACAAGTGCATGGGGCATTGTGATGACAAGTGCATGGAGCATTGCAATTTCAAGTGCATGGAGAATTGTGATGATAAGAGCATGTAATATTTTGATGAGAAGTGTCATGTAGCATTCTGATGACAAGGACGTGGAGAATTGTGATGACAAGGGACATGGAGCATTGTGATAACCAGGGCATGGAGCATTGTGATGACAGGGGTCCTGGAGCATTATTATGACAAGGCCATGGTGCATTCTGACATAAGATATCACTTATGAAGGGAATGTAAACATGGCTACATATGAACTGAATTAGGGAAGAGAACAGAGTCTCAGATTTAGAAAACACTCTAACGCTTGCTTAAGGGGAAAGAGAGGTGGGGAGATGCACAAAACAAAAGTTTGATATTAGCACAGGTACCGTTCCATAATCCAAAAACAGAAGAGACAAGCCCTACTCCTTCCTCAGTGAACGGAACTCAACATCCTTATTCCCCGCAGAGAAATATATCTGACTAGTAAGAATTTTAAAACCTATGTATTGATATGTCTCCATAAGGGAACTAAATGTGTCTAGAAAGACATAAACATGGCAGTGAGAATCAGCTCAAACCCAATATAAAAATGAATTTCAAAACAAAACATAAAAACAGTAAAATTCTTACACAGTACCTTCAGGGGTTCTGAAGAACCCTGGAATGACCCTATCTACAATGACAGCTGGATGTGGCATAACACTGGTCACTTGGGACTGAGAGGACTGGTGAGATTGTGTGAAAAAATGCAGACCCTTTAAAGCAATTATGCCTGCCACGCATTCCATGGTTCCCAACTCTCCAAGTAGAAGGGAGTATCACTACATTTATAACATGTATGGGGACCTAGAGAATGGAAACCATCTGATGGTGAAAGGTTTCTAAAATTCTACTACTTTTTTTCTCTCCTTGTGCTCCAGTTTGACATTCCAACTGCTTTACTATCAATCTCCCAACTTGGAGAGTCAGCCCCTATAACCTCCTAGTTCGCACAGTTGGCAAATTTTGGAGAGGATATAAGGGAAGAGAGAGAACCTATGAGAGAGTAGCTGTAGGCATTTGGAAGGCCACATTTCACTCTAATTTCCCGTCACGAAGAGGAATTAACCAAAGACTCAGCCTGCCCCCCCCAGAACCAGTATAGGTCCAGAAGAAAAACTGTGGATTTGCGGTCAGCTCACAAAAACGCGAGTTGAAAAATAGAACTCAGGGCCACAGCAATTCACTAAGCTGCAGAGTTATAAAGACTACTCTCTTCCAAAAATCTGTTGAGGGAAAGCCACGAGGCAGAAGTGAAATTGAGGCAGAATGGTATGAAACAGATTTCAAGAGGTACATTGGAATCGCCCTTAAAAACAGGAAAAGCACCACAACTTCGAGAATAATGAAAATGTCCATAAAGGGCATATGGGTTGTCACGTGAATATATTCAGGAGAAAACGCATATGCCCTTTTCAGCCAAGCAAGCAAGCGGGCAATGCAAATCTGCACTACAAAGAAGTATCACTTCCCACCAGCCAAAAGGGATATCCGCAAAGTGTGTAAAAACCAGACACGCAAGACAGGCCCTGGGGAATAGGGAGCCTTGTTATGCTGATGGGCGGGATGTAAATTGCCAACCGCTACTCTGGAGGAGTGCATTGTGTTCCCTAAAACAAGTAAAAAACAGAGCTACAGAGCCAAGGGCACTTCCAGGCTAGGGAATATAGCTTGGGAAAAATGAAAATTAATAAGACAGATCCACACCAAAATTCAGGGCTGCACTGCTTACAAAAACCTCAACTTGGGTACACCTTAAATATCCCAGGAAAGACAAAAATGGTTCAAGAAATTGTGGTACTTACGTATGACGGAATATCCCTCAGCCATGAAATCAATGTCATAAGGCCAGTAGCAGCAAAATGAGTGGATTCAGGTACGATAATTCTAAGTGAAATAAGTCACACAGAAAAAGAAAATTATCATAAGATATCAATTATGAAGATCCTGTAAACAAGTCTACACATGAACTGAGATAGGAAAGAGAAGGGAGTCTCACATTTAAAAAACACCCTTATGCATTCTTAAGGGGGAAGGAGAGGTGGGGTGATGCATAAAACCAGAGTTTGATATTAGTACAGGTACAGTTCCAAAAACCAAATATGGAATACACAAGACATACACCTTCCTCAGTGAAAGGGACTCAACACCCCATATTCACCGCAGAGTAATATATCTTACTAGTAAGAATTTTAAAACCTATGTATTGATATGTCTCAGTAAGGGAATCAAGTGTGTCTAGACTGGCATAAACATGGCAGTGAGAATCAGCTCAACCCACTATAAAAAGGAATTTCAAAAACAAAACCAAAAAAAGGGAAATTATTTACAATTCCTTCAGGGTCTCTGAAGAAACCTGGAATGACCCTATCTACAATGACAGCTGGATTTGGCATTAGGCTGGACACTTGGGACTGAGAGGATTGGTGAGATTGGGTGAGCAAATGCAGACTCTTTAAAGCAATAATGAGTGGCACCCATTCCATGGGTCCCAACTCTCCAAGTTGAAGGGAATATTACAACCGATATAACATGTACGGGAAACCTAGAGAATGGACACACTGTGAATATGAAAGGTTTCTAAAACACAACGAATAGTCCCTCTCCTGGTGCTCTGGTTTCGCTTTCCAACTGCTTTACTATCAATCTCCCAACATAGAGAGACAGCCCCTTTAACCTCCTGGTTCTCACAGGTTGCCAATTTGGCAGAGGGTGAAAGGGAAGAGGGAGAACCAATAAGAGAGTAACTGTTAAGCATTTGGACCGGCAAATGTCACTCTAATTTTCCGGCCGGAACAAGTATTAACCAAAGTCTCAGCCACCCACCGGACACCAGTATAATTCCTGAACCAAAATTTGGACTTGCATTCATCTCACAAAAAATGAGTTGAAAAATGGAGCTCAGTGGCTCAGCAATTCACCAAATGGTAGAGTAGTAAAGGACAACTCTCGTCCAAAACTCTGTTGAGGGAAGGTTAAGAGGCAGACGTGAAGCGAGGCAGAATAGCAGGAAACAGATTTCAAGAGGTATGCTGGAATCGCCTTGAAAGCACAGGAAGAGGGGCTCAACTTCGACAATGATTCACTTGGCCAAAAATTGTGCATGAGTTTTTCCTGAATATATTCAGGAGAAAACACAACGCCCTTTTTGGCCAAGCAAGCAAGCGGGCAATGCAAATCTGCACTACAAAGAAATATAACTTCCCACAAGTCAAAAGGGATATCCACAAAATATGTAAAATCCTGAAAGGCAAGACAGGCCCTGGCGAACTGGGAGCCTTGTTATGCTGATGGGTGGGATGTAAATTGCCAACTGCCTCTATGGAGCAGTGCACTTTTTTCCCTAAAAAAAGTAAACAACAGAGCTACAGAGCCCAGAGCACTTCCAGTCTACGGAATTTACCTTGGGAAAAGTGAAAATCAATAAGACACAGCCACCCCAATATTTAGGGGTACACTGCTTACAAGAACCTCATCTTGGATTCACCTTAAATATCCCAGGAAAGATAAAAATGGTACAAAAATTTGGGGTACTTACGTCCGATGAAATATCCCTCAGCCATGAAATCAATGTCATAAGACAGGAGCAGCAAAATGAGTGGATTCAGGTACGATGATTCTAAGTGAAATAAGTCACACAGAAAAAGAAAACTATCATAAGATATCACTTATAGAGATCCTCTAAACATGGCTACACATGAACTGAGTTAGGAAAGAGAACAGAGTCTAACATTTAGAAAACACTCTTATGCCGGCTTAAGGGGTAAGGAGAGGTGGGGTGATGCATAAAACCCAGAGTTTATATAAGCACAGGTACCGTTCAAAAAATCAAATACGGAATAGCCAAGACCTACACCTTCCTCAGTGAAAGGGACTCAAAACCCCATATTTCCCTCAGAGGAATATATCTGACTAGTAAGAATCTTATAACCTATTTATTGATATGTCTCCATGAGGGAATCAACTGTGTCTAGACTGGCATAAACATGGCAGTGAAAATCAGCTCAAACCCACTATAAAAAGGAATTTCAGACACACACACAAAAAAAATCCTTAACAATTTCTTCAGGGTCTCTGACGAAACCTGGAATGACCCTATCTACAACGACAGCTGGATTTGGCATTAGGCTGGACACTTGGGACTGAGAGGATTGGTGAGATTGGGTGAGCAAATGCAGACTCTTTAAAGCAATAATGCATGGCCACCCTTCCATGGGTCCCAACTCTCCAGGGTGAAGGGAATATTACAACAGCTATAACATGTATGGGAAACCTAGGCAATGGACACTCAGTGAACATGAAAAGTCTCTAAAACTCAACAAATAGTCCCTTTGCTGGTACTCTTGTTTGAATTTCCAACTGCTTTACTATCAATCTCCCAATTTGGAGAGACAGCACCATTAACCTCCTGGTTCGCACAGGTTGCCAATTTGGCAAATGATGAAAGAGAAGAGGGAGAACCAAAGAGAGTGTAGCTGTTAAGCATTTGGATGGGCACATGTCACTCTTATTTCCCGGGAGGAAGAAGAATTAACCAAAGTCTCAGCCACCCACCGGGAACCAGTAGAGGTTCTGAACCAAAATATGGGACTGGTGTTCAGCTCACAAAAAACGAGTTAAAAAATGGAGCTATAGGGCAGAGCAATTCACAAACTGTCAGAGTAAAAAAGGACAACTATCATCCTAGAATCTGTTGAGGGAAGGCAACGAGGCATACTTGAAAGTGAGGCAGAATAGCAGGAAACAGATTTCAAGAGGTACGTTGGAATCGCCTTTAAAGCACAGGAAGAGGGGCACAACATCGACAATGTTGCACTTGGCCAAAAATGGCGTATGCGTTTTCTACTGATTATATTCAAGAGAAAACGCATATGCACTTTTTGACAAAGCAAGCAAGCGGACAATATAAGTCTGCACTACAAAGAAGTATCACTTCCCACCGGTCAAAAGGGACATCCACAAAAAGGGTAAAAACCAGAAATTCAAGACAGGCCCTGGAGAACAGGGAGCCTTGTTATGCTGATGGGTGGGATGTAAATTGCCAACTGCCTCTCTGGAGGAATGCATTGTGTTCCCTAAAACAAGTAAACAACAGAGCTACAGAGGCAAGGGCACTTCCAGTCTAGGGAATATACCTTGGGAAAACTGAAAATCAATAAGACAGAGCCACCCCAAAATTTAGGGCTGCACTGCTTACAAGAACCTCAACTTGGGTACACCTTAAATATCTCAGGAAATATAAAAATGGTTCAAAAAATTGTGGTACTTACATATGATGGAATATCCCTCAGCCATGAAATCAATGTCATAAGACCAGTAGCAGCAAAATGAGTGGATTCAGGTACGATGATTCTAAGTGAAATAAGTCACACAGAAAAAGAAACTTATCATAAGATATCACTTATGAAGATCCTGTAAACATGGCTACACATGAACTGAGTTAGGAAAGAGAAGAGAGTCTCACATTTAGAAAACACACTTATGCCTGCTTAAGGGGGATTGAGAGGTGGGGTGATGCATAAAACCAGAGTTTGATATAAGCACAGGTACCGTTCCAAAAACCAACTATGGAATAGAGAAGACCTACACCTTCCTCAGTGAAAGGGATTCAAAATCCCATATTTCCCACAGAGGAATATATCTGACTAGTAAGAATCTTAAAACCTATGTATTGATATGTCTCTGTAAGGGAATCAAGTGTTTCTAGACTGGCATAATCATGGCAGCGAGAATCAGCTCAAACCTACTATAAAACGGAATTTCAAAAACAAAACAAAAAAACAGCGAAATTCTTTACAATTCCTTCGGTCTCTGATTAAACTTGGAACGACCCTATCTACAAGGACAGCTGGAGGTGGCATAAGGCAGGACACTTGGGACTGAGAGGATTGGTGAGATTGGGTGAGCAAATGCAGACCCTTTAAAGCAATAATGCATGGCACCCATTCCATGGGTCCGAACTCTCAAGGTTGAAGGGAAGATTACTACAGCTATAACATGTATGGGAAACCTAGAGAATGGATACACTGTGAAGAAAAAATGTTTTTAAAACTCAACGAATAATCCCTCTCCTGGTGCTCCAGTTTGACTTTCAAACTGCATTACTATCAATCTCCCAACTTGGAGAGACAGCACCTTTAACCTCCTGGTTCACACAGGTAGCCAGTTGGGCAAAGGATGAAAGGGAAGAGGGAGAACAAAAGAGAGAGTAGCTGTTGGGCATTTGGACAGGCACATGTCACTCTTATTTCCTGGGAGGAAGAAGAATTAACCAAAGTCTCAGCCACCCACCGGGAACCAGTATAGGTCCTGAACCAAAATATGGGACTGGCGTTCAGCTCACAAAAAATGAGTTAAAAAATGGAGCTATAGGGCAGAGCAATTCACAAATTGGCAGAGTAATAAAGGACAACTATCATCCAAAAATCTGTTGAGGGAAGGCAACGAGGCGGACTTGAAAGCGAGGCAGAATAGCAGGAAACAGATTTCAAGAGGTACGTTGGAATCACCTTTAAAGCACAGGAAGAGGGGCACAACTTCGACAGTGATGCACTTGGCCAGAAAGAGCATATGCGTTTTCTCCTGAGTATATTCAGGAGAAAACGCATACGCTCTTTTTGGCCAAGCAAGCAAGCGGACAATGTAAGTCTGCACTAAAAAGAAGTATCACTTCCCACCGGTCCAAAGGGACATCCACAAAAAGGGTAAAAACCATAAAGGCAAGACAGGCCCTGGAGAACAGGAAGACTTGTTATGCTGATGGGCAGGATGTAAATTGTCAACTGCCTCTCTGGAGGAATGCATTGTGTTCCCTAAAACAAGTAAACAACAGAGCTACAGAGGCAATGACACTTCCAGTCTAGGGAATATACCTTGGGAAAACTGAAAATCAATAAGACAGAGCCACCCCAAAATTTAGGGCTGCACTGCTTACAAGAACCTCAACTTGGGTACACCTTAAATATCTCAGGAAATATAAAAATGGTTCAAAAAATTGTGGTACTTACGTACGATGGAATATCCATCAGCCATGAAATCACTGTCATAAGACAAGTAGCAGCAAAATGCATGGATTCAGGTACGATGATTCTAAGTGAAATAAGTCACACAGAAAAATAAACGTATCATAAGATATCACTTATGAAGATCCTGTCAACAAGGCTACACATGAACTGAGTTAGGAAAGAGAACAGAGTCTCACATTTAGAAAAAAACACTTATTCCTGCTTAAGGGGGAAGGAGAGGTGGGGTGATGCATAAAACCAGAGTTTGATATACGCACAGGTACCGTTCAAAAAACCAACTATGGAATAGAGAAGACTTACACCTTCCTCAGTGAAAAGGATTCAAAATCCCATATTTCCCGCAGAGGAATATATCTGACTAGTAAGAATCTTAAAACCTATGTATTTATATGTCTCTGTAAGGGAATCAAGTGTTTCTAGACTGGCATAAACATGGCAGCGAGAATCAGCTCAAACCCACTATAAAAAGGAATTTCAAACACAAAACAAAAACCAAGGAAATTCTATACAATTCCTTCAGGGTCTCTGATGAAACCTGGAATGACCATATCTATAATGACAGCTGGATGTGGCATAAGAATGAACACATGGGACTGAGAGTATTGGTGAGATTGGGTGAGCAAATGCAGACCCTTTAATGCAATTATGCATGGCAGCCATTCCATTGGTCACAACTCTCCAGGTAGAAGGGAATATTACTACAGCAATAACATGTACAGGAAACCTAGAGAATGGACACACTGTGAATATGAAAGGTCTCTAAAACTCAAGGAATAATCCCTCTCCGTGTGCTCCAGTTTGACTTTCCAACTGCTTTACTATCAATCTCCCAACTTGTAGAGACAGCACCTTTAACCTCCTGGTTCTCACAGGTTGCCAATTTAGCAAAGGATGGAAGGGAAGAGGGAGAACCAATGAGAGAGTAGCTGTTAGACATTTGGACGGGCACATGTCTTTCTTATTTCCCGGGAGGAAGAAGAATTAACCAAAGTCTCAGCCACCCACCAAAAACAGTATAGGTCCTGAACCAAAATATTGGAATTGCGTTCAGCTCACAAAACACGAGTTAAAAAATGGAGCTCAGGGACACAGCAATTCACAAACTGGCAGAGTAATAAAGGGCAACTATCATCCAAAAATCTGTTGAGGGAAGTCAACGAGGCGGACTTGAAAGCGAGGCAGAATAGCAGGAAACAGATTTCAAGAGCCACATTGGAATCGCCTTTAAAGCACAGGAAGATGGGCAGAACTTCTACAATGTTGCACCTGGCCAAAAATGGCGTATGCGTTTTCCCCTGAATATATTCAGGATAAAACGCATACGCCATTTTTGGCCAAGCAAGCAAGCGGGCAATGCAAATCTGCACTAAAAAGAAGAATCACTTCCCACCAGTCAAAAGGGACATCCACAAAATGGGTAAAAACCAGAAAGTCAAGGGAGGCCCTGGAGAACAGGGAGCCTTGTTATGCTGATGGGCGGCATGTAAATTGCCAACTGCCTCCCTGGAGGAGTGCATTGTGTTGCCTAAAACAAGTAAACAACAGAGCTACAGAGCCAAGGGCACTTCCAGTCTAGGGAATATACCTTGGGAAAACTGAAAATCAATAAGACAGAGCCACCCTAAAATTTAGGGCTGCACTGCTTCCAAGAACCTCAACTTGGGTAAACCTTAAATATCCCAGGAAATATAAAAATGGTTCAAAAAATTGTGGTACTTATGTACGGTGGAATATCCCACAGCCATGAAATCAATTTCATAAGACCAGTAGCAGTTTAATGAGTGGATTCAGGTACGATGATTCTAAGTGAAATAAGTCACACAGAAAAAGAAACTTATCATAAGATATCACTTATGAAGATCCTGTAAACATGGCTACACATGAACTGAGTTAGGAAAGAGAACAGAGTCTCACATTTAGAAAACACTCTTATGCCTGCTTAAGGGGGAAGGAGAGGTGGGGTGATACATAAAACCAGAGTTTGATATAAGCACAGGTACCGTTCAAAAACCAACTATGGAATAGACAAGACTTACACTTTCCTCAGTGAAAGGGATTCAAAACCCCATATTTCCCACAGAGGAATATATCGGACTACTAATAATCTTAAAACCTATGTATTGATATGTCTCTTTTAGGGAATCAAGTGTGTCTGGACTGGCATAAACATGGCATCGAGAATCATCTCAAACCCACTATAAAAAGGAATTTCAAAAATAAAACAAAAAAACAGGGAAATTCTGTACAATTCCTTCAGGGTCTCTGATGAAACCTGGCATGACCCTATCTACAACGACAGCTGGATGTGGCATAAGGCAGGACACATGGGACTGAGAGGATTGGTGAGATTGGGTGAACAAATGCTGACCCTATAAAGCAATAATGCATGGCACCCATTCCATGGGTCCCAACTCTCCAGGTTGAAGGGAAGATTACTACAGCTATAAAATGTACGGGAAACCTACAGAATGGACACACTGTGAATACGAAAGGTCTCTAAAACTCAACGAATAGTCCCTCTTCTGGTGCTCCGGTTTGACTTTCCAACTGCTTTACTATCAATCTCCCAACTTTCAGAGACAGCCCCTTTAACATCCTGGTTCTCACAGGTTGCCAATTTGGCAGAGGTTGAAAGGGAAGTGGGAGAACCAATGAGAGAGTAGCTGTTAGGCATTTGGACTGGCACATGTCACTCTTATTTCCCGGGAGGGAGAAGAATTAACCAAAATCTCAGCCACCCACCGCGATCCAGTATAGGTCCTGAACCAAAATATTGGACATGCGTTCAGCTCACAAAAAATGAGTTAAATTATGGACCTCAGGGGCACAGCAATTCACAAACTGGTAGAGTAATAAAGGACAACTATTGTACAAAAATCTGTTGAGGGAAGGCAACGAGGCGGAATTGAAAGCGAGGCAGAATAGAAGGAAACACATTTCAACAGATACGTTGGAATCACCTTTAAAGCACAGGAAGAGGGGTACAACTTCGACAATGATTCACTTGGCCAAAAAGGGTGAAAGCGTTTTCTCCTGAATATATTCAGGAGAAAACCCATACGCCCATTTTGGTCAATCAAGCAAGCGGGCAATGCAAATCTGCACTACCAAGAAGTATCACTTCCCACAGTTCAAAAGGGACCTCCACAAAATGGGTAAAAAGCAGAAATGCAAGACAGGGCCTGGAGAAGAGGGAGCCTTGTTATGCTGATGGGCGGGATGTAAATTGCCAACTGCCTCTCTGGAGGAGTGCATTGTGTTCCCTAAAAGAAGGAAAAAACAGAGCTACAGAGCCAGGGGCACTTCCAGACTAGGGAATATACCTTGGGAAAACTGAAAATCAATAAGACAGAGCCACCCCAAAATTTACGGCTGCACTGCTTACAAGAACCTCAACTTGGGTACACATTAAGTATCCCAGGAAAGATAAAAATCGTTCAAAAAATAGTGGTATTTACGTACGATGGAATATCCCTCAGCCATGCCATTAATGTCATAAGAACAGCAACAGCAAAATGAGTTGATTCTGGTACGATTATTCTAAGTGAAATAAGTCACACAGAAAAAGAAACTTATCATAAGATATCACTTAAGAAGATCCTGTAAACATTGCTACACATGAACTGAGTTACGAAAGAGAAGAGTCTCACATTTAGAAAACATTCTTATGCCTGCTTAAGGGGGAAGGAGAGGTGGGGTGATGCTTAAAACCAGAGTTTGATATAAGCACAGGTACCGTTCAAAAGCCAACTATGGAATAGACAAGACTTACACCTTCCTCAGTGAAAGGGACTCAAAATCCCATATTCCCCACAGAGTAATATATCTGACTAGTAAGAGTCATAAAACCTATGTATTGATATGTTTCTTTAAGGGAATCGAGTGTGTCTAGACTGGCTTAAACATGACACCAATAATCAGCTCAAACCCACTATAAAAAGGAATTTCAAAAACAAAACAAAAAAACAGGGAAATTCTTTACAATTCCTTCAGGGTCTCTGATGAATCCTGGAATGACCCTATCTACAATGACAGCTGGAGGTGGCATAAGGATGGACACATGGGACTGAGAGGATTGGTGAGATTGTGTGAGCAAATGCAGATCCTTTAAAGCAATAATGCATGGCAGCCATTCCATTGGTCACAACTCTCCAGGTTGAAGGGAATATTACTACAGCTATAACATGTACAGGAAACCTAGAGAATGGACACACTGTGAATATGAAAGGTCTCTAAAACTCAACGAATAATCCCTCTCATTGTGCTCCAGTTTGACTTTCCAACTGCTTTACTATCAATCTCCCAACTTGGACAGACAGCACCTTTAATCTCCTGGTGTGCACATGTTGCCAATTTGGCAAAGGATGAAAGGGAAGAGGGAGAACCAATGAGAGAGTAGCTGTTAGACATTTGGACAGGCACATTTCTTTCTTATTTCCCGGGAGGAAGAAGAATTAACCAAAGTCTCAGCCACCCAGCAAAAACCAATATAGGTCCTGAACCAAAATATTGGAATGGCGTTCAGCTCAAAAAAAAACGAGTTAAAAAATGGAGCTCAGGGACACAGCAATTCACAAACAGGCAGAGTAATAAAGAGCAGCTATCGTCCAAAAATCTGTTGAGGGAAGTCAACGAGGCGAACTTGAAAGCGAGGCAGAATAGCAGGAAACAGATTTCAAGAGCCACCTTGGAATCGCCTTTAAAGCACAGGAAGAGGGGCACAACTTCGACAATGATGCACTTGGCCACAAAGGGCGTATGTGTTTTCTCCTGAATATATTCAGGAGAAAATGCATACGCCCTTTTTGGCCAAGCAAGCAAGTGGGCAATGCAAATCTGCACTAGAAAAAAGTATCACTTCCCACCGGTCAAAAGGGACATCCACAAAATGTGTAAAAACTGGAAAGGCAAGACAGGCCCTGAAGAACAGGGAGCCTGTTATGCTGATGGGTGACATGTAAATTGCCAACTGCCTCACTGGAGGAGTGCATTGTGTTCCCTAAAACAAGTAAACAACAGAGCTACAGAGCCAAGGACACTTCCAGTCTAGGGAATATACCTTGGGAGATCTGAAAATCAATAAGACAGAGCCACCCCAAAATTTAGGGCTGCACTGCTTACAAGAACCTCAACTTGGGTACACGTTAAATATCCCAGGAAAGATAAAAATCGTTCCAAATATAGTGGTATTTACGTACGATGGAATATCCCTCAGCCACGCCATCAATGTCATAAGAACAGCAGCAGCAAAATGAATTGATTCAGGTACGATTATTCTAAGTGAAATAAGTCACACAGAAAAAGAAACTTATCATAAGATATCACTTATGAAGATCCTGTAAACATGGCTACACATGAACTGAGTTAGGAAAGAGAAGAGAGTCTCACATTTAGAAAACACTCTTATGCCTGCTTAAGGGGGAAGGAGCGGTGGGGTGATGCATAAAACCAGAGTTTGATATAAGCACAAGTACCGTTCAAAAAACCAACTATGGAATATACAAGACTTACACGGTCCTTAGAGAATGGGACTCAAAACCCCATATTTCCCACAGAGGAATATATCTGACTAGTAAGAATCTTAAAACCTATGTATTGATATGTCTATTTTAGGGAATCAAGTGTGTCTAGACTGGCATAAACATGGCAGTGTGAATCAGCTCATACCCACTATAAAAAAGGAATTTCAAAAACAAAACAAAGAAACAGCGAAATTCTTTACAATTGTTCAGGGTCTCTGATGAAACCTGGAATGACCCTATCTACAACGACAGCTGGATGTGGCATAAGACTGGACACATGGGACTGAGAGGATTGGTGAGATTGGGTGAACAAATGCACACCCTTTAAAGCAATAATGCATGGCACCCATTCCATGGGTCCCAACTCTCCAGGTTGAAGAGTATATTACTACAGCTATAACATGTATGGGAAACGTAGAGAATGGACACACTGTGAATATGAAAGGTCTCTAAAACTCAACGAATAGTCCCACTCCTGGTGCTACAATTTGACTTTCCAACTGCTTTACTATCATTCTCCCAACTTGGAGAGACAGCACCTGTAACCTCCTGGTTAGCACAGGTTGCCAATTTGGCAGATGATGAAAGGGAAGAGGGAGAACCAATGAGAGAGTAGCTGTTAGGCATTTGGACGGG
The DNA here is from genome assembly GCF_964341445.2 of Mesoplodon mirus. Classification (NCBI taxonomy): domain Eukaryota; kingdom Metazoa; phylum Chordata; class Mammalia; order Artiodactyla; family Ziphiidae; genus Mesoplodon; species Mesoplodon mirus. The sequence goes on along the minus strand of NW_028295803.1, from coordinate 507,483 downwards.
CACATATCACTCTTATATCCCGGGAGGAAGAAGAATTAACCAAAGTGTCAGCCAACCACCTGGAACCAGTATTGGTCCTGAACCAAAATATCGGACTTGCTTTCAGCTCACAGAAAACGAGTTAAAATATGGATCTCAGGGGCACAGCAATTCAAAACCTGGTAGAGTAATAAAGGACAACTATCGTCCAACAATCTGTTGAGGGAAGGCAATGAGGCGGAGTTGAAAGTGAGGCAGAATAGCAGGAAACAGATTTCAAGAGGTACGTTGGAATCACCTTTAAAGCACAGAAAGAGGGGCACAACTTCGACAATGATGCACTTGGACATAAAGGGCATATGCGATTTATCCTGAATATATTCAGGAGAAAACGCATACGCCCTTTTTAGCCAAGCAAGCAAGCCGGCAATGCAAATCTGCACTATAAAGAAATATCACTTCCAACCAGTCAAAAGGGACATCCACAAATGGGTAAAAACCAGAAAGGCTAGAGAGGCCCTGGAAAACAGGGAGCCTTGTTATGTTGATGGCCGGGATATAAATTGCCCACTGCCTCTCTGGAGGAGTGCATTGTGTTCCCTAAAGCAAGTAAACAACAGAGCTACAGAGCCAAGGGCACTTCCACTCTAGGGAATATACCTTGGGAAAACTGAAAATCACTAAGACAGAGCCACCCCAAAATATAGGGCTGCGCTGCTTACAAGAAACTCAACTAGGCTACATCTTAAATATCCCAGGAAAGACAAAAATTGTTCAAGAGATTGTGGTAATTACATACGATGGAATATTTCTCTGCCATGAAATCAATGTCATGAGGCCAGTAGCAGCAAATTGAGTGGATTCAGTTACGAGGATTCTAAGTGAAATTAGTCACAGAATAAAATAAACTTATCATAAGATATCACTTATGAAGGTCATGTAAACATGGCTACACATGAACTGAGTTAGTAAAGAGAAGAGAGTCTCACATTTAGAAAAAAACTCTTATGCCTGCTCAAGGGGGAAGGAGAGGTGGGGTGATGCATAAAACCAGAGTTTGATATAAGCACAGGTACTGTTCCAAAAACCAACTATGGAATAGACAAGACCTACACCTTCCTCGTGGAAAGGGATTCAAAATCCCATATTTTCCGCAGAGGAATATATCTGACTAGTAAGAATCTTAAAACCTATGTATTGATATGTCTCCATAAGGGAATCAAGTGTGTCTAGACTGGCATAAACACGGCAGTGAGAATCAGCTCAAACCCACTATAAAAAGGAATTTCAAAAACAGAACAACAAAACAGGGATATTCTTTACAGTTCCTTCACGGTCTCTGATGAAACCTGGAATGAACCTCTCTTCAACTACAGCTTGATGTGGCATAAGGCTGGACACTTGGGACTGAGAGGATTGGTGAGACTGGGTGAGCAAACACGGACCATTTAAAGCAATAATGCGTGGCCTCCATTCCACAGTTCCAAACTCTCCAGGTTGAAGGGAATATTACTTCAGGTATAACATGTACGGGAAACCTAGCGAATGGACACACTGTGAATACGAAAAGTATCTAAAACTCTACGAATAGTCCCTCTCCTGGTGCTCCAATTTGACTTTCCAACTGCTTTACTATCAATCTCCCCACTTGGAGAGACAGCACCTTTAACCTCCTGGATAACATAGGTTGCCAATTTGGCAGAGGATGAAAGGGAAGAGGGAGAACCAATGAGAGAGTAGCTCTCAGGCATTTGGACGGGCACATGTGATTCTAATTGCCCAGCAGGAAGAAGAATTAACCTAAGGTTCATCCCCCTACTGGAAACCAGTATAGGTCCTGAACCGAAATTTTGGACTTGCGGTCAGCTTACAAAAAACGATTTGATAAATGGAGCTCAGGGGCACAGCAATTCACAAACTGGCAGAGTAATAAAGGACAACTATCGTCCAAAAATATTTTGAAGGAAGGCAACGAGGCGAACTTGAACCTGACGCAGAATTGCAGGAAACAGATTTCAAGAGGTACGTTGGAATCACCTGTAAAGCACAGGAAAAGGGGCACAATTTCGACAATGATGCACTTGGCCAAAAATGGTTTATTCGTTTTCTCCTGAATATATTCTGGAGAAAACGCATACACACATTTGGCCAAGCAAGCAAGCGGGCAATGCAAATCTGCACTACAAAGAAGTATCCCTTCCGACCGGTCAAAAGGGACATCGACAAAATGTGTAAAAACCAGAAAGGCAAGAGAGGACCTGGAGAACAGGGAGCCTTGTTATGCTGATGGGCGGGATGTAAGTTGGCAACTGCCTCTCTGGAGGAGTGCACTGTGTTCCCTAAAAGAAGTAAACAACAGAGCTACAGAGCCAAGGACACTTCCAGTCTAGGGAATATACCTTGGGAAAACTGAAAATCAATAAGACAGAGCCACCCCAAAATTTAGGGATGCACTGCTTACCAGAACCTCAACTTGGGTACACTTTAAATATCCCAGGAAAGTTAAAAATTGTTCAAAAAATTGTGGTAATTACGTACGATGGAATATCCCTCAGCCATGAAATCAATGTCATAAGACCAGTAGCAGCAAAATGAGTGGATTCAGGTATGATGATTCTAAGTGAAATAAGTCACACAGAAAAAGAATCTTATCATACGATATCACTTAAGAAGATCCTGTAAACATGGCTACACATGAAGTGAGTGAGGAAAGAGAACAGTGTCTCACATTTAGAAAACACTCTTATGCCTGCTTAAGGGGGAAGGAGAGGTGGGGTGATGCATAAAACCAGAGTTTGATATAAGCACAGGTACCGTTCCAAAAACCAACTATGGAATAGACAAGACCTACAACTTCCTCGGGGAAAGGGATTCAAAACCCTATATTTTCCGCAGAGGAATATATCTGACTACTAAGAATCGTAAAACCTATGTATTGATATGTCTCCGTCAGGGAATCAAGTGTGTCTAGACTGGCATAAACACGGCAGTGAGAATCAGCTCAAACCAACTATAAAAAGGAATTTCAAAAACAAACCAAGAAAACAGGGAAATTCTTTACAATTCCTTCAGGGTGTCTGATGAAACGTGGAATGAACATATCTACAACTACAGCTTGATGTGGCATAAGGCTGGACACTTGGGACTAAGCGGATTGGTGAGACTGGGTGAGCAAACACAGACCATTTAAAGAAATAATGCATGGCCTCCATTCCATGGTTCCAAACTCTCCAGGTTGAAGGGAATATTACTACAGCTATAACATGTACGGGAAACCTAGAGAATGGACACAATGTGTATACGAAAGGTTTCTAAAACTCAACTAGTTTTCCCTCACCTGGTGCTCCAGTTTGACTTTCCAACTGCTTTACTATCAATCTCCCAAGTTGGAGAGACAGCCCCTTTAACCTCCTGGATAACACAGGTTGCCAATTTGGCAGAGGATGAAAGGGAACAGGGAGAACCAATGAGAGAAGAGCTGTTAGGCATTTGGACGGGCACATGTCAATCTAATTGCCTGGCAGGAAGAAGAATTAACCAAAGACTCATCCCCTTGCTGGGAACCAGTATAGTTCTTGAACCGAAATTTTGGACTTGCGGTCAGCTCACAAAAAACGATTTGATAAATGGAGCTCAGGGGCACAGCAATTCACAAACTGGCAGTGTAATAAAGGACAACTATCTTCCAAAAATCTTTTAAAGGAAGACAACGAGGCAGACTTGAAAGCGAGGCAGAATAGCAGGAAAAAGATTTCAAGGCGTATGTTGGAATCACCTGTAAAGCACAGGAAGAGGGGCACAACTTCGACAATGATTCACTTGGCCAAAAATAGTGTATGTGTTTTCTCCTGAATATATTCAGGAGAAAACGCATACGCCCTTTTTGGCCAAGCCAGCAAGCGGGCAATGCAAATCTGCAGTACAAAGAAGTATCACTTCCCACCAGTCAATAGGGACATCCACAAAATGTGTAAAAACCAGAAAGGCAAGAGAGGACCTGGAGAACAGGGAGCCTTGTTATGCTGATGGGTGGAATGTAAGTTGCCAACTGCCTCTCTGGAGGAGTGCATTGTGTTCCCTAAAACAAGTAAACAACAGAGCTACAGAGCCAAGGGCACTACCAGTCTAGGGAATATACCTTGGGAAAACTGAAAATCAATAAGACAGAGCCACCCCAAAATTTAGGGATGCACTGCTTACAAGAACCTCAACTTGGGTACAACATAATTATCCCAGGAAAGTTAAAAATTGTTCAAAAAATTGAGGTACTTACGTAAGATGGAATATCCGTCAGCCATGAAATCAATGTCATAAGACCAGTAGCAGCAAAATGAGTGGATTCAGGTACGATGATTCTAAGTGAAATAAGTCACACAGAAAATGAAACTTATCATAAGATATCACTTATGAAGATCCTGTAAACATAGCTACACATGAACTGAGTGAGGAAAGAGAACAGAGTCTCACATTTAGAAAACACTCTTATGCCTGCTTAAGGGGGAAGGAGAGGTGGGGCGATGCATAAAACCAGAGTTTGATATAAGCACAGGTACTGTTCCAAAAACCAACTATGGAATAGACAAGACCTACACCTTCCTCGGGGAAAGGGATTCAAAATCCCATACTTTCCGCAGAGGAATATATCTGACTAGTAAGAATCTTAAAACCTATGTATTGATATGTCTCCATAAGGGAATCAAGTGTGTCTAGACTGGCATAAACACGGCAGTGAGAATCAGCTCAAACCCACTATAAAAAGGAATTTCAAAAACAGAACAACAAAACAGGGAAATTCTTTACAGTTCCTTCACGGTCTCTGATGAAACCTGGAATGAACCTCTCTTCAACTACAGCTTGATGTGGCATAAGGCTGGACACTTGGGACTGAGAGGATTGGTGAGACTGGGTGAGGAAACACAGACCGTTTAAAGCAATAATGCGTGGCCTCAATTCCACGGTTCCAAACTCTCCAGGTTGAAGGGAATATTACTACAGCTATAACATGTACGGGAAACCTAGAGAATGGACACACTGTGTATACGAAAGGTTTCTAAAACTCAACTAGTTGTCCCTCTCCTGGTGCTCCAGTTTGACTTTCCAACTGCTTTACTATCAATCTCCCAACTTGTAGAGACAGCCCCTTTAACCTCCTGGATAACACAGGTTGCCAATTTGGCAGAGGATGAAAGGGAACAGGGAGAACCAATGAGAGAAGAGCTGTTAGGCATTTGGACGGGCACATGTCACTCTAATTGCCTGGCAGGAAGAAGATTTAACCAAAGACTCATCCCCTTGCCGGGAACCAGTATAGTTCTTGAACCGAAATTTTGGACTTGCGGTCAGCTCACAAAAAACGATTTGATAAATGGAGCTCAGGGGCACAGCAATTCACAAACTGGCAGTGTAATAAAGGACAACTATCTTCCAAAAACCTTTTAAAGGAAGACAACGAGGCGGACTTGAACGCGAGGCAGAATAGCAGGAAAAAGATTTCAAGGCGTACGTTGGAATCACCTGTAAAGCACAGGAAGAGGGGCACAACTTCGACAATGATTCACTTGGCCAAAAATAGTGTATGTGTTTTCTCCTGAATATATTCAGGAGAAAACGCATACGCCCTTTTTGGCCAAGACAGCAAGCAGGCAATGCAAATCTGCAGTACAAAGAAGTATCACTTCCCACCAGTCAATAGGGACATCCACAAAATGTGTAAAAACCAGAAAGGCAAGAGAGGACCTGGAGAACATGGAGCCTTGTTATGCTGATGAGTGGAATGTAAGTTGCCAACTGCCTCTCTGGAGGAGTGCATTGTGTTCCCTAAAACAAGTAAACAACAGAGCTACAGAGCCAAGGGCACTTCCAGTCTGGGGAATATACCTTGGGAAAACTGAAAATCAATAAGACAGAGCCACCCCAAAATTTAGGGCTGCACTGCTTAGAAGAACCTCAACTTGGGTTCACCTTAAATATCACAGGAAAGAGAAAAATGGTTCAAAAATCTGTTCTACTTACATACGATCGAATATCCCTCAGCCATGAAATCCATGTCATAAGACCATTAGCAGCAAAATGAGTGGATTCAGGTACGATGATTTTAAGTGAAATAAGTCACACAGAAAAGAAACTTATCATAAGATATCACTTATGTAGATCCTGTAAATATGGCTACACATGAACTGAGTTAGGAAAGAGAACAGAGTCTCACATTTAGTAAACACTCTTATGCCTGCTTAAGGGGGAAGGATAGGTGGGGTGATGCATAAAACCAGAGTTTGATATAAGCACAGGTACCATTCCAAAAACCAACTATGGAATAGATAAGACCTACACCTTCCTCAGTGAAAGGGACTCAAAACACCATATTTCCTGCAGATGAATATATCTGACTAGTAAGAACCTAAAAACCTATGTATTGATATGTCTCCATAAGGGAATCAAGTGTGTCTAGACTGGCATAAACATGGCAGCAAGAATCAGCTCAAAGCCACTAAGAAAAGGAATTTGAAAAACAAAAAAAAGGGAAATTCTTTACATTTCCTTCAGGGTCTCTGATTAAACCTGGAATAACCCTATCTACATGACAGATGGATGTGGCATAAGGCTGGACACATGGGACTGAGAGGACTGGTGAGAATGGGTGAGCAAATTCAGACCCTTTAAAGCAATAATGCATGGCACCCATTCCATGGGTCCCATGTCTCCAGGTTGAAGGGAATATTACTACAGCTATAACATGTAAGGGAAACCTAGAGAATGGACACACTGAGAATACGAAAGGTCTCTAAACTCAACGAATAGTCCCCCTCCTGGTACTCCGGTTTGACTTTCCAACAGCTTCACTATCAGTCTCCCAACTTTGAGAGACAGCACCTTTAACCTCCTGGTTCGCACAGGTTGCCAATTTGGCAGAGGATGAAAGGGAAGAGGGAGAACCAATGAGAGAGTAGCTGTTAGGCATTTGGACGAGCACATGTCACTCTAATTGCCCGGCAGGAAGAAGAATTAACCAAAGTCTCAGCCACCCACCGGGAACCAGTATAGGTCCTGAACCAAAATTTTGGACTTGCGTTCAGCTCACAAAAAACGAGTTAAAAAATGGAGCTCAGGGGCAGAGCACTTCACTAACTGGCAGAGTAATAAAGGACAACTATTGTCCAAAAATCTGTTGAGGGAAGGCAACGATGCGGACTTGAAACCGAGGCAGAATAGCAGGAAACAGATTTCAAGAGGTAAGTTGGAATCGCCTTTAAAGCACAGGAAGAGGGGCACAACTTCGACAGTGATGCACTTGGCCAAAAAGGGTGAATGCGTTTTCTCCTGAATATATTCAGGAGAAAACGCATACGCCATTTTTGACCAAGCAACCAAGCGGGCAATGCAAATATGCACTAAAAAGAAGTATCAATTCCCACCGGTCAAAAGGGATATCCACAAAATGTGTAAAAACCAGAAATGCTAGAGAGGCTGTGGAAAACACGGAGCCTTGTTATGCTGATGGATGGGATGTAAATTGCAAACTGCCTCTCTGGAGGAGTGCATTGTTTTCCCTAAAACAAGTAAACAACAGAGCTACAGAGCCAAGGGCACTTCCAGTCTAGGGAATATACCTTGGGAAAATTGAAAATCAATCAGACAGAGCCACCCCAAAATTTAGGGCTGCACTGCCTACAAGAACCTCAACTTGGGTACATCTTAAGTATCCCAGGATAGATAAAAATGGTTCAAAAAATTTTGGTACTTACGTACAGTGGAATATCCCTCAGCCATGAAATCAATATCATAAGAACAGTAGCAGCAAAATGAGTGGATTCAGGTACGGTGATTCTAAGTGAAATAAGTCACACAGAAAAAGAAACTTATCATAAGATATCACTTATGAAGATCCTGTAAACATGGCTACACATGAACTGAGTTAGGAAAGAGAACAGAATCTCACATATAGAAAACACTCCTATGCCTGCTTAAGGGGGAATGAGAGGTGGGGTGATGCATAAAACCAGAGTTTGATATAAGCACAGGTACCGTTCCAAAAACCAACTATGGAATAGACAAGACCTACACCTTCCTCAGGGAAAGGGACTCAAAACCCCATATTTCCTGCAGAGGAATATATCTGACTAGTAAGAATCTTAAAACCTATGTATTGATATGTCTCCGTATGGGAATCAAGTGTGTCTAGACTGGCATAAACATGTCAGCGAGAATCAGCAAAAACCCACTATAAAAAGGAACTTGAAAAACAAAAAAAAGGGAAATTCTTTACAATTCCTTCAGGGTCTCTGATGAAATCTGGAATGACCCTATCTAAAATGACACCTGGATGTGGCATAAGGCTGGACACATGGGACTTAGAGGATTGGTACGATTGGGCAAGCAAATGCAGACCCTTTAAAGTAATAATGCATGGCACTCATTCCATGGGTCCCATGTCTCCAGGTTGAAGGAAATATTACTACAGCTATAACATGTACGGGAAACCTAGAGAATGGACACACTGTGAATATGAAAGGTCTCTAAATCTCAACGAATAGTCAGTCTCCTGGTGCTCCCTTTTGACTTTCCTACTGATTTACTATCCATCTCCCAGCTTGGAGAGACAGCACCTTTAACCTCCTGATTCGCACAGGTTGCCAATTTGGCAGAGGATGAAAGGGAAGAGGCAGAACCAATGAAAGAGTAGCTGTTAGGCATTTGGACGGGCACATGTCACTCTTATTTCCCGGGAGGAAGAAGAATTAACCAAAGTCTCAGCCACCCACCGGGAACCAGTATAGTTACTGAACAAAAATATTTGACTTCCGTTCAGTTCACAAAAAACGAGTTAAATAATGGAGCTCAGGGGCACAGCAATTCACAAACAGGCAGATTAAAAAGGACCACTATCGTCCAAAAATCTGTTGAGGGAAGGCAACGAGGCGGACTTGAAAGCGAGGCAGAATAGCAGGAAACAGATTTCAAGAGGCACGTTGGAATTGCCATTAAAGCACAGGAAGAGGGGCACAACTTCGACAATGATGCACTTGGCCAAAAAGGGCGTATGTGTTTTCTCCTGAATATATTCAGGAGAAAACGCATACGCCCTTTTTGGCCAAGCAAGCAAGCGGGCAATACAAACCTGCACTACAAAGAAGGATCACTTCCCAGCAGTCAAAAGGGATATCCACAAAATGGGTAAAAACCAGAAAGGCAAGACAGGCCCTGGAGAAGAGGGAGACTTGTTATGCTGATGGGCGGGATGTAAATTGCCAACTGCCTCTCTGGAGGAGTGCATTGTGTTCCCTAAAACAAGAAAACAACAGAGCTACAGAGCCAAGGGCACTTCCAGTCTAGGGCATATACCTTGGAAAAACTGAAAATCAATAAAACAGAGCCACCCCAAAATTTAGGGCTGCACTGCTTAAAAGAACCTTAACTTGAGTACAACTTAAGTATCCCAGGAAAGATAAAAATTGTTCAAAAAATTTTGGTACTTACGTACGATGGAATATCCCTCAGACATGAAATCAATATCATAAGACCAGTAGCAGCAAAATGAGCAGATTCAGGTACGATGACTCTAAGTGAAATAAGTCTCACAGAAAAAGAAACTTATCATAAGATATCACTTATGAAGATCCTGTAAAAACGGCTACACATGAACTGAGTTAGGAAAGAGAACAGAGTCTCACATTTAGAAAACACTCTTATGCCTGCTTAATGGGGAAGTAGTGGTGGGGTGATGCATAAAACCAGAGTTTGATATAAGCACAGGTACCGTTCCAAAAACCAACTATGGTATAGACAAGACCTACACCTTCCTCAGTGAAAGGGACTCAAAACCCCATATTTCCCACAGAGGAATATATCTGACTAGAAAGAATCTTAAAACCTATGTATTGATATGTCTCCGTAAGGGAATCAAGTGTTTCTAGACTGGCATAAATATGTCAGCGAGAATCAGCTCAAAACCATTATAAAAAGGAATTTCAAAAAGAAAACAAAAAAACAGGGAAATTCTTTACAATTTCTTCAGGGTCTATGACGAAACCTGGAATGACCCTGTGTACAATGACAGCTGGTTGTGGCATAAGGCTGGACACATGGGACTAAGAGGATTGGTGAGATTGGGTGAGCAAATGCAGACCCATTAATGCAATAATGCATGACACCCATTCCATGTGTCTCATTTCTCCAGGTTGAAGGGAATATTACTACAGCTATAACATGTATGGGAAACCTAGAGAATGGACACACTGTGAATACGAAAGGTCTCTAAAACTCAACCAATAGTCCCCCTCCTGGTGCTCCGGTTTGACTTTCCAACTGCTTTACTATCAATCTCCCAACGTGGAGAGACAGCACCTTTAACCTCCTGGTTCGCACAGGTGGCCAATTTGGCAGTGGATGAAAGGGAAGAGGGAGAACCAATGAAAGAGTAGCTGTTAGGCATTTGGACGGGCACATGTCACTCTTATTTCCTTGGAGGAAGAAATATTAACCAAAGTCTCAGCCACCATCTGCGAACCAGTATAGTTCTTGAACCAAAATATTGGACTTGCGTTCAGCTCACAAAAAACAAGTTAAATAATGGAGCTCAGGGGCACAGCAATTCACAAAAAGGCAAAGTAATAAAGGACCACTATCGTCCAAAAATATGTTGAGAGAAGGCAACGAGGCGGACTTGAAAGTGAGGCAGTATAGCAGGAAACAGATTTCAAGAGGTACATTGGAATTGCCTTTAAAGCACATGAAGAGGGGCACAACTTCGACAATGATGCACTTGGCCAAAAATGGGAGTATGCGTTTTCACCTGAATATATTCAGGAGAAATCGCATACGCCCATTTTGGCCAAATAAGCAAGTGGGCAATGCAAATCTGCACTACAAAGAAGTTTCACTTCCCACTGGTCAAAAGGGACATCCACAAAATGGGTAAAATTCAGAAAGGCAAGACAGGCCCTGGAGAACAAGGAGCCTGGTTATGCTGATGGGCGGCATGTAAATTGCCAACTGCCTATCTGGAGGAGTGCACTGTGTTTCCTGAAACAAGTAAACCACAGAGCTACAGAGGCAAGGGCACTTCCAGTCTAGGGAATATACCTTGGGAAAACTGAAAATCAATAAGACAGAAACACCCCAAAATTTAGGGCTGCACTGCTTACAAGAACCTCATCTTGGGTACACCTGAAATATCCCAGGAAAGATAAAAATGGTTCAAAAAATTGCTGTACTTACATATGATGGAATATCCCTCAGCCATGAAATCAATGTCATAAGACCAGTAGCAGCAAAATGAGTGGATTCTGGTACGATGATTCTTAGTGAAATAAGTCACACAGAAAAAGAATCTTATCATAAGATATCACTTATGAAGATCCTGTAAACATGGCTACACATGAACTGAGTTAGGAAAGAGAACAGAGTCTCACATTTAGAAAACACTCTTATGCCTGCTTAAGGGGGAAGGAGAGGTGGGGTGATGCATAAAACCAGAGTTTGATATAAGCACATGTACCGTTCCAAGAACCAACTATGGAATAGACAAGACCTACACCTTCCTCAGTGAAAGGGACTCAATACACCATATTCCCCGCAGAGGAATATATCTGACTAGTAAGAATCTTAAAACCTATGTATTGATATGTCTCCGTAAGGGAATCAAGTGTATCTAGACTGGCATAAACATGGCAGCGAGAATCAGCTCAAACCCACTATAAAAAGGAATTTCAAAAACAAAACATAAAAAGAGGGAAATTCTTTACAATTCCTTCAGGGTCTCCGATGAAACCTGGAATGAACCTATCTACAACGACAGCTGGGTATGGCATAAGGCTGGCCACATGGGACTGAGAGGATTGGTGAGATTGGGTGAGCAAATGCAGACCCTTAAAAGCAATAATTCGTGGCACACATTCCATGTGTCCCAACTCTGCCGGTTGAAGGGAATATTACTATAGCTATAACATGTAAGGGAAACCTAAGAATGGACACACTGTGAATACGAAAGGTTTCTAAAACTCAACGAATAGTCCCTCTCATTGTGCGCCAGTTTGACTTTCCAACTGCTTTACTAACAATCTCCCATCTTGGAGAGACACCACCTTTAACCTCCTGGTTCGCACAGGTTGCCAATTTGGCAAAGAATGAAAGGGAACAGGGAGAACCAATTAGAGAGCAGCTGTTAGGCATTTGGATGGGCACATGTCACTCTTACTTCCTGGGAGGCAGAAGAATTAACCAAAGTCTCAGCCACCCACCGGGTACTGGTATAGGTCCAGAACCAAAATATTGGACTTGCGTTCAGCTCACAAAAAACGAGATAAAAAATGGAGCTGAGGGGCACAGCAATTCACAAACTGGCAGAGTAATAAAGGGCAACTATCGTCCAAAAATCTGTTGAGGGAAGGCAACGAGGCGGACTTGAAAGCGAGGCAGAATAGAGGGAAACAGATTTCAAGAGGTACGTTGGAATCGCTTTTAAAGCACAGGAAGAGGCTCCCAACTTCAACAATGATGCACTTGGCCAAAAAGGGCGTATGAGTTTTCTCCTGAATATATTCAGGAGAAAACGCATATGCCGTTTTTGGCCAAGCAAGTAAGCGGGCAATGCAAATCTGCACTACAAAGAAGTATCACTACCCACCGGTCAAAAGGGACATCCACAAAATGGGTAAATACCAGAAAGGCAAGACAGGCCCTGGAGAACAGCGAGCATTGTTATGCTGATGGGCGGGATGTAAATTGCCAACTGCCTCTCTGGAGGAGTGCATTGTGTTCCCTAAAACAAGTAAAGAACAGAGCTACAGAGCCAAGGTCACTTCCAGTCTAGGGAATATACCTTGGGAAAACTAAAAATCAATAAGACACAGCCACCCCAAAATTTAGGGCAGCACTGCTTACAAGAACCTCATCTTGGGTACACCTTAAATATCCCAGGAAAGATAAAAATGGTTCAAAAAATTGTGGTACTTACGTATGATGGAATATCCCTCAGCCATGAAATCAATGTCATAAGACCAGTAGCAGCAAAATGAGTGGATTCAGGTACGATGATTCTAAGAGAAATAAGTCACACAGGAAAAGAAGCTTATCATAAGATATCACTTATGAAGATCCTGTAAACATGGCTACACATGAACTGAGTTAGGAAAGAGAACAGAGTCTCACATTTAGAAAACACTCTTATGCCTGCTTAAGGGGGAAGGAGTGGTGGGGTGATGCATAAAACCAGAGTTTGATATAAGCACACGTACCTTTCCAAAAACCAACTATGGAATAGACAAGACCTACACCTTCCACAGTGAAAGGGATTCAAAACCCCATATTACCCGCAGAGGAATATATCTAACTAGTAAGAATCTTAAAACCTATGTATTGATATGTCTCCGTAAGGGAATCAAGTGTTTCTAGACTGGCATAAACATGGCAGCGAGAATCAGCTCAAAACCACTATAAAAATGAATTTCAAAAACAAAACATAAAAACAGGGAAATTCTTTACAATTCCTTCAGGTACTCTGATGAAACCTGGAATGACCCTACCTACAACGACAGCTGGATGTGTCCTAAGGCTGGACACATGGGACTGAGAGGATTGGTGAGATTGGGTGAGCAAATGCATACCCTTTAAAGCAATAATGCATGGCACCCATTCCATGTGTCCCAAATCTCCCGGTTGAAAGGAATATTACTATTGCTATAACATCTTAGGGAAACCTAAGAATGGACACAATGTGAATACGAAAGTTTTCTAAAACTCAACGAATAGTACCTCTCCTTGTGCTCCTGTTTGAATTTCCAACTGCTGTACTATCAATTTCCCACCGTGTAGAGACAGCACGTTTAACCTCCTGGTTCGCACAGGTTGCCAATTTGGCAAAGGATGAAAGGGAATTGGGAGAACCAATGAGCGAGTAGCCGTTAGGCATTTGGACGGGCACATGTCACTCTTATTTCCCGGGAGGAAGAAGAATTAACCAAAGTCTCAGCCACCCACCGAAAACCAGTATAGATCCTGAACCAAAATACTGGACTTGCATTCAGCTCACAAAAAACCAGATAAAAAATGGAGCTCAGGGACACAGCAATTCACAAACTGGCAGAGTAATAAAGGGCAACTATCGTCCAAAAATCTGTTGAGGGAAGGCAACGAGATGGACTTGAAAGCGAGGCAGAATAGCAGGAAACAGATTTCCAGAGGTGCGTTCGAATCGCCTTTAAAGCACAGGAAGAGGGGCACAACTTCGACAATGATGTAGTTGGCCAAAAAGTGCGTATTCGATTTCTCCTGAATATATTCAGGAGAAATCGCATATGCCCTTTTTGGCCAAGCAAGCAAGCGGGCAATGCAAATCTGCACTACAAAGAAGTATCCCTTCCCACCGGTCAAAAGGGACATCCACAAAATGGGTAAAAACCAGAAAGGCAAGACAGACCATGGAGTACAGGGAGCCTTGTTATGCTGAAGGAAGGCATGTAAATTGCCAACTGCCTCTCTGGAGGAGTGCACTGTGTTCCCTAAAACAAGTAAACAACAGAGCTACAGAGCCAAAGGCACTGCCAGTCTAGGGAATATACCTTGGGAAAACTTAAAATCAATAAGACAGAGACACCCCAAAATTTAGGGCTGCACTGCTTACAAGAACCTCAACTTGGGTTCACCTTAAATATTCCAGGAAAGATAAAAATGGTTCAAAAAATTGTGGTACTTACGTACGATGGATTATCCCTCAGCCATGAAATCAATGTCATAAGACCAGTAGCAGCAAAATGAGTGGAGTCAGGTACGATGATTCTAAGTGAATAAGTCACACAGAAAAAGAAATTTATCATAAGATATCACTTATGAAAATCCTGTAAACATGGCTACACATGAACTGTGTTAGGAAAGAGAACAGAGTCTCACATTTAGAAAATACTCTTACGCCTGCTTAAGTGGGAAGGAGAGGTGGGGTGTTGCATAAAACCAGAGTTTGATATATGTACAGGCACCATTCCAGAAACCAAATACAGAATAGACAAGATCTACACCTTCCTCCCTGAAAGGGAGTCAAGACCGTATACTTCACTCAGAGGAATATATCTGACTAGTAAGAATCTTAAAACCTATGTATTGATATGTTTCCGTAAGAAAACAAGTGTGTCTAGACTGGCATAAACATGGCAGTGAGAATCAGTTCAAACCCACTATAAAAAGTAATTTCAAAAACAAAACAACAAAACAGGGAAATTCTTTACAATTCCTACATGGTCTCTGCTGAAACCTGGAATGACCCTGTGTACAACGATAGCTGCATGTGGCATAAGGCTGGACAGTTGGGACTGAGAGGACTGGTAAATTTGTGTTAGCAAATACAGACCATTTAAAGCAATAATGTGAGGCACCCATTCCATGGTTCCCAAATCTCCATGTTGAAGGGAATATTACTACAGCTATAACATGTTCAGGAAACCAAGATAATGGACACACAGTGAATACGAAAGGTTACTAAAACACAACTAATTGTCCCTCTCCTGGTGCTCCGGTTTGACTTTCCCACTGCTTTACTATCAATCTCCCACCTTGGAGAGACAGCCCCTTTAACCTCCTGGTTCGCACAGGTTGCCAATTTGGAAGAGGATGAAAGGGAAAAGGGGGAACCAATGAAAGAATAGCTCTTAGGCATTTGGACGGGCACATTTCACTCTAATTGCCCGATAGGAAGAAGAATTAACCAAATTCTCAGCCACCCGCCATGAACAAGTGTAGGTCCTGAACAAAAATTTTGGACTTGCGGTCAGCTCACAAAAAAAGAGTTGAAAAATGGAGCTCAGGGGCACAACAATTCAAAAAACTGACAGAGAAATAAAGGACATCTTTCGTCCAAAAAATCTGTTAAGGGAAGGCAACGAGGCGGCCTTCAAAGCGAGGCAGAATAGCAGGAAACAGATTTCAAGTGGTTCGTTGGAATCACCTGTAAAGCACAGGAAGAGGGGCACAACTTCGATAATGGTGCACTTGGCCAAAAAGGGTGTTTGCGTTTTTTCCTGAATATATTCAGGAGAAAACGCATACGCCCTTTTTGGCCAAGCAAGCAAGTGGGCAATGCAGATCTGCACAGCAAAGTTTTATCAATTCCCACCAGTCAAAAGGGACATCCACAAAATGTGTAAAAACCAGAAATCCTAGAAAGGCCCTGGAGAACATGGAGCCTTTTTATGCTGATGAGCGGGATATAAATTCCCAACTGCCTCTCTGGAGGAGTGCATTGTGTTCCCTAAAACAAGTAAACAACATAGCTACAGAGCCAAGGGCACTTCCAGTCTAGGGAATATACCTTGGGAAAACTGAAAATCAATAAGATAGAGCCACCCCAAAATTTAGGGCTGCACTGCTTACAAGAATCTCAAATTGGGTACTCTATAAATATCCCAGGATAGATAAAATTGGTTCAAAGAATTGTGGTACTTATGTACGATGGATTATCCCTCAGACATGAAATCATTGTCATAATGCCAGTAACAGGAAAATGAGTGGATTCAGGTACGATGATTCTAAGTGAAATAAGTCACACAGAAAAACAAACTTATCATAAGATAGCACTTATGAATATTCGGTAACATGGCTACACATGAACTAAGTTAGGAAAGGGAAGAGAGTCTCACATTTAGGAAACACACTTATGCCTGCTTAAGAGGGAAGGAGAGGTGGGGTGATGCATAATACCAGAGTTTGATATTAGTACAAGTACCATTCCAAAATCGAAATACGGAATAGACAAGACCTACACCTTCATCAGTGAAAGGGACTCAAAACCCAATATTCTTTGCACAGGAATATATCTGACTAGTAAGAATCTTAAAACCTATGTATTGATATGTCACCGTAAGGGAATCAAGTGTGTCTAGACAGGCATAAACATGACAGTGAGAATCAGCTCAAACCCACTATAAAATGGAATTTCAAAAACAAAACAAAAAAACAGGGAAATTCTTTACAATTCCTTCAGGGGCTCTGATGAAACCTGTTATGACCCTACCTACAACGAGAGCAGGATGTGGCATAAAGCTGGACACTTGATACTGAGAGGTTTGGTGAGACTGGGTGAGCAAATGCAGACCCTTTAAAGCAATAATGTGTGGCACCCATTCCATGGGTCCCAACTCTCCATGTGTAAGGGAATATTACTACAGCCATAACATTTATGGGAAACCTAGAAAATGGACACACTGTGAATACGAAAGGGTTCTAAAACTCAACTTATAGTCCCTCTCCTTGTGCTCCATTTTTACCTTCCAACTGCTTTACTATCATTCTCCCAACTTGGAGCGATAGACGTAAAACCTCCTGGTTCGCACAGGTTGCCAATTTGGCAGAGGATGAAAGGGAAGAGGGAGAACCAATGAGAGAGTAGCTGTTAGGCATTTGGACGGGTACATGTCACTTTACTTGCCTGGCAGGAAGTAGAATTTACCAATGTCTCAGCCACCCGCCGGGAACCAGTATAGGTTTTGAACCATAATTTTGGATTTGAGGTCAGCTCACAAAAACGAGTTGAAAAATGGAGCTCATGGGCACAGCAATTTACAAACTTGCAGAGTAATAGAGGACAACTATCGTCTAAAAATCTTTTGAGGGAAGGCAGAGAGGTGGACTTTAAAACGAGGCAGAATAGCAGGAAACAGATTTCAAGAGGTACGTTGGAATCTCCTTTCAAGAACAGGAAGAGGGGCACAAATTCGACAATGATGCACTTGTCCAAAAACGGCGTATGCGTTTTCTCCTGAATATATTCAGGAGAAAATGCATACGCCCTTTTTGGCCAAGCAAGCAAGCAGCAATGAAAATCTGCACTACAAAGAAGTATCCCTTCCCACCGGTCAAAAGGGACATCCGCAAATGTGTAAAAACCAGAAAGGGAAGACAGGCCCTGGAGGTCAGGGAGCCTTGTTATGCTGATGGGCGAGATGTAAGTTGCCAACTGCCTCTCTGGAGGAGTGCATTGTGTTCCCTAAAACAAGTAAACAACATAGCTACACAGCCAAGGGCACTTCCAGTCTAGGGAATATACCTTGGGAAAACTGAAAATCAATAAGACAGAGCCACCCTAAAATTTAGCGCTGCACTGCTTACAAGAACCTCAACTTGGGTACACCTTAAGTATCCCAGGAAAGACAAAAATGGTTCAAGATATTGTGGTACTTACGTACGATGGAATATCGCTCAGCCATGAAATCAATGTCATAAGGCCAGTAGCAGCAAAAAGAGTGGATTCAGGTACGATGATTCTATGTGAAATAAGTCACACAGAAAAAGAAACTTATCATAATATATCACTTATGAAGGTCCTGTAAACATGGCTACACATGAACTGAGTTATCAAAGATTACAGAGTAACTAAACTTATCATAAGTTATCACTCATAGCGGGAATGTACACATGACTACACATGAACTGAATGACAAACAAAACAGATTCATACATTTAGAAAACATCTTCTGCCTGCTTAATGGGAAAGCCGTGGTGGGGTGATGCATAAAACCACAGTTTTAAATTAGCACAGATACCGTTATATAAACCATGTATGTAATAGACAACACCTACTCCTGGCACAATGAACTGGACTCAACAACCCCTATTCATTGCAGAGGAATATGTTTGACTCTATGTATTTTAAAACATATGTATTCTCATGTCTCCATAAAGGAATCATGTGTGTGTATAACGGCATGAACACAGCACTGAAATTCAGTTAAACCCTCTTATAAAAATAAATTTCAAAAGCAAAATGCAAAAACAGAGAGAAAGTCTTAAAAACTACGTTCAGGGCCTGTGATGCAAGCTAGATTGACCACCTTTACACCCACAGCTGGATGAGACATAAGACTGGACACTTGGGGCTGACAAGATTGCTGAGGTTGTGTGAACAAAAGAACACCACTTAGAGCAATACTGTGTGCTACCCATTCTAGTGGTCCCAACTCCCCAGGCTTAAGGGAATCTTCCTCCAGTTAAAACATGCATGGGAAACCCAGTGGAAGGTACACTGTGTAATTGGGAAAGTTTTCTAAAAGGTACCTCATTTTTCCTTTTGTCGTGCTCGGCTTCGCCATTCCATCTGCATTACTCAAAATCTCCCCACTTGGAGTGTCAGCGCCTTTACCCTCCCGTTATGCACAGTTTGCAAATTGTGCAGAGGATGAACAGGAAGAGGGGAAACAAATGAGAGATTAGCTGTAGGTATTTGGATGGGCACATGTCACTCTAGTTTCCCATCAGGAAGAAGAATTAACCAAAGGCTCAGCCTGAAGCCCGGAACCAGACTAGTGCCTAAAGCCATCCTGCGGTATTGCAGGCAGCTGTCAAATAGGCGAGTTGAAAAATGGAAATCAGGGGCACAGCAATTCACAAACTTGCAGAGTTATAAAGGACAACTATCATCCAGAAATATATTGAGGAAAGGCAGTGAAGAGGATTTGAATGCAAGGCAGAATTGAAGGAAACAGATTTCAAGAGGTGGATGGGAGTCGTCTTTAAAGCACATGAAAAGCGACAGAATTTCGACAATGTTGCCCTTGGCTGAAAAGGGACTATGTGTATTTTCTTGAATATATTCAGGAAAAAATGCATATGCCCTTTTTGGCCAAACAAGCCATCAGTCATTGAAAATCCACACTACATTGAAGTGTCCCTTACTCCAGTCAAAAGGGCCACCTACAAATAGTGTAAAAACCACAAATGCAGGACAGGCCATGATGAAAAGGGAGCCTGGTTACGCCGATGGACAGGATGTAAATTGCCAACAGCCTCTCCGGAGAACTGTATGTTGTTTTCTAAAACAGAGCTACAGAGCATAGCACACTTCCACTCATGGGCGTGTATTTTGGGAAAACTAAAAATCCACAACACACAGCCAGCCCAAAGTTTAAGGCTGCTCTGTTTACAAGAACCTCGACTTCGGTACACTTTATATATCCCAGGAAAGGAAAAAAAATGGATATAGATGTTGTGGTACTTATATACAATGGAATGTCACTCAGACATAAAATCAATGTCCTAAGGCCAATAGCAGCATAATGAGTGGCTTTAGGTACGATGATGCTAAGTGAAATGAGCCACAAAGAAAAAGAAACTTATTGTAATATATCACTTATAGAGGGAATGTAAACATGGCTACACATGAACTGAATTTCAAAAGAGAACAGAGTTACACATTTAGAAAACACACTTATGCCTCCTTAAGGGGAAAGGTGACGTGGGGTGATGTGTAAAAGCAGAGTTTGAAATTAGCACAGATCCCATTCCATATACCAAATATGTAATAGACAAGACCTACTCCTTTCACATTGAACTGGACACAAAACACCCTATTCACTGAAGAGGAATATATCTGACTGGTAATAACCTTGAAACCTATGTATTTATATGTCTCCATAATGGAATCAAGTGTATGTAGATTGGCATAAACACCGATCAATGGAACAGGACAGAAAGCCCAGAGATAAACCTACATACCTATGGCTATCTCATCTATGACAAAGGAGCTAAGGATATACAATGGAGAAAAGACAGTCTCTTCAGTAATCGGTGCTGGAAAAACTGGACCCCAACACATAAAGGAATGAAATTAGAACACTCCATAACACCATACACAAAAATAAACTCTAAATTGATTAGAGATCTAAATATAAGACCAGACACTATAAAACACTTAGAGGAAACCATAGGCAGAACACTCCATGACATAAATCACAGCAAGATCCTTTTGGACCCACCTCATAGAGAAATGGAAATAAAAACAGAAATCAACAAATGGGACCTAATGAAACTTAAAAGCTTTTACACAGTACAGGAAAACATAAACAAGATGCAAAAACAACCCTCAGAATGGGAGAAAATATTTTCAAATGAAGCAATTGACAAAGGATTAATCTCCAAACTTTTCAAGTACCTCATGTAGCTCAATATCACAAAAACAAACAACCCAATCCAAAAACGGGCAGAAGACCTAATAGACATTTCTCCAAAGAAGATATACAGATTACCAAGAAACACATGAAAGGATGCTGAATATCACTAATCATTAGAGAAATGCCAATCAAAACTACCATGAGGTATCACCTCACAGCAATCAGAGTGGCAATCATGAAAAAAATCTACAAAACAATAAATGCTGGAGAGGCCTTTATTGGAGAAAAGGGAACACACTTGCACTGTGGGTGGGAATGTAAATTGATATGGGCACTAGGGAGAACAGTACGGAGGTTCCTTTAAATAACTAACAATAGAAGTACCATATGACACAACAATCCAACTACTGGGCATTTGCCTTGTGAAAACCATAATTCAAAAAGAGTTATGTACAAAAATGTTCATTGCAGCTCTATTTGCATTAGCCAGGACATGGAAGCAACCTAAGTGTCCATCGACAGATGAATGGATAAAGAAGATCTGACACATATATACAATCAAATATTACTCAACCATTAAAAGAAGGAAAACTGAGTTATTTGTACTGAGGTGGATGGACTTAGAATCTGTCCTACACAGTGAAGTAAGTCAGAAAGGGAAAAACAAATACTGTATGTTAACAGAGATATATGGAATCTAATGAAGAAAAAAAAAGATTTTGAAGAACCTAGTGGCAGGACAGGATTAAGGACACAGACATAGAGAAAGGACTTGAGGACACCGGAAGGGGGATGGGTAAGCTGGGACGAAGTGAGAGAGTGGCATGGACATAAATACATTACCAAATGTAACACCGATTGCTACTGGGAAGTAGCCACATAGAACAGGGAGATCAGCTCGGTGCTTTGGGACCACATAAAGGGGTGGGATATGGAGTGTGGGAGGGAGATGCAAGAGGGAGGGGATCTGGTGATATTTGTATATGTATAGCTGATTCACTTTGTTATACAGCAGAAAAGAACACTCTACTGTAAAGCAATTATCCTCCAATAAACGTGTAAAAGGATAAAAAAAAAGAAAGCCCAAGGATAAACCTACACGCCTATGGTCAACTAATCTATGACAAAGGAGGCAAGACTATACAATGGAGATAAGACAGTCTCTTCAATCATTGGTGCTGGGAAATATGGACAGCTACATGTAAAAGAATGAAATTAGAACACTCCCCAACACCATACATAAAAATATATTCAAAATGGATTAGAGACCTTAATGTAAGACCGAACAGTATAAAACTCTGAGAGGAAAACTTACGAAGGATACTCTGACGTAAATCACAACAAGATCTTTTTTGATCCACCTCGTATAGCAATGAAATAAAAAAGAAAACTAAACAGATGGGACTAATGAAATGTAAAAGCTTTTGCAAAGCAAAGGAAACTACAAACAAGACGAAAAGTCAACCCTCAGAATGGCAGAAAGTATTTGCAAACGAATCAATGGACAAAAGATTAATCTCCAATATATATAAACAGCTCATGCAGCTCAATATTAATAAAACAAACAACCCAATACAAAAATGGAAGATCTAAATAGACATTTCTTCCAAGAACACATAGAGATGGCCAGTACGCACATGAAAATCTGCTGAACATCACTAATTATTAGAGAAATGGAAATCGAAACTACAATGAGGTATCACGTCACACCTGTTAGAATGGGCATCATCAGAAAATCTACAAACAACAAATGCTGGAGAGGATGTGGAGAAAAGGAACCTTCTTCCACTATTGTTGGGAATGTAAATCGATACAGTCTCTATGGAGAACAGTATGGAGGTTCCTTAAAAAACTAAAAATAGAATTACCATATAATCCAGCAATCCCACTACTGGGCATATACCCAGAGAAAACCATAAATCAAAAAGACACATTCACCACAATGTTCACTGCAGCACTATTTACAATAGACAGGTAATGAAAGCAACCTAAGTGCCCACAGACAGACGAATGGATAAAGATGTGGTACATATATACAACGGAATATTACTCAGCCATACATAGGAATGAAATTGGGTCATTTGTAGAGACCTTGATGGATCTAGAGACTGTCATACAGAGTGAAGTAAGTCAGAAAGAGAAAAACAAATATTGTATATTAATGCATATATGTGGAACCTAGAAAAATGGTACAGATGAACCAGTGTGCAGGGCATAGATAGAGACACAGATGTAGAGAACAAACATATGGACACCAAGGAGGGAACGCCATGTGAGGGTGGTGGTGGGATGAATTGGGAGACTGGGATTCACATGTGCACACTTATATGTATAAAATAGATATCCAATAAGAACCTGCTGTATAAAAGAAATAAATTTAAAAAAAATAAAAATAAATAAATAACATTTAATAAAATAAAACAGAAAATACGTTTTTCCCTTCACATAGACGTCTTTATATTAATGCATTATTTCCATGTTTATATCTCCAAATTAAAAAAAAAGAGGAATAAATAAAATCTAACTTGAACCAAAAAGAAAAAAAGAAAAAAAAAAACCAGAACTCACCAGTTATAAAGAGGAAAATCGTATCAGGGCACTTGCTCCAGTGATAAAATATTCTTAAGTTGGTCAGAGGTGGGAAATCGTCTCCCATGCACTCAGGTGTGCTCCCCCCCACAAGGAGCATCCTCATTGCACAGCTGTGGGACTGTGTTGATGCGTCTGTGAGTAAATGTGAGCTGAGCCCCAGTCCTGCTGCAGCTGAACTCTTCCCACCCTTTCCAGGTAAAACACCTGAATATGTACAAGCACTTGCAAGCCTAGAGGAAGGGCTGTGGAGCCACACTAGTGAGAGCACGCAGGCCGACTTGGTGCCTGCGGGCCAGCCAGGATGGTCCTGACACCAGATGCTCTTCTGGAATCTTTCCATTTCCCTGCCTGAGATACCCCTCCTGCCACAGCCCCCACTGCTTTTTTACTTCCTCACTTCTGCCTGGAGAGAAATTCCAGTGGCAGGAATGGGTGACACATCCTCTTCTTTAGCAGGTGGCAGCCTGGCAACTCCTGAAGAAAGTCCAGCAGAGCCCCACTCACACTGGGCCACCCACAAAGCCACGGCCCCTCACTCCCTCCCACCACCCCAGCCCCGACACTGCTGACGGGGCAGAGAATATGGCGTCAGGCACAGCTACAGGGGCTCTTGCTGACTGGAGAGGTGTTTATATTGACCTCAACACAGGCACACCTGTGTGGTGGGCTGGCAGGCAGTGTCAGGCTGCCCAAATCAGCCAATCCTCACCCCTCAGGGGCTCACAGTTGCAGAAAATGAACCTTGCTAAACGGGTCAGTCCCAAGGAACAGGTGTGGGCTCTGAGAGTCAGGCTAGACAAGGGGCTGCAGCTGCGGCTTGTTTTCTTATCATTTTATCTGGTCCATGAGTGGCAAACAACTTCAAGAAGACCCAATCCTAATGAGAGGAACCCAGGAGTCAGGGAGAGGAGTGATGGTGGGTGGAGACAGAGGCCTGGTGCCCTGGCTGCAGTGGAAGTGTCTGGAAGACCAGGCAGAGAGAGGCTGCACAGAGTGATAGCCAGGGTCACAGTCCTGTCAGAGCTGCTGTTTGTTAGTTCAAGTCCTGCTCTGAGGTGTTCTGTGTCAGCTGTGAGCGACAGGTGAGCTGGGGGTTCTCTGCAAGGTGGGCTATGTGCACTGTTCCTGGGTGTCCAGCCCTGCTGGTGTACCTGCCCAGGGGAGTTCCATATCCTGGGAAGGGCCTGACTATGAGAGCCCCATGGGCTGCTGGGTAGCTGCACAGGTGAGCTCCATACCCTGGGAGGGACTTGAAAACGAGAGCCCCGTGGGCTGTGGGGTGCGGGATGCAGCCCAGGTGAGCTCCATATCCTGGGATTGGCCTGACCACGAGAGCCCCATGGGCTGCTGGAGACCTGGTAAAGGATATCAGGACAGTCAGTGAAGCCACCGAGGATATACATCCAGTAGCTCCTATTTCCTACACCCTGCTGGAAATTCTACCATCCACCAGGCCATGGCATTCTGTATTAGACTTCAATGATGCCTTTTTCTGTATTCCATTCATCTCAGAGTCACAAGAATTTTTGGCTTGTGAGTGGCAGGACACAACATGCAACACAAGCAATAATGCTGGGCCGTCCTGCCCCAATGGTTCAAAAATCCCCACACCATCATTGGCGAACTGTCCTCTAAAGACCTAAAAGTTCTACCTCTGTAAAAGGGAACCCTCCTTCAATATGCAGATGACACTCTGATCGCCAGGCCTACTAAAGACGCCTCTGAACTACCTAGCCAAGAAAGGATAGAAGGTGTCCAAGAAAAAGGCTCAAATATCCCAGGCTCAGGTGACATGCCTGGGCTTCATTCTCACAGATATTCGGAGAAACGCATCCCAGGATAGGGAAGAAGCCATTTGCAGCCTTACCTCTTCTAAAACTAGAAGACAGCTTAGGGGTTCCTGGGGAGGCCAAGGTATTCTGCATCTGGATCCCTAACTTCAGTCTAATAGCTGGGCCTCTACATGAAACACTGACATGAAAAGATGATGATCCTTTTGAATAGAATCCAGAAGCAGCCTTTCAAGAATGGAAAGAGCAGTCAATTCAGATCCTTGCCCAGGAACTCACTAATTTAGCTAAACCCTTTGACCTTTACATACCCGGTCAAAGGTTAATCGCCTTTGGAGCCTTAGTGCAAAAACTGGGACCACTTGAAATGGAGCAACACAAGAATGCCCTTCAGGTATGATAAACTATGGTCCCCTAAGGGCTTTGCCCACCGACTCATCAGGCCAGGATACTGGGGTATCTAAAAAGCTAGAAATCAGCAGCCCGTAAGGCCAGCTCCCTCCTAAGGGAAAAGGACCCCACGTGGTGATCCTAACCACCCATCATGCCCTGAAGTTGCAGGGGTCGCTCTGTGGACACACTGACATCGAGTGAGGAGGCCCTCCAACTCCAACCTCCAGAGAGACAAATGGGGGCAACGGGCCCCCAAGATGACTCGTGTGCCCATCACTTGACCTGGAGTTTCTCTCAGAAAACAACAAGACTGTGCCCCGAAAGAGCAGACTACTGCTTGCAGGACTTACTGCATCCAGAGGGGAGCTAATAAGCTTGGCGGGGGAAACGTATATCACGCTTTCACCATAGAAAACCCTACAGACACCGCGGTGATGGTGGCCAATATGACCGGCTGGACTGCTGGCTACTTCTAAAGGCCTTTGACTCAGTGGACGTCATGGTCCTGGATCATCACTGACCCTGGACTGTCTGGGAGTTGCACGGGCAGGGCTGTGACACATGGTGCTGTTTGTACATTAATTCAGGGACCTAATTAAAGAAAGCACAGTCTACTGGTCAGAGCATCTAGGCTGGCAAAAACCGTCAGCCTAAGGTCACCGAACAAATGTGGGGTGGGGTGAAACCTGCCACCACAGCATCTCTGTGCATCTCTTTCCTGGACCCTTAAAGGTCATTAGAATCAATAACACTTCCAATACTGGTGCTCAGGCGGACGAGAAGTGAGGCAGGAGGCCCTGGGACAATCAACCTCACATGGAGGCTTGTGGGGAGACGTTTTGCCCCTCCCCCAGGTATCAGGGCTGCCACCACAGCATGAAACAATTACAAAAGAGGGGTCTACACCCTCAACACCCCAAGAATGAGGAACGGAACAAAAAGCAGAGGAGGGGTTCGTCTCCGGCAACGTTCATTAAAAATTCCTGGGAGATAAAAAGAGAATCTGGGCAATAAAATAAAGTCCAACCTGTTTTTCCTTTTTGCTTTGTCTAATTTCACGTGCTCCTAGGGTTCCGCATGCAGAGGTCCCACACCCGGCACTTCAGACCCGATTTCCTAGTGCAGAATGGCTGGGTCGACACCTCAGCTAGCGGGGTCCCATGCAGACTCTGCGGCATAGAGCCTGAGCTGCAGCCAACCAAGCCCACGAGAGCTCCATCCCCTAACTCCCACTGACTCTGCCGGGATCCCTACACAGCAGCCCAGCCCACAGCCCGTGGGGGAGTGCAAGCTCTCACCTCTCCATTCGGTTTTCAAAATAATGTTTCCTTTGCTTCTGAACCAAACTCAGTCTTGATCTGTTGGCTCCAATGACACTGGGCATGGGGACTCCTTTTGGGGTTCCCTCTGGATGATCAGTAACAGAAATTGAGAACATTGTAACTTCATTGAACAGATGTGTGAGCCAAACTGTAGTTAACATAGAGCAGTGTATAATGCTCGGGTAAAATAAGATTTTTCTAAGACTTACATTTGATATTTCCATCACTTTACTATAAGCAAGTTCAGTGAAGATGTCTGTCTTATTTGTCAGGTCAACATTAGAGAAATGAAGTGATTTATTTCCATGGATGTACATCGAATACTCTTGGCTGAAGCTTCAATCTTGTTTTGAATGCTTTTCCATTGAAAAGGATACCTCTCTTTCAGCTCCCCCATTTCTGAGAAGTATAAAATCTTATAATTTATTATTACCAAAGGGGGAAGGTAGGAGAAGGGATAAATTAACAGTTTGGGATTAACACATACACACTGCTATGTATAAAATAGATCATCAACAAGGAACTACTCTATAGCACAGGGAACTACACTGAATATTTTGCAATAACCTATAAGGGGAAATAATCTGAAAAAGAATCGATATTTTTATTGACATCATCTATCAATGACAGATAAAATGTAACCTAAGCAAGGCCGATGGTGAGCGCTTCTGACCCTGAAGATTTCAATCATCTAAAGTTTGGGCTCTGCCTATTTCCCAAGGCCCTTAATGGACATACGTGTAGCCGTAGCTTAAAAATTCCCCAGTTTGGGGTTCGGGGAGGCACTGATTTGGAAAAATCCCTGGTGTTCTCCTTCCATGCACGGGACCCTTCCTACAGCTAATACATGCCTCTCACACCTAGAGGATGGTACACCGTTTGATCGGAAAGAGTTTGGAAAAGGCACCTCATCTCCTCATCGCCAGGTGCTCGGTTCACCCCTCCAGCATCTTTCCTAACAATCTCCTCACTTGGGGATATCAGCACCGTCAACATCCTGTTGCACACAGTTTGGAATTTGTCCAGAGGATGAAGCGGAAGGATGAGAAAAATTTAGAGACAAGTCTTAGGTGTTCGGACAGGCACATGCCACTCTAATTTCCAATCCGGAAGACAAATTCATCAAAGGCTAGAATTGCCCATGGAAAGAGAATAGGGCTAGAGGAATTCCCGCTGTTTTGTGTCCAGTTTCCAAAAACACAAGTTGAAAAATGGAACTCAGGGGCACTAAAATTCATGAAACTGCAGAGTTGAAAATATCTATTGTTGAAAAATGTCTTGAGGTAAGTCCAGAAAAGGACTTGTAAGCAAGGGGGAGTGGCAGGAAACAGATTTGAAGAGGTAGAAATGACTCCCCATTAAAGCACAAGAAAAGGGGCTGAACATCGCCAATGATGCACTTGGCCCAAAAGTGCGTATGCATTTTTTTCTGAATATATTCAAGTAAAGGCCATACACACTTTGTATCCGTCCAAACAGGTGGGCACTGGAAATCAATACTACAAAATGTATCACTTCACATCAGTCAGAAGGGCCATCCACATAAAGTGTAAACACCAGAAATGCAGGACAGGGTGAGGAGAAAAGGGAGCCCTGTGAGGCTGATAGTGGAAATGTAATTTGCCAACGGCCACTCTGGAGAAGTGTATTGTGTTTGCTAAAACATCTGAAAACTGAGTTACAGAGCATAGGGCACTTGCACTCATGGGCGTATACCTTGGGAAAAACAAAAAATGACAGAAAACAGGCACCCCAACATTTACCACCTCTCTGTTAAAAAGGGCCTCCACTTGGATATAACCTAAATGTCCCTGGAAGGATAAAATGGATAAAAGAGATGCGGTACTTATGTAGAGTGGAATATTACTCATCCAGAAATCAATGAAATAAGGCCAGTTGGAACAACTCTGGAGGAGTTACATACGATCATTCTAAGTGACACATGTCAGAAAGGAAAAGACACATATCATAAGATGTCACTTATGGAATCAAAATGGTGGAATCAAAAATGGCTACACATGAAATAAACTACAAAACAGAAACATAGTCAAATATGTAGAAAATAGACATAAGGTTGCTAAATGGGAAAGGTGGGGAATGGTGAGGTATTATCCAGGAGGTTGAAATTAGCAAAGATACCATTCCAAGTACCGAATTGAATAACTGGCAAGGCCTACACGGTACCTCAAAGAACTGCACTCAGTCCACTCAAGTCACTGGAAAATAATACATATGACTCGTAAGCATCTGAGAAAGAATTTATTGTTGTCACACAGTACATGAATCAAGTGGATGTACAGCAGCAAAAAACAGAGCTTTGAAAATCAGCTGTAACCAATATAAAAATAAATTTAAAAATATTTATAAAAACAATGAGACAGACAAAAATTCTTACAACTTTTGTTGAAGGGCTACGATGTAACATGGATTGAACACATGTAGACCCACAGCAGGATGATATATAAGGCTGGAAGCTATGCACGCGAAGAGATGTTAGAGAGGCTGGGTGAGGAAATGCAGACCTTTTAAAGTAATACTGCCTGGTACCCATTCCATGGGTCCCAAATCGGCAGGTTCAAGGGAATCTTCTGACAGGGAAAACATGCCTGGGAAACCAAGATGAATGTACACCGGGTGCTCAGGAGAGGTGTCTAAAATGCACCTCATTTTTGATCTCCTGGTGCTGGGGTTCGCCATTCCAGCCACATTACTAACAATCTCCCCACTTGGAGAATCAGCACCTTTAACCTCCTCTTTCACACAGTTTGCAATTTTTGCAGAGGATAAATGGGAAGAGGAGGAACCAATGAGAGATTAGCTGTAGGAGTTTTGACAGGCACATGTAACTCTAATTTCCCATTAGGAAGAAGAATTAACCAAAGGCACAGCCTGCCTCCCCAGAACCAGAATAGGGCCGGAAGCAATCCAATGGTTTGGCAGTCAGCTCACAAAAAAAGCGAGTTGCAAAATGGAGCTCAGGAGCAGACAATTCAAAGACCTGCAAAGATATAAATGATAACCAACGTCCAAAAATATATTCAGGTAAGGCAACGAAGAGGTTCTGAATGAGAGGCAGAATTGCAGGAAACATTTTTCAAAAGGTAGATTGTACTCACATTTAAAGCATATGAAAAGCAGCAGAATTTCTAAAATGATGCAGTTGGGCAAAAGGGTGTATGCAATTTTTTCGTGAATATCTTCAGGAAAAAAAAACACATACAGAGTTTTTGGCCAACCAAGCAAGAGGGAAATGCAAATCCGCACAATAAGGAAGTCTCAATTTCCACTGCTCAGAAAGTCCATCCACAAAATGTGTACAAATCAAAAATGCAGGAGAGGCCATGGAAAACAGGGAGACTAGTCACGCTGATGGGTGGGGTATAAATATCCAAGAGCTACTCTGAAGAAGTGTATGCTGTTTCCTAAAACATCTAAAATACAAAGCCCCCGAGCAAAGGGGACTTCAACTCATGGACATATAACTTGGGAAGACTAAATATCAACAAGACACAGGCACCCCAAAGTTTAGGGCTGCTCTGCATACAAGAACCTCAACTTCGGTACACCTAAAGTATCCCAGGAAAAAGAGAAATGCATAAAGAACTTGTGGTAATTTTGTACAATGGAATATCACTCACACGTGAAATCAATGTCATAAGGCCAGTAGCAGCATAATGAGAGGATTTAGGTATGAAGATTCTAAGGGAAATTATTCACACAGAAAAATAATCTTATCATAAGATATCACTTAGAGAGGGAAAGTCAACATCACAACACATGAACTGAATTAGGAAAGAGAGCAGCGTCTCACATTTAGAAAACAAACTTATGCCTCCTTAAGGGGAAAGGAGAGGTGGGGTGATGCATAAAACCAGAGTTTGATATAAGCACAGGTACCATTCCATAAACCAAATACAGAATAGACAAGACCTACACCTTCCTCAGTGAACGGGACTCAAAACCCCTATTCCCCACAGAGGAATATATCTGATTAGTAAGAATCTTAAAACCTATGTATTGATATGCCTCTGTAAGGGAATGAAGTGTGTCTAGACCGGCATAAACACGTCAGTGAAAATCAGCTAAACCCCATTATAAAAATGAATTTCAAAAACAAAACAAAAAAACAGCGAAATTCTTACACAATTCCTTCAGGGATTCTGTTGAAACCTAGAATGACCCTATCTGCAAAGACAGCTGGATGAGACATAAGGCTGGACACTTGGGACTGAGAGGACTGGTGAGATTGGGAGAGAAAATGCAGACCCTTTAAAGTAGTAATGCATGCCACCATTCCATGGGTCCCAAATTTCCAGGTAGAAGGGAATATCACTACAGTTATAACATGTATGGGAAACCTAGAGAATGGACACCCTGTGATGGCGAAAGGTTTCTGAAAGTCTCCTACTTTTTCCTCTCCTTGTGCTACAGTTTGGCATTCCAACTACTTTACTATCAATCTCCCAACTTAGGAGAGTCATCCCCTATAACCTCCTGTTTCGTACAGTTTGCTAATTGTGCAGAGGATGAAAGGGAAGAGGGAGAACCAATCAGAGAGTAGATGTAGGCCTTTGGACGGACACATGTCACTCTAAATTCCCGTCAGGAAGAAGAATTAACCAAAGCCTCAGCCACCCACAGGGAACCATTATAGCCACCCCTGGAACCAGTATAGGTCCAGAAGCAAAATTGTGGATTTGCGGTCAGCTCCCAATAATGGGATTTGAAAATTGGAGCTCAGGGGCAAAGCAAATCAAAAACCTGCAGAGTTATAAAGGACTACTCTCTTCCAAAAATCTGTTGAGGGAAGGCAACAAAGCAGACTTGAAAATGAGGCAGAATTGCACAAAACATATTTCAAGACGTAAATTGGAATCACATTTAAAGCACAGGAAAGGCATCACAACTTCGAGACTGATGCACTTGGCCAAAAACAGCGTATAACTTTTCTCCTGAATATATTCAGGAGAAAAGGCATAGGCCCATTTTGGCCAATCAAGAAAGCGTGCAATGCAAATCCACACTACAAAGAATTGTCGCTTCCCACCGGTCCAAAAGGACATCCGAAAATCTGTAAAAACCAGAAAGGCAAGATAGAGATGACAAGGGCATAAAGCAATATGATCCCAAGGGTCATGGAGGATTGTGATGACAAGCGCATGGAGCATTGTGATGACAAGATTATGTATCATTTTGCTGTCAAAGGCATTGTGATGACAAGGTTCATGGAGCACTGTGAAGACAAGCGTCATGGAGCATTGTGATGACAAGTGTATTGAGCATTGTGATGACAAAGGTCATGGAGCATTTTGATGAGAAGACCATGGATAATTTTGATGACGAGGGTAATGGGGCACAGTGATGACAAGTGTTATGGAATATTGTGATCACAAGGGTTTGGAGCATTGTTATGACAGAGGTCATGGAGCATTTTGATTTCATTATGATGACAATAGCAAGAAGAATTATGATGATGGGCATGGTCCATTGTGATGACAGGGTTCATGGAGCATTGAGATGAAAAGACGCATGGAGCATTCTGATTACAAGGGTCTTGGAGCATTGTGATGACAAGGGCATGGAGCATTTTGATGACAGTGCCATTGAACATTCTGATGACATGCGTCATGTAGCTTTTTGTTGACAAGGGCATGGAGCATTTTGATTAGAGGGGGCGAGGAGCATTGTGATGACAAGTGTCATGGAGCCTTATGATGACAAGGCCGTGGAACATTGTGATGGCAGGTGTCATGGAGCATTGTTATGACAGATTTAAAGGAGCATTTTGATGAGAAGGGCATGGAGCATTGGTTTGAAATGTTTCATTGATTATTGTGATGAGAGTGGGCATAGAGCATTGTGATGATAAGGGCAGGGAACACTGTGATACATGGGTCATGGAGGATTGTAATGACAAGACATGGGGCATTGTGATGAGAAGGGCATCGAGCATTGTGATGACAAGTGTCATGGAGCTTTGTGATGACAAGGGCATGGAGCAATGTTATGAGAGGGTTCATGGAGCATTGTGATGACAATGACCTGGAGCATTGTGATGCCAGGGGTCATGGAGCTTTGTGATGACAAAGGTCATGGAGCATTTTGATGACAAGTGCATGGAGCATTGTGATGAGAAGGGCAGTGAGTATTTTGATGCCAGTGTCATGCAGCAATTTGATGAAAAGTATATTGGAACATTTTGATGACTGGGGTTATAGAACATTGTGATGTCAGGGGTCATGGAACATTGTGATGATAAGGGGATGTAGCATTGTGATGACAGGGGTCATGGGACATTGTGATTACAGGGGTGAGGGAGTATGGTGACGACTAGTGATGAAACACTGTGATATCTCTGGTAAGAGAGCATTTTGATGAGATGTGTATGGACCATTGTGATTACAAGGTTTATGGAGCATTGCAATGACAAGTTTCTGGACCGTTGTGATGAAAAGCGAATGGCACATTGTGATGACAAGGGTCATGGAACATTTTTCAGACAAAGGCATGGAGCATTGTGATGACAATTGTCACGGAGCGTTGTGATGAAAACGGCATGGGGCACTGTGATGAAAAAGGCATGGAGCCTTTTGGTGACAGGGTTCAAGGAGCATTCTGATGACAAGTGTCAGGGAGCATTGTGATGACAAGTGTACTGAGCATTGTGATGACAAAGGTCATGGAGCACTGTGCTGAAAAGGGCATGGAATTTTGTGATGACAGTCATCATGGAGCACTGTGATGACAAGTGTTATGGAACATTGGGATCCCAAGGGTTTGGAGCATTGTGATGACAGAGGTCATGGATGATTTTGATTTCAAGGAGCCTGGAGCATTGTGATGACAAGGGCATGAAGCAATGTGATCCCAAGGTTCATGGAGGATTGTGATGACAAAGGAAATGGAGTATTCTGATGACAAACACATAAAGCATTGTAATGGAAAGGTCATGTAGCATTTTGCTGACTAAGTCATGGAGCATTGTGATGACAGGTGTCATGGAGCACTGTGATGACAAGCGTCATGGAGCATTGTGAATACAGGGGTCATGGAGCATTGGGATGACAAGGCATGGATCATTGTGATGACAAATGTCATGGAGCAGTGGGCGGAAAATGTTCATGGGGTATAGTGATGACAGGGGTCATGGAGCATTGTGATGACAGAGGTCAAGGAGAATTTTGATTTCATTGTGCTGACAATAGCCGGAAACATTATGGTGATGGGCATGATGCATTGTGATGACAGGGTTCATGGAGCATGGAGATGAAAACGGGCATGGGGCATTGTGATTACAGGGGTTTTGAAGCACTGTGATGACAAGGGCATGGAGCATTTATTGAGAAGGCCATGGAACATTCTGATGACATGTGTCATGGAGATTTGTGATGACAAGGGCATGGAGCATTTTGATTACAGTGGTCTTGGAGCATTGTGCTGACAAGGGTCATGGAGCCTTGTGAAGACAAGGCCATGGAACATCGTGATGGATGTGGTCATGGAGAACTGTTATGAAAGGATTAATGGTGCACTGTGATGAGAAGGGCATGGAGCATTTTGATTACAAGTTTTATGGAGCATTGCAATGAGAAACTTGTGGACCGTTGTGATGAAAAGTGCGTGGCACATTGTGATGACAAGGGTCATGGAGCATTTTTCTGACAAAGGCATGGAGCACTGTGATGACAAGGGTCATGGAGCATTTTGATGAAATGTTCATGGAGCATTGTGGTTACAAAGGACACAGAGCCTTGTGATGACGTGGGCATGGACCATTGTGATGACAAATGTTATGAAGAATTGTGATGACTGGAGTCACGGAGCATTGTGATGACAGCGGTCATGGAGCATTGTGATGACAAGGGCATGGAGCATTGTGATGACTGGGGCATGGAGAATTCGTCTGACAAGTTTCATAGATTATTGTGACGGCAGAGGACATGGTGCATTGTGATGAGAAGGGCATGGATCACTGTGATGAAAAGGTCATGGAGTATTGTGAAGACAGGTGTCAGGGAGCATTGTGATGACATATGTCATGGTCCATTGCGATGACAATAGCAGGGAGCCTTGTGATGCCAAATGTAATGGAGGATTGTGATGACAAATATAATGGAGCACTGTGATGACTAGGGCTTGGAGCATTATGATGACAAGGGCCATTGATAATTTTCAGGACAAGGTCGTGAAGAATAGTGATGGCAATGTCCTAGAGCATTGTGATGAGAAAACCATGGAGTCTTGTGATGACAAATCTCATGGAGCATACTGATGAAAATGGACATGGACCATTGTGATTACAGGCGTCTTGGAACATTGTGATAACATGTGCATGGAGCATTGTGAGGAGAAGTCCAAGAGCATTCTGAAGACATGCGTCCTTGAGCTTTGTGATGACAAGTGCATGGAGCATTGTGATTACAAGGGTCTTGGAGCATTGTGATGAAAAGGGCATGGATCATTGTGATGAAAAAGGCATGGAGCCTTGTCATGACAGGGTTCAAGGAGCATACAGACAACAAGTGTCAGGGGGCATTTTGATGACAAGTGTATTGAGCATTGTGATGACAAATGTCATGGAGCATTGTGATGAGAAGACCATGGATAACTGTGATGACGAGCGTCATGGAGCATAGTGATTACAAGTGTTTTGGAATATTGTAATCACGAGCGTTTGGAGCATTGTTATGAGAGAGGTCATGGAGCATTTTGATTTCACTGTGATGACAATAGCATGAAGCATTATGATGATGGGCATGGTGCATTGTGATGACAGGGTTCATGAATCATTGAGATGAAAAATGCACATGGAGCATTGTGGTTACAGGGGTCTTGGAGCATTGTGATGAGAAGGGTCATGGAGCCTTGTGATGACAAGGCCATGGAACATCGTGATGGCAGGGGTCATAGAACATGGTTATGACAGGGGTAATGGAGCATTGTGATGGCAAGAGGAAGGAGCATTGGGATGAGAAGGCCATGGAGCATTCTGATGATATGTGTCATGGAGGTTTGTGATGACAAGGACATGGAGCAATGTGATGAGAACCTTCATGGAGCATTGTGATGGCAATGACATGGAGCATTGTGATGACAAGTTTTATGGATCATTGTGATGACAAAGGTCATGGAGCATTATGATGACAAGGGCGTTGTGCATTGTGATGAGAAGGGTAGGGAGCATTGTGATGACAGGGTCATGGAGCAATTTGATGAAAACTGTCATGGAACATTTTGATGACAGGGGTTATGGAACATTGTGATGCCAGGGCTCATCGAACATTGTGATGATAAGTGCATGTAGCATTGTGATGACAGGAGTCATGGCACATTTTGATGACAGGGGTGAGGGAATGTTGTGACGAATAGTGATGTAACATTGTGATATCAGTGGTGAGAGAACATTTTGGTGAGAAGTCCATGGAGCATTGTGATGACAATGTTCATGGAGCATTGTGATGACAAGATTGTGGAGCACTGTGATGACAAGTGCATGGTGCATTGGGATGACATGTGTCATGGAGAATTGTGCTGACAAGCGCATGGAGCATTGTGATGACAAGGGTCATGGAGCATTGTGCTGAGAAAGGCATAGAGCATTGTGATGACAAGGGTCAAAGAGCATTGTGATGAAATGTTCATGGAGCATTGTGGTTAAAAAGGTCACAGAGACTGTTGATGACGAGGTCATGGACCATTGTGATGACAAAGGTCATGAAGCATGGTGTTAACTGGAGTCACGGAGCATTGTGATGACAGGGGTCATGGAGCATTGTGATAACAAAGGCATGGAGCATTGTGATGACAAGGGCATGGAGCATTGGTCTAATAAGTTTCATGGATTATTGCGATGACACTTGTAATGGCGCATTGTGATGACAAGGGAATGGAGCATTGTGATGACCAGGTCATGCAGTATTTTGAAGACAGGTGTCAGGGAGCATAGTGATGACATATGTAATGGCCCATTGTGATGACAATCGCATGGAGCATTGTGATGCCAAGTGTCATGGAGGATTCTGATGACAAAGGTAATGGAGCATTGTGATGGCAGTGGAATGGAGCATTGTTATGACAAAGGGCAGGGAGCACTGTGCTGACAAGTGCATGGAGAATTGTGATGATAAGGGTCATGGAGCATTCTGATGACAAGCTTGTGGAGTATTTTGATGACAATGGCAAGGAACATTGTAATGTAAATG
The DNA here is from genome assembly GCF_964341445.2 of Mesoplodon mirus. Taxonomy (NCBI): domain Eukaryota; kingdom Metazoa; phylum Chordata; class Mammalia; order Artiodactyla; family Ziphiidae; genus Mesoplodon; species Mesoplodon mirus. Next base: position 470,338 of record NW_028295803.1, on the reverse strand, counting down.
GCACGGGGCATTGTGATGAAAAATGCATGCCGCCTTTTCGTGACAGGGTTCAAGGAGCCTTTTGATGACAAGTGTCAGGGAGCATTGTGATGACAACTGTATTGAGAATTGTGATGACACAGGTCATGGAGCATTGTGATGAAAAGGGCATGGATTATTGTGATGACAGGCATCATGGAGCATTGTGATGACAAGTGTTATGGAACATTGTGATCATAAGTGTTTGGAGCATTGTGATGACAGAAGTCATGGATCATTTTGATTTCAAGGAGCATGGAGCATTGTGATGACAAGGGCATGAAACAATGTGATCCCAAGGTTCATGGAGTATTGTGATGGCAAAGATAATGGAGTATTGTGATGACAAGTGCATAGAGCATTGTAATGACAAGGTCATGTAACATTTTGCTGACAAAGGCATGGAGCATTGTGATGACAAGTTTCATGGAGCACTGTGATGACAAGCGTCATGGAGCATTGTGAATACAGGGGTGATGGAGCATTGGGATGACAAGGGCATGGATCATTGTGATGACAAGGGTCATGTAGCATTGGGCTGAACATGTTCATGGAGTATTGTGATGACAGGGGTCATGGAGCATTGTGATGACAGAGGTCATGGAGAATTTTGATTTCATTGTGCTGATAATAGCCGGAAGCATTATGATGATTGGCATGATGCATTGTGATGACAGGGTTCATGGAGCATTGTGATTACAGGGGTCTTGGAGCATTGTGATAACAAGGGCATGGAGCATTGTGTGGAGAAGGACATGGAACATTCTGATGACATGTGTCATGGAGCTTTGTGATGACAAGGGCATGGAGCATTGTGATTACAGGAGTCTTGGAGCATTGTGATGACAATGGAATGGAGCATGGTGATGAAAAGGTCCTGGAACATTGTGATGAGATGACCATAGAGACTTGTGATGACAATCCTCATGGAGCATTCTGATGAAAAGGGGCATGGAGCATTGTGATTACAGGGGTCTTGGAGCATTGTGATGACAAGGGCATGGAGCATTGTGAGGAGAAGTCCCTGGAACATTCTGATGACATGCGTCATGGAGCTTTGTGATGAAAAGGGCATGGAGCATTGTGATTACAGGGGTCTTGGAGCATTGTGATGACAATGGTCATGGAGCCTTGTGATGACAAGGCCGTGGAACACTGTGATGGCAGGGTCATGGAACATTGTTATGACAGAGGTAATGGAGCACTGTGATGAGAAGGGCATTGAGCATTGGTCTGAAATGTTTCATGGATTGTTGTGAAGAGAGTGGGCATGGAGCATTGTGATGACAAGGACACGGAACACTGTGATACATGGGTCATGGAGGATTGTAATGACAAGTGCATGGAGCATTGTGATGGGAAGGGCATCGAACATTGTGATGACAAATGTCATGATGCTTTGTGATGACAAGGGCATGGAGCCATGTGATGAGAGGGCTCATGGAGCATTGTGATGAAAATGACATGGAGCATTGTGATGCCAAGTGTTATGGAGGTTTGTGATGACAAATGTCATGGAGCATTTTGATGACAAGGGTGTGGTGCATTGTGATGAGAAGGGCAGGGAGCATTTTGATGACAGGTTCATGCAGCAATTTGATGAAAAGTGTAATGGAACATTTTGATGACAGTGGTTATAGAACATTGTGATGCCAGGGGTCATGGATCTTTGGGATGAAAAGGGTCATGGAGCATTTTGATGACAGGGGTTATGGAACATTGTGATGTCAGGGGTTATGGAACATTGTGCAGATAAGGGGATGTAGCATTGTGATGACAGGGGTCATGGAACATTGTGATAACCGGGGTGAGGGAGGATTGTGATGACTAGTGATGGAACATTTTGATATCTCATGTGAGAGAGCATTTGGATGAGAAGTTCATGGAGCATTGTGATTACAAGGTTTATGGATCATAGCGATGACAAGGTTGTGGATCATTGTGATGAAAAGGGCATGGCACATTGTGATGACAAATGTCATGGAGCATTGTTCTGACAAAGGCATGGAGCATTGTGATGACAAGGGTCACGGCGCATTGTGATGAAAAGTTCATGGAGCTTTCTGATTAAAATTGTCACAGAGCCTTGTTATGACGTGGTCATGTACTGTTGTGATGACAAAAGTTATGAAGCATTGTGATGACTGGAGTCAAGGAGCATTGTGATGACAGGGGTCATGGAGCATTGTGATGACAAGGGCATGGTGCACTGTGATGACAGGGGCATAGAGCATTGGTATGACAAGTTTCATAGATGATTGTGATGACAGTGGACATGGTGCATTGTGATGACAAGGGCATGGAGCATTGTGAAGACAAGGGCATGGATTATTGTGAAGAGAGGTGTCAGGGAGCATTGTGATGACATATGTCATGGTCCATTGTGATGACAATGGCATGGAGCATTGTGATGCCAAATGTAATGGAGGATTGTAATGACAAATATAATGGAGCATTGTGATGACTAGGGCTTGGAGCATTATGATGACAAGGGCCATTGAGAATTTTCATGACAATGTCGTGAAGCATTGTGATGACAATGTCCTGGAGCATTGTGATGAGAAAACCATGGAGCCTTGTGATGACAAGTATCATGGAGCATACTGATGAAAAGGGGCATGGAGCATTCTGATTACAGGGGTCTTGGAACATTGTGAAAACAAGGGCATGGAGCATTGTGATGACAAGGGCATGGAGCAGTGGTCTAATAAGTTTCATGGATTATTGTGATGACAGTTGGAATGGCGCATTGTGATGACAAGGGCATGGAGCATTGTGATGACCAGGTCATACAGTATTGTGAAAACAGGTGTGACGGAGCATTGTGATGACATATGTATTATTCCATTGTGATGACAATGGCATGGAGCATTGTGATGCCAAGTGTCATGGAGGATTCTGATGACAAAGGTAAAGGAGCATTGTGATGACAAGCTTCAGGGAGTATTTTGCTGACAAGTGCATGGAGAATTGTGATGACAAGGGTCATGGAGCTTTCTGATGACAAGCTTGTGGAGTATTTTGATGACAATGGCATGGAGCATTGTGAAGAAAACGGCATGGAAATTTGTGATGAAAAAGGCAAGGAGCCTTTTCGTGACAGGGTTCAAGGAGCATTCTGACGACAAGTGTCAGGGAGCATTGTGATGACAAGTGTATTGAGAATTGTGATGACAAAGGTCATGGAGCATTGTGATGAAAAGGGCATGGAGTATTGTGATGACAGGCATCATGGGGCGTTGTGATGAAAAGTGTTATGGAACATTGTGATCACAAGTGTTTGGAGCATTGTGATGACAGAGGTCATGTATCATTTTGATTTCAAGGAGCATGGAGCATTGTGATGACAAGGGCATGAAGCAATGTGATCCCAAGGTTCATGGAGGATAGTGATGACAATGGTAATGGGGTATTGTGATGACAAGCGCATAGAGCATTGTAATGACAAGGTCATGAAGCATTTTGCTGACAAAAGCATGGAGCATTGTGATGACAGGTGTCATTGAGCACTGTGATGACAAGCGTCACGGTGCACTGTGAATACAGGGGTCATGGAGCATTGGGCTGAAAATGTTCATGGATTATTGTGATGACAGGGTTCATGGAGCATTGTGATGACTAGGGAATGGAGCATTGTGATGACAGGAGTCCCGGATCATTGTGTTGTCAGCGATCATGGAGTGTTGTGATGACAGTGATCATGGAGCATTGTGATGATATTGGTCTTGGAGCATTGTGATGAGAATGTCATGGGGCATTGGGCTGAAAATTTTCATGGAGTATTGTGAAGACAGGGGTCATGGAGCATTGTGATGACAAGGGAATGGAGCATGGTGTTGACAAGGTCCTGGAGCATTGTGATGAGATGACAATGGAGACTTGTGATGACAAGTCTCATAGAGCATTCTGATGAAAAGGGGCAAGGAGCATTGTGATTACAGGGGTCTTGGAGCATTATGATGTGGAGGGCATGTAGCATTCTGTGGAGAAGGCCATGGAACATTCTGATGGCATGCGTCCTGGAGCTCTGTGAAGACAAGTGCATGGAGCTTTGTGATTACAGGGGTCTTGGAGCATTGTGATGATAAGGGTCATGGAGCCTTGTGATGACAAGGCCCTGGAATATTTTGATGGCAGGGGTCATGGAGCATTGTTATGACAGAGGTAATGGAGCATTGTGATGAGAAGGGCATGGAGCATTGTGATGACCATGTCATGCAGTACTGTGAAAAGTGATGTCACGGAGCATTGTGATGACATATGTATTGGCCCATTGTGATGACAATGGCATGGAGCATTGTGATGCCAAGTGTCATGGAGGATTCTGATGACAAAGGTAATGGAGCATTGTGATGACAATGGCTTGGAGCATTGTGATGACAATGGTCAGGGAGCATTGTGCTGACAAGTGCGTGGAGAATTGTGATGGCAAGGGTCATAGAGCATTCTGATGAAAAGCTGGTGGAGTATTTTGATGACAATGGCATGGAGCATTGTGATGAAAACGGCATGGGGCTTTGTGATGAAAAAGGCATGGAGCCTTTTCGTGACAGGGTTCAAGGAGCATTCTGACGAAAAGTGTCAGGGAGCATTGTGATGACAAGTGTATTGAGAATTGTGATGACAAATGTCATGGAGCATTGTGATGAAAAGGGCGTGGAGTATTTGGAGACAGGCATCATGGAGCGTTGTGATGACAAGTGTTATGGAACATTGTGATCACAAGGGTTTGGAGCTTTGTGATGACAGATGTCATGGATCATTTTGATTTCAAGGAGCATGGAGCATTGTGATGACACGGGCATGAAGCAATGTTAACCCAAGGTTCATGGAGGATTGTGATGACAATGGTAATGGAGTATTGTGATGACAAGCGCATAGAGCATTGTAATGACAAGGTCATGTAGCATTGTGCTGACAAAAGCATGGAGCATTGTGATGACAAATGTCATGGAGCACTGTGATGACAAGCGTCACGGAACATTGTGAATACAGGGGTCATGGAGCATTGGGATGACAAGGGCATGGATCATTGTGATGACAAGTGTCATGGAGCATTGGGCTGAAAATATTCATGGAGTATTGTGATGACAGGGGTCATGGAGCATTGTGATGACAGAGATCATAGAGAGTTTTGATTTCATTGTGCTCACAATAGCCCGAAGCATTATGATGATTGTCATGATGCTTTGTGATGACAGTGTTCATGGAGCATTGAGATGAATAGGGGCATGGAGCATTGTGATTACAGGGGTCTTGGAGCATTGTGATGACAAGGACATGGAGTATTTTGATGAGAAGGACATGGAACATTCTGATGACATGTGTCATTGTGCTTTGTGATGACAAGGGCATGGAGCATTGTAATTACAGTGGTCTTGGAGCATTGTGATGACGAGTGTCATGGAGCCTTGTGATGACAAGGCCATGGAACATTGTGATGGCAGGGGTCATGGAGCATTGTTATGACAGGGGTAATGGAGCATTGTGATGAGAAAGGCATGGAGCATTGTGATTACTAGGTTTATGGAGCATTGCGATGAGAAATTTGTGGACCGTTGGGATGAAAAGCACGTGGCACATTGTGATGACAAGGGTCATGGAGCATTTTTCTGACAAAGGCATGGAGCTTTGTGATGACAAGGGTCATGGAGCATTGTGGTGAAATGTTCATGGAGCATTGTGGTTACAAATGTAACAGAGCCTTGTGATGACACGGGTATTGACCATTGTGATGAGAAATGTTATGAAGAATTGTGATGACTGGAGTCACGGAGCATTGTGATGACAGGGGTCATGGAGCATTGTGATGAAAAGGGCATGGAGCATTGTGCTGAGAAAGGCATAGAACATTGTGATGACGTGTCATGGAGCACTGTGATGACAAGCGTCACGGACCATTGAGAATACAGGGGTCATGGAGCATTAGGATGACAAGGGCATGGATCATTGTGATGACAAGGGTCATGGAGAATTGGGCTGAAAATGTTCCTGGAGTATTGTGATGACAGGTGTCTTGGGGCATTGTGATTACAGGGGTCTTGGAGCATTATGATGACAACTGTCACGGATCATTGGGTTGTCAGGTGTCATGGAGTGTTGTGATGAGAGTGGTCATGGAGCATTGTGATGATATTGTTCATGGAGCATTGTGATGAGAAGGTCATGGAGAAGTGGGCTGAAAATATTCATGGAGTATTGTGATGATAGAGTTCATGGAGCATTGTGATGACAACGGAATGGAGCATGGTGATGACAAGGTCCTGGAGCATTGTGATGAGATGACCATGGAGACTTGTGGTGACCAGTCTCATGGAGCATTCTGATGAAATGGGTCATGGAGCATTGTGATTACAGGGGTCTTGGAGCATTGTGATGACAAGGGCATGGAGCATTGTGATTACAGGGGTCTTGGAGAATTGTGATGACAAGTGCATGGAGCATTGTGAGGAGAAGGCCATGGAACATTCTGATGACATGCGTCATGGAGCTTTGTGATGATAAGGCCATGGAGCATTGTGATGATATTGGTCTTTGAGCATTGTGATGAGAAGGTCATGGAGCAATGGGCTGAAAGTGTTCATGGAGTATTTTGATGACAGGGGTCATGGAGCATTGTGATGACAATGGAATGGAGCATGGTGATGACAAGGTCCTGGATCATTGTGATGAGATGACCATGGAGACTTGTGATGACAGTTCTCATGGAGCATTCTGATGAAATGGGGCATGGATCATTGTGATTACAGGGGTCTTGGAGCATTGTGATGACAAAGCCTTGGAGCATTGTGAGGAGAAGGCCATGGAACATTCTGATTACATGCGTCATGGAGTTTTGTGATGATAAGGACATGGAGCATTGTGATTACTGGGGTCTTGGAGCATTGTGATGACAAGGGTCATGGAGGCTTGTGAAGAAAAGGCCGTGGAACATTGTGATGGCACGGGTCATGGAGCATTGTTATGACAGTGGTAATGGAGCATTATGATGAGAAGGGCATTGAGCATTTTTCTGAAATGTTTCATGGATTATTGTGATGAGAGTGGGCATGGAGCATTGTGATGACAAGGGCACGGAACACTGTGATACATGGGTCATGGAGGATTGTAATGACAAGGGCATGGAGCATTGTGATGGGAATGGCATCGAGCATTGTGATGACAAGGGCATGGAGCCATGTGATCCCAAGTTTCATGGAGGATAGTGATGACAATGGTAATGGAGTATTGTGATGACAAGCGCATAGAGCATTGTAATGACAAAGTCATGTAGCATTTTGCTGACAAAGGCATGGAGCATTGTAATGACTGGTGTCATGGAGCACTGTGATGACAAGCGTCACGGAGCATTTTGAATACAGGGGTCAAGGAGCTTTGGGATGACAAGGGCATGGATCAATGTGATGACAAGCGTCATGGAGCATTGGGCTGAAAATATTCATGGAGTATTGTGATGACAGGGGTCATGGAGCATTGTGATGACTAGGGAAAGGAGCATGGTGATGACAAGGTCCTGGAGCATTGTGATGAGATGATGATGGAGACTTGTGATGACAAGTCTCATGGAGCATTCTGATGAAAAGGGGCATGGAGCATTGTGATTACAGGGGTCTTGGAGCATTGTGATGACAAGGGCATGTAGAATTGTGAGGAGAAGGCCATGGAACATTCTGATGGCATGTGTCATGGAGCTTTGTGATAACAAGGGCATGGAGCATTGTGATTACAGGGTTCTTGGAGCATTGTAATGACAAGGGTCAAGGAGCCTTCTGATGACAAGGCCGTGGAACATTTTGATGGCAGGGGTCATGGAGCATTGTTATATCAGTGGTAATGGAGCATTGTGAGGAGAAGGGCATTGAGCATTGGTCTGAAATGTTTCATGGATTATTGTGATGAGAGTGGGCATGGAGCATGGTGATGACAAGGGCACGGTACACTGTGATACGTGGGTCATGGAGGATTGTAATGACAAGGGCAAAGAGCATTGTGATGAGAAGGGCATCGAGCATTGTGATGACAATATCATGGAGCTTTGTGATGACAATCGCATGGAACAATGTGATGAGAGGTTTCATGGAGCATTGTGATGAAAATGACATGGAGCACTGTGATGCCAAGGTCATGGAGCTTTGCGATGACAAATGTAATGGGGCATTTTGATGACAAATGTGTGGTGCATTGTGATGAGAAGGGCAGGGAGCATTTTGATGACAGGTTCATGCAGCAATTTGATGAAAAGTGTAATGGAACATTTTGATGACATGGGTTAGAGAACATTGTGATGCCAGGGATAATGGAGCTTTGGGATGAAAAGTGTCATGGAGCATTTTGATGACAGTGGTTATGGAACATTGTGATGTCAGCGGTCAAGGAACTTTGTGCTGATAAGGGGATGTAGCATTGTGATGACAAGGGTCATGGAACATTGAAATAACAGGGGTGAGTGAGGATTGTGATGACTAGTGATGGAACATTGTGATATCTCATGTGAGAGAGCATTTGGATGAGAAGTGCATGGAGCATTGTGATTACAAGGTTTATGGAGCATAACGATGACAAGGTTGTGGATCATTGTGATGAAAAGTGCATGGCATATTGTGATGACAAATGTCATGGAGCATTGTTCTGAAAAAGGCATGGAGCTTTGTGATGACAAGGGTCACGGAGAATTGTGATGAAATGTTCATGGAGCATTGTGGTTACAATGGTCACAGAGCCTTGTGATGACGTGGGAATGGACCATTGTGATAACAAACATTATGAAGCATTGTGATGACTGAAATCACGGAGCATTGTGATGACAGGGGTCATGGAGCATTGTGATAAGAAGACCATGGATAATTGTGATGATGAGCGTCATGGGGTGTTGTGATGATAAGTGTTATGGAACATTGTGATCACAAGTGTTTGGAGCATTATGATGACAGGGGTCATGCTGAATATTGATTTCACTGTGATGACAATAGCTTGAAGCATTATGATGATGGGCATGGTGCATTGTGATGACAGGGTTCATGGAGCATTGAGATGAAAAGGGATATGGAGCACTGTGTTTACAGGGGTCTTGGAGCATTGTGATGACAAGGGCAAGGAGCATTGTGATGAGAAAGCCATGGAACATTCTGATGACATGTGTCATGGAGCTTTGTGATGACAAGGGCATGGAGCATTATGATATCAGGTGTCTTGAGCTTTGTGATGAGAATTCTCTTGGAACCTTGTGATGACAAGGCCGTGGAACATGGTGATTGCAGGGGTCATGGTGCATTGTTATGACAGGGTAATGGAGCATTGTGATGAGAAAGGTATGGAACATTGGTCTGAAATGTTTCATGGATTATTGTGATGAGAGTGGGCATGGAGCATTGTGATGACAAGGGCACGGAACACTGTGATACATGGGGCATGCAGGATTGTAATGACAAGGTCATGGGGCATTGTGATGAGAAGGGCATCGAGCATTGTGATGACAAATGTCATGGAGCTTTGTGATGACAAGGGCATGGAGCAATGTGATGAGAGGGTTCATAGAGCATTGTTATGACAATGACATGGAGAATTGTGATGTCAAGTGTCATGGTGCATTGTGATGAGAAGGGCAGGGAGCATTTTGATGACCGGGTAATGCAGCAATTTGATAAAAAGTGTAATGGAATATTTTGAGGGCAGGGGTTATAGAACATTGTGATGTCAGGGGTCTTGGAACTGTGGGATGAAAAGGGTCATTGAACATTTTGATGACAGGGGTTATGGAACATTGTGATGGCAGTGGTCATGGAACACTGTGATGATAAGGGGATGTAGCATTGTGATGACTGGGTCATGGAACATTGTGATTACAGGGGTGAGGGAGTAATGTGATGACTAGTGATGGAACATTGTGATGTCCCTGTTGAGAGAGCATTTTGATGAGAAGTGCATGGACCATTGTGATTACAAGGTTTATGGAGCATTGCAATGACAAAGTTGTGAACCTTTGTGAGGAAATGCACGTGTCACATTGTGATGACAGTGGTCATGGAGCACTGTTCTGACAAAGACATGGAGCACTGTGATGACAAGGGTCACCGAGAACTGTGATGAAAAGTTCATGGAGCATTATGGTTACAAAGGTCACAGAGCCTTGTGATGACGCAGGCATGGACCATTGTGATGACAAACTTTATGAAGCATTGTGATGACAGAAGTCACGGAGCATTGTGATGACACGGGTCATGGAACAGTGTGATGACAAGGGCATGGAGCATTGTGATGACAGGGGCATGGAGCATTGGTCTGACTAGTTTCAGAGATTATTGTGATGACAGTGGGCATAGTGCATTGTGATGACAAGGGCATGGAGCATTGTGATGAGAAGGTCAAGGAGTACTGTGAAGACAGGTGTCAGGGAACATTGTGAAGACATATGTCATGGTCCATTGCAATGACAATGGCATGGAGCATTGTGATGCCAAATGTAATGGAGGATTGTGATGACAAATATAATGGAGCATTGTGATGATTAGGGCTTGTAGCATTATGATGACAAGGGCCACTGAAAATTTTCATTACAAGTTCGTGAAGCATTTTGATGACAATGCCCTGGAGCATTGTGATGACAAAACCATGGAGCCTTGTGATGACAAGTCTCATGGAGCATACTGATGAAAACGGGCATGGAGCATTGTGATTACAGGGGTCTTGGATCATTGTGATGACAGGGGCATGGAGCATTCTGAGGAGAAGACCAAAGAGCATTCTGATGGCATGCGTCATTGAGCTTCGTGATGACAAGGGCATGGAGCATTGTGATTATATGGGTCTTGGAGCATTGTGATGAAAAGAGCATGGATCATTGTGATGAAAAAAGCATGGAGACTTGTCATGAAAGGGTTCAAGGAGCATACAGACAACAAGTGTCAGGGAGCATTTTGATAAAAAGTGTATTGAGCATTGTGATGACGAAGGTCATGGAGCATTGTGATGAGAAGAACATGGATAACTGTGATGACGAGCGTCATGTGGCATTGTGATGACAAGTGTCATGGAATATTGTGATCACAAGGTTTTGGAGCATTGTTATGACAGAGGTCATGGAACATTTTGATTTCTTTGTTATGACAATGGCATGAAGCCTTATGATGATGGGCATGGTGCATTGTGATGACAGGGTTCATGGATCATTGAGATGAAAAGGGGCATAGAGCATTGTGATTACAGTGTTCTTGGAGCAATATGATGAGAAGGGTCATGGAGCCTTGTGATGACAAGGCCATGGAACATCGTGATGGCACGGGTCATGCAGCATTGTTATGACAGGGGTAATGGAGAATTGTGATGGCAAGGGCATGGAGCATTGTGATGAGAAAGCCATGGAGCATTCTGATGATATGTGTCATGGAGCTATGTGAAGACAAGTGCATGGAGCAATGTGATGAGAGCGTTCATGGCGCATTGTGATGAGAATGACATGGAGCATTGTGATGCCAAGGGTCATGGATCTTTTTGATGACAAAGTCATGGAGCATTTTGATGGCAAGGGCGTTGTGCATTGTGATGAGAAGGGCAGGGAGCATTGTGATGACAGGGTCATGGAGCATTTTGATGAAAAGTGTCATGGAACATTTTAATGACAGGTGTTATGGAACATTGTGATGTCATGGGTCATCGAACATTGTGATGATAAGTGCATGTAGCATTGTGATGACAGGAGTCATGGAAAAATGTGATGACACGGGTGAGGGGGTATTGTGACAAATAGTGATGTAGCATTGTGATATCAGTGGTGAGAGAGCATTTGGATGAGAAGTGCATGGATCATTGTGATGACAAATATTATGGAGCATTGTGATGACAAGATTGTGGAGCACTGTGATGACAAGCGCAAGGTGCATTGTGATGACATGTGTCATGGAGCATTGTGGTGACAAGCACATGGAGCTTTGTAATGACAAGTGTCAAAGAGCATTGTGATGAAAAGTTCATGGAGTATTGTTGTTAAAATGGTCACAGAGACTGTTCATGACGAGGGCATGGAGCATTGTGATGACACATGTCATGAAGCATTGTGATGACTGGAGTCACGGGGCATTGTGAGGACAGGGGTCATGGAGCATTGTGATAACAAGGGCATGGAGCATTGTGATGACAAGGGCATGGATCATTGGTCTAATAAGTTTCATAGATTATTGTGATGACAGTTGGAATGGCGCATTGTGATGACAAGGGCAAGGAGCATTCTGATGACCAGGTCATGCCGTATTGTGAAGACAGGTGTCAGGCAGCAATGTGATGACATATGTAACGGCCCCTTGACATGACAATGGAATGGAGCATTGTGATTCCAAGTGTCATGGAGGATTCTGATGACAAAGGTAATGGAACATTTTGATGACAATGGCTTGGAGCACTGTGATGACAAGGATCAGGGAGCATTGTGCTGACAAGTGCATGCAGAATTGTGATGACAAGGGTCATGGAGCAATCTGATGACAAGCTTGTGGAGTATTTTGATGACAATGGCATGGAGCATTGTTATGAAAGCGACATGGGGCATTGTGATGAAAAAGGCATGGAGCCTTTTCGTGACAGGCTTCAAGGAGCTTTCTGATGACAAATGTCAGGGAGCATTGTGATGACAAGTGTATTGAGAATTGTGATGACAAAGGTCATGGAGCATTGTGATGAAAAGGGCACGGAGTATTGTGATGACAGGCATCATGGAGCGTTGTTATGACAAGTGTTATGGAACATTGTGATCACAAGGGATTGGAGCATTGTGATGACAGAGTTCAGGGATCATTTTTATTTCAAGGAGCATGGAGCATTGTGATGACCAGGGCATGAAGCAATGTCATCACAAGTTTCATGGAGGATAGTGATGACAATGGAAATGGAGTATTGTGATGACAAGCACATAGAGCACTGTAATGACATGGTCATGTAGCATTTTGCTGACAAAGGCATGGAGCATTGTGATGACATGTGTCATGGAGCACTGTGATGACAAGCGTCACGGAGCATTGTGAATACAGGGGTCATGGAGCATTGGGATGACAAGGGCATGGATCATTGTGATGACAAGTGTCATGGAGAACTGGGCTGAAAATATTCATGGAGTGTTGTGATGACAGGGGTCATGGAGCATTGTGATGACTAGGGAATGGAGCATTGTGATGACAATAGTCCCGGATCATTGTGTTGTCAGGTGTCATGGAGTGTTGTGATGACCGTGGTCAAGGAGCGTTGTGATGATATTGGCCATGGAGCATTGTGATGAGAATGTCGGGGAGCACTGGGCTGAAAATATTCATGGATTATTGTGATGATAGGGGTCATGGAGCATTGTGATGAAATGTGAATGGAGCATGGTGATGACATGGTCCTAGAGCATTGTGATGAGAAGGCCATGGAGACTTGTGATGATAAGTCTCATGGAGCATTCTGATGAAAATGGGCATGGAGCATTGTGATTACAGGGATCTTGGAGCACTGTGATGACTAGGGCATGGAGCATTGTGATGAGAAGCCCATGAAGCATTCTGATGACATGCGTCATGGAGCTTTTTGATGACAAGGTCAAGCAGCATTGTGATTACAGGGAGCTTGGAGCATTGTGATAAAAAGGTCATGGATCATTGAGATGAAAAAGGCATGGAGACTTCTCATGACAGGGTTCAAGGAGCATACTGATGACAAGTGTCAAGGAGCATTGTGATGACAAGTGTATTGAGCATTGTGATGACAAAGATCATGGAACATTGTGATGAGTAGACCATGGATAATTGTGATGATGAGCGTCATGGGGTGTTGTGATGATAAGTGTTATGGAACATTGTGATCACAAGTGTTTGGAGCATTATGATGAAAGAGGTCATGGAGAATATTGATTTCTTTGTGATGACAATAGCCTGAAACATTATGATGATGGGCATGGTGCATTGTGATGACAGGGTTCATGGAGCATTGAGTTAAAAAGCGGCATTGAGCATTGTGTTTACTGGGGTCTTGGAGCATTGTGATGAGAAAGGCATGGAGCATTGTGATGAGAAGGCCATGGGACATTCTGATGACATCCGTCGTGGATCTTTTTGATGACAAGTGCATGGAGCATTTTGATTACAGGGGTCTAGAACATTGTGATGACAAGTGTCAGGGAACCTTGTGATGACTAGGCCGTGGAACATTGTGATGGCAGGGATCATGGTGCATTGTTATGACAGAGGAAATGGAGCATTGTGATGAGAAGGGCATGGAACATTGGTCTGAAATGTTTCATGGATTATTGTGATGAGAGTGGGCATGGAGCATTGTGATGAGAAGGGCATCGAGCATTGTGATGACAAGTGTCATGGAGATTTGTGATGACAAGGGCATGGAGCAATGTGATATGAGGGTTCATGTAGCATTGTGGTGACAATGACATGGAACATTGTGATGCCAAGGGTCATGGAGCTTTGTGATGACAAGTCATGGAGCATTTTGATGACAAGGGCATGGTGCATTGTGATGAGAAGTGCAGGGAACATTTTGATGACCGGGTCATGCAGCAATTTGATGAAAAGTGTAATGGAACATTTTGATGGCACGGGTTATAGAACACTGTGATGTCAGGGGTCTTGGAGCTTTGGGATGAAAAAGGTCTTGGAGCATTTTGATGACAGGGATATGGAACATTGTGATGTCAGAGGTCAAGGAACATTGTGATGATAAGGCAATGAAGCAGTGTGATGACAGTGTCATGGAACATTTTGATTACATGGGTGAGGGAGTATTGTGATGACTAGTGATGTAACACGGTGATATCTCTGGTAAGAGAGCATTTTGATGAGAAGTGCATGGAGCACTGTGATTACAATGTTTATGGAGCATTGCAATGACAAGTTTGGGGACCGTTGTGATGAAATGCGTGTGGCACATTGTGATGACAATGGTCATGGAGCATTGTTCTGACAAAGACAAGGAGCATTGTGATGACAAGGGTCACAGAGAATTGTGATGAAAATTTCATTGAGCATTGTGGTTACAAAGGTCACAGAGCCTTGTGATGACGCGGGCATGGACCATTTTGATGACAAACGTTATGAACATTGTGATGACTGGAGTCACGGAGCACTGTGATGACAGGGGTCATGGAGAATTGTGATGACATGTGTCATGGAACATTGTGCGGAGAAAGGCATAGAGCATTGTGATGACAAGGGTCAAAGAACATTGTGATGAAATGTTCATAGAGCATTGTGGTTAAAAAGGTCACAGGGACTGTTGATGACGAGGGCATGGACCATTGTGAGGACAAAGGTCATGAAGCATTGTGATGACTGGAGTCACGGAGCATTATGATGACAAGGGTCATGGACCATTGTGATGACAATGGCATGGAGCATTGTGATGACAAGGGCATGGAACATTGGTCTAATAAGTTTCATGGATTATTGCAATGAAATTTGGAATGGCGCATTGTAATGACAAGGGCATGGAGCATATTGAGGACCAGGTCATGCATTATTGTGAAGAAAGGTGTCACGGAGCATTGTGATGACATATGTAATGGCCCATTTTGATGACAATGGCATGGAGCATTGTGATGCCAATTGTCATGGAGGATTCTGATGAAAAAGGTAATGGAGCATTGTGATGACATTGGATTGGAGCATTGTGATGACAAAGGTCAGGGAGCAGTGTGCTGACAAGTGCATGGAGAATTGTGATGACAAGGGTCATGGAGCATTCTGATGACAAGCATGTGGAGTATTTTGATGACAATGGCATGGAGCATTGTGATGAAAATGGCATGGGGCATTGTGATGAAAAATGCATGGAGCCTTTTCGTGACAGGGTTCAAGGAGCATTCTGATGACAAATGTCAGGGAGCATTGTGATGTCATGTATATTGAGAATTGTGATGACAAAGGTCATGGAGTATTGTGATGAAAAGTGCATGGAGTATTGTGAGGACAGGCATCATGGAGCGTTGTGATGACAAGTGTTATGGAACATTGTGATCACAAGGGATTGGAGCACTGTGAAGACAGAGGTCCTGGATCATTTTGATTTCAAGCAGCATGGAGCATTGTGATGACAAGGGCATGAATCAAAGTGATCCCAAGGTTCATAGATGATTGTGATGACAATGGAAATGGAGTATTGTGAAGAAAAGTGCACAGAGCATTGTAATGACAAGGGCATGTAGCATTTTGCTGAAAAAGGCATGGAACATTGTGATGACATATGTCATGGAGCACTGTGATGACAAGCGTCACGGAGCATTGTGAATACAGGGGACATGGAGCATTGCGATGACAAGGGCATGGATCATTTTGATGAAAAGGGTCATGGAGCAGTGGGCTGAGAATGTTCATGGAGTGTTGTGATGCCAGGGGTCATGGAGCATTGTGTTGAATAGGGCATGGAACATTGTGATGAGAAGGCCATGGAGGATTCTGATGACATGCGTCTTGGAGATTTGTGATGACAAGGGCATGGAGCATTGGGATTACAGGGATCTTGGAGCATTGTGATGAAAAGGGCATGGATCATTGTGATGAAAATGGCATGGAGCCTTGTCATGACAGGTTTCAAGGAGCATACTGACGACAAATGTCAGGGAGCATAGTGGTGACAAGTTTATTGAGCACTGTGATGACAAAAGTCATGGAGCATTGTGATGAGAAGACCATGGATAATTGTGATGATGAGCGTCATGGGGTGTTGTGATGATAAGTGTTATGGAACATTGTGATCACAAGGGTTTGGAGCATTATGATGACAAAGGTCATGGAGAATATTGATTTCATTGTGATGACAATAGCCTGAAGCATTATGATGATGGGCATTATGCATTGTGATGACAGGGTTCATGGAGCATTGAGATGAAAAGGGGCATGGAGCATTGTGATTACAAGGGTTTTGGAGCATTGTAATGACAAGGGCATGGAGCATTGTGATGAGAAGTCCATGTAACATTATGATGACATGCGTCACGGAGCTTTGTGATGACAAGGGCATGGAGCATGGTGATTTCAGGGGTCTTGAGCATTATGATGACAAATGTCATGGAACCTTGTGATGACTAGGCCGTGGAAAATTGTGATGGCTGGGGTGATGGAGCATTGTTATGACAGGTGTAATGGAGCATTTTGATGAGAAGGGCATGGAACATTGGTCTGAAATGTTTCATGGATTATTGTGATGAGAGTGGTCATGGAGCATTGTGATGACTAGGGCACGGAACACTGTGATACATGGGTCATGCAGGATTGCAATGACAAGGGCATGGAACATTGTGATGAGAAGTGCATCGAGCATTGTGATGACAACAGTCATGGAGCTTTGTGATGACAAGGGAATGGAGCAATATGATGAGAGGTTTCATGGAGCATTGTGATGACAATGACATGGAGCATTGTGATGCCAAGGGTCATGGAGCTTTGTGATGACAAGTCATAGAGCATTTTGATGATAAGGGTGTGGTGCATTGTGATGAGAAGGGCACGGAGCATTTTGATGACCGGGTCATGCATCAATTTGATAAAAATTGTATTGGAACATTTTGATGGCAGGGCTTAAAGAACATTGTGATGCCAGGGGTCTTGGAGCTTTGGGATGAAAAGGGTCATGGAGCATTTTGATGACAGGGGTCATGGAACATTGTGATGTCAGGGATCATGGAACATTGTGATGGTAAGTGGATGTAGCATTGTGATGACAGGGTCATGGATCATTGTGATTTCAGGGGTGAGGGAGTATTTTGATGACTAGTATTGGAACATTGTGATATCTCTGGTGAGAGAGCATTTTGATGAGAAGTGCATGGAGCATTGTGATTACAAGGTTTATGGTGCATTGCAATGACAAGTTTGTGGACCGTTTTGATGAAATGCGTGTGGCACATTGTTATGACAATATTCATGAAGCATTGTTCTGACAAAGACATGGAGCACTGTGATGACAAGGGTAACAGAGAATTCTGATGAAATGTTCATGGAGCATTGTTGTTACAAAGGTCACAGAGCCTTGTGATGACGTGGGCATGGACCATTGTGATAATAAACGTTATGAAGCATTGAGAAGACTGGAGCCACGGATCATTGTGATGACAGGGGTCATGGAGCATTGTGATGACAAGGGCATGGAGCCTTGTGTTGACAGGGGCATGGAGCATTGGTCTCAAAAGTTTCATAGATTATTGTGATGACAGTGCGCATGGTGCATTGTGATGACAATGGCATGGAGCATTGTGATGAGTAGGTCATGGAGTATTGTGAAGACAGGTTTCAGGGAGCATTGTGACGACATATTTCATGGTCCATTGCGATGACAATGGCATGGAGCATTGTGATGCCAAATGTAATGGAGGATTGTGATGACAAATATAATGGAGCATTGTGATGGTTAGGGCTTGGAGCATTATGATGACAAGGGCCATTGAAAATTTTCATGACAAGGTCGTGAAGCATTGTGATGACAAGTTCCTGTAACATTGTGATGAGAAAACCATGGAGCCTTTTGATGACAAGTCTCATGGAGCATACTGATGAAAAGGGGCATGTAGCATTGTGATTACAGGGGTCTTGGAACACTGTGATGACAAGGGCATTGAGCATTGTGAGGAGAAGACCAAGGAGCATTCTGACGGCATGCGTCATTGAGCTTTGTGATGATAAGGGCATGGAGCACTGTGATTACATGGGTCTTGGAGCATTGTGATGAAAAGGGCATAGATCATTGTGATGAAAATGGCATGGAGCCTTGTCATGACAGGGTTCAAGGAGCATATTGATGACAAGTTTCAGGGAGCATTGTGATGACAAGTGCATTTGAGAATTGTGATGACAAAGATCATGGAGCAGTGTGATGAGAAGACCATGTATAATTGTGATGGTAAGCGTCATGGGGCATTGTGATGACAAGTGCTTTGGAATATTGTGATCACAAGGGTTTGGAGCAATTTTATGACAGACGTCCTGGAGCATTTTGATTTCATTGTGATGACAATAGCATGAATCATTATGATGATGGGCATGGTGCATTGTGATGACAGGGTTCATGGATCATTGAGATGGAAAGGGGCATAGAGCATTGTGATTAGAGTGTTCTTGGATCATTGTGATGAGAAGGGTCATGGAGATTTGTGATGACAAGGCCATGGAATATCGTGATGGCAGGGGTCATGGAGCATTGTTATCACAGTGTAATGGAGCATTGTGATGGTAAGGGCATGGAGCATTGTGATGAGAAGGCCATGGGGCATTCTGATGACATGTGTCATGGAGATTTGTGAGAAAAAGGACATGGAGCAAAGTGATGAGAGCGTTCATGGAGCACTGTGATGGCAATAACATGGAGCATTGTGATGCCAAGGGTCATGGATCTTTGTGATGACAAAGGTCATGGAGCATTTTGATGGCAAGGGCGTTTTGCATTGTGATTAGAAAGGCAGGGAGCATTTTGATGACAGTGTCATGGAGCTATTTGATGAAAAGTGTCATGGAACATTTTGATGACAGGTGTTATGGAACATTGTGATGTCAGGGGTCATCGAACATTGTGATGATAAGTGCATGTAGCATTGTGATGACTGGAGTCATGGAATATTGTGATGACAGGGGTGAGGGAGTATTGTGACAAATAGTGATGTAGCATTGTGATATCAGTGGTGACAGAGCATTTTGATGAGAAGTGCATGGAGCATTGTGATGACATATTTTAAGGAGCATTGTGATGACAAGTGCATGGTGCATTGTGACGACATGTGTCATGAAGCATTCTGCTGACAAGCGCATGGAGCACTGTGATGACAAGTGTATTGAGAATTGTGATGACAATGGTCATGGAGCATTGGAATGAAAAGGGCAAGGAGTACTGTGATGACAGGCATCATGGAGCGTTGTGATGACAAGTGTTATGGAACACTGTGATCACAAGGGTTTGGAGCATTGTGATGACAGTGGTCATGGATTATTTTGATTTCAAGGAGCATGGAGCAGTGTGATGACAAGGGCATGAAGCAATGTGATCCCAAGATTCATGGAGGATTGTGATGACAATGGAAATGGAGTATTGTGATGACAAGCGCATAGAGCATTGTAATGACCAGGTCATGTAGCATTTTGCTGACAAAGGCATGGAGCATTGTGATGACATGTGCCATGGAGCACTGTGATGACAAGCATCACGGAGCATTGCGAATACAGGGGTCATGGAGCATTGGGATGACAAGGGCATGGATCATTGTGATGGCAAGGTTCATGGAGCACTGGGCTGAAAATGTTCATGGAGTGTTGTGATGACAGGGGTCATGGAGCATTGTGATGATATTGGCCATGGACCATTGTGATGAGTAGGTCGTGGAGCATTGGGCTGAAAATGTTCATGGATTATTGTGATGACAGGGGTCATGGAGCATTTTGATGACAAGGGAATGGAGCATGGTGATGACAAGGTCCTGGAGCATTGTGATGAGAAGAACATGGAGACTTGTGATGACAAGTCTCATGGAGCATTCTGATGAAAAGGGGCATGGAACATTGGGATTACAGGGGTCTTGGAGCATTGTGCTGACAAGTGCATGGAGAATTGTGATCACAAGGGTCATGGAACATTCTGGTGACAAGCTTGTGGAGTATTTTGATGACAATGGCATGGAGCATTGTGATGAAAACGGCATGGGGCTTTGTGATGAAAAAGGCATGGAGCTTTTTCGTGACAGGGTTCAAGGACCATTCTGATGACAAGTGTCAGAGAGCATTGTGATGACAATTTTATTGAGAATTGTGATGACAAAGGTCATGGAGCATTGTGATGAAAAGGGCATGGAGTATTGTGATGACAAGCATCATGGAGCGTTGTGATGACAAGTGTTATGGAACATTGTGATCACAAGAGTTTGGAGCATTGTGATGACAGTGGTCATGGAGCATTGTGATGATATTGGCCAAGGAGCATTGTGATGAGTAGGTCGTGGAGCATTGGGCTGAAAATATTCATGGATTATTGTGATGACAGGGGTCATGGTGCATTGTGATGACAAGGGAATGGAGCATGGTTATGACAAGGTCCTGGAGCATAGTGATGAGAAGACCATGGAGACTTATGATGACAAGTCTCATGGAGCATTCTGATGAAAAGGGGCATGGAGCATTGTGATTACAAGGGTCTTGGTGCATTGTGATGACTAGGGCATGGAGCATTGTGATGAGAAGGTCATGGAGCATTCTGATGATATGCGTCATGGAGTTTTTTGATGACTAGGACATGGAGCATTGTGATTACAGGGATCTTGGAGCATTGTGATGAAAAGGGCATGGATCATTGGGATGAAAAAGGCATGTAGACTTGTCATGACAAGGTACAAGGAGCATACTGACGACAAGTGTCAGGGAGCATTGTGATGACAAAGATCATGGAGCATTGTGAAGAGAAGACCATGGATAATTGTGATGATGAGCGTCATGGGGTGTTGTGATGATAAGTGTTATGGAACATTGTGATCACAAGGGTTTGGAGCATTATGATGACAGAGGTCATGGAGAATATTGATTTCATTGTGATGACAATAGCCTGAAGCATTATGATGATGGGCATGGTGCATTGTGATGACAGGGTTCATGGAGCATTGAGATGAAAAGGGATATGGAGCACTGTGTTTACAGGGGTCTTGGAGCATTGTGATGACAAGGGCATGGAGCATTGTGATGAGAAGGCCATGGAACATTCTGATGACATGCGTCATGGAGCTTTGTGATGACAATTGCTTGGAGCATTGTGATTACAGGGGTCTTCAGCATTCTGATGACAAGTGTCATGGAACCTTGTGATGACTAGGCCGTGGAACATTGTGATGGCAGGGGTCATGGTGCATAGTTATGACAGAGGTAAAGGAGCATTGTGATGAGAAGGGCATGGAACATTGGTCTAAAATGTTTCATGGATTATTGTGATGAGAGTGGGCATAGAGCATTTTGATGACAAGGGTACGGAACACTATGATGCATGAGTCATGCAGGATTGTAATGACAAGGGCATGGAGCATTGTGATGACAAGGGCATGGAGCATTGTGATGAGAAAGTCATGGAGTATTGTGAAGATAGGTTTTAGGGAGCATTGTGATGACTTATGTTATGGTCCATTGCGATGACAATGGCATGGAGCATTGTGATGCCAAATGTAATGGAGGATTGTTATGACAAATATAATGGAGCATTGTGATGACTAGGGCTTGGAGCATTATGATGACAAGGGCCATTGAGAATTTTCAGAACAAGGTCGTGAAGCATTGTGATGACAAGTCTTGGAGCATTGTGATGAGAAAACCATGGAGCCTTGTTATGACAAATCTCATGGAGCATACTGATGAAAAGGGTCATGGAGCATTGTGATTACAGGGGTCTTGGAACATTGTGATGAAAAGGGCATGGGACCTTGTTATGACAGGGTTCAAGGAGAGTACAGACAACAAGTGTCAGGGAGCATTTTGATGACAAGTGTATTGAGCATTGTGATGACAAAGGTCATGGAGCATTGTGATGTGAAGACCATAGATAACTGTGATGACGAGCGTCATGGGTCATTTTGATGACAAGTGTTATGGAATATTGTGATCAAAAGTGTTTGGAGCATTGTTATGACAGAGGTCATGGAGCATTTTGATTTCATTGTGATGACAATAGCATGAAGCTTTAGGATGATTGACATGGTGCATTGTGATGACAGGGTTCATGGATCATTGAGATGAAAAGGGGCATGGAGCATTGTGATTCCAGGGGTCTTGGAGCATTGTGATGAGAAGGGTCATGGAGCCTTGTGATGACATTGCCATGGAACATCGTGATGGCAGGGATCATGGAGCATTGTTATGACAGTGGTAATGCAGCATTGTGATGGCAAGGGCAAGGAGCATTGTGATGAGAAAGCCATGGAGCTTTCTGATGACATGTGTCATGGAGCATTGTGATGACAAGTGTCACGGAGCATTGTGATGAAAAGTTCATTGAGAATTGTGGTTATAATGGTCACAGAGACTTGTGATGATGCGGGCATGGTCCATTGTGATGACAATCGTTATGAAGCATTGTGATGACAGGTGTCATGGAGCATTGTGATGACAGGGGTCATGGAGCATTGTGATGACTAGGTAATGGAGCATATTGATGAAAAGAGTCCCGGATCATTGTGCTGTCAGGTGTCATGGAGTGTTGTGATGACAGTTGTCATGGTGCATTGTGATGATATTGGTCATGGAGCATTGTGATGAGAAAGTCATGGAGCATTTTGCTGATAATATTCATGGAGTATTGTGATGACAGTTGTCATGGTGCATTGTGATGATATTCGTCATGGAGCATTGTGATGAGAAGGTCATGGAGCATTGTGCTGATAATATTCATTGTGTATTGTGATGACAGGGTTCATGGAGCATTGTGTTGAGTAGGGAATGGAGCATTGTGATGACAGTGGTCATGGAGCATTGTGATGATATTGGCCATGGAGCATTGTGATGAGTAGGGCATCGAGCATTGTGATGAGAAGGCCATGGAGCATTCTGATGACATGCGTCATGGAGTTTTGTGATGACAATGGCATGGAGCATTGTGATTATAGACATCTTGGAGCATTGTGATAAAAAGGGCATGGATCATTGTTATGAAAAAGGCACAGAGCCTTGTCATGACAGGGTTCAAGGAGCATACTGACGACAAGTGTTAGGGAGCATTGTGATGACAAGTGTATTGAGCATTGTGATGACAAAGATCATGGAGCATTGTGATGAGAAGACCATGGATAATTGTGATGATGAGCGTCATGGGGCGTTGTGATGATAAGTGTTATGGAACATTGTGATCACAAGGGTTTGGAGCATTATGATGACAGAGTTTATGGAGAATATTGATTTCATTGTGATGACAATAGCTTGAAGGGTTATGATGATGGGCATGGTGCATTGTGATGACAGGGTTCATGGAGCATTGAGATGAAAAGGGGCATGGAGCATTGTGATTACAATGGTCTTGTAACATTGTGATGACAAGGGCATGGAGCATTGTGATGAAAAGGCCATGGAACATTCTGATGACATGCGTCATGGAGCTTTGTGATGACAAGTGCATGGAGCTTTGTTATTTCAGTGGTCTTAAGCATTGTGATGACAAGTGTCATGGAACCTTGTGATGACTAGGACGTGGAATATTTTGATGGCAAAGGTCATGGTGCAATGTTATGACAGGGGTAATGCAAGATTTTGATGAGAAGGGCATGGAACATTGGTCTGAAATATTTCATGGATTATTGTGATGAGAGTGGGCATGGAGCACTGTGATGACAAGGGCACGGAGCACTGTGATACATGGATTATGCAGGATTGTAATGACCAGGGCATGGAGCATTATGATGAGAAAGGCATGGAGCATTGTGATGACAAGTATCAGGGAGCTTTGTGATGACAAAGGCATGGAGCAATGTGATAAGAGGGTTCATGGAGCATTGTGATGACAATGACATGGAGCATTGTGATGCCAAGGGTCATGGAGTTTGTGATGACAAGTCATGGAGCATTTTGATGACAAGGGCATGGTGCATTGTGATGAGAAAGGCAGGGAGCATTTTGATGGCCGGTTCATGCAGCAATTTGATGAAAAGTGTCATGGAATATTTTGATGCAGGGGTTATAAAACATTGTGATGTCAGGGGTCTTGGAACTTTGGGAAGAAAAGGGTCATGGAGCATTTTGATGACAGGGGTTATGGAACATTGTGATGTCAGGGGTCATGGAACATTGTGATGATAAGGGGATGTTACATTGTGATGACAGTGTCATGGAACATTGTGATTACAGGGGTGAGGGAGTATTGTGATGACTAGTGATGGAACATTGTGATATATCTGGTGAGAGAGCATTTTGATGAGATGTGCATGGAGCATTGTGATTACTGGGATCTTGGAGCATTGTGATGAAAAGGGCATGGAGCATTGTGAAGAAAAGACCATGAAACATTCTGATGACATGCGTCATGGAGCTTTGTGATGACAAGGTCATGGAGCATTGTGATTTCAGGGGTCTTAAACATTGTGATGACAAGTGTCATGGAACCTTGTGATGACTAGGCCGTGGAACATTTTGATGGCAAGGGTCATGGTGCATTGTTATGACAGGGGTAATGGAGCATTTTGATGAGAAGGGCATGGAACATTGGTCTGAAATATTTCAGGGATTATTGTGATGAGAGTGGGCATGGAGCATTGTGATGACAAGGGCACGGAGCACTGTGATACATGGGTCATTCAGGATGGTAATGACAAGGGCATGGAGCATTATGATGAGAAGGGCATCGAGCATTGTGATGACAAGTATCAGGGATCTTTGTGATGACAAGGGTATGGAGCAATGTGATAAGAAGGTTTATGGAGCACTGTGATGACAATGACATGGAGCATTGTGATGCCAAGTGTCATGGAGCTTTGTGTTGACAAGTCATGGAGCATTTTGATGACAAGGGCATGGTGCATTGTGATGAGAAGGGCAGGGAGCATTTTGATGACCGGCTCATGCACAATTTGATGAAAAGTGTAATGGAACATTTTGATGGCAGGGGTTATAGAACATTGTGATGTCAGGGGTCTTGGAGCTTTGGGATGAAAAGCGTCATGGAGCATTTTGATGACAGGGGTTATGGAACATTGTGATGTCAGGGGTCATGGAACATTGTGATGATAAGGGGATGTAGCATTGTGATGACAGGAGTCATGGAACATTGTGATGACAGGGGTGAGGGAGTATTGTGACAAATAGTGATGTAGCACTGTGATATCAGTGGTGAGAGAGCATTTTGATGAGAAGTACATGGAGCATTGTGATGACAAATTTTAAGGAGCACTGTGATGAAAAGATTGTGGAGCACTGTGATGACAAGCGCATGGTGCATTGTGATGACATGTGTCATGGAGCATTGTGCTGACCAGCGCATGGAGCACTGTGATGACAAGGGTCAAAGAGCATTGTGATGAAAAGTTCATGGAGCATTGTGGTTACAAAGGTCACAGAGCCTTGTTATGATGCGGGCATGGACCACTGTGATGACAAACGTTATGAAACATTCTGATGACTGGAGTCACGGAGCATTGTGAAGTCAGGGGTCATGTAGCTTTGTGATGACAAGGGCATGGAGCATTATGATGACAGGGGCATGGAGCATTGGTCTGACAAGTTTCATAGATTATTGTGATGACAGTGGGCATGGTGCATTGTGATGACCAGGGCTGGAGCATTCTGATGAGAACGTCATGGAGTATTGTGAAGACAGGTGTCAAGGAGAATTGTGATGACATATGTCATGGTCCATTGCGATTATAATGGCATGGAGCATTGTGATGCAAAATGTAATGGAGAATTGTGATGACAAATATAATGGAGCATTATGATGATTAAGGCTTGGAGCATTATGATGACAAGGGCCATTGAAAATTTTCATGACAACGTCGAGAAGCATTGTGATGACAAGGTCCTGGAGCATTGTGATGACAAAGAATGGAGCCTTGTGATGACAAGTCTCATGGAGCATACTGGTGAAAAGGGGCATGGAGCATTGTTATTAGAGGGGTCTTCGCACATTGTGATGACAAGGGCATGGAACATTGTGAGGAGAAGACCAAGGAGCATTCTGATGGCATGCGTCATTGAGCTTTGTGATGACAAGGGCATGGAGCATTGTGATTAGATGGGTCTTGGAGCATTGTGATGAAAAGGGCATGGATCATTGTGATGAGAAATGCATGGAGCCTTGTCATGACAGGGTTCAAGGAGCATACAGACAACAAGTGTCAGGGAGCATTTTGATTTCATTGTGATGACAATAGCATGAAGCATTATGATGATGGGCATGGTGCATTGTGATGACAGGGTTCATGGATCATTGAGATGAAAAAGGGCAGAGAGCATTGTGATTACAGGGATCTTGGAGCATTGTGATGAGAAGGGTCATTGAGCTTTGTGATGACAAGTCCATGGAACATCGTGATGGCAGGGGTCATGGAGCATTGTTATGACTGGTGTAATGGAGCATTGTGATGGAAAGGGCATGGAGAATTGTGATGAGAAGGCCATGGAGCATTCTGATGACATGTGTCATGGAGCTTTGTGAAGTCAGGGGCATGGAGCAATGGGATGAGAGGGTTCATGGAGCATGGTGATGACAATGACATGGAGCATTGTGATGCCAAGGGTCATGGATCTTTGTGATGACACAGGACATGGAGCATTTAGATGGCAAAGGCGTTGTGCATTGTGATGAGAAGGGCAGGGAGCATTCTGATGACAGGGTCTTGGAGCAATTTTATGAAATGTGTCATGGAACATTTTGATGACAGGTGTTATGGAACACTGTGATGTCAGGGGTCATCGAACATTGTGATAAGTGCATGTAGCATTGTGATGACAGGAGTCATGGAACATTGTGATGACAGGGGTGAGGGAGTGTTGTGACAAATAGTGATGTAGCATTGTGATATCAGTGGTGAGAGAGCATTTTGATGAGAAGTGCATGGAGCATTGTAATGACAAATTTTAAGGAGCATTGTGATGACAAGATTGTTGAGCACTGTGATGACAAGCGCATGGTGCATTGTGATGACATGTGTCATGGAGCATTGTGCTGACCAGCGCATGGAGCATTGTGATGACAAGGGTCAAAGAGCATTGTGATGAAAAGTTCATGGAACATTGTGGTAAAAAAGGTCACAGAGACTGCTGATGACGAGGGCATGGACCATTGTGATTACAAAGGTCATGAAGCACTGTGATGACTGGAGTCACGGAGCATTGTGATGACAGGGGCCATGGAGCATTGTGATAATAAGGGCATGGAGCATTGTGATGACAAGGGCATGGAACATTGGTCTAATAAGTTTCATGGATTATTGCAATAACAGTTGGAATGGCGCATTGTGATGACAAGGGCATGGAGCAATGTGATGAGAGCGTTCATAGAGCATTGTGATGACAATGACATGGAGCATTGTGATGCCAAGGGTCATGGATCTTTATGATGACAATGGTCATGGAACATTTTGATGGCAAGATCGTTGTGCATTGTGATGAGAATGGCTTGGAGCATTCTGATGACAGGGACATGGAGCAATTTGATGAAAATTGTCATGGAATATTTTGATGACAGGTGTTATGGAACATTGTGATGTCACGGGTCAACGAACATTGTGATGATAATTGCATGTAGCATTGGGATGACAGGAGTCATGGAACATTGTGATGACAGCGGTGAGGGTGTATTGTGACAAACAGTGATGTAGCATTGTGATATCAGTGGTGAGAGAGCATTTTGATGAGAAGTGCATGGAGCATTGTGATGACAAATTTTAAGGAGCATTGTGATGACAAGATTGTGGGGCACTGTGATGATAAGCGCATGGTGCACTGTGATGACATGTGTCATGCAGCATTGTGCTGCCAAGCGCATGGAGCATTGTGATGACAAGGGTCATAGAGCATTGTGATGAAAAGTTCATGGAGCATTGTGGTTAAAAAGGTCAGAGACTGTTGATGACGATGGCATGTAGCAATGTGATGACAAAGGTCATGAAGCATTTTGATGACGGGAGTCACAGAGCATTGTGATGACGGGGGTAATGGAGCATTGTGATAACAAGTGCATGGAGCATTGTGATGACAAGGGCATGGAACATTGGTCTAATATATTTCATGGATTATTGCAATGACATTTGGAATGGCCCATTGTGATGACAAAGGCATGGAACATTGTGACGCCAAGTGTCATGGAGAATTCTGATGACAAATGTAATGGAGCATTGTGATGACAATGGCTTGGAGCATTGTGATGACAAGGGTCAGGGAGCATTGTGCTGACAAGTGCATGGAGAATTGTGATGAGAAGGGTCATGGAGCATTCTGATGACAAGCTTGTGGTGTATTTTGATGAAAATGGCCTGGAGCATTCTGATGAAAACCGCATGGTGCATTGTGATGAAAACGGCATGGAGCCTTTTCATGACAGGGTTCAAGGAGCATTATGATGACAAGTGGCAGGGAGCATTTTGATGACAAGTGTATTGAGAATTGTGATGACAAAGGTCATGGAGCATTGTGATGAAAAGGGCATGGAGTATTGTGATTACAGGCATCATGGAGCGTTGTGATGACAACTGTTATGGAACATTGTGATCACAAGGTTTTGGAGCACTGTGATGACAGAGGTCATGGATCATTTTGATTTCAAGGAGCATGGAGCATTTTGATGAAAATGGCATGAAGCAATGTGATCCCAAGGTTCATGGAGGATTGTGATGACAATGGAAATGGAGTTTTGTGAGGACAAGCGCATAGAGTATTGTAATGACAAGGTCATGTAGCATTTTGCTGACAAAGGCATGGAGCATTGTGATGACAGGTGTCATGGAGCACTGTGATGACAAGCGTCACGGAGCATTGTGAATACAGGGGTCATGGAGCATTGGGATGACAAGGGCATGGATCATTGTGATGACAAGGGTCATGGAGCACTGGGCTGAAAAAGTTAATGGAGTATTGTGATGACAGGGGTCATGGATCATTGTGATGACTAGGGAATGGAACATTGTGATGACAAGTGTCCCGGATCATTGTGTTGTCAGGTGTCATGGAGTGTTGTGATGACAGTGGTCATGGAGCATTGTGGTGATATAGGCTATGGAGCATTGTGATGAAAATTTCGTGGAGCATTGGGCTGAAAATGTTCATGGATTATTGTGATGACAGTGGTCATGGAGCATTGTGATGACAAGGGAATGGAGCACTCTGATGACAAGGTCCTGGAGCACTGTGATGTGAAGACCATGGAACCTTGTGATGACAAGTCTCATGGAGCATTCTGATGAAACGGCACAGGGATCATTTTGATTACAGGGGTCTTGGAGCATTGTGATGACAAGGGCATGGAACATTATGATGAGAAGGCCATGGAGCATTCTGATGACATTCGTCATGGAGCTTTGTGATGACAAGTGCAAGGCGCATTGTGATCACAGGTGTCTTGGAACATTTTGATGAAAAGGGCATGGATCATTTTGATGAAAAAGGCATGGAGCCTTGTCATGAAAGAGTGCACGGTGCATACTGAGGTCAATAATCAGAGAGCATTGTGTTGACAAGGGTATTGAGCATTGTGTTGACAAAAGTCATGGTGCATTGTGATGAGAAGCCCATGGATAACTGTGGTGACCAGCGTCATGGGGCACTGTGATGACAAGTGTTATGG
Source organism: Mesoplodon mirus (assembly GCF_964341445.2). Classification (NCBI taxonomy): domain Eukaryota; kingdom Metazoa; phylum Chordata; class Mammalia; order Artiodactyla; family Ziphiidae; genus Mesoplodon; species Mesoplodon mirus. Next base: position 440,077 of record NW_028295803.1, on the reverse strand, counting down.
GACATTGTGATCACAAGGGTTTGCAGCATTGTGATGACAGATGTCATGGAGCTTTTTGATTTCATTGTGATGACAATAGTATGAAGCATTATGATGATGGGCATGGTGCATTTTGATGACAGCGTTCATGGAGCATTGTGAGGAAAAGTGGGATGGAGCATTGGTCTGACAAGTTTCTTGGATTATTGTGATAAGAATGGGCATGGCACATTTTGATGACAAGGTCATGGAGCACTGTGAGGACAAGGTCATGGATTATTGTGAAGAAAGTTGTCAGGGAGCATTGTGATGAAATATGTCATGTTCCAGTTTGATGACAATATCATGGAGCATTGTGATGCCAAGTGTCATGGAGGATTGCTGTGACAAAATAAAGGAGCATTGTGATGACAAGGGCATGGAGCATTGTGATATCAAGGGCCATTGAGAATTTTAATGTCCTGGTCATGAAACATTTTGATGAAAAGCGCATGGAGCTTCCTATGACAGGGGTCATGGAGCATTGCGATGACAAGTGCATGTAGTATTGTGATGACAAGAGCATATAACATTGTGATGTGAAGTGCCATGGAGCATTGTAATGACAAGGACATGGAGAATTGTGAGGACAAGGGACATTGAGCTTTGAGATGACAAGGCATGGGGCATAGTGATGGCAAAACCGTGGAGCATTGTGATGAGAATACCTTGGGTAATTGTGATGTCGAGCATCATGGAGCACTGTAATGACAAGGGGCATGAAGCATTGTGATGACAGGTGTCAGGGAGCAATGTGATGACAGGGGTCATGGAGCAATGTGATGACAAGGCATGGAGCATTGTGATGACAAGGGCATGGAGCATTGCAATGTCAAGAGAATGGAGAATTGTGATGACAAGAGCATGTAACATTTTGATGAGAAGTGTCATGTAGCACTGTGATGACAAGTACGTGGAGAATTTTGATGACAAGGGACATGGAGCATTTTGATAACCAGGGCATGTATCATTGTGATGACAGGGGTCATGAAGCATTATTATAACAAGGGCCATGGTGCATTCTGACACAAGATATCACTTATGAAGGGAATGTAAACATGGCTACATATGAACTGATTTAGGGAAGAGAACAGAGTCTCAGATTTAGAAAACACTCTATCGCTTGCTTAAGGGGAAAGACAGGTGGGGAGATGCACAAAAGAAAAAGATTGATATTAGCACAGGTACCGTTCCATAATCCAAAAACAAAAGAGACAAGCCCTACTCCTTCCTCAGTGAATGGAACTCAACATCCCTATTCCCCTCAGAGAAATATATATGACTAGTAAGAATTTTAAAACCTATGTATTGATATGTCTCCGTAAGGTAACTAAGTGTGTCTAGAATGACATAAACATGGCAGGGAGAATCAGCTCAAACCCAATATAAAAATGAATTTCAAAACAAAACATAAAAACAGAACAATTCTTACACAATACCTTCAGGGTCGCTGATGAAACCTGGAATGACCCTATCTACAATGACAGCTGGATGTGGCATAAGGCTGGACACTTGGGACTGAGAGGATTGGTGAGATTGGGTGAGCAAATGTAGACCCTATAAAGCAATAATATGTGGCACCCATTCCATGGGTCCCGACAGGCCAGGTTTAAGGGCATATTACTACAGCTATAATATGTACGGGAACCCTAGAGAATGGACACAGTGTGAATACGAAAGGTTTCTAAAACTCAACGAATACTCCCACTCCTGGTGCTCCCATTTGACTTTCCAACTGCTTTACTATCAATCTCCCAACTTGGAGAGACAACACCTTTAACCTCCTGGTTCGCACAGGTTGCCAATTTGGCAGAGGATGAAAGGGAAGAGGGAGAACCAGTGAGAGAGTAGCTTTTAGACATTTGTACGGGCACATGTCATCTTACTTTGCGGCAAGAAGAAGAAATAACCAAAGCCTCAGCCACCCACCAGGAACCAGTATAGGTCCTGAACCAAAATATTGGACTTGCGTTCAGCTCACAAAAAAACGAGTTAAATAATGTAGCTCAGTGCACAACATTTCACGAACAGGCAGAGTAATAAAGGACAACTATCGTCCAAAAATCTGTTGAGGGAAGGCAGCAAGGCGGACTTGAAAGCGAGGCAGAAGAGCAGGAAACAGACTTCAAGAGGTAAGTTGGAATCGCTTTTAAGGCAAAGGAAGAGGGGCACAACATCGACAATGACGCACTTGGCCAAAAAGGGCATATGCGTTTTCTCCTGAATATATGCAAGAAAAAACGCATACGCCCTTTTTGGCCAAGCAAGCATGCTGGCAATGCAAATCTGCACTACAAAGTATCAATTCCCACTTGTCAAAAGGTACATCGACAAAATGGGTAAAAACCAGAAAGTCAAGACAGGCCCTGGAGAACAGGGAGCCTTGTTATGCTGATGGGCGGGATGTAAATTGCCAACTGCCTCTCTGGAGGAGTGCATTGTGTTCGCTAAAACAAGTAAACAACAGAGTTACAGAGCCAAGGGCACATCCAGTCTGGGGAATATACCTTGGGAAAGCAGAAAATCAATAAGACAGGGCCACCCCAAAATTTAGGGCTGCACTGCTTACAAGAACCTCAAATTGCGTACAGCTTAAATATCCCAGAAAATATAAATATGGTTTAAAATATTTTGATACTTACATACGATGGAATATCCCTCAGCCATGAAATCTATGTCATAAGACCAGTAGCAGCAAAATGAGTGGATTCAGGTACGATGATTCTAAATGAAAAAGTTCACACAGATAAAGAAACTTATCATAAGATATCACTTATGAAGGTCCTCTAAACATGGCTACACATGAACAGATTTAGGAAAGCGAACAGAGTCTCACATTTAGAAAAGACTCTTATGCCTGCTTAAAGGGGAAGATGAGGTGGGGTGCTACCGAAAACCAGCGTTTGATATAACCACACGTACCATTTCAAAAACCAACTATGGAATATACAAGACCTACACCTTCCTCAGTGAAAGGAACTCAAAACACGATATTTCCCACAGAGGAATATATCTGAAGAGTAAGAATATTAAAACCTATGTATTGATATGTTTCCGTAATGGAATCAAGTGTGTCTAGACTGGCATAATCATTGCAGTGAGAATAAGCTCAAACCCACTATAAAAAGGAATTTCAAAAAAAAAAACATGGAAATTCTTTACAATTACTTTATGGGCTCTAATGAAACCTGGAATGAGCCTATCTACAATGACAGCTGGATATGGCATAAGGCTGGACACTAGGGACTGAGAGGATTGGTGAAATTTGTTGAGCAAATGCACACCCTTTAAAGCAATAATGTGTGGCACACATTCCATTTGTCCCAACTCTCCAGGTTGAAGTCAATATTACTACAGCTATAACATGTACGGGAAACCTAGAGAATGGACACACTGTAAATACGAAAGGCTTCTAAAACTCAACTAATAGTCCCTCTCCTGGTGCTCCGGTTTTACTTTCCAACTGCTTTACTATCAATCTCCCAACTTGGAGAGACAGCCCCTTTAACCTCCTGGTTCGTACAGGTTGCCAATTTGGCAGAGGATGAAAGGGAAGAGGGAGAACCAATGAGAGAGTAGCTGTTAGGCATTTGGACGGGCATATGTCACTCTAATTTCCCGGCAAGAAGAAGGATTAACCAAAGTCTCAGCCACCCCCCGGGATCCAGATTACGTCCTGAATCAAAATTGTGGACTTGTGTTGAGCTCACAAAAAACGAGTTGAGAAATGAAGCTAACGGGCACAGCAATTCACAAACTGGCAGAGTAATAAAGGACAACTATCGTCCAAAAATCTGTTGAGGAAAGGCAATGAGGGGGAATTGAAGGCGAGGCAGAATAGCAGGAAACAAATTTCAAGAGGTACGTTGGAATCATCTGTAAAGCACATGAACAGGGGGACAACTTCGACAAAGATGCACTTGGCCAAAAACGGCGTATGCGTTTTCTCCTGTATATATTAAGGACAAAACGCATACGCATTTTTTGGCCAAGCAAGCAAGGGGGCAATGCAAATCTGCATTATAAATAAGTATCACTCCCCACCGTTCAAAAGGGACATCCACAAAATGTGTAAATACCAGAGAGGCAAGACAGGCCCTGGAGACCAGGGAGCCTTGTTATGCAGATGGGCGGGATGTAAATTGCCAACTGCCTCTCTGAATGAGTGCATTGTGTTCCCTAAAACAAGTAAACAACAGAGCTACAGGGCCAAAGGCTCTTCCAGTCTGGGAATATACCTTGGGAAAACTGAATATCATTAAGACAGAGCCACCCCCAAATTTAGGGCTGCACTGCTTACAAGAACCTCAACTTGGGTACACCTGAAATATCCCAGGAAATATAAAAATGGTTCAAAAAATTGTGGTAATTACGTACGATGGAATATCCCTCAGCCACGAAATCAATGTCATAAGACCAGTAGCAACAAAATGAGTGGATTCAGGTACGATTATTCTAAGTGAAATATGTCACACAGAAAAAGAAGCTTATCATAAGATATCGCTTACGAAGTTCCTGTAAACATGGCTACACATGAACTGAGTTAGGAAAGAGAACAGTGTCTCACATTTATAAAACACTCTTATGCCTGCTTAAGGGGGAAGGAAAGGTGGGGTGATGCATGAAACCAGAGTTTGATATAAGCCCTGGTACCGTTCCAAAAACCAACTATGGAATAGACAAGACGTACGTATACCTTCCTCAGTGAAAGGGCCTCAAAATCCCATATTTCCCGCAGAGGAATATATCTGACTAGTAAGAATCTTAAAACCTATGTGTTGATATGTCTCCATAAGGGAATCAAGTGTGTCTAGACTGGCATAAACAGGGCAGCGAGAATCAGCTCAAACCCACTATAAAAAGGAATTTCAAAAACAAAACAAATACAGGGAAATTCTTTACAATTCCTTCAGGGTCTCTGAAGAAACCTGAATGACACTGTCTACAATGACAGCTGGATGTGGCATAAGGCTGGACACTTGGGACTGAGAGGATTGGTGAGATTGGGTGAGCAAATGCAGACCCTTTAAAGCAATAATGCATGGCACGCATTCCATGGGTCCCAACTCTCCAGGTTGAAGGGAATATTAATACAGCTATAACATGTACGGGAAACCTAGAGAATGGACACACTGTGAATACGAAAGTTTTTTAAACCTCAACTAATAGTCCCTCTCCTGGTGCTCCGGTTTTAGTTTCCAACTGCTTTACTATCCATCTCCCAACTTGACGAGACAGCCCCTTTAACCTCCTGTTTCACACAGGTTGCCAATTTGGCAGAGGATGGAAGGGAAGAGGGAGAACCAATGAGAGAGTAGTTGTTAGGCATTTGGAGGGGCATATGTCACTCTGATTTCCTGGCAGGAAGAAGAATTAACCAAAGTCTCAGCCACCGACCAGGAACCAGTATAGTTCCTGAACCAAAATTTTGGACTTGCATTCAGCTCACAAAAATCGAGTTGAAAAATGGACCTCAGGGGCACAGCAATTCACAAACTGCCAGAGTAATAAAGGACTACTAGCATCCAAAAATCTGGTGAGGGAACGCAACGAGGTGGTCATCAATGTGAGGCAGAATAGCAAGAAACAGATTTCAAGAGGTGCGTTTGAATCATCTTTAAACACAGGAAGAGGGGCACAACTTCTACAATAATGCACTTGGCCAAAAAGGGCGTATGTGTTTTCTCCTGAATATATACAGGAGAAAACGCATACGCCCTTTTTGGCCAAGCAAGGAAGCAGGCAATGCAAATCTGCACTACTAAGAAGTAATACTTCCCACCTGTGAAAAGGGACATCCGCAAAATATTTAAAAATCAGAAAGGCAAGACAGGTCCTGGAGAACAGGGTGCCTTTTAATGCTGATGGGCGGGATGTAAATTGCCAACTGCCTCTCTGGAGGAGTGCATTGTGTTCCCTAAAACAAGTAAACAACAGAGCTACAGAGCCAAGGACACTTCCAATCTAGGGAATATACCTTGGGAAAATTGAAAATCAATAAGACAGAGACACCCCAATATTTAGGGCTGCACTGCTTACAAGAAGCTGAACTTGGGTACACCTTAAATATCCCAGGAAATATAAAAATGGTTCAAAAAATTGTGGTACCTATGTACGATGGAATATCCCTCAGCCATGAAATCAGTGTCTTAAGGCCAGTAGGAGCAAAATGAGTGGATTCAGGTACGATGATTCTAAGTGAAATTAGTCACACAAAAAAAGAAACTTATCATAAGATATCACTTATGAAGAACCTGTAAACATGGCTACACATGAACTGAGTTAGGAAAGAGAAGAGTCTCACATTTAGAAAACACTTATGCCTGCTCAAGGGGGAAGGAGAGGTGGGGTGATGCATAAAACCAGAGTTTGATATTAGTACAGGTACCAATCCAAAACCCTAATAGGGAATAGACAAGACCTACACCTTCCTCAGTGAAAGGGACTCAATACCCCATATTCCCCGCAGAGGAATATATCTGATTAGTAAAATCTTAAAACCTATGTATTGAAATGTGTCCTTAAGAGATTCAAGTGTGTCTCGACTGGCATAAACATGGCCGTGAGAATCAGCTCAAACCCACTATAAAAAGGAATTTCAAAAACAAAACAAAAACAGGGAAATTCTTTACAATTCCTTCAGGGGCTCTGATGAAACCTGAAATGACCATATCTACAATGGCAGCTGGATGTGTCTTATGGCTGGATACTTGTGATTGAGAGGATTGGTGAGATTGGGTGAGCAAATGAAGACCCTTTAAAGCAATAATGCGTTGCACATATTGCATTGGTCCCAACTCTCAAGGTTGGAGGGAATATTACTAGAGTTATAACATGTACGGGAATCGTAGAGAATGGACACACTGTGGATACGAATGGTATCTAAAACTCAACGAATATTCCCTCTCCTGGTGATCCGGTTTGACCTTTTAACTGCTTTACTATCAATATCCCTACTTGGAGAGACATCCCCTTTAACTTCCTGGTTCGCACAGGTTACCAATTTGGCAGAGGATGAAAGGGAAAAGGGAGAACCAATTAGAGAGTAGTTGTTAGGCATTTGGACGGACACATGCCACTCTAATTTCCCATCAGGAAGAAGAATTTACCAAAGTCTCAGCCACCCACCACACACCAGTATAGGTCCTGAACCGAAGTTTGGACTTGCATTCAGCTCACAAAAAACTAGTTGAAAAATGGAGCTCATGGGCACAGCAATTCATAAACTGGCAGAGAAATACAGGACAACTATCGTCCAAATATTTGTTTAATGGAAGGCAACGAGGCGGACTTGAAAGCGAGGCACAAGAGCAGGAAACAGATTTCGAGAGGTATGTTGGAATCGCCTTTAAAGCACAGGAAGAGGGGCACAACTTCGACAATGATGCACTTGGCCAAAAAGGGCGTATGCCTTTTCTCCTGAATATATTCAGGAGAAAACAAATACGCCCTTTTTGGCCATCCAGCAAGCAGGCAATGCAAATCTGCACTACAAAGAATTATCACCTCAAACCAGTCAAAAGGGATATCCGCAAAATGTGTAAAAACCAGAAAGGCAAGACAGCCCCTGGAGAAATGGGAGCCTTGTTATGCTGATTGGCGGGATTAAGTTGCCAACTGCCTCTCTGGAGGAGTGCATTTTGTTCCCAAAAAAAATAAACAACAGTGCTACAGAGCCAAGGGCACTCCCAGGCTAAGGAATATACCTTGGGAAAATTGAAAATCAATAAGCCAGAGCCACCCAAAAATTTAGGTTTGCACTGCTTAAAAGAGCCTCAAATTGTATCCACCTTAAATATCCCAGGAAAGACAAAAAGGGTTTAAGAAATTGTGGAACTTACGTACGATGGAATATCCCTCAGCAATGAAATCAATGTCATAAGAACAGTAGCAGCAAAATGAGTGGATTCAGGTACGATGATTCTATGTGAAATAAGTCACACAGAAAAAGAAACTTATCATAAGATATCACTTACGAAGATCTTGTAAACATGGCTACACATGAACTGAGTTAGGAAAGAGAAGAGAGTCGCACATTTAGAAAACACTCTTATGCCTGCTTAAGGGGGAAGGAGAGGTGGGGTGATGCATAAAACCAGAGTTTGATATAACCACAGGTACTGTTCCAGGAACCAACTATGGAATAGACAAGACCTACACCTTCCTCAGTGAAAGGGACTCAAAACCCCATATTCCCCACAGAGGAATATATCTAAGTAGTAAGAATCTTAAAACCTATGTATTGATATGTCTCTTTAAGGAATCAAGTGTGTCTAGACTGGCATAAACATGGCAGCGAGAATCAGCTCAAACCAACTATAAAAAGGAATGTCAAAAATGAAAAAAGGGAAATTCTTTACAATTCCTTCAGGGTCTCTGATGAAACCTGGAATGACCCTATCTACAACGACAGCTGGATGTGGCATAAGGCTGGACACATGGGACTGAGAGGATTGGTGAGATTGGGTGAGCAAATGCAGACCCTTTAAAGCAATAATGCATGGCACACATTCCATGGGTCCAAACTCTGCAGGTTGAAGGGAATATTACTACAGCTATAACATGTACGGGAAACCTAGAAAATGGACACACAGTGAATACAAAAGGTCTCTAAAACTCAACAAATAGTCCCTCTCCTGGTGCTCCGGTATGATTTTCCAACTGCTTTACTATCAATCTCCCAACCAGGACAGACAGCACTTTAACCTCCTGTTTCGCACAGGTTGCCAATTTATCAGTGGATGAATGGGAAGAGGGACAACCAATGAGAGAGTAGCTGTAAGGCATTTGGATGGGCATATGTCACTCTTATTTCCCTGGAGGAAGAAGAATTGACCAAAGTCTCAGCCACCCACCGGGAACCAGTATAGGTACTGAACCAAATTATTGGATTGCATACAGCTCAGAAAAAAACAGTTAAAAAACGGAGCTCAGGGGCACAGCAATTCACAAAGTGGCAGAGTAATAAAGGGCAACTATCGACAAAAATCTGTTGAGGGAAGTCAACGAGGCGGACTTGACATCGAGGCAGAATAGCTGGAAACAGATTTCAAGAGGTACATAGGAATCACATTTAAAGCACAGGAAGGGGGGAACAACTTCGACAATGATTCACTTGGCCAAAAAGGGCTTATGCATTTTCTCCTGAGTATATTCAGGCGTAAACGCATACGCCTTTTTAGGCCAAGCAAGCAAGCGGGCATGCAAGTCTGCACTACAAAGAAGTATCACTTCACACCGGTCCACAGGAACATCCAGAAAAAGGGTAAAAACCAGAAATTAAAGACAGGCCCTGGAGAAAATGATGCCTTGTTATGCTGATGGGCGGGATGTAAATTGCCAACTGCCTCTGTGGAGGAGTGCATTGTGTTCCATAAAAGAAGTAAACAACAGAGCTACAGAGCCAAGGGCACTTCCAGTCTAGGGAATATACCTTGGGAAAACTGAAAATCAATAAGACAGAGCCACCCTCAAATTTAGGGCTGCACTGCTTACAAGAACCTCAACTTGGGTACACCTTAAATATCCCAGGAAATATAAAAATGGTTCAAAAAGTTGTGGTACTTACATATGATGGAATATCCCTCAGCCATGAAATCAATGTCATAAGACCAGTTGCAGCAAAATGAGTGGATTCAGGTTCGATGATTCTAACTGAAATTAGTCACACAGAAAAAGAAACTTATCATAAAATATCACTTATGAAGTTCATGTAAACTTGGCTACAAATGAACAGAGTCAGGAAAGAGAACAGAGTCTCACATTTAGAAAACACTCTTATGCCTGCTTAAGGGGGAAGGAGAGGTGGGGTAATGCATAAAACCAGAGTTTGATATAAGCACAGGTACTGTTCCAAAAACCAACTATGGAATAGACAAGACCTACACCTTCCTCAGTGAAAGGGACTCAAAACCCCATATTTCCCGCAGAGGAATATATCACACTAGTAAGAATATTAAAACCTATGTATTGATATGTTTCCGTAAGGGAATCAAGTGTGTCTAGACTGGCATAAACATGGCAGTGAGAATCAGCTCAAACCAAATATAAAAAGGAATTTCAAAAACAAAACAAAAAAACAGGAAATTCTTTACAATTCCTTCAGGGTCTCTGATGAAACTTGGAATGACCCTGTCTACAACGACAGCTGGATGTGGCATAAGCCTGGACACATGGGACTGAGAGGATTGGTGAGATTGGGTGAGCAAACGCAGACCCTTTAAAGCAATAATGCATGGCACCCATTCCATGGATCCCAACTCTCCAGGTTGAAGGGAATATTAGTATAGCTATAATATGTACGGGAAACCTAGAGAATGGACACACTGTGAATACGAAAGGTTTCTAAATCTCAACGAATAGTCTCTCAACTTGTGCTCCAGTTTGACTTTCCAACTGCTTTACTATCAATCTCCCAACTTAGAGAGACAGCACGTTCAACCTCCTGGTTCGCACAGGTTGCCAATTTGGCAAAGGATGCAAGGGAAGAGGGAGAAACAATGAGAGAGTAGCTGTTAGGCATTTGGAAGTGCACATGTCACTGTTATTTCGCGGGACGAAGAAGAATAAACCAAAGTTCAGCCACCCACCAAAAACCAGTATAGGTCCTGAACAAAAATATTGGACTTGCGTTCAGCTCACAAAAAACGAGTTAAAAAATGGAGCTCAGGGGCACAGCAATTCACAAACTGGCAGAGTAATAAAGTACAACTATCGTCCAAAAATCTGTTGAGGGAAGCCAACGAGGCGGACTTGAAAGCGAGGCAGAATAGCAGGAAACAGATTTCAAGAGGTACGTTGGAATCGCCTTTAAAGCACAGGAAGAGGGACACAACTTCGACAATGATGAACTTGGCCAAAAAGGGCATATGCGTTTTCTCCTGGATATACTCAGGAGAAAACGCATATGGCACTTTTGGCCAAGCAAGCAAGTGGGCAATGCAAGTCTGCACTACAATGATGTATCACTTCCAATCGGTCAAAAGGGACATCCACATAATGGGTAAAAACCAGAAAGGCAAGACAGGCCCTGGAGAACAGGGAGCCTTGTTATGCTGATTGCCAGAATGTAAATTGCCAACTGCCTCTCTGGAGGTTTGCATGGTGTTCCCTAAAACAAGTAAACAACAGAGCTACAGAGCCAAGGACACTTCCAGTCTAGGGAATATACCTTCGGAAAACTGAAATTCAATATGACAGAGCCACCCCAAATTTGAGGGCTGCACTGCTTACAGGAACCTCAACTTGGGTACACCTGAAATATCCCAGGAAATATAAAAATGGTTCAAAAAATCGTGGTACTTACGTACGATGGAATATCCATCAGCCATGAAATCACTGTCATAAGACAAGTAGCAGCAAAATGCATGGATTCAGGTACGATGATTCTAAGTGAAATAAGTCAAACAGAAAAAGAAACGTATCATAAGATATCACTTATGTAGATCCTGTAAACATGGCTACACATGAACTGAATTAGGAAAGAGAACAGAGTCTCACATTTAGAAAACACTCTTATGCCTGCTTAAGGGGGAAGGAGAGGTGGGGTGATGCATAAAACCAGAGTTTGATATAAGCACAGGTACCGTTCCAAAAACCAACTATGGAATAGACAAGACCTACACCATCCGCAGTGAAAGGGACTCAAAACACCATATTTCCCGCAGAGGAATACATCTGAGTAGTAAGAATCTTAAAACCTATGTATTGATATGTCTCTGTAAGAGAATCAAGTGTTTCTAGACAGGCATAATCATGGCAGGGAAAATCAGCTCAAACCCACTATAAAAAGGAATTTCAGAAACAAAACAAAAAAACAGGGAAATTCTGTACAATTCCTTCAGGGTCTCTGATGAAACCTGGAATGACCCTATCTACAACGGAAGCTGGATGTGGCATAAGGCAGGACACATGGGACTGAGAGGATTGGTGAGATTGGGTGAGCAAATGCAGACCCTTTAAAGCAATAATGCAAGGCACCCATTCCATGGGTCCCAACTCTGCAGGTTGAAGGGAATATTACTACAGCTATAACATGTACGGGAAACCTAGAGAATGGACACACTGTGAATATGAAAGGTCTCTAAAACTCAACGAATAGTCCCTCTCCTGGTGCTCCGCTTTGACTTTCCAACTGCTTTACTGTCAATCTCCCAACCTAGAGAGACAGCACCTTTAACCTCCTGTTTCGCACAGGTTACCCATTTCGCAGACGATGAATGGGAAGAGGGAGAACCAATGAGAGAGTAGCTGTTAGGCATTTGGACGGGCATATGTCACTCTTATTTCCCGGGAGGAAGAATAATTGACAAAAGTCTCAGCCACCCACCGGGAACCAGTATAGGTCCTAATCGAAAATATGGGACTTGTGTTCAGCTCACAAAAAAACGAGTTAAAAAATGGAGCTATAGGGCAGAAAAATTCACAACCTGGCATAGTAATGAAGGACAACTATCATCCAAAAATCTGTTGAGGGAAGGCAAACACGCAGACTTGAAAGTGAGGCAGAATAGCATGAAACAGATTTCAAGAGGTACGTTGGAATCACCTTTAAAGCACAGTGAGGGGCACAATTTCGACAATGATGCACTTGGCCAAAACGGGCTTATGCATTTTCTCCTGAGTATATTCAGGAGAAAACGCATACACCCTTTTTGGCCAAGCAAGCAAGCGGGCATGCAAGTCTGCACTACAAAGAAGTATCATTTCCCGCCAGTCCTCAGGAACATCCACAAAAAGGGTAAAAACCAGAAATTCAAGACAGGCCCTGAAAAACAGGGAGCCTTGTTATGCTGATGGGCGGGATGTAAATTGCCAACTGCCTCTCTGGAGGAGTGCATTGTGTTTCCTAAAACAAGTAAAGAACAGAGCTACAGAGCCAAGGGCACTTCCAGTCTAGGGAATATACCTAGGGAAAACTGAAAATCAATAAGACAGAGCCACCCCAAAATTTAGGCCGGCAATGCATACAAGACCGTCAACTTGGGTACACCTTAAATATCCCAGGAAATATAAAAATGGTTCAAAAAATTGTGGTACTTAAGTATGACGGAATAATCCTCAGCCATGAAATTAATGTCATAAGAGCAGTAGCAGCAAAATGAGTGGATTCAGGTACGATGATTCTAACTGAAATTAGTCACACAGAAAAAGAAACTTATCATATGTTATCAGTAATGAAGATCCTGTAAATATGGCTACACATGAACTGAGTTAGGAAAGAGAAGAGAGTCTCACATTTACAAAACACTCTTATGCCTGCTTAAGGGGGAAGGAGAGGTGGGGTGATGCATGAAACCAGAGTTTGATATAAGCACAGGTACCGTTCCAAAAACCAACTATGGAATAGACAAGACCTACACCTTCCTCAGTGAAAGGGACTCAAAACCCCATATTTCCCGCAGAGGAATATATCTGACTAGTAAGAATCTTAAAACCTATGTATTGATATGTCTCCGTAAGGGAATCAAGTGTGTCTAGACTGGCATAAACCTGGCAGTGAGAATCAGCACACACCAACTATAAAAAGGAATTTCAAAAACAAAACAAAAACACAGGGAAATTCTTTACAATTCCTTCAGGATCTCTGATGAAACCTGGAATGACCCTATCTACAACGAAAGCTGGATGTGGCATAAGGCTGGACACATAGGACTGAGAGGATTGGTGAGATTGGGTGAGCAAATGCAGACCCTTTAAAGCAATAATGCATGGCACACATTCCATGGGTCCCAACTCTGCAGGTTGAAGGGAATATTACTACAGCTATAACATGTACGGGAAACCTAGAGAATGGACACACTGTGAATACGAAAGGTCTCTAAAACTCAACAAATAGTCCCTCTCCTGGTGCTCCAGTATGACTTTCCAACTGCTTTACTATCAATCTCCCAACCTGGACAGACAGCACCTTTAACCTCCTGTTTCGCACAGGTTGCCAATTTATCAGAGGATGAATGGGAAGAGGGACAACCAATGAGAGAGTAGCTGTAAGGCATTTGGATGGGCATATGTCACTCTTATTTCCCTGGAGGAAGAAGAATTGACCAAAGTCTCAGCCACCCACCGGGAACCAGTATAGGTACTGAACCAAATTATTGGATTGCGTACAGCTCAGAAAAAAAACAGTTAAAAAACGGAGCTCAGGGGCACAGCAATTCACAAAGTGGCAGAGTAATAAAGGGCAATTATCGTCCAAAAATCTGTTGAGGGAAGTCAACGACGCAGACTTGACATCGAGGCAGAATAGCCAGAAACAGATTTCAAGTGGTACGTTGGAATCACTTTTAAAGCACAGGATGGGGGGGCACAACTTCGACAATGATGCACTTGGCCAAAAAGGGCTTATGCATTTTCTCCTGAGTATATTCAGAAGAAAACGCATACGCCTTTTTTTGACAAGCAAGCAAGCGGGCATGCAAGTCTGCACTACAAAGAAGTATCACTTCCCACCGGTCCACAGGAACATCCACAAAAAGGGTAAAAACCAGAAATTCAAGACAGGCCCTGGAGAAAAGAGTGCCTTGTTATGCTGATGGGCGGGATGTAAATTGCCAACTGCCTCTGTGGAGGAGTGCATTGAGTTCCATAAAAGAAGTAAACAACAGAGCTACAGAGCGAAGGGCACTTCCAGTCTAGGGAATATACCTTGGGAAAACTGAAAATCAATAAGACAGAGCCATCCCAAAATTTAGGGCTGCACTGCTTACAAGAACCTCAACTTAGGTACACCTTAAATATCCCATGTAATATAAAAATGGTTCAAAAAATTGTGGTACTTACGTACGATGGAATATCCCTCAGCCATGAAATCAATGTCATAAGACCAGTAGCAGCAAAATGAGTGGATTCAGGTTCGATGATTCTAACTGAGATTAGTCACACAGAAAAAGAAACTTATCATAAGATATCACTTATGAAGATCCTGTTAACATGGCTACAAATGAACTGAGTCAGGAAAGAGAACAGAGACTCACATTTAGAAAACAATCTTATGCCTGCTTAAGGGGGAAGGAGAGGTGGGGTAAGGCATAAAACCAGAGTTTGATATAAGCACAGGTACTGTTCCAAAAACCAACTATGGAATAGACAAGACCTACACCTTCCTCAGTGAAAGGGACTCAAAACCCCATATTTCCCGCAGAGGAATATATCTGACTAGTAAGAATCGTAAAACCTATGCATTGATATGTTTCCGTAAGGGAATCAAGTGTGTCTAGACTGGCATAAACATGGCACTGAGAATCAGCTCAAACCAACTATAAAAAGGAATTTCAAAAAAAAAAAACAGGGAAATTCTGTACAATTCCTTCAGGGTCTCTGATGAAACCTGGAATGACCCTATCTACAACGACAGCTGGATGTGGCATAAGGCAGGACACATGGGACTGAGAGGATTGCTGAGATTGGGTGAGCAAACGCAGACCCTTTAAAGCAATAATGCATGGCATCCATTCCATGGATCCCAACTCTCCAGGTTGTAGGGAATATTACTATAGCTATAACATGTACGGGAAACCTAGAGAACGGACACACTGTGAATACGAAAGGTTTCTAAATCTCATCGAATAGTCCCTCTCCTTGGTCTCCACTTTGACTTTTCAACTGCATTACTATCAATCTCCCAACTTGGAGAGACAGCACGTTTAACCTCCTGGTTCGCACAGGTTGCCAATTTGGCAAAGGATGCAAGGGAAGAGGGATAAACAATGAGAGAGTAGTAGGCATTTGGATGGGCACATGTCACTGTTATTTCGCGGGACGAAGAAGAATTAACCAAAGTTCAGCCACCCACCGAAAACCAGTATAGGTCCTGAACAAAAATATTGGACTTGCGTTCAGCTCACAAAAAACGAGTTAAAAAATGGAGCTCAGGGGCACAGCAATTCACAAACTGGCAAAGTAATAAAGGACAACTATCGTCCAACAATCTGTTGAGGGAAGCCAACGAGGCGGACTTGAAAGCGAGGCAGAATAGCAGGAAACAGATTTCAAGAGGTACGTGGAATAGCCTTTAAAGCACAGGAAGAGGGGCACAACTTCGACAATGATGAACTTGGCCAAAAAAGGCATATGCGTTTTGTCCTGAATATATTCAGGAGAAAACGCATACGGCATTTTTGGCCAAGCAAGCAAGCGGGCAATGAAAATCTGCACTACAAAGATGTATCATTTCCCATCGTTCAAAAGGGACATGCACAAAATGGGTAAAAACCAGAAAGGCAAGACAGGTCCTGGAGAACAGTGAGCCTTGTTATGCTGATGGCCGGAATGTAAATTACCAACTGCCTATCTGGAGGTTTGCATGGTGTTCCCTAAAACGAGTAAACAACAGAGCTACAGAGCCACGGACACTTCCAGTCTAGGTAATATACCTTGGGAAAACTGAAAATCAATATGACAGAGCCACCCCAAAATTGAGGGCTGCACTGCTTACAATAACCTCAACTTGGGTACACCTTAAATATTCCAGGAAATATAAAAATGGTTCAAAAAATCGTGGTACTTACGTACGATGGAATATCCATCAGCCATGAAATCAATGTCATAAGACCAGTAGCAGCAAAATGAGTGGATTCAGATACGATGATTCTAAGTGAAATAAATCAAACAGAAAAAGAAACTTATCATAAGATATCACTTATGAAGATCCTGTAAACATGGCTACACATGAACTGAATTAGGAAAGAGAACAGAGTCTCACATTTAGAAAACACTCTTATGCCTGCTTAAGGGGGAAGGAGAGGTGGGGTGATACATAAAACCAGAGTTTGATATAAGCACAGGTACCGTTCCAAAAACCAAGTATGGAATAGACAATACCAACACCTTCCTCAGTGAAAGGGACTCAAAACCCCATATTTCCCGCAGAGGAATATATCTGACTAGTAACAATCTTAAAACCTATGTATTGATATGTCTCCATAATGGAATGAAGTGTGTGTAGACTGGCATAAAGATGGCAGCGAGAATCCCCTCAAACCCACTATAAAAAGGAATTTCAAAAACAAAACAAAAACACAGGGAAATTCTTTACAATTCCTTCAGGGTCTCTGATGAAACCTGGAATGACCCTATCTACAACGACAGCTGGATGTTGCATAAGGTTGGACAGATGGGACTGAGAGGACTCGTGAGATTGGGTGAGCAAATGCAAACCCTTTAAAGCAATAATGCATGGCACCCATTACATTTGTCACAACTCTCCAGATTGAAGGGTATATTACTATAGCTATAACATGTAAGGGAAACCTTAGAATGTACATACTGTGAATCCGAAATGTTTCTAAAACTCAACCAATAGTCCCTCTCCTTGTGCGACAGTTTGACTTTCCAACTTCCATACTATCAATCTCCCAACTTGGAGAGACAGCACCTTTAACCTCCTGGTTCGCAAAGTTTGCCAATTTGGCAAATGATGAAAGGGAATAGGGAGAACCAATGACAGAGTAGCTGTTAGGCATTTGGATGGGCACATGTCACTCTTATTTCCCGGGAGGAAGAAGAATTAACCAAAGTCTCAGCCACCCACTGAAAACCAGTATAGGTTCTGAACCAAAATTTTCGACTTGTGTTCAGCTCATAAAAAACGAGTTAAAATGTGGAGCTCAGGGGCACAGCAATTCACAAACTGGCAGAGTAACAAAGGGCAACTATCGTCCAAAAATCTGTTGAGGGAAGGCACCGAGGCGGACTTGAAAGCAAGGCAGAATAGCAGTAAACAGATTTTAAGAGGTATGTGGGAATCACCTTTAATGCACAGGAAGAGGGTCACAACTTCGACAATGATGCACTTGGCCAAAAAGGGCGTATGCGTTTTGTCCTGAATATATTCAGGAGAAAACGCATACGCCCTTTTTGGCCAAGCAAGCAAGGGGACAATGAAAATCTGCACTACAAAGAAGTATCACTTCCCACCAGTCAAAAGGGACATCCACAAAATGGGTAAAAACCAGAAAGGCAAGACAGGCCGTGGAGAACAGGGAGCCTTGTATGCTTATGGGCGGCATGTAAATTGCCAACTGCCTCTCTGGAGGAGTGCATTGTGTTCCCTAAAATAAGTAAACAACAGAGCTACAGAGCCAAGGGCACTTCCAGTCTAGGGAATATACCTTGGGAAAACTGAAAAACAATAAGACAGAGCCACCCCAAAATTTAGGGCTGCACTGTTTTCAAGAACCTCATCTTGGGTACACCTTAAATATCCCAGGAAAGATAAAAATGGCTCAAAAATTTGTGATACATACGTACGATGGAATATCCCTCAGCCATGAAATCAATGTCATAAGACCAGTTCCAGCAAAATGAGTGGATTCAGGTACGATGATTCTAAGTGAAATAAGTCACATAGAAAAAGATACTTATCATAAGATATCACTTATGATGTTCCTGTAAACATGGCTACACATGCACTGAGTTCGGAAATAGAATAGAGTCTCACATTTAGAAAACACTCTTATGCCTGCTTATGGGGGAAGGAGAGGAGGGGTGATGCATAAAACCAGAGTTTGATATAAGCACAGGTACCGTTCCAAAAACCAGCTATGGAATAGACAAGACCTACACCTTCGTCAGAGAAAGGGACTCAAAACCCCATATTTCCCACAGAGGAATATATCTGACTAGTAAGAATCTTAAAACCTATGTATTGATAAGTCTCCATAAGGGAATCAAGTGTTTCTAGCCTGGAATAAACATGGCAGCGAGAATCAGCTCAAACTCACTATAAAAAGGAATTTCAAAACAAAACATAGAATCAGGGAAATTATTTCCATTTACTTCAGGGTCTCTGATGAAAACTGGAATGACCCTATCTACAACGACAGCTGGATGATGCATAAGGTTGGACACATGGGACTGAGAGGATTCGTGAGATTGGGTGAGAAAATGCAGACCCTTTAAAGCAATAATGCATGGCACCCATTCCATGTGTCCCAACTCTCCTGGTTGAAGGATATATTGTTATTGCTATAACATGTAAGGGAAACCTAAGAATGGACACACTGTGAATATGAAAGGTTTCTAAATCTCAACGAATAGTCCCTCTCCTTGTGCGCCAGTTTGACTTTCCAACTGCTTTACTATCAATCTCCCAACTTGGAGAGACAGCACCTTTAACCTCCTGGTTCGTACAGGTTGCCAATTTGGCAAATGATTAAAGGGAAGATGGAGAACCAATGAGAGATTAGCTGTTAGGCATTTGGAAGGGAACATGTCACTCTTATTTCCTGGGAGAAAGAAGAATTAACCAAAGACTCAGATACCCCCCGAAAACCAGTATAGGTTCTGAACCAAAATATTGGACTTGCGTTCATCTCACAAAAAACTGGCAGAGTAATAAAGGGCAACTATCGTCCAAAAATCTGTTGAGGGAAGGCAACGAGTTGGACTTGAAAGCGAGGCAGAAGAGCAGGAAACAGATTTCAAAAGGTACGTTGGAATCACATTTAAACACAGGAAGAGGGTCACAACTTCGACAATGATGCACTTGGCCAAAAAGGGCGTTTGCGTTTTCTCCTGAATATATTCAGGAGAAAATGCATACGCGATTTTTGGCCAAGCAAGCAAGCGGGCAATGCAAATCTGCACTACAAAGAAGTATCACTTCCCACCGGTCAAAAGGGACATCCACAAAATGGGTAAAAACCAGAAAGGCAAGACAGGCCCTGGAGAACAGGGAGCCTGTTTATGCTGATGGGCGGGATGTAAATTGCCAGCTGCCTATCTGGAGGAGTGCATTGTGTTCCCTGAAACAAGTGAACAACAGAGCTACAGAGCCAAGGGCACTTCCAGTCTAGGGAATATACCTTGGGAAAACTGAAAATCAATAAGACAAAACTACCCCAAAATTTAGGGCTGCACTGCTTACAAGAACCTCATCTTGGGTACACCTTAAATATCCCAGGAAAGATAAAAATGGTTCACAAAAGTGTGGTACTTACGTATGATGGAATATCCCTCAGCCATGAAATCAATGTCATAAGACCAGTAGCAGCAAAATGAGTGGATTCAGGTACGATGATTCTAAGTGAAATAAGTCACACAGAAAAAGAAACTTATCATAAGATATCACTTATGAAGATCCTGTAAACATGGCTACACATGAACAGAATTAGGAAAGAGAACAGAGTCTCACATTTAGAAAACACTCTTATGCCTGCTTAAGGGGGAAGGAGAAGTGGGGTTATGCATAAAACCAGAGTTTGATATAAGCACAGGTACCATTCAAAAACCAACTATGGAATAGAAAAGACTTACACCTTCCTCAGTGAAAGGGACTCAAAACCCCATATTTCCCACAGAGGAATATATCTGACTAGTAAGAATCTTAAAACTTATGTATTGATATGTCTCCGTAAGGGAATCAAGTGTTTCTAGACTGGCATAAACATGGCAGTGAGAATCAGCTCAAACCCACTATAAAAAGTATTTCAAAACAAAACAAAAAAAAAGGGAAATTTTTTCCAATTACTTCAGGGTCTCTGATGAAACCTGCAATGACCCTATCTACAATGACAACTGGATGTGGCATAAGGCTGGACACATGGGACTGAGAGGATTGGTGAGATTGGGTGAGCAAATGCAGACCATTTAAAGCAATAATGCATGGCACCCATTCCATGTGTCCCAACTCTCCATGTTGAAGGGTATATTACTATAGCTATAACATGTAAGGGAAACCTAAGGATGGGCACACTGTGAATACGACAGTTTTCTAAATCTCAAAGAATAGTCCCTCTCCTTGTGCGCCAGTTTGACTTTCCACCTGCTTTACTATCAATCTCCCAACTTGGAGAGACAGCACCTTTAACCTCCTGGTTCTCACAGGTTGCCAATTTCGCAAATGATGAAAGGGAAGAGGGAGAACCAATGAGAGAGTAGCTGTTACGCATTTGGACGGGCACATGTCACTCTTATTTCCCGGGAGGAAAAATAATTAACCAAAGACTCAGCCAGCCACCGAAAACCAGTATAGGTTCTGAACCAAAATATTGGACTTGCGTTCATCTCACAAAAAACGAGTTAAAAAATGTAGCTCAGGGGCACAGCAATTCACAAACTGGCAGAGTAATAAAGGGCAACTATCGTCCAAAAATCTGCTGAGGGATGGCAATGATGCGGACTTGAAAGCGAGGCAGAATAGCAGGAAACAGATTTCAAGAGGTGCGTTGGAATTGCCTTTAAAGCACATGAAGAGGGGCACAACTTCGACTATGATGCAATTGCCCAAAAAGAGCGTATGCGTTCAGGAGAAAATGAAACGCCCTTTTTGGCCAAGCAAGCAAGCGTGCAATGCAAATCTGCACTACAAAGTAGTTTCACTTCCCACCGGACAAAAGGGACATCCGCAAAATGTCTAAAAATCAGAAAGGCAAGACAGGCCCTGGAGAACAGGGAGCCTTGTTATGCTGATGGCCGGGATGTAAATTGCCAACTGCCTCTCTGGAGGAGTGCATTGTGTTCCCTAAAACAAGTATACTACAGAGCTACAGAGCCAAGGGCACTTCCAGTCTAGGGAATATACCTTTGGAAAACTGAAAATCAGTACGACAGAGCCACCCCATATTTAGGTCTGCACTGCTTACAAGAACCTCAACTTGGGTACACCTTAAGTATCCCACTAAAGATAAATATGGTTCAAAAAATTGTGGTACTTTTGTACGATGGTATATCCCTCAGCCATGAAATCAATGTCATAAGACCAGTAGCAGCAAAAGGCGTGGATTCAGGTACGATGATTCTAAGTGAAATTAGTCACACAGAAAAAGATACTTATCATAAGATATCACTTATGAAGATCCTGTAAACATGGCTACACATGAACTGAGTTAGGAAAGACAAGAGAGTCTCACATTTAGAAAACACTCTTATGCCTGCTTAAGGGGGAAGGAGAGGTGGGGTGATGCATGAAACCAGAGGTTTATATAAGCACAGGTACCGTTCCAAAAACCAAGTATGGAATAGACAAGACCTACACCTTCCTCAGTGAAAGGGACTCAAAACCCCATATTTCCCGCAGAGGAATATATCTGACAAGTAAGAATCTTAAAACCTATGTATTGATATGTCTCCGTAAGGGAATCAAGTGGGTCTAGACTGGCATAAACATGGCAGCGAGAATGAGCTCAAACACACTATAAAAAGGAATTTGAAAAACAAAACAAAAAAAACAAGGAAATTCTTTACAATTCCTTCAGGGTCTCTGATTAAACCTGGAATGACCCTGTCTAAAATGACAGCTGGATGTCGCATAAGGCTGGACACTTGGGACTGAGAGGATTGGTGAGATTCAGTGAGCAAATACAGACACTTTAAAGCAATAATGCATGGCACCCATTCCATGGGTCCCAACTCTCCAGGTTAAAGGGAATATTACTACAGATATAACATGTACGGGAAACCTAGAGAATGGAGACTCTTTGAATATGAATGGTTTCTAAAACTCAACGAATAGTCCCTCTCCTGGTGCTCCAGTTTGACTTTCCACCTGCTTTACTATCAATCTCCCAACTTGGAGGGACAGCCCCTTTAACCTCCTGGTTCTCACAGGTTGCCAATTTGGCAGAGGATGAAAGGGAAGAGTGAGAACCAATGAGAGAGTAGCTGTTAGGAATTTGGACAGGCATAAGTCACTCTAATTTCCCGTGCAGGAAGAAGAATTAACCAAAGTTGCAACCACCCATCGGGAACCAGTATAGGTCCTGAACCAAAATAGTGGACATGCGTTCAGCTCACAAAAAACGAGTTGAAAAATGGAGCTCAAGGGCACAGCAATTCACAAACTGGCAAAGAAATAAAGGACAACTATAATCCCAAAATCTGTTGAGGGAAGGCAACGAGGCGGACATGAAAGCGAGGCAGAATAGCAGGAAACAGATTTCAAGAGGTACGTTGGAATCACCTGTAAAGCACAGGAAGAAGGGCACAACATCGACAATGATGCACTTGGCCAAAAATGGCATATGCATTTTCTCGTGAACATATGCAGGAGAAAACACATACGCCCTTTTTGGCCAAGCAAGCAAGCAGGCAATGCAAATCTGCACTACAAAGAAGTATCACTTCCCACAGGTCAAAAGGGACCTCCACAAAATGGTTAAATACCAGAAAGGCAAGACAGGCCCTGGAGAACAGGGAGCCTTGTTATGCTGTTGGGCGGGATGTAAATTGCCAACTTTCTCTCTGGAGGAGTGCATTGTGTTCCCTAAAATAGGTAAAAAACAGAGCTACAGAGCCAAGGCCACTTCCAGTCTAGGGAATATACCTTGGGAAAACTGAAAATCATTAAGACAGAGGCACCCCCAAGTTTAGGGCTGCACTGCTTACAAGAACCTCAACTTGGGTACACCTGAAATATCCCAGGTAATATAAACATGGTTCAAAAAAGTGTGGTACTTACGTACGATGGAATATCCCTCAGCCACGAAATCAATATCATAAGACCAATAGCAACAAAATGAGTGGATTCAGGTACGATTATTCTAAGTGAAATAAGTCACACAGAAAAAGAAGCTTATCATAAGATATCACTTACGAAGTTCCTGTAACATGGCTACACATGAACTGAGTTAGGAAAGAGAACAGAGTCTCACATTAAGAAAACACTCTTATGCCTGCTTAAGGGGGAAGGAGAGGTGGGGTGATGCATAAAACCAGAGTTTGATATAAGCACAGGTACCGTTCCAGAAACCAACTATGGAAGAGACAAGATATACCTATACCTTCCTCAGGGAAAGGGACACAAAACCCCATATTTCCCGCAGAGGAATATATCTGACCAGTAAGAATCTTAAAACCTATGTATTGATATGTCTCTGTAAGGGAATCAGGTGTGTCTAGAGTGGTATAAACATGGCAGCGAGAATCAGCTCTAACCCACTATAAAAAGGAATATCAAAAACAAAACAAATACAGGGAAATTCTTTACAATTCCTTCAGGATCTCTGATGAAACCTGGAATGACCCTGTCTACAATGACAGCTGGATGTGGCATAAGGCTGGACACTTGGGACTGAGAGGATTGGTGACATTGGGTGAGCAAATGCAGACATTTTAAAGCAATGATGCATGGCACGCATTCCATGGGTCCCAACTCTCCAGGTTGAAGGGAATATTACTACAGCTATAACATGTACGGCAAACCTAGAGAATGGACACACTGTGAATACGAAAGGTCTCTAAAACTCAATGAATAGTCCCTCTCCTTGTGCCCCGGTTTGACTTTCCAACTGGTTTACTATCAATCTCCCAACTTGGAGAGATGGCCCCTTTAACCTCCTGGTTCTCACATGTTGCCAATTTGGCAGAGGATGAAAGGGAAGAGGGAGAACCAATGAGAGAGTAGCTGTTAGGCATTTGGACAGGCATATGTCACTCTAATTTCCTGGCAGGAAGAAGAATTAACCAAAGTTGCAGCCACACACTGGGAACAAATATTGGTCCTGAACCAAAATTTTGGAAATGCGTTCAGCTCACAAAAAACGAGTTGAATAATGGAGTTCAAGGGCACAGCAATTCACAAAATGGCAGAGTAATAAAGGACAACTATCATCCCAAAATCTGTTGAGGGAAGGCAACGAGGCGGACTTGAAAGCGAGGCAGAATAGCAGGAAACAGATTTCAAGAGGTACGTTGGAATCACCTGTAAAGCACAGGAAAAGGGTCACAACTTCGTCAATGATGCACTTGGCCAAAAATGGCATATGCATTTTCTCCTGAATATATGCAGGAGAAAACGCATACACCCTTTTTGGCCAAGTAAGCAAGCAGGCAATGCAAATCTGAACTAAAAAGAAGTATCACTTCCCACCAGTCAAAAGGGATATCCACAAAATATGTAAAAACCAGAAAGGCAAGACAGGCCCTGGAGAACAGGGAGCTTTGTTATGCTGATGGGCGGGATGTAAATTGCCAACTGCCTCTCAGGAGGAATGCATTGTGTTCCCTAAAACGAGTAAACAACAGAGCTACAGAGCCAAGGGCACTTCCAGTCTAGGGAATATACCTTGGGAAAACTGAAAATCAGTAAGACAGAGCCAGCCTCAGATTTAGGGCTGTACTGCTTACAAGAACCTCAACTTGGGTACACGTTAAATATCCCAGGAAATATAAAAATGGTTCAAAAAATAGTGGTACTTACGTACGATGGAATATCCGTCAGCCATGAAATCAATGTCATAAGACCAGTAGAAGCAAAATGAGTGGATTCAGGTACGATGATTCTAAGTGAAATAAGTCACACAGAAAAAGAAGCTTATCATAAGATATCACTTATGAAGATCCTGTAAATATGGCTACACATGAACTGAGTTAGGAAAGAGAACAGAGTCTCACATTTAGAAAACACTCTTATGCCTGCTTAAGGGGGAAGGAGAGGTGGGGTGATGCATAAAAGCAGAGTTTGATATAATCACAGGTACCGTTCCAAAAACCAACTATGGAATAGACAAGACCTACCTATACCTTCCTCAGTGAAAGGGACTCAAAACCCCATATTTCCCGCAGAGGAATATATCTGACTAGTAAGAATCTTAAAACCTATGTATTGATATGTCTCCGTAAGGGAATCAAGTGGGTCTAGACTGGCATAAACATGGCAGCGAGAATCAGCTCAAACCGACTATAAAAAGGAATTTCAAAAACAAAACAAAAAAACAGGGACATTCTTTACAATTCCTTCAGGGTCTCTGATGAAACATGGAATGACCCTGTCTACAATGACAGCTGGATGTGGCATACGGCTGAACACTTAGAACTGAGAGTATTGGTGTGATTGGTTCAGCAAATGCAGACCCTTTAAAGCAATAATGAATGGCACCCATTCCATGGGTCCCAACTCTCCAGGTTGAAGGGAATATTACTACAGCTATAACATGTACGGGAAACCTAGAGAATGGACACACAGTGAATAGGAAAGGTCTCTAAAACTCAATTAATAGTCCCTCTCCTGGTGCTCCAGTTTGACTTTCCAACTGATTTACTATCAACCTCCCAACTTGGAGAGACAGCACCTTTAACCTCTTGGTTCTCACAGGTTGCCAATTTGGCAGAGGATGAAAGGTAAGAGGGAGAACCAATGAGAGAGTAGCTGTTAGGCATTTGTACGGGCATATGTCACTCTAATTTCCCGGCAGGAAGAAGAATTAATCAAACACTCAGCAACCCACTGGGAACCAGTATAGGTCCTGAACCAAAATATTGGCCATGCGTTCAGCTCACAAAAAACGAGTTGAAAAATGGAGCTCAAGGGCACAGCAATTCACAAACTGGCAGAGTAATAAAGGACAACTATCATCCAAAAATCTGTTGAGGGAAGGCAACGAGGCGGACTTGAAAGCGAGGCAGAATAGCAGGAAACAGATTTCATGAGGTACGTTGGAATCACCTGTAAAGCACAGGAAGACGAGCACAACTTCGAAAATGCTGCACTTGGCCAAAAAGGGCGTATGCATTTTCTCCTGAATATATTCAAGAGAAAACGCATACGGCCCTTTTGGCCAAGCAAGCAAGTGGGCAATGCAAGTCTGCACTACAAAGGAGTATCACTTCCCATCGGTCAAAAGGGACATCCACAAAATGGGTAAAATCCAGAAAGGCAAGACAAGCCATGGAGAACAGGGAGCCTTGTTATGCTGATGGCCGGGATGTAAATTGCCAACTTCCTCTCTGGAGGAGTGCATTGTGTTCCGTAAAACAAGTAAACAACAGAGGTACAGAACCAAGGGCACTTCCAGTCTAGGGAATATACCTTGGGAAAACTGAAAATCCATAAGACAGAGCCACCGTCAAATTTAGGGCTATACTGCTTACAAGAACCTCAAATTGGGTACACCTTAAATATCCCAGGAAATATAAAAATGGTTCAAAAAATTGTGGTACTTACGTACGATGGAATATCCATCAGCAATGAAATCAATGTCATGAGACCAGTAGCAGCAAAATGAGTGGATTCATGTTCGATGATTCTAAGTGAAATAAGTCACACAGAAAAAGAAGTTTATCATAAAATATCACTTATGAAGATCCTGTAAACGTGGCTACACATGAACTGAGTTAGGAAAGAGAACAGAGTCTCACATTTAGAAAACACTCTTATGCCTGCTTAAGGGGGAAGGAGAGGTGGGGTGATGCATAAAACCAGAGTTTGATATAAGCACAGGTACCATTCCAAAAACCAACTATGGAATAGACAACACCTACCTATACCTTCCTCAGTGAAAGGGACTCAAAACCCCATATTTCCCGCAGAGGAATATATCTGACTAGTAAGTATCTTAAAACCTATGTATTGATATGTCTCCATAAGGGAATCAAGTGTGTCTAGACTGGCATAAACATGGCAGCGAGAATCAGCTCAAAGCCATTATAAAAAGGAATTTCAAAAACAAAACAGAAAAACAGGGAAGTTCTTTACAATTCCTACAGGGTCTCTGATGAAACCTGGAATGACCTTGTCTACAATGACAACTGGATGTGGCATAAATCTGGACACTTGGGACTTAGAGGATTGGTGAGATTGGGTGAGCAAATGCAGATCCTTTAAAGCAATAATGCATGGCACCCATTCCATGGGTCCCAACTCTCCAGGTTGAAGGGAATATTATTACATCTATAACATGTACCGGAAACCTAGAGAATGGACACACTGTGAATACGAATGGTCTCTAAAACTCAACGGATAGTCCCTCTCCTGGTGCTCCGGTTTGACTTTCCAACTGGTTTACTATCAATCTCCCAACTTGGAGAGACCGCCCCTTTAAACTCCTGGTTCTCACAGGTTGCCAATTTGGCAGAGGATGAAAGGGAATAGGGAGAACCAATGAGAGAGTAGCTTTTAGGCATTTGGCTGGGCATATGTCACTCTAATTTCCCGGCAGGAAGAAGAATTAACCAAAGTCTCAGCCACCCACCGGGAACCAGTATAGGTCCTGAACCAAAATATTGGTCATGCGTTCAGCTCACAAAAAACGAGTTGAAAAATGGAGCTCAAGGGCACAGCAATTCACAAACTGGCAGAGTAATAAAGGACAACTATCATCCAAAAATCTGTTGAGGGAAGGCATCGAGGCGGACTTGAAAGCGAGGCAGAAAAGCAGGAAACAGATTTCAAGAGGTACGTTGGAATCACCTGTAAAGCACAGGAAGAGGGGCACAACTTCGAAAATGATGCACTTGGCCACAAAGGGGGTATGCATTTTCTCCTGAATATATGCAGGAGAAAACGCATACGCCCTTTTTGGCCAAGAAAGCAAGCGGGCAATGCAAATCTGCACTACAAAGAGGTATCCCTTCCCACCGGTCAAAAGGGACATCAACAAAATGTGTAAATATCAGAAAGGCAAGACAGGCCCTGGATAACAGGGAGCCTTGTTATGCTGATGGGCGGGATGTAAATTGCCAACTACCTCTATGGAGCAGTGCATTGTTTTCCATAAAACAAGTAAACAACAGAGCTACAGAGCCAAGGGCACTACCAGTCTAGGGAATATACCTTGGGAAAACTGATAATCAATAAGACAGAGCCACCCCAACATTTAGGGCTGCACTGCTTACAAGAAACTCAACTTGGGTACACCTTAAATATCCCAGGAAGGATAAAAGTGTTTCAAAAAATTGTTGTACTTACGTACGATGGAATATCCCTCAGCCATGAAATCAATGTCATAGGACCAGTAGAAGCAAAATGAGTGGATTCAGGTACCATGATTCTAAGTGAAATAAGTCACACAGAAAAAGAAACGTATCATAAGATATCACTTATGAAGATCCTGTAAACATGGCTACACATGAACTGAGTTAGGAAAGAGAACAGAGTCTCACATTTAGAAAACACTCTTATGCCTGCTTAAAGGGGGAAGGAGAGGTGGGGTGATGCATAAAACCAGAGTTTGATATAAGCACATGTACCGTTCCAAAAACCAACTATGGAATAGACAAGACCTACACCTTCCTCAGTGAAAGGGACTCAAAACCCCATATTTCCCGCAGAGGAATATATCTGACTAGTAAGAAATTTATAACCTATGTACAGATATGTCTCCCTAAGGCAATCAAGTGTGTCTAGACTGGCATAATCATGGCAGCGAGAATCAGATCAAACCCACTATAAAACGGAATTTCAAAAACAAAACAAAAGAAAACTGGAAAATTCTTTACAATTCCTTCATGGTCTCTGTTGAAACCTGGAATGACCCTATCTTCAACGACAGCTGGATGTGGCATTAGGATGGACACATGGGACTGAGAGGATTGGTGAGATTGGGTGAGCAAATGCAAACCCTTTAAAACAATAATGCATGGCACGCATTCAATGGGTCCCATGTCTCCAGGTTGAAGGGGATATTACTACAGCTATTACATGTACGGGAAACCTAGAGAATGGACACACTGTGAATACGAAAAGTCTCTAAAACTCAAAGAATAGTGCCTCTCCTGGTGCTCCAGTTTGACTTTCCAACTGCTTTACTATCAATCTCCCAACTTGGAGAAACAGCACCTTTAACCTCTCGGTGCGCTCAGGTTGCCAATTTGGCAAAGAATGAAAGGGAAGAGGGAGAACTAATGAGAGAGTAGCTGTTAGGCATTTGGACGAGCACCTGTCACTCTTATTTCCTGGGAGGAAGAAGAATTAACCGAAATCTCAGCCACCCACCGGGAACCAGTATAGTTCCTGAACCAAAATATTGGACTTGCATTCAGCTCACAAAAAACGAGTTAAAAAATGGAGCTATGGGGCACAGCAATTCACAAACAGGCAGAGTAATAAAGGCCAACTATCATCCAAAAATCTGTTGAGGGAAGGCAACGAGGCGGACTTGAAAGTGAGGCAGAATAGCAGGAAACAGATTTCAAGAGGTACGTTGGAATCGCCTTTAAAGCACAGGAAGAGGGGCACAACTTCGACGATGATGCAATTGGCCAAAAATGGCGTATGCGTTTTCTCAAGAGTATATTCAGGAGAAAACTCATACGCCCTTTTTCGCCAAGCAAAGAAGTGTGCAAAGCAAGTCTGCACTACAAAGAAGTATCAATTCCCACTGGTCAAAAGGGACATCCACCATATGCGTAAAATTCAGAAAGGCAAGAGAGGCCCTGGAGAACAGGGAGCCTTGTTATGCTGATGGGTGGGAGGTAAATTGCCAACGGCCTCTCTGGAGGAGTGCATTGTGTTCCCAAAACACAAAAACAAGAGAGCTACAGACCCAAGGGCACTTCCAGTCTAGGGAATATACCTTGGGAAAACTGAAAATCAATAAGACAGAGCCACCCTCAAATTTAGGGCTGTATTGCTTATGAGAACCTCAACTTGGGTACAACTTAAATATCCCAGGAAATATAAAAATGGTCCAAAAAATTGTGGTACTTACATACGATGGAATATCCCTCAGCCATGAAATCAAAGTCATAAGACCAGTAGCAGCCAAATGAGTGGATTCAGGTACGATGATTCTAAGTGAAATAAGTCACACAGAAAAAGAAACGTATCATAAGATATCACTTATGAAGATCCTGTAAACATGGCTACACATGAACTGAGTTAGGAAAGAGAACAGAGTCTCACATTTAGAAAACACTCTTATGCCTGCTTAAGGGGGAAGGAGAGGTGGGGTGATGCATAAAAGCAGAGTTTGATATAATCACAGGTACCGTTCCAAAAACCAACTATGGAATAGACAAGACCTACCTATACCTTCCTCAGTGAAAGGGACTCAAAACCCCATATTTCCCGCAGAGGAATATATCTGACTAGTAAGAATCTTAAAACCTATGTATTGATATGTCTCCGTAAGGGAATCAAGTGGGTCTAGACTGGCATAAACATGGCAGCGAGAATCAGCTCAAACCGACTATAAAAAGGAATTTCAAAAACAAAACAAAAAAACAGGGACATTCTTTACAATTCCTTCAGGGTCTCTGATGAAACATGGAATGACCCTGTCTACAATGACAGCTGGATGTGGCATACGGCTGAACACTTAGAACTGAGAGTATTGGTGTGATTGGTTCAGCAAATGCAGACCCTTTAAAGCAATAATGAATGGCACCCATTCCATGGGTCCCAACTCTCCAGGTTGAAGGGAATATTACTACAGCTATAACATGTACGGGAAACCTAGAGAATGGACACACAGTGAATAGGAAAGGTCTCTAAAACTCAATTAATAGTCCCTCTCCTGGTGCTCCAGTTTGACTTTCCAACTGATTTACTATCAACCTCCCAACTTGGAGAGACAGCACCTTTAACCTCTTGGTTCTCACAGGTTGCCAATTTGGCAGAGGATGAAAGGTAAGAGGGAGAACCAATGAGAGAGTAGCTGTTAGGCATTTGTACGGGCATATGTCACTCTAATTTCCCGGCAGGAAGAAGAATTAATCAAACACTCAGCAACCCACTGGGAACCAGTATAGGTCCTGAACCAAAATATTGGCCATGCGTTCAGCTCACAAAAAACGAGTTGAAAAATGGAGCTCAAGGGCACAGCAATTCACAAACTGGCAGAGTAATAAAGGACAACTATCATCCAAAAATCTGTTGAGGGAAGGCAACGAGGCGGACTTGAAAGCGAGGCAGAATAGCAGGAAACAGATTTCATGAGGTACGTTGGAATCACCTGTAAAGCACAGGAAGACGAGCACAACTTCGAAAATGCTGCACTTGGCCAAAAAGGGCGTATGCATTTTCTCCTGAATATATTCAAGAGAAAACGCATACGGCCCTTTTGGCCAAGCAAGCAAGTGGGCAATGCAAGTCTGCACTACAAAGGAGTATCACTTCCCATCGGTCAAAAGGGACATCCACAAAATGGGTAAAATCCAGAAAGGCAAGACAAGCCATGGAGAACAGGGAGCCTTGTTATGCTGATGGCCGGGATGTAAATTGCCAACTTCCTCTCTGGAGGAGTGCATTGTGTTCCGTAAAACAAGTAAACAACAGAGGTACAGAACCAAGGGCACTTCCAGTCTAGGGAATATACCTTGGGAAAACTGAAAATCCATAAGACAGAGCCACCGTCAAATTTAGGGCTATACTGCTTACAAGAACCTCAAATTGGGTACACCTTAAATATCCCAGGAAATATAAAAATGGTTCAAAAAATTGTGGTACTTACGTACGATGGAATATCCATCAGCAATGAAATCAATGTCATGAGACCAGTAGCAGCAAAATGAGTGGATTCATGTTCGATGATTCTAAGTGAAATAAGTCACACAGAAAAAGAAGTTTATCATAAAATATCACTTATGAAGATCCTGTAAACGTGGCTACACATGAACTGAGTTAGGAAAGAGAACAGAGTCTCACATTTAGAAAACACTCTTATGCCTGCTTAAGGGGGAAGGAGAGGTGGGGTGATGCATAAAACCAGAGTTTGATATAAGCACAGGTACCATTCCAAAAACCAACTATGGAATAGACAACACCTACCTATACCTTCCTCAGTGAAAGGGACTCAAAACCCCATATTTCCCGCAGAGGAATATATCTGACTAGTAAGTATCTTAAAACCTATGTATTGATATGTCTCCATAAGGGAATCAAGTGTGTCTAGACTGGCATAAACATGGCAGCGAGAATCAGCTCAAAGCCATTATAAAAAGGAATTTCAAAAACAAAACAGAAAAACAGGGAAGTTCTTTACAATTCCTACAGGGTCTCTGATGAAACCTGGAATGACCTTGTCTACAATGACAACTGGATGTGGCATAAATCTGGACACTTGGGACTTAGAGGATTGGTGAGATTGGGTGAGCAAATGCAGATCCTTTAAAGCAATAATGCATGGCACCCATTCCATGGGTCCCAACTCTCCAGGTTGAAGGGAATATTATTACATCTATAACATGTACCGGAAACCTAGAGAATGGACACACTGTGAATACGAATGGTCTCTAAAACTCAACGGATAGTCCCTCTCCTGGTGCTCCGGTTTGACTTTCCAACTGGTTTACTATCAATCTCCCAACTTGGAGAGACCGCCCCTTTAAACTCCTGGTTCTCACAGGTTGCCAATTTGGCAGAGGATGAAAGGGAATAGGGAGAACCAATGAGAGAGTAGCTTTTAGGCATTTGGCTGGGCATATGTCACTCTAATTTCCCGGCAGGAAGAAGAATTAACCAAAGTCTCAGCCACCCACCGGGAACCAGTATAGGTCCTGAACCAAAATATTGGTCATGCGTTCAGCTCACAAAAAACGAGTTGAAAAATGGAGCTCAAGGGCACAGCAATTCACAAACTGGCAGAGTAATAAAGGACAACTATCATCCAAAAATCTGTTGAGGGAAGGCATCGAGGCGGACTTGAAAGCGAGGCAGAAAAGCAGGAAACAGATTTCAAGAGGTACGTTGGAATCACCTGTAAAGCACAGGAAGAGGGGCACAACTTCGAAAATGATGCACTTGGCCACAAAGGGGGTATGCATTTTCTCCTGAATATATGCAGGAGAAAACGCATACGCCCTTTTTGGCCAAGAAAGCAAGCGGGCAATGCAAATCTGCACTACAAAGAGGTATCCCTTCCCACCGGTCAAAAGGGACATCAACAAAATGTGTAAATATCAGAAAGGCAAGACAGGCCCTGGATAACAGGGAGCCTTGTTATGCTGATGGGCGGGATGTAAATTGCCAACTACCTCTATGGAGCAGTGCATTGTTTTCCATAAAACAAGTAAACAACAGAGCTACAGAGCCAAGGGCACTACCAGTCTAGGGAATATACCTTGGGAAAACTGATAATCAATAAGACAGAGCCACCCCAACATTTAGGGCTGCACTGCTTACAAGAAACTCAACTTGGGTACACCTTAAATATCCCAGGAAGGATAAAAGTGTTTCAAAAAATTGTTGTACTTACGTACGATGGAATATCCCTCAGCCATGAAATCAATGTCATAGGACCAGTAGAAGCAAAATGAGTGGATTCAGGTACCATGATTCTAAGTGAAATAAGTCACACAGAAAAAGAAACGTATCATAAGATATCACTTATGAAGATCCTGTAAACATGGCTACACATGAACTGAGTTAGGAAAGAGAACAGAGTCTCACATTTAGAAAACACTCTTATGCCTGCTTAAAGGGGGAAGGAGAGGTGGGGTGATGCATAAAACCAGAGTTTGATATAAGCACATGTACCGTTCCAAAAACCAACTATGGAATAGACAAGACCTACACCTTCCTCAGTGAAAGGGACTCAAAACCCCATATTTCCCGCAGAGGAATATATCTGACTAGTAAGAAATTTATAACCTATGTACAGATATGTCTCCCTAAGGCAATCAAGTGTGTCTAGACTGGCATAATCATGGCAGCGAGAATCAGATCAAACCCACTATAAAACGGAATTTCAAAAACAAAACAAAAGAAAACTGGAAAATTCTTTACAATTCCTTCATGGTCTCTGTTGAAACCTGGAATGACCCTATCTTCAACGACAGCTGGATGTGGCATTAGGATGGACACATGGGACTGAGAGGATTGGTGAGATTGGGTGAGCAAATGCAAACCCTTTAAAACAATAATGCATGGCACGCATTCAATGGGTCCCATGTCTCCAGGTTGAAGGGGATATTACTACAGCTATTACATGTACGGGAAACCTAGAGAATGGACACACTGTGAATACGAAAAGTCTCTAAAACTCAAAGAATAGTGCCTCTCCTGGTGCTCCAGTTTGACTTTCCAACTGCTTTACTATCAATCTCCCAACTTGGAGAAACAGCACCTTTAACCTCTCGGTGCGCTCAGGTTGCCAATTTGGCAAAGAATGAAAGGGAAGAGGGAGAACTAATGAGAGAGTAGCTGTTAGGCATTTGGACGAGCACCTGTCACTCTTATTTCCTGGGAGGAAGAAGAATTAACCGAAATCTCAGCCACCCACCGGGAACCAGTATAGTTCCTGAACCAAAATATTGGACTTGCATTCAGCTCACAAAAAACGAGTTAAAAAATGGAGCTATGGGGCACAGCAATTCACAAACAGGCAGAGTAATAAAGGCCAACTATCATCCAAAAATCTGTTGAGGGAAGGCAACGAGGCGGACTTGAAAGTGAGGCAGAATAGCAGGAAACAGATTTCAAGAGGTACGTTGGAATCGCCTTTAAAGCACAGGAAGAGGGGCACAACTTCGACGATGATGCAATTGGCCAAAAATGGCGTATGCGTTTTCTCAAGAGTATATTCAGGAGAAAACTCATACGCCCTTTTTCGCCAAGCAAAGAAGTGTGCAAAGCAAGTCTGCACTACAAAGAAGTATCAATTCCCACTGGTCAAAAGGGACATCCACCATATGCGTAAAATTCAGAAAGGCAAGAGAGGCCCTGGAGAACAGGGAGCCTTGTTATGCTGATGGGTGGGAGGTAAATTGCCAACGGCCTCTCTGGAGGAGTGCATTGTGTTCCCAAAACACAAAAACAAGAGAGCTACAGACCCAAGGGCACTTCCAGTCTAGGGAATATACCTTGGGAAAACTGAAAATCAATAAGACAGAGCCACCCTCAAATTTAGGGCTGTATTGCTTATGAGAACCTCAACTTGGGTACAACTTAAATATCCCAGGAAATATAAAAATGGTCCAAAAAATTGTGGTACTTACATACGATGGAATATCCCTCAGCCATGAAATCAAAGTCATAAGACCAGTAGCAGCCAAATGAGTGGATTCAGGTACGATGATTCTAAGTGAAATAAGTCACACAGAAAAAGAAACGTATCATAAGATATCACTTATGAAGATCCTGTAAACATGGCTACACATGAACTGAGTTAGGAAAGAGAACAGAGTCTCACATTTAGAAAACACTCTTATGCCTGCTTAAGGGGGAAGGAGAGGTGGGGTGATGCATAAAACCATAGTTTGATATAAGCACTGGTACTGTTCCAAAAACCAACTATGGAATAGACAAGACCTACAACATCCTCAGTGAAAGGGACTCAAAATCCCATATTTCCCGCAGAGGAATGTATCTGAATAGTAAGAAATTTAAAACCTATGTACAGATATGTCTCCTTAACGCAATAAAGTGTGTCTAGACTGGCATAATCATGGCAGCGAGAATCAGCTCAAACCCACTATAAAATGGAATTTCAAAAACAAAACAAAACAAAAAAAAACAGGAAAATTCTTTACAATTCCTTCAGGGTCTCTGTTGAAACTTGGAATGACCCTATCTACAACGACAGCTGGAGTTGGCATAAGGCTAGACACATGGGACTAAGAGGATTGGTGAGATTGGGTGAGCAAATGCAGACCCTTTAAAGCAATAATGCATGGCACTAATTCCATGGATCGCAACTCTCCAGGTTGAAGGGAATATTACTACAGCTATAACATGTATGGGAAACCTAGAGAATGGACACACTGTGAATACGAAAGGTTTCTAAAACTCAACGAATAGTGACTCTGCTGGTGCTCCAGTTTGACCTTCCAACTGCTTTACTATCAATTTCCCAACTTGGAGAGAAAGCACCTCTAACCTCCTGGTGCGCTCAGGTTGCCAATTTGGCATAGGATGAAAGGGAATAGGGAGAACCAATGAGAGAGTAGCTGTTAGCCATTTGGAAGGGCAACTGTCACTCTTATTTCCTGGGAGGAAGAAGAATTAACCAAAGTCTCAGCCACCCACTGGGAACCAGTATATGTCTTGAACCAAAATATTGGCCATGCGTTCAGCTCACAAAAAACGAGTTAAAAAATGGAGCTATGGGGCAGAGCAATTCACAAACTGGCAGAGTAATAAAGGACAACTATCATCAAAAAATCTGGTGAGGGAAGGGATCGAGGTGGACTTGAATGTGAGGCACAATAGCATGAAACAGATTTCATGTGGTATGTTGGAATCACCTGTAAAGCAAAGGAAGAGGGGCAAAACTTCGACAATGATGCACTTGGTCAAAAAGAGCATATGCGTTTTCTCTTTAATATATTCAGGAGAAAACACATACGCCATTATTTGCCAAGCAAGTAACCGGGCAATGCAAATCTGAACTACAAAGATGTATCACTTCCCACCGGTCAAAATGGACATCAACAAAATGTGTAAAAACCAGAAAGACAAGACATTTCCTGGAGAACATGGAGCCTTGTAATGCTGATGGGCGGGAAGTAAATTGCCAACTGCCTATCTGGATGAGTGCATTGTGTTCTCTAAAACAAGTAAACAAGAGAGCTACAGACAAGGGCACTTCCAGTCTAGGGAATATACCTTGGGAAAACTGAAAATAAGTAAGACAGAGCCACCCACAAATTTAGGGCTGCACTGCTTACAAGAACCTCAACTTGGGTACAACTTAAATATCCCAGGAAAGATAAAAATGGTTCAAAAAATTGTGGTATATACGTACGATGGAATATCCCTCAGCCATGAAATCAATGTCATAAGACCAGTAGCTGCAAAATACGTGGATTCAGGTACGATGATTCTAAGTGAAATAAGTCACACAGAAAAAGAAACTTATCATAAGATATCACTTATGAAGATCCTGTAAACATGGCTACACATGAACTGAGTTAGGAAAGAGAACAGAGTCTCACATTTAGAAAACAATCTTATGCCTGCTTAAGGGTGATGGAGAGGTGGGGTGATGCATAAAACCAGAGTTTGATATAAGCACAGGTACCGTCCCAAAAACCTAATACGGAATAGACAAGACCTACACCTTCCTCAGTGAAAGGGACTCAACACCCCTTATTCCCTGCAGAGGAATATATCTTACTAGTAAGAATATTAAAACCTATGTATTGATATGTCTCCATAAGGGAAACAAGTGTGTCTAGACTGGCATAAACATGGCAGTGAGAATCAGCTCAAACCCACTATAAAAAGGAATTTCAAAAACAAAACAACAAAACAGGGAAATTCTTTACAATTCCTTCAGGGTCTCTGATGAAATCTGGAATGACCCTATCTACAATGAGAGCTGGATGTGGCATAAGGCTGGACACTTGTGTGTGAGACGATAGGTGAGATTGTGTAAGGAAATGCAGACCCTTTAAAGCAATAATGTGTGGCACCCATTCCATTGGTCCCAACTCTCCAGGTTGAAGGAAATATTACTACAGCTATAACATGTACGGGAAACCTAGAGAATGGACACACTGTGAATACGAAAGGTTTTTAAACTTCAACTAATATTCCCTCTCCTGGTGCTCCGGTTTTAGTTTCCAACTGCTTTACTGTCCATCTCCCAAATTGAGAGACAGCCCCTTTAACCTCCTGTTTCACACAGGTTGCCAATTTGGCAGAGGATGAAAGGGAAGAGGGAGAACCAATGAGAGAGTAGTTGTTAGGCATTTGGAGGGGCATATGTCACTCTGATTTCCTGGCAGGAAGAAGAATTAACCAAAGTCTCAGCCACCCACCAGGAACCAGTATAGTTCCTGAACCAAAATTTTGGACTTGCATTCAGCTCACAAAAATCGAGTTGAAAAATGGACCTCAGGGGCACAGCAATTCACAAACTGGCAGAGTAATAAAGGACAACTAGCATCCAGAAATCTGGTGAGAGAACACAACGTGGCGGCCATCAATGCGAGGCCGAATAGCAAGAAACAGATTTCAAGAGGTGCGTTGGAATCATCTTTAAACACAGGAAGAGGGGCACAACTTCTACAATAATGCACTTGGCCAAAAAGGGTGTATGTGTTTTCTCCTGAATATATTCAGGAGAAAACGCATACGCCCTTTTTGGCCAAACAAGCAAGCAGGCAATGCAAATCTGCACTACAAAGAAGTATCACTTCCCACCTGTGAAAAGGGACATCCGCAAAATATTTAAAAATCAGAAAGGCAAGACAGGTCCTGGAGAACAGGGAGCCTTGTTATGCTGATGGGCGGGATGTAAATTGCCAACTGCCTCTCTGGAGGAGTGCATTGTGTTCCCTAAAACAAGTAAACAACAGAGCTACAGAGCCAAGGGCACTTCCAGTCTAGGGAATATACCTTGGGAAAATTGAAAATCAATAAGACAGAGACACCCCAATATTTAGGGCTGCACTGCTTACAAGAAGCTCAACTTGGGTACACCTTAAATATCCCATGAAATATAAAAATGGTTCAAAAAATTGTGGTACTTACGTATGATGGAATATCCCTCAGCCATGAAATCAATGTCTTAAGACCAGTAGGAGCAAAATGAGTGGATTCAGGTACGATGATTCTAAGTGAAATAAGTCACACAAAAAAAGAAACTTATCATAAGATATCACTTATGAAGAACCTGTAAACATGGCTACACATGAACTGAGTTAGGCAAGAGAAGAGTCTCACATTTAGAAAACACTTATGCCTGCTTAAGGGGGTAGGAGAGGTGGGGTGATGCATAAAACCAGAGTTTGATAGAAGCACAGGTACCAATCCAAACCCTAATAGGTAATAGACAAGACCTACACCTTCCTCAGTGAAAGGGACTCAACACCCCATATTCCCCGCAGAGGAATATATCTGATTAGTAAAATCTTAAAACCTATGTTTTGAAATGTGTCCTTAAGGGATTCAAGTGTGTCTCAACTGGCATAAACATGGCCGTGAGAATCAGCTCAAACCCACTATAAAAAGGAATTTCAAAAACAAAACAAAAACAGGGAAATTCTTTACAATTCCTTCACGGGCTCTGATGAAACCTGAAATGACCATATCTACAATGACAGCTGGATGTGTCTTATGGCTGGATACTTGTGATTGAGAGGATTGGTGAGATTGGGTGAGCAAATGAAGACCCTTTAAAGCAATAATGTGTTGCACATATTGCATTGGTCCCAACTCTCCTGGTTGAAGGGATTATTACTAGAGCTATAACATGTACGAGAATCCTAGAGAATGGACACAATGTGGATACGAATGGTATCTAAAACTCAACGAATAGTCCCTCTCCTGGTGCTCCGGTTTGACCTTTTAACTGCTTTACTATCAATATCCCTACTTGGAGAGACATCCCCTTTAACTTCCTGGTTCGCACAGGTTACCAATTTGGCAGAGGATGAAAGGGAAGAGGGAGAACCAATTAGAGAGTAGTTGTTAGGCATTTGGACAGGCACATGTCACTCTAATTTCCCATCAGGAAGAAGAATTTACCAAAGTCTCAGCCTGCCTGTAGGAACGAGTATAAGTCCTCAACTGAAATTGTGGATTTGCGGTCAGATCACAAAAAAGCGAGCTGTAAAATGTAGCTCAGGGGCACAGCGATTCACAAATTGGCAGAGTAATAAAGGACAACTATCGTCCAAAAATCTATTGAGGGAAGGCAATGAGGCGGATTTGAAAATGAGGCAGAATAACAGGAAACAGATTTCATGAAGTACATTGGAATCGCCTTTGAAGCACAGGAAGAGGTGCACAATTTCGACAGTGATGCACTTGGCCAAAAAGCGCGTATGTGTTTTATCCTGAATATATTCAGGAAAGAAAGCATATGCCCTTTTTGGCCAAGCAAGCAAGCAGGCAATGCAAATCTTCACTAAAAGAACGATCACTTCCCACAGGTCAAAAGGGATATCCGAAAAATGTGTAGAAACCAGAAAGTCAAGATAGGCCCTGGAGATACGTGAACCTTGTTAGTCTAAAGGGCAGGATATAAATTGCCAACTACCTCTCTGGAGGAGTGCATTGTGTTCCCTATATCAAATAAACAACAGAGCTAAAAATCCAAGGGCAGTTCCCGTCTAGGGAATATACCTTTGGAAAACTGAAAATCGATAAGACACATCCATGCCCAAATTTAGGGCTGCACTGCTTACAAGAACCTCAACTTGGGTACACCTTAAATATCCCAGGAAAGACAAAAATGTTTCGAGAAATTGTGGTATTTACGTACGATGGAATATCCCTCAGCCATGACATTAATGTCATAAGGCCAGTAGCAGTAAAATGAGTGGTCTCAGGTACGATGATTCTAAGTGAAATAAGTCACACAGAAAAAGAAACTTATCATAAGATATCACTTATGAAGGTCCTGAAAACATGGCTACAGATGAACTGATTTAGGAAAGAGAACAGAGTAACGAGTCTTATCATAAGATATCACTCATAGTGGGAGTGTACACATGACTACACATGAACTGAATTAGAAACACAACAGAGTCACACATTTAGAAAAGAATCTTTTTCCTGCTAAATGGGAAAGGCGAGGTGAGGTGATGCATAAAACCACAGTTATAAATTAGCACACATACCGTTACATAAACCAAGTATTTAATAGACCGCACCTACTCCCGGCATAATGAACTGGACTCAACAGCCCTTATTCATTTTTGAGGAATATATATGACTCTAAGGTTTTTAAAACATATGTATTCTCATGTCTCCATAAAGGAATCATGTGTGTGTATAACGGCATGAACACAGCACTGAAATTCAGTTAAACCCACTTATAAAAATAAATTTCAAAAGCAAAATGCAAAAACAGAGAGAAAGTTTTAAAAATTACGTTCAGAGCCTGTGATGCAAGCTAGATTGACCACCTTTACACCCACAGCTGGATGAGACATAAGACTGGACACTTGGGGCTGAAAAGATTGCTGAGGTTGTGTGAACAAAAGAACACCACTTAGAGCAATACTGTGTGCTACCCATTCTAGTGATCCCAACTCTCCAGGGGTAAGGGAATCCTCCTACAGTTAAATCATGCATGGGAAACCCAGTGGATGGTACACTGTGTAATTGGGAAAGTTTTCTAATAGGTACCACATTTTTCCTTTTGTCGTGCTCGGCTTCGCCATTCCATCTGCATTACTAAAAGTCTCCCCACTTTGAGTGTCAGCGTCTTTACCTTCCTGTTATGCACAGTTTGCAAATTGTGCAGAGGATGAACAGGAAGAGGGGAAATAAATGAGAGATTAGCTGTAGGTGTTTGGATGGGCACATGTCACTCTAGTTTCCCATCAGGAAGAAGAATTAACCAAAGGCTCAGCCTGAAGCCCCGGAACCAGACTAGGGCCTAAAGCCATCCTGCGGTATTGCAGCCAGCTCTCAAATAGGCGAGTTGAAAAATGGAAATCAGGGGCACAGCAATTGTCAAACTTGCAGAGTTATAAAGGACAACTATCATCCAGAAATATATTGAGGAAAGGCAGTGAAGAGGATTTGAATGCAAGGCAGAATTGAAGGAAACAGATTTCAAGAGGTAGAGTGGAGTCGTCTTTAAAGCACATGAAAAGCGACAGAATTTTGACAATATTGCCCTTGGCTGAAAAGGGACTATGTGTATTTTCTTGAATATATTCGGGAAAAAATGCATATGCCCTTCTTGGCCAAGCAAGCCATCAAGCATTGCAAATCCACACTACAGAGAAGTGTCCCTTACCTCCAGTCAAAAGGGCCATCCACAAATAGTGTAAAAACCGCAAATGCAGGACAGGCCATGGAGAAAAGGGTGCCTGGTTACGCCGATGGACAGGATGTAAATTGCCAACAGCCTCTCTGGAGAACTGTATGTTGTTTTCTAAAACAGAGCTACAGAGCATAGCACACTTCCACTCATGGGCGTGCATTTTGGGAAAACTAAAATTCCACGACACACAGACAGCCCAATCTTTAGGGCTGCTCTGTTTACAAGAACCTCGACTTCGGTACACTTTAAGTATCCCAGTAAAAGAAAAAAAAATGGATATAGATGTTGTGGTACTTATATACAATGGAATGTCACTCAGACATAAAATCAATGTCATAAGGCCAATAGCAGCATAATGAGTGGCTTTAGGTACGATGATGCTAAGTGAAATGAGCCACAAAGGAAAAGAAACTTATTGTAATATATCACTTATAGAGGAAATGTAAACAGGGCCACACATGAACTGAATTTCAAAAGAGAACAGAGTTACACATTTAGAAAACACACTTATGCCTCCTTAAGGGGAAAGGTGATGTGGGGTGATGTGTAAAAGCAGAGTTTGAAATTAGCACAGATCCCATTCCATATACCAAATATGTAATAGACAAGACCTACTCCTTTCACAATGAACTGGACACAAAACACCCTATTCACTGAAGAGGAATATATCTGACTGGTAATAACCTTGAAACCTATGTATTTATATGTCTCCATAATGGAATCAAGTGTATGTAGATTGGCATAAACACAGATCAATGGAACAGGACAGAAAGCCCAGAGATAAACCTACATACCTATGGCTATCTCATCTATGACAAAGGAGCTAAGGATATACAATGGAGAAAAGACAGTCTCTTCAGTAATTGGTGCTGGGAAAACTGGACCCCTCCACATAAAAGAATGAAATTAGAACACTCCATAACACCATACTCAAAAATAAACTCTAAATTGATTAGAGATCTAAATATAAGACCACACACTATAAAACACTTAGAGGAAACCATAGGCAGAACACTCTATGACATAAATCACAGCAAGATCCTTTTTGACCCACCACTTAGAGAAATGGAAATAAAAACAGAAATCAACAAATGGGACCTAATGAAACTTAAAAGCTTTTACACAGTAGAGGAAAACTTAAACAAGATGCAAAAACAACCCGTAGAATGGGAGAAAATATTTTCAAATGAAGCAATTGACAAAGGATTAATCTCCTAACTTTACAAGCACCACAAGTAGCTCAATATCACAAAAACAAACAACCCAATCCAAAAACGGGCAGAAGACCTAAATAGACATTTCTCCAAAGAAGATATACAGATTACCAAGAAACACATGAAAGGATGCTGAACATCACTAATCATTAGAGAAATGCAAATCAAAACTACCCTGAGGTATCACCTCACAGCAGTCAGAGTGGCAATCATCAAAAAAATCTACAAAACAATAAACACTGGAGAGGCCTTTATTGGAGAAAAAGGAACACACTTGCACTGTGGGTGGGAATGTAAATTGATATGGGCACTAGGGAGAACAGTACGGAGGGTCCTTTAAATAACTAACAATAGAAGTACCATACGACACAACAATCCAACTACTGGGCATTTGCCTTGTGAAAACCATAATTCAAAAAGAGTTATGTACAAAAATGTTCATTGCAGCTCTATTTGCAATAGCCAGGACATGGAAGCAACCTAAGTGTCCATCGACAGATGAATGGATAAAG
The DNA here is from genome assembly GCF_964341445.2 of Mesoplodon mirus. Taxonomy (NCBI): domain Eukaryota; kingdom Metazoa; phylum Chordata; class Mammalia; order Artiodactyla; family Ziphiidae; genus Mesoplodon; species Mesoplodon mirus. Next base: position 396,010 of record NW_028295803.1, on the reverse strand, counting down.
AAGATCTGGCACATATATACAATGGAATATTACTCAGCCATAAAAAGAAACAAAACTGAGTTATTTGTACTGAGGTGGATGGACTTAGAATCTGTCCTACACAGTGAAGTAAGTCAGAAAGGGAAGAACAAATACTGTATGTTAACAGAGATATACAGAATCTAATGAAGAAAAAATAAGATTTTGAAGAACCTAGTGGCAGGACAGGATTAAGGACATAGACATAGAGAAAGGACTTGAGGACACCGGAATGGGGATGGGTAAGCTGGGACGAAGTGAGAGAGTGGCATGGACATAAATACATTACCTAATGTAACACCGATAGCTACTGGGAAGCAGCCACATAGAACAGGGAGATCAGCTCGGTGCTTTGGGACCACATAAAGGGGTGGGATATGGAGTGTGGGAGGGAGATGCAAGAGGGAGGGGATCTGGTGATATTTGTATATGAATAGCTGATTCACTTTGTTATACAGCAGAAACGAACACTCCATTGTAAATCAATTATACTCCAATAAACGTGTAAAAGGAAAAAATAAAAAGAAAGAAGGCCCAGGGATAAACCTACACACCTATGATCAACTAATCTATGACAAAGGAAGCAAGACTATACAATGGAGATAAGACAGTCTCTTCAATCATTGGTGCTGGGAAATATGGACAGCTACATGTAAAAGAATGAAATTAGAACACTCCCCAACACCATACATAAAAATATATTCAAAATGGATTAGAGCCCTTAATGTAAGACCAGACAGTATAAAACTCTGAGAGGAAAACTTACGAAGGATACTCTGACGTAAATCACAGCAAGATCTTTTTTGATCCACCTCCTATAGTAATGTAGTAAAAAAGAAATCTATACAGATGGGACATAATGAAACTTAAAAGCTTTTGCAAAGCAAAGGAAACTACAAACAAGATGAAAAGACAACCCTCAGAATTGCAGAGAATAATTGCAAACGAATCAATGGACAAATGATTAATCTCCAATATATATAAACAGCTCATGCAGCTCAATATTAATAAAACAAACAACCCAATACAAAAATGGAAGAAGATCTAAATAGATATTTCTTCCAAGAAGACATAGAGATGGCCAGTACGCACATGAAAATCTGCTCAACATCACTAATTATTAGAGAAATGGAAATTGAAACTACAATGAGGTATCACATCACGTCATCAGAAAATCTACAAACAACAAATGCTGGAGAGGGTGTGGAGAAAAGGAACCTTCTTCCACTAATGTTGGGAATGTAAATCGATACAGTCTCTATGGAGAACAGTATGGAGGTTCCTTAAAATAGTAAAAATAGAATTACCATATAATCCAGCAATCCCACTACTGGGCATATACCCAGAGAAAACCATAAATCAAAAAGATACATTCACTACAATGTTCATTGCAGCACTATTTACAATAGCCAGGTAATGAAAGCAACCTAAGTGACCACAGACAGACGAATGGATAAAGACGTGGTACATATATACAATGGAATGTTACTCAGCCATACATAGGAATGAAATTGGGTCATTTGTAGAGACCTTGATGGATCTAGAGACTGTCATACGGAGTGAAGTAAGTCAGAAAGAGAAAAACAAATATTGTATATTAATGCATATATATGGAACCTAGAAAAATGGTACAGATGAACCGGTTTGCAGGGCAGAGATAGAGACACAGATGTAGAGAACAAACATATGGACACCAAGGGGGGAACACCATGTGAGGGTTGTGGTGGGATGAATTGGGAGACTAGGATTCACATGTGCACACTTATATGTATATAATAGATATCCGATAAGAACCTGCTGTATAAAAGAAATAAATAAATTTTTAAAAAATAAAAATAAATAAATAACATTTAATAAAATAAAACAGAAAAATAGTTTTTCCTTTCACATAGACGTCTTTATATTAATGCATTATTTCCATGTTTATATCTCCAAAATTAAAAAAAAAGAGGAATAAATAAAATCTAACTTGAACCAAAAAGAAAAAAAGAAAAAAAAAAAAAAAAACAGAACCCACCAGTGATACAGATGAAAATCGTATCAGGGCACTTGCTCCAGTGGTAAAAAAATTCTTAAGTTGGTCAGAGGTGGGAAATCGTCTCCCATGCAGTCAGCAGCGCTCCCCCCCACAAGGAGCATCCTCATTGCAAAGCTGGGGGACTGTGTCGAGGCGTCTGTGAGTAAATGTGAGCTGAGCCCCAGTCCTGCTGCAGCTGAACTCTTCCCACCCTTTCCAGGTAAAACACCTGGATATGTACAAGTACTTGCAAGCCTAGAGGAAGGGCTGTGGAACCACACCAGCGACAGCACGCAGGCCGACTTGGTGCCTGCAGGCCAGCCAGGATGGTCCTAGCCCCAGATGCCCTTCTGGAAGCTTTCCATTTCCCTGCCTGAGATACCCCTCCTGCCATGGCCCACACTGCTTTTTTACTTCCTCACCTCTGCCTGGGGAGAAAATCCAGCGGCAGGTATGGATGACACATCCTCTTCTTTAGCAGGTTGCAGCCTAGCAACTCCTGCGAAAAGTCCAGCAGAGCCCACTCACACTGGGCCACCCATAAAGCCACGGCCTCTCACTCCCTACCACCACCCCAGCCCCGACACTGCTGATGGGGCAGAGAATATGGCGTCAGGCACAGCTACAGGGGCTCTTGCTGACTGGAGAGGTGTTTATATTGACCTCAACCCAGGCACACCTGGGGAGGGTTGGCAGGCAGTGTCAGGCTGCCCAAATCAGCAAATCCTCACCCCTCAGGGGCTCACAGTAGCAGAAAATGAACCTTGCTAAACGGGCCAGGACCAAGGAACAGGTGTGGGCCCTAGAGAGTCAGGCTAGACAAGGGGCTGCAGCTGCGGCTTGTTTTCTTATCATTTTATCTGGTCCATGAGTGGAAAACAACTTCAAGAAGACCCTATCCTAATGAGAGGAACCAGGAGTCAGGGAGAGGAGTGATGGTGGGTGGAGACAGAGGCCTGGTGCCCTGGCTGCAGTGGAAGTGTCTGGAAGACCAGGCAGAGAGAGGCTGCACAGAGTGATAGCCAGGGTCACAGACCTGTCAGAGCTGCTGTTTGTTAGTTCAAGTCCTGCTCTGAGGTGTTCTGTGTCAGCTGTGAGCGACAGGTGAGCTGGGGGTTCTCTGCAAGGTGGGCTATGTGCGCAGTTCCTGTGTGTCCAGCCCTGCTGGGGTACCTGCCCAGGGGAGTTCTGTATCCTGGGAAGGGCCTGACTATGAGAGCCCCATGGGCTGCTAGGTAGCTGCACAGGTGAGCTCCATACCCTGGGAGGGACTTGACAACGAGAGCCCCGTGGGCTGTGGGGTGGGTGATGCGGCCCACGTGAGCTCCATATCCTGGGATTGGCCTGACCACGAGAGCCCCATGGGCTGCTGGAGACCTGGTAAAGGATATCAGGACAGTCAGTGAAGCCACCGAGGATCTACATCCAGTAGCTCCTATTTCCTACACCCTGCTGCTCATTCTACCATCCACCAGGCCATGGCATTCTGTATTACACTTCAATGATGCCTTCTTCTGTATTCCATTCATCTCAGAGTCACAAGAATTTTTGGCTTGTGAGTGGCAGGACACAACATGCAACAAAAGCAATAATGCTGGGCCGTCCTGCCCCAATGGTTCAAAAATCCCCACACCATCATTGGGGAAATGTCCTCTAAAGACCTAAACGTTCTACCTCTGTAAAAGGGAACCCTCCTTCAATGTGCAGATGACATTCTGATCACCAGGCCTACTAAAGACGCCTCTGAACTACCTAGCCAAGAAAGGATAGAAGGTGTCCAAGAAAAAGGCTCAAATATCCCAGGCTCAGGTGACATGCCTGGGCTTCATTCTCACAGATATTCGGAGAAACGCATCCCAGGATAGGGAAGAAGCCATTTGCAGCCTTACCTCTTCTAAAACTAGAAGACAGCTTAGGGGTTCCTGGGGAGGCCAAGGTTTTCTGCATCTGGATCCCTAACTACAGTCTAATAGCTGGGCCTCTACATGAAACACTGACATGAAAAGATGATGATCCTTTTGAATAGAATCCAGAAGCAGCCTTTCAAGAATGGAAAGAGCAGTCAATTTAGACCCTTGCACAGGAACTCCCTAATTTAGCTAAACCCTTTGACCTTTACCTACCTGGTCAAAGGTTAATTGCCCTTGGAGACTTAGTGCAAATACTGGGACCACTTGAAATGGAGCAACACAAGAATGCCCTTCAGGTATGATAAACTATGGTCACCAAGGGCTTTGCCCACCAACTCATCAGGCCAGGATACTGGGGTATCTTAAAAGATAGAAATCAGCAGCCCACAAGGCCAGCTCCCTCCTAAGGGAAAAGGACCCCACGTGGTGATCCTAACCACCCATCATGCCCTGAAGTTGCAGGTGTCGCTCTGTGGACACACTGACATCGAGTGAGGAGGCCCTCCAACTACTCCTCCAGAGAGACAAACGGGGGCAACGAGGCCCCAAGATGACTCGTGTGACCATCACTTGACCTGGAGTTTCTCTCAGAAAACAACAAGACTGTGCCCCGAAAGAGCAGACTACTGCTTGCAGGACTTACTGCACCCAGAGGGGAGCTAATAAGCTTGGCGGGGGAAACGTATATCACGCTTTCACCATAGAAAACCCTACAGACACCGCAGTGATTGTGGCCAATATGACCGGCTGGACTGCTGGCTACTTCTAAATGCCATTGACTCAGTGGACGTCATGGTCCTGGATCACCACTGACCCTGGACTGTCTGGGAGTTGCGCGGGCAGGGTTCTGACACATGGTGCTGTTTGTACATTAATTCAGGGACCTAATTAAAGAAAGCACAGACTACTGGTCAGAGCATCTAGGCTGGCAAAAACCGTCAGCCTAAGGTAGCCGAACAAATGTGGGGTGGGGTGAAACCTGCCACCACAGCATCTCTGCGCATCTCTTTCCTGGACACTTAAAGGTCATTAGAATCTATAACACATCCAATGCTGGTGCTCAGGCGTACTGGAAGTGAGGCAGGAGGCCTTGGGACAATCAACCTCACCTGGAGGCTGGTGGGGAGACGTTTTGCCCCTCCCCCCAGGTATCAGGGCTCCCACCACAGCATGAAGCAGTTACAAAAGAGGGTTCTGCACCCTCAACACCCCAAGAATGAGGAACGGAACAAAAAGCAGAGGAGGGGTTCGTCTCTGGCAACGTTCATTAAAAATTCCTGTGAGATAAAAAGAGAACCAGGGCAATAAAATAAAGTCTAACCTGTTTTTCCTTTGTGCTTTGTCTAATTTCACGTGATCCTAGGGTTCCGCATGCAGAGGTCCCACACCCGGCACTTCAGACCCGATTTCCTAGTGCAGAATGGCTGGGTCGACACCTCAGCTAGCGGGGTCCCATGCAGACTCCACGGCATAGAGCCTGAGCTGCAGCCAACCCAGCCCTCGAGAGCTCCATCCCCTCCCTCCCACTGACACTGCCGGGATCCCTACACAGCAGCCCAGCCCACAGCCCGTGGGGGACTGCACGCTCTCACCTCTCCATTCTGTTTTCAAAATAATGTTTCCTTTGCTTCTGAACCAAACTCAGTCTTGATCTGTTGGCTCCAATGACACTGGGCATGGGGAATCCTGTTGGGGTCCACTCTGGAGGATCAGTAACAGAAATTGAGAACATTGTAACTTCAATGAACAGATGTGTGAGCCAAACTGTAGTTAACATAGAGCAGTGTATAATGCTCGGGTAAAATAAGGTGTTTCTAAGACTTACCTTTGATATTTCCATCACTTTACTATAAGCAAGTTCAGTGAAGACGTCTGTCTTATTTGTCAGGTCAACATTAGAGAAATGAAGTGATTTATTTCCATGGATGTACATCAAATACTCTTGGCTGAAGCTTCAATCTTGTTTTGAATGCTTTTCCATTGAAAAGGATACCCCTCTTTCAGCTCCGCCATTTCTGAGAAGTATAAAATCTTATAATTTATTATTACCAAAGGGGAAAGGTAGGACAAGGGATAAATTAACAGTTTGGGATTAACACATACACACTGCTATGTATAAAATAGATCATCAACAAGGAACAACTGTATAGCACAGGGAACTACACTGAATATTTTGCAATAACCTATAAGGGGAAATAATCTGAAAAAAGAATAGATATTTTTATTGACATCATCTATCAATGACAGATAAAATGTAACCTAAGCAAGGCCCATGGTGAACGCATCTGACCCTGAAGATTTCAATCATCTAAAGTTTGCGCTCTGCCTATTTCCCAAGGCCCTTAATGGACATATGTGTAGCTGTAGCTTAAAAATTCCCCAATTTGGGGTACGGGGATGCACTGATTTGGAAAAATCCCTGGTGTTCTCCTTCCATGCACGGGACCCTTCCTACAGCTAAAACATGCCTGTCACACCTAGAGGATGGTACACCGTTTGATCGGAAAGAGTTTGGAAAAGGCACCTCTTCTCCTCATCGCCTGGTGCTCGGGTTCACCCCTCCAGCATCTTTCCTAACAATCTCCTCACTTGGGGATATCAGCACCGTCTACATCCTGTTGCACACAGTTTGGAATTTGTCCAGAGGATGAAGCGGAAGGATGAGAAAAATTTAGAGACAAGTCTTAGGTGTTCGGACAGGCACATGCCACTCTAATTTCCAATCTGGAAGGCAAATTAATCAAAGGCTAGAATTGCCCACGGAAACAGAATAGGTCTAGAGGAATTCCCGCTGTTTTGTGTCCAGTTTCCAAAAACACAAGTTGAAAAATGGAACTCAGGGGCACTAAAATTCATGAAACTGCAGAGTTGAAAATATCTATCGTCGAAAAATGTCTTAAGGTATGTCACAGAAAAGGACTTGTAAGCAAGGGTGAGTGGCAGGAAACAGATTTGAAGAGGTAGAAAGGACTCCCCATTAAAGCACAAGAAAAGGGGCTGAACATCGCCAATGATGCAGTTGGCCCAAAAGGGCGTATGCATTTTTTCTGAATATATTCAAGTAAAGGCCATACACACTTTTTATCCAACCAAACAGGTGGGCACTGGAAATCAATACTACAAAATGTATCACTTCACATCAGTCAGAAGGGCCATCCACATAAAGTGTAAACACCAGAAATGCAGGACAGGGCGAGGAGAAAAGGGAGCCCTGTGAGGCTGATAGTGGAAATGTAATTTGCCAACGGCCACTCTGGAGAAGTGTATTGTGTTTGCTAAAACATCTAAAAGATGAGCTACAGAGCATAGGGCACTTTTACTCATGGGCGTATACCTTGGGAAAAACAAAAATGGACAGTAAACAGGCACCACAACGTTTACCAACTCTCTGTTAAAAAGGGCCTCCACTTGGATATAACCTAAATGTCCCTGGAAGGATAAAATGGATAAAAGAGATGGGGTACTTATGTAGAGTGGAATATTACTCATCCCAAAATCAATGAAATAAGGCCAGTTGGAACAACTCTGGAGGAGTTACATACGATCATTCTAAGTGATATATGTCAGAAAGAAAAAGACACATATCATAAGATGTCACTTAAAGGTGGAATCAAAAATGGCTACACATGAAATAAACTATAAAACAGAAACATAGTCAAATATGTAGAAAATAGACATAAGGCTGCTAAATGGGAAAGGTGGGGAATGGTGAGGTATTATCCAGGAGGTTGAAATTAGCAAATATACCATTCCAAGTAACAAATTGAATAACTGACAATGCCTACACGGTACCTCAAAGAACTGCACTCAGCCCACTCAAGTCACTGGACAATAATACATATGACTCATAAGCATCTGAAAACTAATTTCTTGTTGTCTCACAGTACATGAATCAAGTGGATGTACAGCAGCAAAAAACAGAGCTTTGAAAATCAGCTGTAACCAATATAAAAATAAATTTAAAAATATTTTTAAAAACGGTGAGAGAGACAAAAATCTTACAACTTTTGTTGAAGGGCTACGATGTAACATGGATTGAACACATGTAAACCCACAGCAGGATGATATATAAGGCTGGAAGCTACGCAGGCTAAGAGATGTTAGAGAGGCTGGGTGAGGAAATGCAGACCTTTTAAAGTAATACTGCCTGGTACCCATTCCATGGGTCCCAAATCAGCAGGTTCAAGGGAATCTTCTGACAGCGAAAACATGCCTGCGAAACCGAGATGAATGTACACCGTGTGCTCAGGAAAGGTGTCTAAAATGCACCTCACTTTTGATCTCCTGGTGCTGGGGTTCGCCATTCCAGCCACATTACTAAAAATCTCCCCACTTTGAGAATCAGCACCTTTAACCTCCTGTTTCACACAGTTTGCAATTTGTGCAGAGGATAAATGGGAAGGGGGGAAACAATGAGAGATTAGCTGTAGGATTTTTGACAGGCACATGTCACTCTAATTTCCCATTAGAAGAAGAATTAACCAAAGGCTCAACCTGCCTCCTCAGAACCAGAATAGGGCCAGAAGCAATCCAAAGGTTTGGCGGCCAGCTCACAAAAAAAGCGAGTTGCAAAATGGAGCTCAGGAGCAGACAATTCAAAGACCTGCAAAGATATAAATGATAACCAACGTCCAAAAATATATTCAGGTAAGGCAACGAAGAGGATCTGAATGAGAGGCAGAATTGCAGGAAACAGATTTCAAAAGGTAGTTTGTACTCACATTTAAAGCATATTCAAAGCAGCAGAATTTCTAAAATGATGTAGTTGGGCAAAAGGGTGTATGCCTTTTTTTCGTGAATATCTTCAGGAAAAAAACACATACAGAATTTTTGGCCAACCAACCAAGCGGGAAATGCAAATCCGCACAACAAAGAAGTCTCAATTTCCACTGCTCAGAAAGGCCATCCAAAAAATGTGTACAAACCAGAAATGCTGGAGAGGCCATGGAGAACAGGGAGCCTAGTCACGCTGATGGGTGGGGTATAAATATCCAAGAGCCACTCTGAAGAAGTGTATGTTGTTTCCTAAAACATTTAAATACAAAGCCCCCGAGCAAAGGGGACTTCAACTCATGGACATATAACTTGGGAAGACTAAATATCGACAAGACACAGGCACCCCAAAGTTTAGGGCTGCTCTGCATACAAGAACCTCAACTTCGGTACACCTAAAATATCCCAGGAAAAAGAGAAATGCATAAATAACTTGTGGTAATTTTGTACAACGGAATATCACTCAGACGTGGAATCAATGTCATAAGGCCAGTAGCAGCATAAAGAGTGGATTTAGGTATGATGATTCTAAGTGAAATTATTCACACAGAAAATGAATCTATTCATAAGATATCACTTACAGAGGGAATGTCAACATCACAACACATGAACTGAATTAAGAAAGAGAACAGAGTCTCACATTTAGAAAACACTCTTATACCTGTTTAATGGGATAGGAGAGGTGGGGTGATGCATAAAATCAGAGTTTGATATTAGCACAGGTACCATTCCATAAACCAAATAGAGAATAGACGAGACTTACCCCTTACTCAGTGAACGGGACTCAAACCCCCTATTCCACGCAGAGGAATATATCTGACTAGTGAGAATCTTAAAACCTATGTATTGATTTGTCTCCATAAGGGAATCAAGTGTGTCTAGACTGGCATAAACACGTCAGTGAAAATCAGCTCAACCGCACTATAAAAATGAATTTCAAAAACAAACAAAAAAACAGCGAAATTCTTACACAATTCCTTCAGGGGTTCTGATGAAACCGGGAATGACCATATCTGCAAACACAGCTGGATGAGACATAAGGCTGGACACTTGGGACTGAGAGGACTGGTGAGATTGGGAGATAAAATGCAGACCCTTTAAAGTATTAATGCATGCCACGATTCCATGGATCCCAAATCTCCAGGTAGTAGGGAATATCACTACAGTTATAACATGTATGGGAAACCTAGAGAATGGACACCCTGTGATGGTGAAAGATTTCTAATAGTCTCCTAATTTTTCTTCTCCTTGTGCTCCAGTTTGGCATTCCAACTGCTTTACTATCAATCTCCCAACTTAGGAGAGCCAGCCCCTATAACCTCCCGGTTCGCACAGTTTGCTAATTGTGCAGAGGATGAAAGGGAAGAGGGAGAACCAATCAGAGAGTAGATGTAGGCATTTGGACGGGCACATGTCACTCTAAATTCCCGTCAGGAAGAAGAATTAACCAAAGCCTCAGCCACCCGCAGGGAACAGTATATCCACCCCTGGAACCAGTATAGGTCCAGAAGCAAAATTGTGGATTTGCGGTCAGCTCCCAAAAATGGGATTTGAAAATTGGAGCTCACGGGCACAGCAATTCACAAACCTACAGTTATAAAGGACTACTGTCTTCCAAAAATCAGTTGAGGGAAGGCAACGAAGCTGACTTGAAAATGAGGCAGAATTGCACAAAACATATTTCAAGAGGTAAATAGGAATCGCCTTTAAAGCACAGGAAAAGCATCACAACTTCGACAATGATGCACTTGGCCAAAAAGGGCGTATGCTTTTTCTCCTGAATATATTCAGGAGAAAACGCATACGACCTCTTTGGACAATCAAGCAAGCGCACAATGCAAATCCACACTACAAAGAATTGTCACTTCCCACGGGTCAAAAGGGACATCTGAAAATCTGTAAAAACCAGAAAGGCAAGAGGGAGATGACAAGGGCATGAAGCAATATGATCCAAAGTGTCATGAAGGATTGTGATGACAAGCGCATGGAGCATTGTGATGACAAGATTATGTAGCATATTGCTGACAAAGGCATGGAGCATTGTGATGACAAGTTTCATGGAGCACTGTGATGACAAGTGTTATGGAGCATTGTGATTACAGGGGTCATGGAGCATTGGGATGAAAAGGGCATGGAGCATTTTGATGACAAGAGTCCCGGATCATTGTGTTGTCAGGGTTCATGGATCGTTGTGATGACAGGAGTCATGGAGAATTGTGATGACAGGGGTCAGGGAGCATTGTGATGAGAAAGTCAAGGAGCATTGGGCTGAAAACGTTCATGGAGTATTGTGATGACAGGGGCCATGGAGGCTTGTGATGACAAGGTACTGGAGCATTGTGATGAGAAGACCATGGAGACATGTGATGACAAGTCTCATGGAATATTCTGATGAAAAGGGGCATGGAGCATTGTGATTACATGGGTCTTGGGGCATAGTGATGACAACGGCATGGGGCATTGGGATGTGATGGCCATGGAGCGTTTGGATGACATGCATGTTGGAGCTTTTGAAGACAAGGGCATGGAACATTGTGATGAAAAAGGCATGGAGCCTTGTCATGACAGGGTTAAGGGAGCATACTGACGACAAGTGTCAGGGAGCATTGTGATGACAAGTGTATTGAGCATTGTGATGACAAAGGTCATGGAGTATTGTGATGAGAAGACCATGGATAACTGTGATGATGAGCGTCATGGGGCGTTGTGATGATAAGTGTTATGGAACATTTTGATCACAAGGATTTGGAGCATTGTGATGACAGAGGTCATGGAGCATTTTGATTTCATTGTAATGACAATAGCATGAAGCATTTTGATGATGGGCATGGTGTATTGTGATGACAGGGTTCATGGAGCATTGAGATGAAAAGGGGCATGGAGCATTTTGATTACAGGGGTCTTGGAGCATTGTGATGACAAGGGCATGGAGCCTTGTGATGACAAGGCCATCGAACATCGTGATGGCAGGGGTCATGGAGCATTGTTATGACAGGGGTTATTTTGAATTGTGATGGCAAGGGCATGGAACATTGTGATGAGAAGGCCATGGAGCATTCTGATGACATGTGTCATGGAGATTTGTGATGACAAGGTCATGGAGCAATGTGATGAGAGCGTTCATGGAGCATTGTGATGACAATGACATTGAGCATTGTTATGAAAAGTTCATGGAGCATTGTGGTGACACATTTCACAGAGCCTTGTGATGATGAGGACATTGACATTTGTGGTGACTCAGGTCATGGAGCCTTGGGATGACGGGAAACACGGAGCATTGTGATGACTGGGGTCATGTAGCATTGTGATGACAGGAGCATGAAGCATTGTTCTGACAAGTTTCATGGATAATTGTGTTGGCAGTGGGCATGGCACATTGTGATGACAAGGGCATGGAGCATTGTGATGACAAGGTCATGGAGTATTGTGAAGACAGATGTCAGGGAGCATTGTGATGGCATATTTCATGTTCCATTGTGATGACAATGACATGGAGCATTGTGATGCCAAGTGTTATGGAGGATTGTGATGACAAAGGAAATGGAGCACTGTGACGACAAGGGCTTGGATCATTGAGATGACAAGGGTCATGGAGCATTGTGATGACAAGGGCATGGAGCATTTTGATGACAACGGCCTTTGAGAATTTTGATGAAAACGTCGTGAAGCATTGTGATGACAAAGGAATGGAGCTTGCTATGACAGGGGTCATGGGGCATTGCAATGACAAGTGGATGGAGAATTGTGATGACAAGAGCATGTAACATTGTGATGAGAACTGTCATGGAGCACTGTGATGACAAGGACGTGGAGAATTGTGATGACAAGGGACATGGAGCATTGTGATGACCAGGGCATGGAGCATTATTGTGGCAAGAACGTGGAGCACTGTGATGAGAAGACCATGGATAATTCTGGTGACGAGCATCATGGAGCACTGTAATGAGAAAGGGCATGGAGCATTGTGATGATACATCTCATGGAGCATTGTGATGACAGGGGTCATGGATCATTGTGATGACAAGGGTCATGGAGTATTCTGATGACAAGCTTGTGGAGTATTGTGATGACAAAGCATTTAACACTGTGATGGGAAGTGTCATGGAACATAGTGATGCCAAGAACGTGGAGAATTGTGATGACAGGGAACATAGAGCATTGTGATGACCAGGGCATGGAGCACTGTGATGGCAAGACCGTGGAGCACTGTGATGAGAAGACCATGGATAATTGTGATGACGAGCGTCATGGAGCGCTATAATGACAAGCGGCATGGAGCATTGTGATTACAGGGGTCTTGGAGCATTGTGATGACAAGGGCATGGAGCATTGTGAAGAGAAGGCCATGAAGCATTCTGATGAATGCGTCATGGAGCACTGTGATGACAAGTGCATGGAGCATTGTGATTACAGGTGTCTTGGAGCATTGTGATGAAAAGGGCATGGATCATTGTGATGAAAAAGGCATGGAGCCTTGTCATGACATTGTTCAAGGAGCATACTGACGACTAGTGTCAGGGAGCATTGTGATGACAAGTGTATTGAGCATTGTGATGACAAAGGTTATGGAGCATAGTGATGAGAAGACCATGGATAATTGTGATTATGAGCATCATGGGTTGTTGTGATCAGAAGTGTTATGGAACATTGTGATCCCAACGGTTTGGAGCATTGTGATGACAGAGGTCATGGAGCATTTTGATTTCACTGTGATGAGAATACCCTGAAGCATTATGATAATGGGCATGGTGCATTGTGATGATAGGATTCATGGAGCTTTGAGATGAAAAGGGGCATGGAGCATTGTGATAAAAAGTGTCTTGGAGCATTGTGATGACAAGAGCATGGAGCACTGTGATGAGAAGTCCATGGAACATTCTAATGACATGCGTCATGGAGCTTTGTGATGAAAAGGCCATGGAGCATTGTGATTACAGGGGTCTTGTAACATTGTAATGAAAAGTGTCATGAAGCCCTGTGAATGACAATCCGTGGAACATTGTGATGGCAGGGGTCATGGAACATTGTTATGAAAGGTGTAATGGTGCATTGTGATGAGAAGGACAGGAAACATTGGTGTGAAATGTTTCATGGATTATTGTGATGAGAGTGGGCATGGAGCATTGTGATGACAAGAGCACGGAACACTGTGATACAATGATCATAGAGGATTTTAATGACAAGGGCATGGAGCATTGTGATGAGAAGGGCATCGAGCATTGTTAAGACAAGAGTCATGGAGCTTTGTGATGACAAGGGCAAGAGCAATATGATGAGAGGGTTCATGGAGCATTGTGATGACAATGACATGGAGCATTGTGATGTCAAGGGTCATGGAGCTTTGTGATGAAAAAAGTCACGGAGCATTTTGATGACAAGGGCGTGATGCATTGTGATGAGAAGGGCAGGGATAATTTTGATGAGAGGGTCATGCAGCAATTTGATGAAAAGTGTAATGGGACATTATGATGACAGGGGTTATAGAACATTGTGATGCCAGGGATCATGGAGCTTTGGGATGAAAAGGGTCATGGAGCATTTTGATGACAGGGGTTATGGAACATTGTGATGATAAGGGGATGTAGCATTGTGATGACAGGGGTCATGGAACATTGTGATTACCAGGGTGAGGGAGTATTGTGATGACTAGGGATGGAACATTGTGATATCTCTGGTGAGAGAGCATTTGGATGAAAAGTGCATGGAACATTGTGATTTCAAGTTTTATGGAGCATAGCAATGACAAGGTTGTGGACCGTTGTGATGAAAAGCATGTGGCACAGTGCGATGACAAGGGTCATTGAGTATTGTTCTGACAAAGGCATGGAGCATTGTGATGACAAGGGTCACGGAGCATTGTCATGAAATGTTCATGGATCATTGTGGTTACAATGGTCACAGAGCCTTGTGATGACGCGGGCATGGACCATTGTGATGACAAACGTTATGAAGCATTGTGATGACTGGAGTCACGGAGCATTGTGATGACATGGGTCATGGAGCATTGTGATGACAAGGGCATGGAGTATTGTGATGACAGGGTCATGGAGCATTGGTCTGACAATTTTCATAGATTATTGTGATGACACTGGACATGGTGCATTGTGATGGCAAGGGCATGGAGCATTGTGAAGAGAAGGCCATGGAGCATTCTGATGACATGTTTCATGGATCTTTGTGATGAAAAGTGCATGGAGCAATGTGATGAGAGCGTTCATGGAGCATTGTGATGAGAATGACATGGAACATTGTGATGCCAAGGGTCATGGATCTTTGTGATGACAAAGGTCATGGAGCATTTTGATGACAAGGGCGTTGTGCATTGTGATGAGAAGGGCAGGGAGCATAGCGATGACAGGGTCATTGAGCAATTTGATGAAAAGGGTCATGGAACATTTTGATGACAGGGGTTATGGAACATTGTGATGTCAGGGGTCATGGAACATTTGGATGAAAAGGGTCACGGAGCAATTTGATGATGGGGTTATGGAACATTTTGATGTCAGGGATCATCGTACATTGTGATGATAAATGAATGTAGCATTGTGATGACAGGACTCATGGAATATTGTGATGACAGGGGTGAGGGAGTATTGTGACGAATAGTGATGTAACATTGTGATATCAGTGGTGAGAGAGCATTTTGATGAGAATTGCATGGAGCATTGTGATGACAAGTTTTATGGAGCATTTTGATGACACGATTGTGGAGCACTGTGATGACAAGCGCATGGTGCATTGTGATGACATGTGTCAATGAGCATTGTGCTGACAAGCGCATGGAGCATTGTGATGACAAGGGTCATGGAGCATTGTGCTGAGAAAGGCATAGAGCATTGTGATAACAAGGGTCAAAGAGCATTGTGATGAAAAGTTCATGGAGCATTGTGGTTAAAAAGGTCACAGAGACTGTTGATGACGAGGGCATGGACCACTGTGATGACAAATGTCATGAAGCATTGTGATGACTGGAGTCACGGAGCATTGTGATGACAGGGGTCAAGGAGCATTGTGATAAAAAGGGCATGGAGCATTGTGATGACAAGGGCATGAAGCATTGGTCTAATAAATTTCATGGATTATTGCGATGACAGTTGGAATGGCGCATTGTGATGACAAGGGCATGGAGCATTGTGATGACCAGGTCATCCAGTATTGTGAAGCCAGGTGTCAGGGAGCATTGTGATGACATATTTAATGGCCCATTGTGATGACAATGGCATTGAGCATTGTGATGCCAAGTGTCATGGAGGATTCTGATGACAAAGGTAATGGAGCATTGTGATGGCAATGGCTTGGAGCATTGTGATGACAAGGGTCATGGAGCTTTGTGATGACAAAGGTCATGGAGCATTTGGATGACAAGTGTGTGGTGCATTGTGATGAGAAGGGCAGGGAGCATTTTGATGACAGGGTCATGCAGAAATTTGATGAAAATTGTAATGGAACATTTTGATGACAGGGGATATAGAACATTGTGATGCCAGGGGTCATAGAGCATTGGGATGAAAAGGGTCATGGAGCATTTTGATGACAGGGCTTATGGAATATTATGATGATAAGGGGATGTAGCATTGTGATGACAGGGGTCATGGAGGATTCTGATGAGAAAGCTAATGGAGCATTGTGATGACAATGGCTTGGAGCATTGTGATGACAAGGGTCATGGAGGATTCTGATGAGAAAGGTAATGGAGCATTTTGTTGACAATGGCTTGGAGCATTGTGATGACAAGTGTCAGGGAGCATTGTGCTGACAGTTGCATGGAGAATTGTGATGAAAAAGGTCATGGAGTATTCTGATGAAAAGCTTGTGGAGTATTTTGATGACAATGGCATGGAGCATTGTGATGAAAAAGGCATGAGACATTGTGATGACAAGTGTATTGAGAATTGTGATGACAAATGTCATGGAGCATTGTGATGAAAAGGGCATGGAGTATTGTGATGACAGGCATCATGGAGCGTTGTGATGACAAGTGTTATGGAACATTGTGATCACAAGGGTTTGGAGAATTGTGATGAGAGAGGTCATGGATCATTTTGATTTCAAGGAGCATGGAGCATTGTGATGACAAGGGCATGAAGCAATGTGATCCCAATGTTCATGGAGGACTGTGATGACAATGGTAATGGAGTATTGTGATGACAAGCGAATAGAGCATTGCAATGACAAGGTCAGGTAGCATTTTGCTGAAAAAGGCATGGAGCATTGTTATGACAGGTGTCATGGAGCACTGTGATGACAAGCGTAACGGAGCATTGTGAATACAGGTGTCATGGCGCATTGTGATGAAAAGGGCATGGATCATTGTGATGACAAATGTCATGGAGCATTGGGCTGAAAATGTTCATGGAGTATTGTGATGACAGGGGTGAAGGATCATTTTGATGAGAAGGTCATAGGGCATTGTGCTGAAAATATTCATAGAGTATTGTGATGACAGGGATCATGGAGCATTTTGATGACAAGTTCCTGGAGCACTTTGATGAGAAGACAATGGAGACTTGTGATGACAAGTCTCATGGAGCATTCTGATGAAAAGGGACATGGAGCATTGTGATAACAGGTGTCTAGGAGCATTGTGATGACAAGGGCATGGAGCATTGTGAGGAGAAGGCCATGGAGAATTCTGATGACATGCGTCATTGAGATTTGTGATGACAAGGTCATGGAGCATTGTGATTTCAGGGGTCTTGGAGCATTATGATTAAAAGGGCATTGATCATTGTGATGAAAAAGGCATGGAGACGTGTCATGGCAGGGTTAATGGAGCATACTGATGACAAGTGTCAGGGAGCATTGTGATGACAAGTGTATTGAGCATTGTGATGAGAAGACCATGGATAATTGTGATGATGAGCGTCATGGGGTGTTGTGATGATAAGTGTTATGGAACATTGTGATCACAAGGGATTGGAGCATTATGAGGACAGAGGTCATGGAGAATATTGATTTCATTGTGATGACAATAGCCTGAAGCATTATGATGATGGGCATAGTCCACTGTGATGGCAGGGTTCATGGAGCTTTGAGATGAAAACACGCATGGAGCATTTTGATTACAAGGGTCTTGGAGCATTGTGAAGACAAGGGCATGGAGCATAGTGATGAAAGGGCCATGGAACATTCTGATGACATGCGTCATGGAGCTTTTTGATGACAAGGGCATGGAGCATTTTGATTAGAGAGGTCGTGGAGCATTGTGATGACAAGTGTCTTCGAGCCTTCTGATAACAAGGCCGTGGAACATTGTGATGGCAGGTGTCATGGAGCATTGTTATGACAGAGGTAAAGGAGCATTGTGATGAGAAGGGCATGGAGCACTGGTCTGAAATGTTTCATGGATTATTGTGATGAGAGTGGGCATAGAGCATTGTGATGATAAGGGCATGGAACACTGTGATACATGGGTCATGGAGGATTGTAATGACAAGGGCATGGGGCATTGTGATGAGAAGGGCATCGAGCATTGTGATGACAAGTGTCATGGAGCTTTGTGATGACAAGGGCATGGAGCAATGTGATGCCAAGGGTCATGGCGCTTTGTGATGACAAAGGTATTGGAGCATTTTGTTGACAAGTGCATGGTGCATTGTGATGAGAATTGCAGGGAGTATTTTGATGAGAGTGTCATGCAGCAATATGATGAAAAGTGTATTGGAACATTTTGATGACAGGGGTTATAGAATATTGTGATGTCATGGGTCATGGAACATTGTGATGATAAAGGGATGTAGCATTGTGATGACAGGGGTCATGGGATATTGTGATTACAGGGGTGAGGTAGTATTGTGACGACTAGTTATGGAACACTGTGATATCTCTGGTGAGAGAGCATTTTGATGAGAAGTGTATGGAGCATTGTGATTACAAGGTTTATGGAGCATTGCAATGACAAGTTTCTGGACCGTTGTGATGAAAAGCGAATGGCACATTGTAAAGACAAGGGTCATGGAACATTTTTCAGACAAAGGAATGGAGCATTTAGATGACAAATGTCACAGTGCATTGTGATTAAAATGGCATGGGGCATTGTGATGAAAAAGGCATGGAGCATTTTCGTGACAGGTTTCAAGGAGCATTCTGATGACAATGGTCATGGAGCATTGTGATGAAAAGGGCATGGAGTATTGTGATGACAGGCATCATGGAGCATTGTGATGACAAGTGTTATGGGACACTGTGATCACAAGGGTTTGGATCATTGTGATGACAGAAGTCATGGATCATTTTGATTTCAAGGAACATGGAACATTGTGATGACAAGAGCATGAAGCAATGTGATCCCAAGGATCATGGAGGATTGTGATGACAATGATAATGGAGTATTGTGATGACAAGCGCATAGAGCATTGTAATGACAAGGTAATGTCGCATTTTGCTGACAAAGGCATGGAGCATTGTGATGACAGGTGTCATGGAGCACTGTGACGACAAGAGTCATGGAGCATTGTGAATAAAGGGGTCATGGAGCATTGGGATGACAAGGACATGGATCATTGTGATGACAAGTGTCATGGAGCATTGGGCTGAAAATGTTCATGTAGTATTGTGATGACAGGGGCCATGGAGCATTGTGATGACACAGGTCAAGGAGAATTCTAATTTCATTGTGCTGACAATAGCCGGAAGCATTATGATGATGGGCATGATGCATTGTGCTGACAGGGTTCATGGAGCATTGAGATGAAAAGGGGCATGGAGCATTGTGATTACAGAGGTCTTGGAGCATTGTGATGACAAGGGCATGGATCATTTTGATGAGAAAGCCATGGAACTTTCTGATGCCATGTGTCATGGAGCTTTGTGATGACAAGGGCATGGAGCATTGTGATTACAGTGGTCCTGGAGCATTGTGATGACAAGTGTCATGGAGCCTTGTGCTGACAAGGCCGTGGAATATTGTGATGGCAGGGGTCATGTACCATTGTTATGACAGGGGAATGGAGCATTGTGATGAGAAGGGCATGCAACATTGTAATTACAAAGTTTATGGAGCAATACCATGACTAATTTGTGGACCGTTGTGATGAAAAGTGCGTAGAACATTGTGATGACAAGGGTCATGGAGCATTTTTCTGACAAAGGCATGGAGCATTTTGATGACAAGTGTCACGGAGCATTGTGATGAAAAGTTCATGGAGCATTGTGGTTATAAAGGTCACAGAGCCTTGTGATGACGCGGGCATGGACCATTGTGATGACAAAAGTTATGAAGCATTGTGATGACTGGAGTCACGGAGCACTGTGATGACTGGGGTCATGGAGCATTGTGATGACAAGGGCATGGAGCATTGTGGTGACAGGGGCATGGAGCATTGGTCTGACAAGTTTCATAGATTATTGTGATGACAGTGGACATGGTGCATTGTGATGATAAGGGCATGGATCATTGTGATGAGAAGGTTATGGAGTATTGTGAAGACTGGTGTCAGGGAGCATTGTGATGACATATGTCATGGTCCATTGCATTGACAATGGCAGGGAGCATTGTGATGCCAAATGTAATGGAGGATTGTGATGACAAATATAATGGAGCATTGTGATGAATAGGGCTTGGAGCATTATGAGAACAAGGGCCATTGAGAATTTTCAGAACAAGGTCGTGAAGCATTGTGATGACAGGGTCCTGAAGCATTGTGATGATAAATCTATAGAGACTTGTGATAACAAACCTCATGGAGCATACTGATGAAAAAGTTCATGGACCATTGTGATTACAGGGGTCTTGTAACATTGTGATCACATGGGCATGGAGCATTGTGAGGAGAAGGCCAAGGAGCATTCTGAAGACAGGTTTCATTGAGCTTTGTGATGACAAGGGCATGGAGCATTATGTTTAAAGGGGTCTTGGAGCATTGTGATGAAAAGGGCATTCATCATTGTGATGAAAAATGCATGGAGCCTTCTCATGACAGGGTTCAAGGAGCATACAGAAAACAAGTGTCAGGGAGCATTTTGATGACAAGTGTATTGAGCATTGTGATGACAAAGGTCATGGAGCATTGTGATGAGAAGACCATGGATAATTGTGATGACGAGCGTCATGGGGCACTGTGATGACAAGTGTTATGGAAAATTGTGATCAAAAGGGTTTGGAGCATTGTTATGACAGAGGTCATGGAGCATTTTGATTTCATTGTGATGACAACAGCATGAAGCATTATGATGATGGGCATGGTGCATTGTGATGACAGGGTTCATGGATCATTGAGATGGAAAGGGGCATGGAGCACTGTGATTACAGGGGTCTTGGAGCATTGTAATGAGAAGGGTCATGGAGCCTTGTGATGACAAGGACACGGAACATCGTGATGGCAGGTGTCATGGAGAATTTTTATGACTGGGGTAATGGAGCATTGTGACGGCAAGGGCATAGAGCATTGTGATGAGAAGGCCATGGAGCATTCTGAGGACATGTGTCATGGAGCTTTGTGATGACAAGGGCATGGAGCAATGTGATGAGAATGATCATGGAGCATTGTGATGACAATGACCTGGAGCATTGTGATGCCAAGGGTCATGGATCTTTGTGATGACAAATGTCATGGAGCATTTTGATGACAAGGGCGTTGTGCATTGTGATGAGGAGGGCAGGGAGCATTGTGTTGACAGGGTCATGGAGCAATTTGTTGAAAAGTGTCATGGAACATTTTGATGACAGGGTTCATGGAGCATTATGATGAAAAGGGTCATGGAGAATTTTGATGACAGGGGTTATGGAGCATTGTAATGTCAGGGGTCATCGAACATTGTGATGATAAGTGCATGTAGCATTGTGATGACAGGAATCATGGAACATTGTGATAACAGGGGTGAAGGCGTATTGTGATGACTAGTGATGTAACATTGTGATATCTGTGGTGAGAGAGCATTTTGATGAGAAGTGCATGGAGCATTGTGATGACAAGTTTTATGGAGCATTGTGATGACAAGATTGTGGAGCACTGTGATGACAAGCGCATGGTGCATTGTGATGACATGTGTCATGGAGCATCATGCTGACATGCGCATGGAGCATTGTGATGACAAGGGTCATGGAGCATTGTGCTGAGAAAGGCATAGAGCATTGTGATGACAAGGATCAAAGATCATTGTGATGAAAAGTTCATGGAGCATTGCGATGACAAGGGCATGGAGCATTGGTCTAATAAGTTTCAGGGATTATTGTGATGACTGTTGGAATGGTGCATTGTGGTGACAATGGCATGGAGCATTGTGATGACCAGGTCATGCAGTATTGTGAAGACAGGTGTCAGGGAGCATTGTGATGACATATGTAATGGCCCATTGTGATTACAATGGCATGGAGCATTGTGATGCCAGGTGTCATGGAGGATTCTGATGACAAAGGTAATGGTGTATTGAGATGACAGTGGCTTGGAGCATTGAGATGACAAGGGTCAAGGAGCATTGTGCTGACAAGTGCATGGAGAATTGTGATGACAAGGGTCATGGAACATTCTCATGACAAGCTTGTGGAGTATTTTGATGACAGTGGCGTGGAGCATTGTGATGAAAACGGCATGGGGCATTGTGTTGAAAAATGCATGGAGCCTTTTCGTGACAGGGTTCAAGGAGCATTCTGACGACAAGTGGCAGGGAGCATTGTGATGACAAGTGTATTGAGAATTGTGATGACAAAGGTCATGGAGCATTGTGATGAAAAGGGCATGGAGTATTGTGATGACAGGCACCATGGAGCGTTGTGATGACAAGTGTTATGGAACATTGCGATCACAAGGGTTTGGAGCATTGTGATGACAGAGGTCATGGATCATTTTGATTTCAAGGAGCATGGAGCATTGTGATGACAAGGGCATGAAGCAATGTGATCCCAAGTTTCATGGAGGATTGTGATGACAATGGTAATGGAGTATTGTGATGACAAGCGCATAGAGCATGGTAATGACAAGGTCATGTAGCATTTTGCTGACAAAGGCATGGAGCATTGTGATGACAGGTGTCATGGAGCACTGTGATGACAAGAATCACGGAGCATTGTGAATACAGGGGTCATGGAGCATTGTGATGACAGAGGTCATGGAGAATTTTTATTTCATTGTGCTGACAATAGCCGGAAGCTTTATGATGAAGGGTATGATGCATTGTGATGACAGGTTTCATGGAGCATTGAGATGAAAAGTGGCATGGAGCATTGTGATTACAGGGGTCTTGGAGCACTGTAATGACAGGAGCATGGAGCATTTTGATGAGAAGGCCATCGAACATTCTGATGACATGTGTCATGGAGCTTTGCGATGACAAGGGCATGGAGCATTGTGATTACAGGGGTCTTGGAGCATTGTGATGACAAGTGTCATGGAGCCTTGTGATGACAAGGCCGTGGATCATTTTGATGACAGAGGTCATGGAGCATTGTTATGACACGGGTAATGGAGCATTTTGATTAGAAGGGCATGGAGCATTGTGATTACAAGATTTATGGAACATTGCTATGACAAATTTTTGGACCGTTTTGATGAAAAGTGCATGGCACATTGTGATGACCAGGGTCATGGAGCATTTTTCTGACAAAGGCATGGAACATTGTGATGAAAAGGGTCACAGAGAATGGTGATGAAATTTCATGGAGCATTCTGGTTACAGGGGTCTTGGAGCATTGTGATGACAAGTGTCATGGAACCTTGTGATGACTAGGCCGTGGAACATTGTGATGGCAGGGGTCTTCGTGCATTGTTATGACAGAGGCAATGGATCATTGTAATGAGGAGGGCATGGAACCTTGGTCTGAAATGTTTCATGGATTATTGTGATGAGAGTGGGCATGGAGCATTGTGATGACAAGGGTACGGAACACTATGATACATGGGTCATGCAGGATTGTAATGACAAGGGCATGGAGCATTGTGATGAGAAGTCCATGGAGCATTCTGATGACATGTGTCATGGAGCTTTGTGATGACAAGGGTTTGGAGCAATGTGATGAGAGCGTTCATGGAGCATCATGATGACAATGACATGGAGCATTGTGATGCCAAGGGTCATGGATCTTTGTGATGACAAATGTCATGGAGCATTTTGATGACAAGGGCATTGTGCATTGTGATGAGAAGGGCAGGGAGCATTGTGATGACATGGTCATGGAGCAATTTGATGAAAAGTGTCATGGAACATTTTGATGACAGGCGTTATGGAACACTGTGATGTCAGGGGTCATGGAGCATTTTGATGAAAACAGTCATGGAGCATTTTGATGACAAGGGTTATGTAACATTGTGATGTCAGGGGTCATCGAACATAGTGATGATACTGCATGTAGCACTGTGATCAGAGGAGTCATGGAAGATTGTGATTACAGGGGTGAGGGAGTATTGTGACGAATAGTGATGTAACATTGTGATATCAGTGGTGAGAGAGCATTTCGATGAGAAGTGCATGGAGCATTGTGATGACAAGGTTTATGGAGCATTGTGATGACAAGATTGTGGAGCACTGTTATGACAAGTGCATGGTGCATTGTGATGACATGTGTCGTGGAGCATTGTGCTGACAAGCGCATGGAGCATTGTCATGAGAAATGTCATGGAGCATTGTGCTGAGAAAGGCATAGAGCATGGTGATGACAAGGGTCAAAGAGCATTGTGATGAAAAGTTCATGCAGCATTGTGGTTAAAAACGTCACAGAGACTGTTGATGATGTGGGCATGGACCATTGTGATGACAAAGGTCAAGATGCATTGTGATGACTGGAATCACGGAGCATTTTGATGACAGGGGTCATGGAGCATTGTAATAACAAGGGAATGGAACATTGTGATGACAAGGACATGGAGCATTGGTCTAATAAGTTTCATGGATTATTGCGATGAGAGTTGGAATGGTGCATTGTGATGACAAGGGCATGGAGCATTGTGATCACCAGGTCATGCAGTATTGTGAAGAGAGGTGTGAGGGAGCATTGTGATGACATATACAATGGCCCATTGTGATGACAATGGCATGGAGCATTGTGATGCCAAGTGTCATGGAGGATTCTGATGACAAAGGTAATGGAGCATTGTGATGACAATGGCATGGAGCATTGTGATGATAAGGGTCAGGTAGCTTTGTGCTGAGAATTGCATGGAGAATTATGATGACAAGTGTCATGGAGCATTCTGATGACAAGCTTGTGGAGTATTTTGATGACAGTGACATGGAGCATTGTGATGAAAACGGCATGGGTCATTTTGATGAAAAAGTCATAGAGCCTTTTGTGACAGGGTTCAGAAAGCATCCTGACGACAAATGTCAGGGAGCATTGTGATGACAAGTGTATTGAGAATTGTGATGACAAAGGTCATGGAGCATTGTGATGAAAAGGGCATGCAGTATTGTGATGACAGGCATCATGGAGTGTTGTGATGACAAGTGTTATGGAACACTGTGATCACAAGGGTTTGGATCATTGCGATGACAGAGGTCATGGATCATTTTGATTTCAAGGAGCATTGAGCTTTGTGATGACAATGTCATGAAGCAATGTAATCCCAAGGTTCATGGAGGATTGTAATGACAATGGTAATGGAGTATTGTGTTGACAAGCACATAGAGCATTGTAATGACAAGGTCATGTAGCATTTTGCTAACAAAGGCATGGAACATTGTAATGACAGGTGTCATGGAGCACTGTGATGAAAAGCGTCACGGAGCATTGTGAATACAGGGGTCATGGAGCATTGGGATGACAAGAGCATGGATCATTTTGATGACAGGGTTCATGGAGCATTGTGATGACAGAGATCATGGAGAATTTTTATTTCATTGTGCTGACAATAGCCGGAAGCATTATCATGATGGGCATGGTGCATTGTGATGACAGGTTTCATGGAGCATTGAGAAGAAAAGGGGCATGGAGCATTGTGATTACAGGGGTCTGGGAGCATTG
The DNA here is from genome assembly GCF_964341445.2 of Mesoplodon mirus. NCBI lineage: Eukaryota > Metazoa > Chordata > Mammalia > Artiodactyla > Ziphiidae > Mesoplodon > Mesoplodon mirus. The sequence continues at coordinate 370,398 of NW_028295803.1, read as the reverse complement.
TGATGACAAGGGCATGGAGCAGTTTGATGAGAAGGCCTTGGAACATTCTGATGACATGTGTCATGGAGCTTTGTGATGACAAGGGCATGGAGCATTGTGATTACAGGTGTTTTGGAACATTGTGATGACAAGGGCCATGGTGCCTTGTGATGGCAAGGCCGTGGAACATTGTGATGGCAGGGATCATGGAGCATTGTTATGACAGGTGTAATGGAGCATTGTGATGAGAAGGGCATGGAACATTGTGATTACAAGGTTTATGGAGCATTGCCATGACAAATTTCTGGACCGTTGGGGTGAAAAGCGCGTGGCACGTTGTGATGATAAGGGACATGGAGCATTTTTCTGACAAATGCATGGAGCATTGTGATGACAAGGGTCACGGAGCATTGTGATGAAAATTTCATGGAGCATTGTGGTTACCAATGTAACAGAGCCCTGTGATGATGCGGGCATCCACCACTGTGATGACAAATGTTATGAAGAATTGTGATGACTGGAGTCAAAGAGCATTGTGATGACAGGGGTCATAGAGCATTGTGATGACAAGGGCAAGGAGCATTGTGCTGAGAAAGGCATAGAACATTGTGATGACAAGGGGCAAAGAGCATTGTGATGAAATGTTCATGGAGCATTGTGGTTAAAAAGGTCACAGAAACTGTTGATGATGAGGGCATGGACCATTGTGATAACAAAGGTCATGGAGCATTGTGATGACAGGATTCACGGAGCATTGTGATGACAGGGGTCATGGAGCACTGTGATAACAAGGGCATGGAGCATTGTGATGACAAGGGCATGGAGCATTGGTCTAATAAGTTTCATGGATTATTGCGATGACAGTTGGAATGGCATATTGTGATGACAAGGGCATAGAGCATTGTGATGAACAGGTCTTGCAGTATTGTGAAGACAGGTGTCAGGGAGCATCGTGATGACATATGTAATGGCCCATTGTGATGACAATGACATGGAGCATTGTGATGCCAAGTGTCATGGAGGATTTTGATGACAAATGAAATGGAGCATTGTGATGACAATGGCTTGGAGCATTGTGATGACAAGGGTCAGGGAGCATTGTGCTGACAAGTGCATGGAGAATTGTGATGACAACGGTCATGGAGCATTCTGATGACAAGCTTGTAGAGTATTTTGATGACAATGGCATGGAGCATTGTGATGAAAACGGCAAGGGGCTTTGTGATGAAAAAGGCATGGAGCCTTTTCGTGACAGTGTTCAAGGAACATTCTGACGACAAGTGTCAGGGAGCATTGTGATGACAAGTGTATTGAGAATTGTGATGACAAAGGTCATGGAGCATTGTGATGAAAATGGCATGGAGTATTCTGATGACAGTCATCATGGAGCGTTGGGATTAAAAGTGTTATGGAACGTTGTGATCACAACGGTTTGGAGCATTGTGATGAGAAAGCTCATGCATCGTTTTGATTTCAAGGAGCATGGAGCACTCTGATGACAAGGGCATGAAGCAATGGGATCCCAAGGTTCATGGAGGATTGTGATGACAATGGTAAAGGAGTATTGTGATGACAAACCCATAGAGCATTGTAATGACAAGGTCATGTAGCATTTTGCTGACAAAGGCTTGGAGCATTGTGATGACTGGTGTCATGGAGCACTGTGATGACAAGCGTCATGGAGCATTGTGAATACAGGGGTCATGGAGCATTGGGATGACAAGGGCATGGATCATTGTGATGACAAGGGTCATGGAGCATTGGGCTGAAAATGTTCATGGAGTATTGTGATGACAGGGGTCATGGAGCATTATGATGACAGAGGTCATGGAGAATTTTGATTTCATTGTGCTGACAATAGCTGGAAGCATTATGATGATGGGCATGATGCATTCTGATGACAGGTTTCATGGACCATTGAGTTGAAAAGGGGCATGGAGCATTGTGATTACATGGTTTTGGGAGCATTGTGATGACAAGGGCATGGAGCATTTTGAGGAGAAGACCATGGAACATTCTGATGACATGTGTCATGGAGATTTGTGATGACAAGGGCATGGAGCATTGTTATGACTGGTGTAATGGAGCATTGTGATGAGAAGGGCATGGAGCATTGTGATTAGAAGGTTTATGGAGCCTTGCGCTGACATATTTGTGGACCGTTGGGATGAAAAGCGTGTGGCACATTGTGATGACAAGTGTCATGGAGCATTTTTCTGACAAAGGCATGGAGCATTGTGATAACATGGGTCTCGGAGCATTGTGATGAAAAGTTCATGGAACATTGTGGTTACAAAGGTAACAGAGCCTTTTGATGATGCGAGCATTGACCATTGTGATGACAAATGTTATGAAGAATTGTGATGACTGGAGTCACGGAGCATTGTGATGACAGTGGTCATGGAGCTATGTGATGACAAGGGCATGGAGCATTGTGCTGAGAAAGGCATAGAGCATTGTGATGACAAGTGTCAAAGAGCATTGTGATGAAATGTTCATGGAGCATTGTGCTTAAAAAGGTCACAGAGACTGTTGATGATGATGGCATAGACCATTGTGATGACAAAGGTCATGGAGCACTGTGATGACTGGAGTCACGGAGCATTGTGATGACAAGGGTCATGGAACATTGTTATAACAAGGGCATGGAGCATTGTGATGACAAGGGCATGGAGCATTGGTCTAAAAATTTTCATGGAGTATTGCGATGACAGTTGGAATGGCGCATTGTGATGACAAGGGCATGGAGCATTGTGATGACGAGGTCATGCAGTATTTTGAAGAGAGGTGTCATGGAGAACTGTGATGACATATGTAATGGCCCATTGTGATAACAACGGCCTGGAGCATTGTGATGCCAAGTTTCATGGAGGAATCTGATGACAAAGTTAATGGAGCATTGTGATGACAAGGTTCAGGGAGCATTGTGCTAACAAGTGCATGGAGAATTGTGATGACAAGGGTCATGGAGCATTCTGATGACGAGCTTGTGGAGTATTTTGATGACAATGGCATGGAGCATTGTGATGAAAATGGCATGGGGCTTTGTGATGAAAAAGGCATGGAGCCATTTCGTGACAGGGTTCAAGGAGCATTCTGACGACAAGTGTCAGGGAGCATTGTGATGACAAGTGTATTGAGAATTGTGATGACAAAGGTCATGGAGCATTGTGATGAAAATGGCATGGAGTATTGTGATGACAGTCATCATGGAGTGTTGTGATTACAAGTGTTATGGAACATTGTGATCACAAGGTTTTGGAGCATTGTGATGACAAAGCTCATGCATACTTTTGATTTCAAGGAGCATGGAGCACTCTGATGACAAGGGCATGAAGCAATGTGATCAAAAGTTTCATGGATGATTGTGATGACAATGGTAAAGGAGTATTGTGATGACAAGCGCATAGTGCGTTGTAATGACAAGGTCATGTAACATTTTGCTGACAAAGGCATGGAGCATTGTGATGCCTGGTGTCATGGAGCACTGTGATGACAAGCATCACGGAGCACTGTGAATACAGGGTTCATGGATCATTGGGATGACAAGGGTCATGGAGCATTTGGCTGAAAATATTCATGGAGTATTGTGATGACAGGGGTCATGGAGCATTATGATGACAGAGGTCATGGAGAATTTTGATTTCATTGTGCTGACAATAGCTGGAAGCATTATGATGATGGGCATGATGCATTGTGATGACAGGTTTCATGGACCATTGAGTTGAAAAGGGGCATGAAGCATTGTGATTACAGGGATTTGGGAGCATTGTGATGACAAGGGCATGGAGCATTTTGAGGAGAAGACCATGGAACATTCTGATGACCTGTGTCATGGAGATTTGTGATGACAAGGGCATGGAGCATTGTGATTACAGGGGTTTTGGAGCATTGTGATGACAAGGGTCATGGAGCATTGTTATGACTGGTGTAATGGAGCATTGTGATGAGAAGGGCATGGAGCATTGTGATTAGAAGTTTTTTGGAGCATTGCGCTGACAAATTTGTGGACCGTTGGGATGAAAAACGTGGGCACATAGTGATGACAAGTGTCATGGAGCATTTTTCTGACAAAGGCATGGAGCATTGTGATGACAAGTGTCTCGGAGCATTGTGATGAAAAGTTCATGGAACATTGTGGTTACAAAGGTAACAGAGCCTTTTGATGACGTGAGCATTGACCATTGTGATGACAAATGTTATGAAGAATTGTGATGATTGGAGTCACGGAGCATTGTGATGACAGGGGTCATGGAGCAAAGTGATGACAAGGGCATGGAGCATTGCGCTGAGAAAGGCATAGAGCATTGGGATGACAAGTGTCAAAGAGCATTGTGATGAAATGTTCATGGAGCATTGTGCTTAAAAAGGTCACAGAGACTGTTGATGATGAGGGCATAGACCATTGTGATGACAAAGGTCATGGAGCATTGTGATGACTGGTGTCATGGAGCACTGTGATTACAAGCGTCACGGAGCATTGTGAATACAGGGCTCATGGAGCATTGGGATGACAATGTCATGGATGATTGTGATGACAAGGGTCATGGAACATTGGGCTGAAAATATTCATGGAGTATTGTGATGACAGGGGTCATGGAGCATTGTGATGAGTAGGGAATGTAGCATTGTGATGACAAGTGTCCCGGATCATTGTGTTGTCAGGTGTCATGGAGTGTTGTGATGACCGTGGTCATGGAGCATTTTGATGATATTTGTCATGGAGCATTGTGATGAGAATTTCATGGAGCATTGGGCTGAAAATATTCATGGAGTATTGTGATGACAGGGGTCATGGAGCATTGTGATGACAAGGGAATGGAGCATGGTGATGACAAGGTCCTGGAGCATTGTGATGATAAGACCATGGAGACTTGTGATGACAAGTCTCATGGAGCATGCTGATGAAAAGGGGCATGGAGCATTGTGATTACATGGGTCTTGGAGCATTGTGATGACAAGGGCATGGAGCATTGTGAGGAGAAGGCCATGGAGCATTCTGATGACATGTGTCATGGAGCTTGTGATGACAAGGGCATGGAGCACTGTGATTACAGGGGTCTTGGAGCGTTGTGATGAAAAGGGCATGGATCATTGTGATCAAACGGCATGGAGCTTTGTCATAACAGGGTTCAAGGAGCATACTGACGACAAGTGTCACGGAGCATTTTGATGACAAGTGTATTGAGAATTGTGATGACAAAAGTTATGGAGCGTTGTGATGAGAAGACCATGGATAATTGTGATGATGTGCGTCATAGGGTGCTGTGATGATAAGTGTTATGGAACATTGTGATCACAAGGGTTTGGAGCATTATGATGACAGTGGTCATGGATAATTTTGATTTCATTGTGATGACAATAGCTTAAAGCATTATGATAATGGGCATGTTGCATACTGATGACAGGCTTCATGGAGCATTGAAATGAAAAGGAGCATGGAGCATTGTGATTACAGGGGTCTTGGAGCATTGTCATGACAAGGGCATGGAGCATTGTGATGAGAAGGCCATGGAACATTCTGATGGCATGCGTCATGGAGCTTTGTGATGACAAGTGCATGGAACATTATGATTACAGGGGTCTTGGAGCATTGTGATGAAAAGGGTCATGGAGCCTTGTGAAGATAAGGCCGTGGAACATTGTGATGGCAGGGGTCATGGAGCATTTTTATGACAGTGGTAATGGAGCATTGTGATGAGAAGGGCATTGAGCATTGTTCTGAAATGTTTCATGGATTATTGTGATGAGAGTGGGCATGGAGCATTGTGATGACAAGGGCACGGAACACTGTGATACATGGGTCATGGAGGATTGTAATGACAAGGGCATGGAGCATTGTGATGAGAAGGGCAAGGAGCATTGTGATGACAAGTGTCACGGAGATTTGTGATGACAAGGGCATGGAGCAATGTGATGAGAGTGTTCATGGAGCATTGTGATGACAATGACATGGAGCCTTTTGATGCCAAGTGTCATGGAGCTTTGTGATGACAAAGGTCATGGAGCATTTTGATGACAAGTGTCTGGTGCATTGTGATGAGAAAGGCAGGGAACATTTTGATGACAGGGTCATGCAGCAATTTGATGAAACGTGTAATGGAACGTTTTGATGACAGGGGTTATAGAACATTGTGATGCCAGGGTTCATGGAGCTTTGGGATGAAAAGGGTCATGGAGCATTTTGATGACAGTGGTTATGGAACATTGTGATGTCAGGGGTCATGGAACATTCTGCTGATAAGGGGATGTAGCATTGTGTTGACAGGGGTCATGGAACATTGTGATATCAGGGGTAAGGGAGGATTGTGATGACTAGTGATGGAACATTGTGATATCTCATGTGAGAGAGCATTTGGATGAGAAGTTCATGGAGCATTGTGCTTACAAGGTTTATGGAGCATAGCGATGACAAGGTTGTGGATCATTGTGATGAAAAGCGCATGTCACATTGTGATGATAAGTGTCATGGAGCATTGTTCTGACAAAGGCATGGAGCAATTGATGACAAGCGTCACGGAGCATTGTGATGAAAAGTTCATGGAGTATTGTTGTTAAAAAGGTCACAGAGCCATGTGATGACGTGAGCATGGACCGTTGTGATGACAAACGTTATGAAGCATTGTGATGACTGGAGTCACGGAGCATTGTGATGACAGGGGTCATGGAGCATTGTGATGCCAAGTGTCATGGAGGATTCTGATGACAAAGGTAATGGAGCATTGTGATGACAATGGCTTGGAGCATTGTGATGACAAGTGTCAGGGAGCATTGTGATGACAAGTGTATTGGGAATTTTGATGACAAATGTCATGGAGCATTGTGATGAAAATGGCATGGAGTATTGTGATGACAGGCATCATGGAGCGTTGTGATGACAAGTGTTATGGAACATTGTAATCACAAGGGTTTGGAGCATTGTGATGACAGAGGTCATGGATCATTTTGATTTCAAGGAGCATGGAGCATTGTGATGACAAGGGCATGAAGCAATGTGATCCCAAGGTTCATGGAGGATTGTGATGACAATGGAAATGGAGTATTGTGATGACAAGCGCATAGAGCATTGTAATGACAACGTCATGTAGCATTTTGCTGATAAAGGCATGGAGCATTGTGATGACAGGTGTCATGGAGCACTGTGATGACAAGCGTCACGGAGCATTGTGAATACAGGGGTCATGGAGCATTAGGATGACAAGGGCCTGGTTCATTGTGATGACAAGAGAATAGAGCATGGTGATGACAAGGTCTTGGAGCATTGTGATGAGATTACCGTGGAGACTTGTGATGACAAGTCTAATGGAGCATTCTGATGAAAAGGGGCATGGAGCATTGTGATTACGGGTTCTTGGATCATTGTGATGACAAGGGCATGGAGCATTGTGAGGAGAAGGCCATGGAACATTCTGATGACATGCGTCATGGAACTTTGTGATGACAAGGGCATGGAGCAATGTGATTACATGGGTCTTGGAGCATTGTGATGACAAGGGTCATGGAGCCTTGTGATGACAACCCGTGGAACATTGGGATGGCAGGGGTCATGGAGCATTGTTATGACAGATGTAATGGAGCATTGTGATGAGAAGGGCATTGAGAATTGGTCTGAAATGTTTCATGGATTATTGTGATGAGAGTGGGCATGGAGCATTCTGATGACAAGGGCACGGAACACTGTGATACAAGGGTCATGGAGGATTGTAATGATAAGGGCATGGAGCATTGTGATGAGAAGTGCATCAATCATTGTGATGACAAGTGTCATGGAGCTTTGTGATGACAAGGGCATGGAGCAATATGATGAGAGGGTTCATGGAGCATTGTGATGACAATGACATGGAGCACTGTGATGCCAAGTGTCATGGAGCTTTTTGATTTCAAATGTCATGGAGCATTTTGATGACAAGGGTGTGGTGCATTGTGATGAGAAAGGCAGGGAGCATTTAGTGAAAGGGTCATGCAGCAAGTTGATGAAAAGTGTAATGGAACATTTTGATGACAGGGGTTGTAGAACATTGTGATGCCAGGGGTCATGGAGCTTTGTGATGAAAAGGGTCATGGAGCATTTTGATGACAGGGGATATGGACATTGTGATGTCAGGGGTCATGGAACATTGTGATGATAAGGGTATGTAGCACTGTGATGACAGGGGTCATGGAACATTGTGATTACAGGGGTGAGGGAGTATTGTGATGACTAGTGATGGAACATTGTGATATCTCTGGTGAGAGAGCATTTGGATGAGAAGTGCATGGAGCATTGTGATTACAATGTTTATGGAGCATTGCAATGACAATTTTGTGGACCGTTGTGATGAAATGTGCGTGGCACATTGTGAAGACAATGGTCATGGAGCATTGTTCTGACAAAGACATGGAGCATTGTGATGACAAGGGTCACAGAGAATTGTGATGAAAAGTTCATGGAGCATTGTGGTTACAAAGGTCAGAGAGCCTTGTGTTGACGCGGGCATGGACCGTTGTGATGACAAACGTTATGAAGCATTGTGATGACTGGAGTCACGGAGCATTGTGATGACAAGTGCATGGAGCATTGTGATGACAGGGGCATGGTGCATTGGTCTGAGAAGTTTCATAGATTATTGTGATGACATTGGACATGGTGTATTGTGATGACAAGGGCATGGAGCATTTTGATGAGAAGGCCATGGAACATTCTGATGACATGTGTCATGGAGCTTTTTGATGACAAGGGCATGGAGCATTGTGATTACAGGAGTCGTGGAGCATTGTGATGACAAGGGACATGGAGCCATGTGATGACAAGGCCGTGGAACATTGTGATGGCAGGTGTCATGGAGCATTTTTACGACAGGGGTAATGGAGCATTGTGATGAGAAAGGCATGGAACATTGTGATTACAAGGTTTATGGAGCATTGCAAAGACAAATTTGTGGACCGTTGGGATGAAAAGCGCATGGCACATTGTGATGACAAGGGTCATGGAGCATTTTTCTGACAAAGGCATGGAGCATTGTGATGACAAGTGTCACAGAGCATTGTGATGACAAGTTCATGGAGCATTGTGGTTACAAAGGTAATAGAGCCTTTTGATGACGCGGGCATCAACACTTGTGATGACAAATATTATGAAGAATTGTGATGACAGGAGTCACGGAGCATTGTGATGACAGGGGTCATGGAGCAATGTGATGAGAAGTGCATGGAGCATTGTGCTGAGAAAGGCATAGAGCATTGTGATGACAAGTGTCAAAGAGCCTTGTGATGAAATGTTCATGGAGCATTGTGCTTAAAAAGTCACAGAGAATGTTGATAATGAGGGCATGGAACATTGTGATGACAAAGGTCACGGAGCATTGTGATGACATGTGTCATGGAGCACTGTGATGACAAGCGTCACGGAGCTTTGTGAATACAGGGGTCATGGAGCATTGGGCTGACAAGGGCATGGATGATTTTGATGACAAGGGTCATGGATCATTTGGCTGAAAATGTTCATGGTGTTTTGTGTTGACAGGAGTCATGGAGCATTGAGATGAGTAGGGAATGTAGCATTGTGATGACAAGAGTCCGGGATCATTGTGTTGTCAGGTGTCATGGAGTTTTGTGATGACAGTGGTCATGGAGCATTTTGATGGTATTTGTCATGGAGCATTGTGATGAGAATATCATGGAGCATTGGGCTGAAAATGTTCATGGAGTATTGTGATGACAGGGTTCATGGAGCATTGTGATGCCAAGGGTCATGGATCTTTGTGATGACAAAGACATGGAGCATTTTGCTGGCAAGTGCATTTTGCATTGTGATGAGAAGGGCAGGGAACATTCTGATGAGAGGGTCATGGAGCAATTTGATGAAAAGTGTCATGGAACATTTTGATGACAGGTGTTATGGAACACTGTGATGTCAGGGGTCATTGAATATTGTAATGAGAAGTGCATGTAGCATTGTGATGACAGGAGTCATGGAACATTGTGATGACAGGGGTGAGGGAGTATTGTGATAAATAGTGATGTAGCATTGTGATATCAGTGGTGAGAGAGCATTTTGATGAGAAGTGCATGGAGCATTCTGATGACAAATTTTAAGGACAATTGTGATGAAAAGAATGTGGAGCACTGTGGTGACAAGCGCATGGTGCATTGTGATGACATGTGTCATGGAGCAATATGATGACAAGCACATGGAGCATTTTGATGACATGGGTCAAAGAACATTGTGATGAAAAGTTCATGGAGCATTGTGTTTAAAAAGGTCACAGAGACTGTTGATGACGAGGGCATGGACCATTGTGATGACAAAAGTCATGAAGCATTGTCATGACTGGAGTAACGGAGCATTGTGATGACAGGGGTCATGGAGCTTTGTGATAACAAGGGCATGGAGCATTGTGATGACAAGTGTATGGAACATTGGTCTAATAAGTTTCATGGATTATTGTGATGACGGTTGGAATGGCACATTGTGTTGACAAAGGCATGGAGCATTGTGATGACCAGGTCATGCAGTATTGTGAAGACACGTGTCAGGGAGCAATGTGATGACATATGTAATGGTCCATTGTGATGACAATGGCATGGAGCATTGTGATGCCAAGTGTCATGGAGGATTCTGATGACAAAGGTAATGGAGCATTGAGATGACAATGGCTTGGAGCATTGTGATGACAAGTGTCAGGGAGCATTGTGCTGACAAGTGCATGGAGAAATCTGATGACAAGCGTCATGGAGCATTCTGATGACAAGCTTGTGGAGTATTTTGATGACAATGGCATGGAGCATTGTGATGAAAACGGCATGGGGCATTGTGATGCAAAAGGCATGGAGCCTTTTCGTGACAGGTTTCAAGGAGCATTCTGATGACAAGTGTCAGTGAGCATTGTGATGACAAGTGTATTAAGAATTGTGATGACAAAGGTCATGGAGCATTGTGATGAAAAGGGCATGGAGTATTGTGATGACAGGCATCATGGAGCATTGTGATGACAAGTGTTATGGAACACTGTGATCCCATGTGTTTGGAGCATTGTGATGACAGAGCTCATGGATCATTTTGATTTCAAGGAGCATGGAGCATTGTGATGAAAAGGGCATGAAGCAATGTGATCCCAAGGTTCATGGAGGATTTTGATGACAATGGAAATGGAGTATTGTGATGACAAGCGCTTAGAGCATTGTAAAGACAAGGACATGTAGTATTTTGCTGACAAAGGCATGGAGCATTGTGATGACATGTGTCATGGAGCACTGTGATGACAAGCGTCACGGATCATTGTAAATACAGGTGTCATGGAGCATTGGGATGACAAGGGCATGGATCATTGTGATGACAAGGGTCATGGAGCACTGGGCTGAAAATGTTCATGGATTGTTGTGATGACAGGGGTCATGGAGCATTGTGATGACTAGGGAATGGAGCACTGTGATGACAAAAGTCCCAGATCATTGTGTTTTCAGGTGTCATGGAGTGTTGTGATGACAGTGGTCATGGAGCATTGTGATGATATTGGCCATGGAGCATTGTGATGAGTAGGTCCTGGAGCATTGGGCTGAAAATGTTCATGGATTATTGTGATGACAGGGGTCATGGAGCATTTTGATGACAAGGGGATGGAGCATGGTTATGACAAGGTCCGGGAACACTGTGATGAGAAGACCATGGAGACTTGTGATGATAAGTCTCATGGAGCATTCTGATGAAAAAGGTCATGGAGCATTTTGATGACAGGGCTTATGGAACATTGTGATGTCACGGGTCTTGGAACATTGTGTTGATAAGGGGATGTAGCATTGTGATGACAGGGGTCATGGAACACTGTGATTACAGGGGTGAGGGAGGATTGTGATAACTAGTGATGGAACATTGTGATATCTCAGGTGAGAGAGCATTTGGATGAGAGGTGCATGGAGCATTGTGATTACAATATTTATGGTGCATAGCGATGACAAGGTTGTGGATCATTGTGATGAAAATCGCGTGGCACATTGTGATGACAAGGGTCATGCAGCATTGTTCTGACAAAGGCATGGAGCATTGTGATGACAAGTGTCACGGAGCATTGTGATGAAAAGTTCATGGAGCATTGTGGTTAAAAAGGACATAGAGCCTTGTGATGACGCGGGCATGGACCGTTGTGATGACAAACGTTATGAAGCATTGTGAGGACTGGAGTCAAGGAGCATTGTGATGACAGGGGAATGGAGCATTGGTCTGACAAGTTTCAGAGATTATTGTGATGACAGTGGCCATGGTGCATTGTGATGACAAGGTTATGGGGCATTGTGATGAGAAGGTCATGGTGTATGTTGAAGACAGTTGCCAGGGAGCATTGTGATGACATATGTCATGGTCCATTGCGATGACAATGGCAGGGAGCATTGTGATGCCAAATGTAATGGAGGATTGTGATGACAAATATAATGGAGCATTGTGATGACTACGGCTTGGATCATTATGATGACAAAACCATGGAGCCATGTGATGACAAGTCTCAAGGAGCATACTGATGAAAAAGGGCATGGAGCATTGTGATTACTTGGGCCTTGGAACTTTGTGATGACAAGGGCATGGAGCATTGTGAGGAGAAGACCAAGGAGCATTCTGATGGCATGCGTCATTGAGCTTTGTGATGACATGGGCATGGAGCATCATGATTACATGGGTCTTGGAGCATTGTGATGAAAAGGGCATGGATCATTGTGATGAAAAAGGCATAGAACCTTGTCATGACAGGGTAAAAGGAGCATACAGACAACAAGTGTCAGGGAGCATTTTGATGACAATTGTATTGAGCATTGTGATGACGAAGGTCATGGAGCATTGTGATGAGAAGTCCATGGATAATTGTGATGACGAGCGTCATGGGGCATTGTGATGACAAGTGTTATGGAATATTGTGATCACAAGGGTTTGGAGCATTGTTATGACAGAGGTCATGGAGCATTTTGATTTCTTTGTTATGACAATAGCAGGAAGCATTATGATCATGGGCATGGTGCATTGTGATGACAGGTTTCATGGATCAATGAGATGAAAAGGGGCATAGAGCATTGTGATTACAGTGTTCTTGGAGCATTGTGATGAGAAGGGTCATGGAGCCTTGTGATGACAAGGCCATGGAACATCGTGATGGCAGGGGTCATGGAGCATTGTTATCACAGTGTTCATGGAGCATTGTGCTGGCAAGGGCATGGAGCATTGGGATGAGAAGGTCATGGAACATTCTGATGACATGTGTCATGGAGCTATGTGAAGACAAGGGCATGGAGCAATGTGATGAGAGCGTTCATGGAGCATTGTGATGACAATGACATGGAGCATTGTGATGCCAAGGGTCATGGATCTTTGTGATGACAAAGGTCATGTAGCATTTTGATGGCAAGGGCGTTGTGTATTGTGATGAGAAGGGCAGGGAGCAGTGTGATGACAGGGTCATGGAGCAATTTGATGAAAAGTATCATGGAACATTTTGATGGCAGGTGTTATGGAACATTGTGATGTCATGGGTCATCGAACATTGTGATGATAAGTGCATGTAGCATTGTGATGACAGGAGTCATGGAACATTGTGATGACAGGGGTGAGGGAGTTTTGTGACAAATAGTGATGTAGCATTGTGATATCAGTGGTGAGAGAGCATTTTGATGAGAAGTGCATGGAGAATTGTGATGACAAATTTTATGGAGCAATGTGATGACAAGATTTTTGAGCACTGTGATGATAAGCACATGGTGCATTGTGATGACATGTATCATGGAGCACTGTGCTGAGAAAGGCATAGAGCATTGTGATGACAAGGGTCAAAGAGCATTGTGATGAAAAGTTCATGGAGCATTGTGGTTAAAAATGTCACAGAGACTGGTAATGACGAGGGCATGGTCCACTGTGATGACAAAGGTCATGAAGCATTGTGATGACTGGAGTCACGCACCATTGTGATCACAGGGGTCATGGAGCATTTTTATAACAAGGGCATGGAGCATTGTGATGACAAGAGCATGGAACATTGATCTAATAAGTTTCATGGATTATTGCAATGACAGTTGGAATGGCACATTGTGATGACAAGGACATGGAGCATTGTGATGCCAAGTGTCATGGAGTATTCTGATGACAAATGTAATGGGGCATTGTGATGACAATGGCTTGGAGCATTGTGATGACAAGGGTCAGGGAGCATTGTGCTGACAAGTGCATGGAGAATTGTGATGACAAGAGTCATGGAGCATTCTGATGACTAGCTTGTGGAGTATTTTGATGACAATGGCATGGAGCATTGTGATGAAAATTGCATGGGGCTTTGTGATGAAAAATGCATGGAGCCTTTTCGTGACAGGGTTCATGGAGCATTCTAAAGACAAGTGTTAGGGAACATTGTGATGAAAAGTGTACTGAGAATTGTGATGACAAAGGTCATGGAGCATTGTGATGAAAAGGGCATGAAGTATTGTGATGAAAGGCATCATGGAGCGTTGTGATGACAAGTGTTATGGAACATTGTGATCACAAGGTTTTGGAGCATTGTGATGAGAGAGGTCATGGATCATTCTGATTTCAAGGAGCATGGAGCATTGTGATGACAAGGGCATGAAGCAGTGTGATCCCAAGTTTCATGGAGGATTGTGATGATAATGGAAATGGAGTATTGTGATGACAAGCGTATAGAGCATTTTAATGACAAGGTCATGTAGCATTTTGCTGACAAAGGCATGGAGCATTGTGATGACAGGTGTCATGGAGCACTGTGATGACAACCGTCACGCAGCATTGTGAATACATGGGTCATGGAGCATTGGGATGACAAGGGCATGGATCATTGTGATGACAAGTGTCATGGAGCATTGGGCTGAAAATGTTCATGGAGTATTGTGATAACAGGGGTCATGGAGCATTTTGATGACAGAGGTCATAGAGAATTTTGATTTCATTGTGCTGACAATAGCCAGAAGCATTATGATGATGGGCATGATGCACTGTGATGACAGGGTTCATGTACCATTGATATGAAAAGGGGCATGGAGCACTGTGATTATAGGGGTCTGGGTGCATTGTGATGAAAAGGGCTTGGAGCATTTTGATGAGAAGGCTATGGAACATTCTGATTACATGTGTCATGGAGCTTTGTGATGACAAGGGCATAGAGAATTGTGATTACAGTGTTTTTGGAGCATTGTGATGAGAAGGGTCAAAGAGCCTTGTGATGAAAAGGCCATGGGTCATCGTGTTGGCTTGTTACATGGAGCATTGTTATGACAGGGGTAATGGAGCATTGTGATTGCAAGGGCATGGAGCATTGCGATGAGAAAGCCATGGAACATTTTGATGACATGTTGTCATGGAACTTTGTGGTGACAAGGGCATGGAGGAATGTGATGAGAGCGTTCATGGAGCATCGTGATGACAAAGATATGGAGCATTGTGATGGCAAGCGTCATGGATATTTTTGATGACAAATTTCATGGAGCATTTTGATGACAAGGGCGTTGTGCATTGTGATGAGAAGTGCAGGGAGCATTGTGATGACAGGGTCATGGAGCAATTTGATGAAAAGTGTCATGGAACATTTTGATGACAGGTGTTATGAAACGTTGTGATGTCTGGGGTCATGGAGCACTTTGATGGAAAGGGTCATGGAGCATTTTGATGACAGGGGTTATGTAACATTGTGATGTCAGTGGTCATCAAACATTGTGATGATAATGCATGTAGCATTGTGATGACAAGAGTCATGGAACATTGTGATGACAGGGGTGAGGGAGTATTGTGACGAATAGTGATGTAACATTGTGATATCTGTGGTGAGAGAGCATTTCGATGAGAAGTGCATGGAGCATTGTGATGACAAGATTGTGGAGCACTGTTATGACAAGCGCATGGTGCATTGTGATGACATGTGTCGTGGAGCATTTTGCTGACAAGCTCATGGAGCATTGTCATGAGAAATGTCATGGAGCATTGTGCTGAGAAAGGCATAGAGCATGGTGATGACAAGGGTCAAAGAGCATTGTGATGAAAAGTTCATGGAGCATTGTGGTTAAAAACGTCACAGAGACTGTTGATGATGTGGGCATGGACCATTGTGATGACAAAGGTCAAGAAGCATTGTGATGACTGGAATCACGGAGCATTGTGATTACAGGGGTCATGGAGCATTGTAATAACAAAGGAATGGAGCATTGTGATGACAAGGACATGGAGCATTGGTCTAATAAGTTTCATGCATTATTGCGATGAGAGTTGGAATGGTGCATTGTGATGACAAGGGCATGAAGCATTGTGATGACCAGGTCATGCAGTATTGTGAAGAGAGGTGTGAGGGAGCATTGTGATGACATATATAATGGCCCATTGTGATGACAATGGCATGAAGCATTGTGATGCCAAGTGTCATGGAGGATTCTGATGACAAAGGTAATGGAGCATTGTGATGACAATGGCATGGAGCATTGTGATGACAAGGGTCAGGTAGCTTTTTGCTGAGAATTGCATGGAAAATTGTGATGATAAGGGTCATGGAGCATTCTGATGACAAACTTGTGGAGTATTTTGATGACAGTGACATGGAGCATTGTGATGAAAACGGCATGGGTCATTTTGATGAAAAAGTCATAGAGCCTTTCGTGACAGGGTTCAAAAAGCATTCTGACGACAAGTGTCAGGGAGCATTGTGATGACAAGTGTATTGAGAATTGTGATGACAAAGGTCATGGAGCATTGTGATGAAAAGGGCATGCAGTATTGTGATGACAGGCATCATGGAGTGTTGTGATGACAAGTGTTATGGAACATTGTCATCACAAGGGTTTGGATCATTGCGATGACAGAGGTCATGGATCATATTGATTTCAAGGATCATGGAGCATTTTGATGACAAGGTCATGAAGCAATGTGATCCCAAGGTTCATGGAGGATTGTAATGACAATGGTAATGGAGTATTGTGTTGACAAGCGCATAGAGCATGGTAATGACATGGTCATGTAGCATTTTGCTGACAAAGGCATGGAGCATTGTAATGACAGGTGTCATGGAGCACTGTGATGACAAGCGTCACGGAGCATTGTGAATACAGTGGTCATGGAGCATTGGGATGACAAGAGCATGGATCATTGTGATGACAGGGGTCATGGAGCATTGTGATGACAGAGGTCATGGAGAATTTTTATTTCATTGTGCTGACAATAGCCGGAAGCATTATCATGATGGGCATGGTGCATTGTGATGACAGGTTTCATGGAGCATTGAGATGAAAAGGGGCATGGAGCATTGTGATTACAGGGGTCTGGGAGCATTGTGATGACAAGGGCATGGAGCAGTTTGATGAGAAGGCCATGGAACATTCTGATGACATGTGTCATGGAGCTTTGTGATGACAAGGGCATGGAGCATTGTGATTACAGGTGTTTTGGAACATTGTGATGACAAGGGCCATGGTGCCTTGTGATGGCAAGGCCGTGGAACATTGTGATGGCAGGGATCATGGAGCATTGTTATGACAGGTGTAATGGAGCATTGTGATGAGAAGGGCATGGAACATTGTGATTACAAGGTTTATGGAGCATTGCCATGACAAATTTCTGGACCGTTGGGGTGAAAAGCGCGTGGCACGTTGTGATGATAAGGGACATGGAGCATTTTTCTGACAAATGCATGGAGCATTGTGATGACAAGGGTCACGGAGCATTGTGATGAAAATTTCATGGAGCATTGTGGTTACCAATGTAACAGAGCCCTGTGATCATGCGGGCATCGACCACTGTGATGACAAATGTTATGAAGAATTGTGATGACTGGAATCAAAGAGCATTGTGATGATAGGGGTCATAGAGCATTGTGATGACAATGGCATGGAGCATTGTGCTGAGAAAGGCATAGAACATTGTGATGACAAGGGGCAAAGAGCATTGTGATGAAATGTTCATGGAGCATTGTGGTTAAAAAGGTCACAGAAACTGTTGATGATGAGGGCATGGACCATTGTGATAACAAAGGTCATGGAGCATTGTGATGACAGGATTCACGGAGCATTGTGATGACAGGGGTCATGGAGCACTGTGATAACAAGGGCATGGAGCATTGTGATGACAAGGGCAAGGAGCATTGGTCTAATAAGTTTCATGGATTACTGCGACGACAGTTGGAATGGCATATTGTGATGACAAGGGCATGGAGCATTGTGATGAACAGGTCTTGCAGTATTGTGAAGACAGGTGTCAGGGAGCATCGTGATGACATATGTAATGGCCCAATGTGATGACAATGACATGGAGCATTGTGATGCCAAGTGTCATGGAGGATTTTGATGACAAATGAAATGGAGCATTGTGATGACAATGGTTTGAAGCATTGTGATGACAAGGGTCAGGGAGCATTGTGCTGACAAGTGCATGGAGAATTGTGATGACAACGGTCATGGAGCATTCTGATGACAAGCTTGTAGAGTATTTTGATGACAATGGCATGGAGCATTGTGATAAAAACGGCAAGGGGCTTTGTGATGAAAAAGGCATGGAGCCTTTTCGTGACAGTGTTCAAGGAACATTCTGACGACAAGTGTCAGGGAGCATTGTGATGACAAGTGTATTGAGAATTGTGATGACAAAGGTCATGGAGCATTGTGATGAAAATGGCATGGAGTATTTTGATGACAGTCATCATGGAGCGTTGTGATTAAAAGTGTTATGGAACATTGTGATCACAAGGGTTTGGAGCATTGTGATGAAAAACCTCATGCATCATTTTGATTTCAAGGAGCATGGAGCACTCTGATGACAAGGGCATGAAGCAATGGGATCCCAAGGTTCATGGAGGATTGTGATGACAATGGTAAAGGAGTATTGTGATGAAAAGCCCATAGAGCATTGTAATGACAAGGTCATGTAACATTTTGCTGACAAAGGCATGTAGCACTGTGATGACGAATGTCATGGAGCACTGTGATGACAAGCGTCATGGAGCATTGTGAATACAGGTGTCATGGAGCATTGGGATGACAAGGGCATGGATCATTTTGATGACAAGGGTCATGGAGCAGTGGTCTGAAAATGTTCATGGATTATTGTGATGACAGGGGTCATGGAGCATTATGATGACAGAGGTCATGGAGAATTTTGATTTCATTGTGCTGACAATAGCTGGAAGCATTATGATGATGGGCATGATGCATTGTGATGACAGGTTTCATGGACCATTGAGTTGAGAAGGGGCATGGAGCATTGTGATTACAGGGGTTTGGGAGCATTGTGATGACAAGGGCATGGAGCATTTTGAGGAGAAGACCATGGAACATTCTGATGACATGTGTCATGGAGATTTGTGATGACAAGGGCATGGAGCATTGTGATTACAGGGGTTTTGGAGCATTGTGATGACAAGGGTCATGGAGCATTGTTATGACAGGTGTAATGGAGCATTGTGATGAGAAGGGCATGGAGCATTGTGCTGAGAAAGGCATAGAGCATTGTGATGACAAGTGTCAAAGAGCATTGTGATGAAATGTTCATGGAGCATTGTGCTTAAAAAGGTCACAGAGACTGTTGATGATGATGGCATAGACCATTGTGATGACAAAGGTCATGGAGCACTGTGATGACTGGAGTCACGGAGCATTGTGATGACAGGGGTCATGGAACATTGTGATAACAAGGGCATGGAGCATTGTGATGACAAGGGCATGGAGCATTGGTCTAAAAATTTTCATGGAGTATTGCGATGACAGGTGGAATGACGCATTGTGATGACAAGGGCATGGAGCATTGTGATGACGAGGTCATGCAGTATTTTGAAGAGAGGTGTCATGGAGAACTGTGATGACATATGTAATGGCCCATTGTGATAACAACGGCCTGGAGCATTGTGATGCCAAGTTTCATGGAGGAATCTGATGACAAAGTTAATGGAGCATTGTGATGACAAGGTTCCCGGAGCATTGTGCTAACAAGTGCATGGAGAATTGTGATGACAAGGGTCATGGAGCATTCTGATGATGAGCTTGTGGAGTATTTTGATGACAATGGCATGGAGCATTGTGATGAAAATGGCATGGGGCTTTGTGATGAAAAAGGCATGGAGCCATTTTGTGACAGGGTTCAAGGAGCATTCTGACGACAAGTGTCAGGGAGCATTGTGATGACAAGTTTATTGAGAATTGTGATGACAAAGGTCATGGAAAATTGTGATGAAAAGGGCATGGAGTATTGTGATGACAGTCATCATGGAGCGTTGTGATGACAAGAGTTATGGAACATTGTGATCACAAGGTTTTGGAGCATTGTGATGACAAAGCTCATGCATCATTTTGATTTCAAGGAGCATGGTGCACTCTGATGACAAGGGCATGAAGCAATGTGATGCGTGGTGTCATGGAGCAGTGTGATGACAAGCATCACTGAGCACTGTGAATACAGGGGTCATGGATCATTGGGATGACAAGGGTCATGGAGCATTGGGCTGAAAATGTTCATGGAGTATTGTGATGACAGGGGTCATGGAGCATTATGATGACA
The DNA here is from genome assembly GCF_964341445.2 of Mesoplodon mirus. Classification (NCBI taxonomy): domain Eukaryota; kingdom Metazoa; phylum Chordata; class Mammalia; order Artiodactyla; family Ziphiidae; genus Mesoplodon; species Mesoplodon mirus. The sequence continues at coordinate 349,931 of NW_028295803.1, read as the reverse complement.
GAGGTCATGGAGAATTTTGATTTCATTGTGCTGACAATAGCTGGAAGCATTATGATGATGGGCATGATGCATTGTGATGACAGGTTTCATGGACCATTGAGTTGAAAAGGGGCATGAAGCATTGTGATTACAGGGATTTGGGAGCATTGTGATGACAAGGGCATGGAACATTTTGAGGAGAAGACCATGGAACATTCTGATGACCTGTGTCATGGAGATTTGTGATGACAAGGGCATGGAGCATTGTGATTACAGGGGTTTTGGAGCATTGTGATGACAAGGGTCATGGAGCATTGTTATGACTGGTGTAATGGAGCATTGTGATGAGAAGGGCATGGAGCATTGTGATTAGAAGTTTTTTGGAGCATTGCGCTGACAAATTTGTGGACCGTTGGGATGAAAAGCGTGGGCACATTGTGATGACAAGTGTCATGGAGCATTTTTCTGACAAAGGCATGGAGCATTGTGATGACAAGTGTCTCGGAGCATTGTGATGAAAAGTTCATGGAACATTGTGGTTACAAAGGTAACAGAGCCTTTTGATGACGCGAGCATTGACCACTGTGATGACAAATGTTATGAAGAATTGTGATGATTGGAGTCACGGAGCATTGTGATGACAGGGGTCATGGAGCAATGTGATGACAAGGGCATGGAGCATTGTGCTGAGAAAGGCATAGACCATTGTGATGACAAGTGTCAAAGAGCATTGTGATGAAATGTTCATGGAGCATTGTGCTTAAAAAGGTCACAGAGACTGTTGATGATGAGGGCATAGACCATTGTGATGACAAAGGTCATGGAGCATTGTGATGACTGGTGTCATGGAGCACTGTGATTACAAGCGTCACGGAACACTGTGAATACAGGGGTCATGGAGCATTGGGATGACAATGTCATGGATGATTGTGATGACAAGGGTCATGGAACATTGGGCTGAAAATATTCATGGAGTATTGTGATGACAGGGGTCATGGAGCATTGTGATGAGTAGGGAATGTAGCATTGTGATGACAAGAGTCACAGATCATTCTGTTGTCAGGTGTCATGGAGTGTTGTGATGACAGTGGTCATGGAGCATTTTGATGATATTTGTCATGGAGCATTGTGATGAGAATTTCATGGAGCATTGGGCTGAAAATATTCATGGATTATTGTGATGACAGGGGTCATGGAGCATTGTGAAGACAAGGGAATGGAGCATGGTGATGACAAGGTCCTGGAGCATTGTGATGATAAGACCATGGAGACATGTGATGACAAGTCTCATGGAGCATGCTGATGAAAAGGGGCATGGAGCATTGTGATTACATGGGTCTTGGATCATTGTGATGACAAGGGCCTGGATCATTGTGAGGAGAAGGCCATGGAGCATTCTGATGACATGTGTCATGGAGCTTGTGATGACAAGGGCATGGAGCACTGTAATTACAGGGGACTTGGAGCGTTGTGATGAAAAGGGCATGGATCATTGTGATCAAACGGCATGGAGCCTTGTCATGACAGGTTTCAAGGAGCATACTGACGACAAGTGTCAGGGAGCATTGTGATGACAAGTGTATTGAGAATTGTGATGACAAAGTTATGGAGCGTTGTGATGAGAAGAACATGGATAATTGTGATGATGAGCATCATGGGGTGTTGTGATGATAAGTGTTATGGAACATTGTGATCACAAGGGTATGGAGCATTATGATGACAGTGGTCATGGATAATTTTGATTTCATTGTGATGACAATAGCTTAAAGCATTATGATGATGGGCATGTTGCATATTGATGACAGGCTTCATGGAGCATTGAAATGAAAAGGAGCATGGAACATTGTGATTACAGGGGTCTTGGAGCATTGTCATGACAAGGGCATGGAGCATTGTGATGAGAAGGCCATGGAACATTCTGATGGCATGCTTCATGGAGCTTTGGATGACAAGTGCATGGAACATTATGATTACAGGGGTCTTGGAGCATTGTGATGAAAAGGGTCATGGAGCCTTGTGATGATAAGGCCGTGGAACATTGTGATGGCAGGGGTCATGGAGCATTGTTATGACAGTTGTAATGGAGCATTGTGATGAGAAGGGCATTGAGCATTTTTCTGAAATGTTTCATGAATTATTGTGATGAGAGTGGGCATGGAGCATTCTGATGAAAAGGGCACGGAACACTGTGATACATGGGTCATGGAGGATTGTAATGACAAGGGCATGGAGCATTGTGATGAGAAGGGCAAGGAGCATTGTGATGACAAGTGTCACGGAGATTTGTGATGACAAGGGCATGGAGCAATGTGATGAGAGTGTTCATGGAGCATTGTGATGACAATGACATGGAGCATTGTGATGCCAAGTGTCATGGAGCTTTGTGATGACAAAGGTCATGGAGCATTTTGATGACAATTGTGTGGTGCATTGTGATGAGAAAGGCAGGGAGCATTTTGATGACAGGGTCATGCAGCAATTTGATGAAACGTGTAATGGAACATTTTGATGACAGGGGTTATAGAACATTGTGATGCCAGGGGTCATGGAGCTTTGCGATGAAAAGGGTCATGGAGCATATTGATGACAGTGGTTATGGAACATTGTGATGTCAGGGGTCATGGAACATTCTGCTAATAAGGGGATGTAGCATTGTGTTGACAGGTGTCATGGAACATTGTGATATCAGGGGTGAGGGAGGATAGTGATGACTAGTGATGGAACATTGTGATATCTCATGTGAGAGAGCATTTGGATGAGAAGTGCATGGAGCATTGTGCTTACAAGGTTTATGGAGCATAGCGATGACAAGGTTGTGGATCATTGTGATGAAAAGCGCATGACACATTGTGATGACAAGGGTCATGGATCATTGTTCTGACAAAGGCATGGAGCAATTGATGACAAGCGTCACGGAGCATTGTGATTAAACGTTCATGGAGCATTGTGGTTAAAAAGGTCACAGAGCCATGTGATGACGCGAGCATGGACCGTTGTGATGAGAAACGTTATGAAGCATTGTGATGACTGGAGTCACGGAGCATTGTGATGACAGGGGTCATGGAGCATTGTGATGCCAAGTGTCATAGAGGATTCTGATGACAAAGGTAATGGAGCATTGTGATGACAATGGCTTGGAGCATTGTGATGACAAGTGTCAGGGAGCATTGTGATGACAATTGTATTGGGAATTTTGATGACAAATGTCATGGAGCATTGTGATGAAAAGGGCATGGAGTATTGTGATGACAGGCATCATGGAGCGTTGTGATGACAAGTGTTATGGAACATTGTAATCACAAGGGTTTGGAGCATTGTGATGACAGAGGTCATGGATCATTTTGATTTCAAGGAGCATGGAGCATTGTGATGACAAGGGCATGAAGCAATGTGATCCCAAGGTTCATGGAGGATTGTGATGACAATGGAAATGGAGTATTGTGATGACAAGCGCATAGAGCATTGTAATGACAAGGTCATGTTGCATTTTGCTGATAAAGGCATGGAGCATTGTGATGACAGGTGTCATGGAGCACTGTGATGACAAGCGTCACGGAGCACTGTGAATACAGGGGTCATGGAGCATTAGGATGACAAGGGCCTGGTTCATTGTGATGACCAGGGAATAGAGCATGGTGATGACAAGGTCTTGGAGCATTGTGATGAGATGACCATGGAGACTTGTGATGACAAGTCTAATGGAGCATTCTAATGAAAAGGGGCATGGAGCATTGTGATTACGGGTTCTTGGATCATTGTGATGACAAGGGCATGGAGCATTGTGAGGAGAAGGCCATGGAACATTCTGATGACATGCGTCATGGAACTTTGTGATGACAAGGGCATGGAGCAATGTGATTACATGGGTCTTGGAGCATTGTGATGACAAGGGTCATGGAGCCTTGTGATGACAACCCGTGGAACTTTGGGATGGCAGGGGTCATGGAGCATTGTTATGACAGAGGTAATGGAGCATTGTCATGAGAAGGGCATTGAGCATTGGTCTGAAATGTTTCATGGATTATTGTGATGAGAGTGGGCATGGAGCATTCTGATGACAAGGGCACGGAACATTGTGATACATGGGTCATGGAGGATTGTAATGATAAGAGCATGGAGCATTGTGATGAGAAGTGCATCAATCATTGTGATGACAAGTATCATGGAGCTTTGTGATGACAAGGGCATGGAGCAATGTGATGAGAGGGTTCATGGAGCATTGTGATGACAATGACATGGAGCACTGTGATGCCAAGGGTCACGGAGCTTTTTGATTTCAAATGTCATGGAGCATTTTGATGACAAGGGTGTGGTGCATTGTGATGAGAAAGGCAGGGAGCATTTAGTGAAAGGGTCATGCAGCAAGTTGATGAAAAGTGTAATGGAACATTTTGATGACAGGGGTTGTAGAACATTGTGATGCCAGGGGTCATGGAGCTTTGGGATGAAAAGGGTCATGGAGCATTTTGATGACAGGGGATATGGACATTGTGATGTCAGGGGTCATGGAACATTGTGATGATAAGGGTATGTAGCACTGTGATGACAGGGGTCATGGAACATTGTGATTACAGGGGTGAGGGAGTATTGTGATGACTAGTGATCTAACATTGTGATATCTCTGTTGAGAGAGCATTTGGATGAGATGTGCATGGAGCATTGTGATTACAATGTTTATGGAGCATTGCAATGACAAGTTTGTGGACCGTTGTGATGAAATGTGCGTGGCACATTGTGAAGACAATGGTCATGGAGCATTGTTCTGACAAAGTCATGGAGCATTGTGATGACAAGGGTCACAGAGAATTGTGATGAAAAGTTCATGGAGCATTGTGGTTACAATGGTCACAGAGCCTTGTGATGACGCAGGCATGGACCGTTGTGATGACAAACGTTATGAAGCATTGTGATGACTGGAGTCACAGAGCATTGTGATGACAAGTGCATGGAGCATTGTGATGACAGGGGCATGGAGCATTGGTCTGACAAGTTTCATAGATTATTGTGATGACATTGGACATGGTGTATTGTAATGACAAGGGCATGGAGCATTTTGATGAGAAGGCCACGGAACATTCTGATGACATGTGTCATGGAGCTTTGTGATGACAAGGGCATGGAGCATTGTGATTACAGGAGTCATGGAGCATTGTGATGACAAGGGACATGGAGCCATGTGATGACAAGGCCGTGGAACATTGTGATGGCAGGTGTCATAGAGTATTTTTACGACAGGGGTAATGGAGCATTGTGATGAGAAAGGCATGGAACATTGTGATTACAAGGTTTATGGAGCATTGCAAAGACAAATTTGTGGACCGTTGGGATGAAAAGCGAGTGGCACATTGTGATGACAAGGGTCATGGAGCATTGTTCTGACAAAGGCATGGAGCATTGTGATGACAAGTGTCACGGAGCATTGTGATGAAAAGTTCATGGAGCATTGTGGTTACAAAGGTAATAGGGCCTTTTGATGACGCGGGCATCGACACTTGTGATGACAAATATTATGAAGAATTGTGATGACAGGAGTCACGGAGCACTGTGATGACAGGGGTCATGGAGCAATGTGCTGAGAAGTGCATGGAGCATTGTGCTGAGAAAGGCATAGAGCATTGTGATGACAAGGGTCAAAGAGCCTTGTGATGAAATGTTCATGGAGCATTGTGCTTAAAAAGGTCACAGAGACTGTTGATAATGAGGGCATGGACCATTGTGATGACAAAGGTCATGGAGCATTGTGATGACTGGAGTCACGGAGCATTGTGATGACAGAGCTCATGGAACATTGTGATAACTAGGGCATGGAGCATTGTGATGACAAGGGCATGGGACATTGGTCTAATAATTTTCATGGAGTATTGCGATGACAGTTGGAATGGCGCATTGTGATGACAAGGGCATGGAGCATTGTGATGACTAGGTCTTGCAGTATTGTGAAGAGAGGTGTCAGGGAGCACTGTGATGACATATTTAATGGCCCATTGTGATGACAATGGCATGGAGCATTGTGATGCCAAGTGTCATGGAGGATTCTGTTGACAAAGGTAATGGAGCATTGTGATGACAATGGCTTGGAGCATTGTGATGACAAGGGTCAGGGAGCATTGTGCTAACAAGTGCATGGAGAATTGTGATGACAAGGGTCATGGAGCATTCTGATGACAAGCTTGTGGAGTATTTTGATGACAATGGCATGGAGCATTGTGATGAAAATGGCATGGGGCTTTGTGATGAAAAAGGCATGGAGCCTTTTCCTGACAGGGTTCAAGGAGCATTCTAATGACAAGTGTCAGGGAGCATTGTGATGACAAGTGTATTGAGAATTGTGATGACAAAGGTCATGGAGCATTGTTATGAAAAGGGCATGGAGTATTGTGATGACAGGCATCATGGAGCGTTGTGATGACAAGTGTTATGGAACATTGTGATCACAAGGGTTTGGAGCATTGTGATGACAGAGGTCATGGATCATTTTGATTTCAAGGAGCATGGAGCATTGTGATGACAAGGGCATGAAGCAATGTGATCCCAAGGTTCATGGAGGATTGTGATGACAATGGTAATGGAGTATTGTGATGACAAACGCATAGAACATTGTAATGACAAGGTCATGTAGCATTTTGCTGACGAAGTCATGGAGCATTGTGATGACATGTGTCATGGAGCACTGTGATGACAAGCGTCACGGAGCTTTGTGAATACAGGGGTCATGGAGCATTGGGCTGACAAGGGCATGGATGATTGTGATGACAAGGGTCATGGAGCATTGGGCTGAAAATGTTCATGGAGTTTTGTGTTGACAGGGGTCATGGAGCATTGTGATGAGTAGGGAATATAGCATTGTGATGACAAGAATCCCGGATCATTGTGTTGTCAGGTGTCATGGAGTGTTGTGATGACAGTGGTCATGGAGCATTTTCATGATATTTGTCATGGAGCATTGTGATGAGAATATCATGGAGCATTGGGCTGAAAATGTTCATGGAGTATTGTGATGACAGGTTTCATGGAGCATTGTGATGCCAAGGGTCATGGATCTTTGTGATGATAAAGGACATGGAGCATTTTGATGGCAAGTGCATTGTGCATTGTGATGAGAAGGGCAGGGAACATTCTGTTGACAGGGTCATGGAGCAATTTGATGAAAAGTGTCATGGAACATTTTGATGACAGGTGTTATGGAACACTGTGATGTCAGGGGTCATCGAATATTGTGATGAGATGTGCATGTAGCATTGTGATGACAGGAGTCATGGAACATTGTGATGACAGGGGTGAGGGAGTATTGTGATAAATAGTGATGTAGCATTGTGATATCAGTGGTGAGAGAGCATTTTGATGAGAAGTGCATGGAGCATTCTGATGACAAATTTTAAGGACCATTGTGATGACAAGAATGTGGAGCACTGTGGTGACAAGCGCATGGTGCATTGTGATGACATGTGTCATGGAGCATTGTGCTGACAAGCGCATGGAGCATTTTGATGACATGGGTCAAAGAACATTGTGATGAAAAGTTCATGGAGCATTGTGGTTAAAAAGGTCACAGAGACTGTTGATGACGAGGGCATGGACCATTGTGATGACAAAAGTCATGAAGCATTGTCATGACTGGAGTAACGGAGCATTGTGATGACAGGGGTCATGGAGCTTTGTGATAACAAGGGCATGGAGCATTGTGATGACAAGTGTATGGAACATTGGTCTAATAAGTTTCATGGATTATTGTGATGACGGTTGGAATGGCACATTGTGATGACAAAGGCATGGAGCATTGTGATGACCAGGTCATGCATTATTGTGAAGACACTTGTCTGGGAGCATTGTGATGACATATGTAATGGTCCATTGTGATGACAATGGCATGGAGCATTGTGATGCCAAGTGTCATGGAGGATTCTGATGACAAATGTAATGGAGCATTGCGATGACAATGGCTTGGAGCATTGTGATGACAAGGGTCAGGGAGCATTGTGCTGACAAGTGCATGGAGAAATCTGATGACAAGGGTCATGGAGCATTCTGATGACAAGCTTGTGGATTAGTTTGATGACAATGGCATGGAGCATTGTGATTAAAACGGCATGGGGCATTGTGATGCAAAAGGCATGGAGCCTTTTCGTGACAGGGTTCAAGGAGCATTCTGATGACAAGTGTCAGTGAGCATTGTGATGACAAGTGTATTAAGAATTGTGATGACAAAGGTCATGGAGCATTGTGATGAAAAGGGCATGGAGTATTGTGATGACAAGCATCATGGAGCATTGTGATGACATGTGTTATGGAACACTGTGATCCCATGTGTTTGGAGCATTGTGATGACAGTGCTCATGGATCATTTTGATTTCAAGGAGCATGGAGCATTGTGATGACAAGGGCATGAAGCAATGTGATCCCAAGGTTCATGGAGGATTTTGATGACAATGGAAATGGAGTATTGTGATGACAAGCGCATAGAGCATTGTAAAGACAAGGACATGTAGCATTTTGCTGACAAAGGCATGGAGCATTGTGATGACAAGTGTCATGGAGCACTGTGATGACAAGCGTCACGGAGCATTGTGAATACAGGGGTCATGGAGCATTGGGATGACAAGGGCATGGATCATTGTGATGACAAGGGTCATGGAGCACTGGGCTGAAAATGTTCATGGAGTGTTGTGATGACAGGGGTCATGGAGCATTGTGATGACTAGGGAATGGAGCACTGTGATGACAAAAGTCCCAGATCATTGTGTTTTCAGGTGTCATGGAGTGTGGTGATGACAGTGGTCATGGAGCATTGTGATGATATTGGCCATGAAGCATTGTGATGAGTAGGTCGTGGAGCATTGGGCTGAAAATGTACATGGATTATTGTGATGACAGGGGTCATGGAGCATTGTGATGACAAGGGAATGGAGCATGGTGATGACAAGGTCCTGGAGCACTGTGATGAGAAGACCATGGAGACTTGTGATGATAAGTCTCATGGAGCATTCTGATGAAAAAGGTCATGGAGCATTTTGATGACAGGGCTTATGGAACATTGTGATGTCACGGGTCATGGAACATTGTGTTGATAAAGGGATGTAGCATTGTGATGACAGGGGTCATGGAACACTCTGATTACAGGGGTGAGGGAGGATTGTGATAACTAGTGATGGAACATTGTGATATCTCAGGTGAGAGAGCATTTGGATGAGAGGTGCATGGAGCATTGTGATTACAATATTTATGGTGCATAGCGAGGACAAGGTTGTGGATCATTGTGATGAAAAGCGCGTGGAACATTGTGATGACAAGGGTCATGGAGCATTGTTCTGACAAAGGCATGGAGCATTGTGATGACAAGTGTCACGGAGCATTGTGATGAAAAGTTCATGGAGCATTGTGGTTACAAAGGTAATAGGGCCTTTTGATGACGCGGGCATCGACACTTGTGATGACAAATATTATGAAGAATTGTGATGACAGGAGTCACGGAGCATTGTGATGACAGGGGTCATGGAGCAATGTGATGAGAAGTGCATGGAGCATTGTGCTGAGAAAGGCATAGAGCATTGTGATGACAAGGGTCAAAGAGCCTTGTGATGAAATGTTCATGGAGCATTGTGCTTAAAAAGGTCACAGAGACTGTTGATAATGAGGGCATGGACCATTGTGATGACAAAGGTCATGGAGCATTGTGATGACTGGAGTCACGGAGCATTGTGATGACAGAGCTCATGGAACATTGTGATAACTAGGGCATGGAGCATTGTGATGACAAGGGCATGGGGCATTGGTCTAATAATTTTCATGGAGTATTGCGATGACAGTTGGAATGGCGCATTGTGATGACAAGGGCATGGAGCATTGTGATGACTAGGTCTTGCAGTATTGTGAAGAGAGGTGTCAGGGAGCACTGTGATGACATATTTAATGGCCCATTGTGATGACAATGGCATGGAGCATTGTGATGCCAAGTGTCATGGAGGATTCTGTTGACAAAGGTAATGGAGCATTGTGATGACAATGGCTTGGAGCATTGTGATGACAAGGGTCAGGGAGCATTGTGCTAACAAGTGCATGGAGAATTGTGATGACAAGGGTCATGGAGCATTCTGATGACAAGCTTGTGGAGTATTTTGATGACAATGGCATGGAGCATTGTGATGAAAATGGCATGGGGCTTTGTGATGAAAAAGGCATGGAGCCTTTTCCTGACAGGGTTCAAGGAGCATTCTAATGACAAGTGTCAGGGAGCATTGTGATGACAAGTGTATTGAGAATTGTGATGACAAAGGTCATGGAGCATTGTTATGAAAAGGGCATGGAGTATTGTGATGACAGGCATCATGGAGCGTTGTGATGACAAGTGTTATGGAACATTGTGATCACAAGGGTTTGGAGCATTGTGATGACAGAGGTCATGGATCATTTTGATTTCAAGGAGCATGGAGCATTGTGATGACAAGGGCATGAAGCAATGTGATCCCAAGGTTCATGGAGGATTGTGATGACAATGGTAATGGAGTATTGTGATGACAAACGCATAGAACATTGTAATGACAAGGTCATGTAGCATTTTGCTGACGAAGTCATGGAGCATTGTGATGACATGTGTCATGGAGCACTGTGATGACAAGCGTCACGGAGCTTTGTGAATACAGGGGTCATGGAGCATTGGGCTGACAAGGGCATGGATGATTGTGATGACAAGGGTCATGGAGCATTGGGCTGAAAATGTTCATGGAGTTTTGTGTTGACAGGGGTCATGGAGCATTGTGATGAGTAGGGAATATAGCATTGTGATGACAAGAATCCCGGATCATTGTGTTGTCAGGTGTCATGGAGTGTTGTGATGACAGTGGTCATGGAGCATTTTCATGATATTTGTCATGGAGCATTGTGATGAGAATATCATGGAGCATTGGGCTGAAAATGTTCATGGAGTATTGTGATGACAGGTTTCATGGAGCATTGTGATGCCAAGGGTCATGGATCATTGTGATGACAAAGGACATGGAGCATTTTGATGGCAAGTGCATTGTGCATTGTGATGAGAAGGGCAGGGAACATTCTGTTGACAGGGTCATGGAGCAATTTGATGAAAAGTGTCATGGAACATTTTGATGACAGGTGTTATGGAACACTGTGATGTCAGGGGTCATCGAATATTGTGATGAGAAATGCATGTAGCATTGTGATGACAGGAGTCATGGAACATTGTGATGACAGGGGTGAGGGAGTATTGTGATAAATAGTGATGTAGCATTGTGATATCAGTGGTGAGAGAGCATTGTGATGAGAAGTCCATGGATAATTGTGATGACGAGCGTCATGGGGCATTGTGATGACAAGTGTTATGGAATATTGTGATCACAAGGGTTTGGAGCATTGTTTTGACAGAGGTCATGGAGCATTTTGATTTCTTTTTTATGACAATAGCAGGAAGTATTATGATGATGGGCATGGTGCATTGTGATGACAGGTTTCATGGATCATTGAGATGAAAAGGGGCATAGAGCATTGTGATTACAGTGTTCTTGGAGCATTGTGATGAGAAGTGTCATGGAGCCTTGTGATGACAAGGCCATGGAACATCGTGATGGCAGGGGTCATGGAGCATTGTTATGACAGGGTTCATGGAGCATTGTGATGGCAAGGGCATGGAGCATGGGATGAGAAGTTCATGGAGCTATGTGAAGACAAGGGCATGGAGCAATGTGATGAGAGCGTTCATGGAGCATTGTGATGACAATGACATGGAGCATTGTGATGCCAAGTGTCATGGATCTTTGTGATGACAAAGGTCATGTAGCATTTTGATGGCAAGGGCGGTGTTTATTGTGCTGAGAAGGGCAAGGAGCAGTGTGATGACAGGGTCATGGAGCAATTTGATGAAAAGTATCATGGAACATTTTGATGGCAGGTGTTATGGAACATTGTGATGTCATGGGTCCTGAACATTGTGATGATAAGTGCATGTAGCATTGTGATGACAGGAGTCATGGAACATAGTGATGACAAGGATGACGGAGTTTTGTGACAAATAGTGATGTAGCATTGTGATATCAGTGGTGAGAGAGCATTTTGATGAGAAGTGCATGGAGAATTGTGATGACAAATTTTATGGAGCAATGTGATGACAAGATTTTTGAGCACTGTGATGATAAGCACATGGTGCATTGTGATGACATGTGTCATGGAGCACTGTGCTGAGAAAGGCATAGAGCATTGTGATGACAAGGGTCAAAGAGCATTGTGATGAAAAGTTCATGGAGCATTGTGGTTAAAAATGTCACAGAGACTGGTGATGACGAGGGCATGGTCCACTGTGATGACAAAGGTCATGAAGCATTGTGATGACTGGAGTCACGCAGCATTGTGATCACAGGGGTCATGGAGCATTGTTATAAGAAGGGCATGGAGCATTGTGATGACAAGAGCATGGAACATTGATCTAATAAGTTTCATGGATTATTGCAATGACAGTTGGAATGGCGCATTGTGATGACAAGGAGATGGAGCATTGTGATGCCAAGTGTCATGGAGTATTCTGATGACAAATGTAATGGGGCATTGTGATGACAATGGCTTGGAGCATTGTGATGACAAGAGTCAGGGAGCATTCTGATGACAAGCTTGTGGAGTATTTTGATGACAATGGCATGGAGCATTGTGATGAAAACGGCATGGTCATTGTGAAGAAAAATGCATGGTGCCTTTTCGTGACAGGGTTCAAGGAGCATTCTGATGACAAGTGTCAGGGAGCATTGTGATGACAAGTGTATAGAGAATTGTGATGACAAAGATCATGGAGCATTGTGATGAAAAGGGCATGGATTATTGTGATGACAGGCATCATGGAGCACTGTGATGACAAGAGTTATGGAACAATGTGATCACAAGGATTTGGAGCATTGTGATGACAGAGGTCATGGATCATTTGTATTTCAAGAAGCACGGAGCATTGTGATGACAAGGGCATGAAGCAATATGATCCCGAGATTCATGGAGGATTGTGATGACAATGGAAATGGTGTAATTTGATGACAAGCGCATAGAGCATTGTAATGACAAGGTCATGTAGCATTTTGCTGACAAAGGCATGGAGCATTGTGATGACATGTGTCATGGTGTACTGTGATGACAAGCATCACGGAGCATTGTGAATAAAGGGGTCATGGAGCATTGGGATGACAAGGGCATGGATCATTGTGATGACAAGGGTCATGGAGCATTGGGCTGAAAATGTTCATGGAGTGTTGTGATGACAGGGGTCATGGAGCATTGTGATGACTAGGGAATGGAACATTGTGATGACAAGAGTCCCGGATCATTGTGTTGACAGGTGTCATGGAGTGTTGTGATGACAGTGGTCATGTAGCATTGTGATGATATTGGCCAAGGAGCATTGTGATGAGTAGGTCGTGTAGCTTTGGGCTGAAAATATTCATGGAATATTGTGAAGAGAGGGGTCATGGAGCATTGTGATAAAAAGGGAATGGAGCATGGTGATGACAAGGTACTGGAGCATTGTGATGAGAAGACCATGGAGAAATGTGATGACAATTCTCATGAAGCATTCTGATGAAAAGGGGCATGGAGCATTGTGATTACAGGGGTCTTGGAGCATTGTGATGACAAGGGCATGGAGCATTATGATGAGAAGGCAATGGAGCATTCTGATGACATGTGTCATGGAGTTTTTTGATGACAAGGGCATGGAGTATTGTGATTACAGGGGTCTTGGATCATTGTGATGACAAGGGCATGGAGAATTGTGAGGAGAAGACTTAGGAGCATTCTGATGGCATGCATCATTGAGCTTTGTGATGACATGTGCATGGAGCATTGAGATTACATGGGTCTTGGAGCATTGTGATGAGAAGGACATGGGTCACTGTGATGAAAAAGGCATGGAGCCTTGTCAATACAGGATTCAAGGAGCATACAGACAACAAGTGTCAGGGAGCATTTTGATAACAAGTGTATTGAGCATTGTGATGACAAAGGTCATGGAGCATTTTGATGAGTAGACCATTGATAATTGTGATGAGCAGTGTCATGGGGCATTGTGATGACAAGTGATATGGAATATTGTGATCACAAGGGTTTGGAGGATTGTTAAGACAGAGGTCATGGAGCATTTTGATTTCATTGTGATGACAATAGCATGAAGCATTATGATGATGGGCATGGTGCATTGTGATGACAGGTTTCATGGATCATTGAGATGAAAAGGGGCATAGAGCATTGTGATTACATGGTTCTTGGGTCTTTGTGATGAGAAGGGTCATGGAGCTTTGTGATGACAAGGCCATGGAATATCGTGATGGCAGTGGTCATGGAGCATTGTTATGACTGTGGTAATGGAGCATTGTGATGGCAAGGGCATGGATCATTGTGATGAGAATGCCATGGCGCATTCTTTTGCCATGTGTCATGGAGTTTTGTGAAGACAAGGGCATGGAGCAATGTGATGAGAGCCTTAATGGAGCATTGTGATTACAATGACATGGAGCATTATGATGCCAAGTGTCATGGATCTTTGTGATGACAAAGGTCATGGAATATTTTGATGGCAAGGACGTTGTGCATTGTGATGAGAAGGGCAGGGAGCATTCTGATGACAGGGTCATGGAGCAATTTGATGAAAAGTGTCATGGAACATTTTGATGACAGGTGTTATGGAACATTGTGATGTCAGGGGTTATCGAACATTGTGATGATAAGTGCATGTAGCATTGTGATGACAGGAGTCATGGAACATTGTGATGAAAGGGGTGAGGGAGTATTGTGACAAATAGTGATGTAGCATTGTGATATCATTGGTGAGATAGCATTTTGATGAGAAGTGCATGGAGATTTGTGATGACAAATTTTAAGTAGCAATGTGTTGACAAAATTGTGGAGCACGCTGATGACAAGTGTATGGTGCATAGTGATGACATGTGTCATGGAGCATTGTGCTGACAAGCTCATGGAGCATTGTGATGACAAGTGTGAAAGAGCATTGTGATGAAAAGTTCATGGAGCATTGTGCTTAAAAAGGTCCCAGAGACTGTTGATGACGAGGGCTTGGACAATTGTAATGACAAAAGTCATGAAGCATTGTGATGACTGGAGTCACGAAGCATTGTGATGACAGGGGTCATGGAGCATTGTGATAACAAGGGCATGGAGAATTGTGATGACAAGGGCATGGATCATGGTCTAATATGTTTCATGGATTATTGCGATGACAGTTGGAATGGCGTATTGTGATGACAAGGGCATGGAGCATTGTGATGACCAGGTCATGCAGTATTGTGAAGACAGGTGTCAGGGAGCATTGTGATGACATATGTAATGGCCCATTGTGATGACAATGGCATGGCGCATCTGATGCCAAGTGTCATGGAGGATTCTGATGACAAAGGTAATGGAGCATTGTGATGACAATGGCTTGGATCACTGTGATGTCACGGGTCAGGGAGCATTGTGCTGACAAGTGCATGGAGAATTGTGATGACAAGGGTCATGGAGCATTCTGATGACAAGCTTGTGGAGTATTTTGATGACAATTACATGGAGCATTGTGATGAAAACGGCATGGGGCATTGTGATGAAAATGTCATGGAGTATTTTCGTGACAAGGTTCAAGGAGCATTCTGACGACAAGTGTCAGGGAGCATTGTGATGACAAGTGTATTGATAATTGTGATGACAAACGACATGGAGCATTGTGATGAAAAGGGAATGGAGTACTGTGATGACAGGCATCATGGAGCACTGTGATGACAAGTGTTTTGGATCACTGTGATCACAAGGTTTTGGAGCATTGTGATGACAGTGGTCATGGATCATTTTGATTTCAAGGAGCATGGAGCATTGTGATGACAAGGACATGAAGCAATGTGATCCCAAGGTTCATGGAGGATTGTGACAACAATGGAAATGGAGTATTGTGATGACAAGCACATAGAGCATTGTAATGACAAGGTCATGTAGCATTTTGCTGATAAAGGCATGCAGCATTTTGATGACATGTGTCATGGCGCTTTGTGATGACAACGGAATGGAGCATGGTGATGACACGGTCCTGGAGCATTGTGATGAGAAGACCATGGAGACTTCTGATGAGAAGTCTCATGGAGCATTCTGATGAAAAGGGGCATGGAGCATTGTGATTACAGGGGTCTTGGAGCATTGTGATGACTAGGGCATGAAGCATTGTGAGGAGAAGACCATGGAGCATTATGATGACATGTGTCATGGAGTTTTGTGATAACAAGGGCATGGAGCATTTGTGATTACAGGGATCTTGGAGCATTGTGATGAAAAGTGCATGGATCATTGTTATGAAAAAGGCATGGAGCCTTGTCATGACAGGGTTCAAGGAGCATACTGACAACAAGTGTCAGGGAGCATTGTGACGACAAGTGTATTGAGCATTGTGATGACAAAGATCATGGAGCATTGTGATGAGAAGACCATGGATAATTGTGATGATGAGCGTCATGGGGTGTTGTGATGATAAGTGTTATGGAACATTGTGATCACAAGGTTTTGGAGCATTATGATGACAGATGTCATGGAGAATATTGATTTCTTTGTGATGACAATAGCCTGAAGCATTATGATGATGGGCATGGTGCATTGTGATGACAGGGTTCCTGGAGCATTGAGATGAAAAGGGGCATGGAGCATTGTGATTACAAGGGTCTTGGAGAATTGTGATGACAAGGGCATGGATCACTGTGATGAGAAGGCCATGGAACATCCTGATGACATGCGTCATGGAGCTTTGTGATGACAAGAGCATGAAGCATTGTGATTTCCGGGGTCTGGAGCATTGTGATGACAAGTGTCATGGAACCTTGTGATGACGAGGCCGTGGAACATTGTGATGGCAAGGGTCATGGTGCATTGTTATGACAGGTGTAATGGAGCATTTTGATGAGAAGGGCATGGAACATTGGTCTGAAATATTTCATGGATTATTGTGATGAGAGTGGGCATGGAGCATTGTGATGACAAGGGCACGGAACACTGTGATACATGGGTCATGCAGGATTGTAATGACAAGTGCATGGAGCATTGTGATGAGAAGGGCATCGAGCATTGTGATGACAAGTGTCCTGGAGCTTTGTGATGACAAGGGCATGGATCAATGTGATGAGAGTTTTCATGGAGCATTGTGATGACAATGACATGGAGCATTGTGATGCCAAGGGTCATGGAGCTTTGTGATGACAAGTCATGGAGCATTTCGATGACAAGGGCATGGTTCATTGTGCTGAGAAGTGCAGGGAGTATTTTGATGAGAACGTCATGCAGCAATTTGATAAAAACTGTAAAGGAATATTTTGATGGCCGGGGTTATAGAACATTGTGATGTCAGGGGTCTTGGAGCTTTGCAATGAAAAGTGTCATGGAGCATTTTGATGACAGTGGTTATGGAACATTGTGATGTCAGGGGTCATGGAACCTTGTGATGATAAGTGGATGTAGCTTTGTGATGACAGGGTCCTGAAACTTTGTGATTACAGGGGTGAGGGCGTATTGTGATGACTAGAGATGGAACATTGTGATATCTCTGGTGAGAGAGCATTTTGATGAGAAGTGCATGGACCATTGTGATTACAAGGTTTATGAAGCATAGCAATGACAAGATTGTGGACCGTTGTGATGAAATGTGCGTTGCAAATTGTGATGACTATGGTCATTGAGCATTGTTCTGACAAAGACATGGAGCTTTGTGATGACAAGGGCATGGAGCATTTTGATTACATATGTCCTGGAGCATTGTGATGAAAAGGGCATGGATCATTGTGATGAAAATTGCATGGAGCCTTGTCATGACAGGGTTCAAGGAGCATATTGACGACAAGTGTCAGGGAGCATTGTGATGACAAGTGTATTTGAGCATTGTGATGACAAAGATCATGGAGCATTGTGATGAGAAGACCATGGATAATTGTGATGACGAGAGTCATGGGGCATTGTGATGACCAGTTTTTTGGAATATTGTGATAACAAGGGTGTGTGGAAATGTTATGACAGAGGTCATGGAGCATTTTGATTTCATTGTGATGACAATAGCATGAAGCATTATGATGAAAGGCATGGTGCATTGTGATGACAGGGTTCATGGATCATTGAGATGGAAAGGGGTATAGAACATTGTGATTACAGGGTTCTTGGAGCATTGTGATGAGAAGGGTCATGGAGGTTTGTGATGATAATGCCATGGAACATCGTGATGGCAGGGGTCATGGAGCATTGTTGTCACAGTGTAATGGAGCATTGTGATGGTAAGGGCATGGAGCATTGTGATGAGAAGTCCATGGAGCATTCTGATGACATGTGTCACGGAGCTTTGTGAAGACAATAGCATGGAGCAATGTGATGAGAGCATTCATGGAGCATTGGGATGACAATGACATGCAGCATTGTGATGCCAAGGGTCATTGATCTTTGTGATGACAGAGGTCATGGAGCATTTTGATGGCAAGGGCGATGTGCATTGTGATGAGAAAGGCAGGGAGCATTCTGATGACAGGGTCATGGAGCAATTTGATGAAAAGTGTCATGGAACATTTTGATGACAGGTGTTATGGAACATTGTGATGTCAGGGGTCATCCAACATTGTGATGATAAGTCCATGTAGCATTGTGATGACAGGAGTCATGGAACATTGTGATGACAGGGGTTAGAGAGTATTGTGACAAATAGTGATGTAGCATTGTGATATCAGTTGTGAGAGAGCATTTTGATGAGAAGTGCATGGAGCATTGTGATGACATATTTTAAGGAGCACTGTGATGAGAAGAGCATGGTGCATTGTGATGACATGTGTCATGCAGCATTGTGCTGACAAGCGCATGGAGCATTTTGATGACAAGTGTATTGAGAATTGTGATGACAATGGTCATGGAGCATTGTGATGAAAAGGGCATGGATTATTGTGATGACAGGCATCATGGAGCGTTGTGATGACAAGTGTTATTGAACACTGTGATCACAAGTGTTTGGAGCATTGTGATGACAGAGGTCATGGATCATTTTGATTTCAAGGAGCATGGAGCATTGTGATGAAAAGGGCATGAAGCAATGTGATCCCAAGGTTCATGGAGGATTGTGATGACAATGGAAATGGAGTATTGTGATGACAAGCGCATAGAGCATTGTAATGACAAGGTCATGTAGTATTTTGCTGACAAAGGCATGGAGCATTGTGATGACATGTGTCATGGAGCACTGTGATGACCAGCGTCATGGAGCATTGTGAATACAGGGGTCATGGAGCATTGGGATGACAAGGGCATGGATCATTGTGATGACAAGTGTCATGGAGCACTGGGCTGAAAATGTTCATGGAGTGTTGTGATGACAGGGGTCATGGAGCATTGTGATGACTAGGGAATGGAGCATTGTGATGACAAGAGTCCCGGATCATTGTGTTGTCGGGTGTCATGGAGTGCTGTGATGACAGTGGTCATGGAGCATTGTGATGATATTGGCCATGGAGCATTGTGATGAGTAAGTCGTGGAGCATTGGGCTGAAAATGTTCATGGATTATTGTGATGATAGGGGTCATGGAGCATTGTGATGACAAGGGAATGGAGCATGGTGATGACAAGGTTGTGGAGCACTGTGATGAGAAGACCATGGAGACTTGTGATGATAAATCTCATGGATTATTCTGATTAAAAGGGGCATGGAGCATTGTGATTACAGGGGTCTTGGAGCATTGTGATGACTAGGGCATGGAGCATTGTGATGAGAAGGCCATGGAGCCTTCTGATGACAGGCGTCATGGAGTTTTTTGATGACACGGGCATGGAGCATTGTGATTACAGGGGTCTTGGAACATTGTGATGAAAAGGGCATGGAGCACTGTGAGGAGAACACCAAGGAGAATCCTGATGGCATGCGTCATTCAGCTTTGTGATGACAAGGGCATGGAACATTGAGATTACATGGGTCTTGGAGCATTGTGATGAAAAGGACATGGATCATTGTGATGAAAAATTCACGGAGCCTTGTCATGACAGGATTCAAGGAGCATACAGACAACAAGTGTCAGGGAACATTTTGATGACAAGTGTATTGAGCATTGTGATGACAATGGTCATGGAGCATTGTGATGAGAAGACCATTGATAATTGTAATGACGAGCATCATGGGGCATTGTAATGACAAGTGATATGGAATATTGTGATCACAAGTGTTTGGAGGATTGTTATGACAGAAGTCATGGAGCATTTTGATTTCATTGTGATGACAATAGCATGAAGCATTATGATGTTGGGCATGGTGCATTGTGATGACAGTATTCATGGATCATTGAGATGAAAAGGGGAATAGAGCATTGTGATTACAGGGTTCTTGGAGCATTGTGATGAGAAGGGTCATGGAGCTTTGTGATGACAAGGCCATGGATCATCGTGATAGCAGGGGTCATGGAGCATTGTTATGACTTGGGTAATGGAGCATTGTGATGGCAAGGGCATGGAGCATTGTGATGAGAAGGCCATGGAGCATTCTGATGACATGTGTCATGGAGCTTTGTGAAGACAAGGGCATGGAGCATTTTTTTTAAATGTTGGGTGTAGGAGTTTTTATTATTTAATTTATTTATTTTTGCTGTGTTGGGACTTTGTTTCTTTTTTTTTTTCCTCCTTAAAATATTTTTTGTTTGCTTTATAACAAATTTAATCAGTTATACATATACCTATATTCCCATATCCCCTCCCTTTTGCGTTTCCCTCCCACCCTCCCTATCCCACCCCTCCAGGTGGATAGAAAGCACCGAGCTGATCTCCCTGTGCTATGCGGCTGCTTCCCACTAGCTATCTACCTTACGTTTGGTAGTGTATATATGTCCATGCTGCTCTTTCACTTTGTCACAGCTTACCCTTCCCCCTCCCCATATCCTCAAGTCCATTCTCTAGTAGGTCTGTGTCTTTATTCCTGTCTTACCCCTATGTTCTTCATGACATGTTTTTCTTAAGTTCCATATATATGTGTCAGCATACAGTATTTGTCTTTCTCTTTCTGACTTACTTCACTCTGTATGACAGACTCTAGGTCCATCCACCTCATTACAAATAGCTCAATTTCATTTCTTTTTATGGCTGAGTAATATTCCATTGTATATATGTGCCACATCTTCTTTATCCATTCATCTGATGATGGACACTTAGGTTTTTTCCATCTCCGGGCTATTGTAAATAGGGCTGCTATGAACATTTTGGTACATGTCTCTTTTTGAATTATGGTTTTGTCAGGGTATATGCCCAGTAGTGGGATTGCTGGGTCATATGGTAGTTCTATTTGTAGTTTTTTAAGGAACCTCCATACCGTTCTCCATAGTGGCTGTACCAATTCACATTCCCACCAGCAGTGCAAGAGTGTTCCCTTTTTTCCACACCCTCTCCAGCATTTATTGTTTCTAGATTTTTTGATGATGTCCATTCTGACTGGTGTGAGATGATATCTCATTGTAGTTTTGATTTGCATTTCTCTAATGAGCAAAGATGTTGAGCATCCTTTCATGTGTTTGTTGGCAGTCTGTATATCTTCTGTGGAGAAATGTCTATTTAGGTCTTCTGCCCATTTTTGGATTGGGTTGTTTGTTTTATTGTTATTGAGGTGCATGTGCTGCTTATAAATTTTGGAGATTAATCCTTTGTCAGTTGCTTCATTTACAAATATTTTCTCCCATTCTGAGGGTTGTCTTTTGGTCTTGTTTATGGTTTCCTTTGCTGTGCAAAAGCTTTTAAGTTTCATTAGGTCCCATGTGTTTATTTTTGTCTTTATTTCCATTTCTCTAGGAGGTGGGTCAAAAAGGATCTTGCTGTGATTTATGTCATAGAGTGTTCTGCCTATGTTTTCCTCTAAGAGTTTGATAGTGTCTGGCCTTACATTTAGGTCTTTAATCCATTTTGAGCTTATTTTTGTGTATGGTGTTAGGGAGTGATCTAATCTCATACTTTTACATGTCCCTGTCCAGTTTTCCCAGCACCACTTATTGAAGAGACTGTCCTTTCTCCACTGTACATTCCTGCCTCCTTTATCAAAGATAAGGTGACCATATGTCCGTGGGTTTATCTCTGGGCTTTCTATCCTGTTCCACTGATCTATATTTCTGTTTTTGTGCCAGTACCATACTGTCTTGATTACTGTAGCTTTGTAGTATAGTCTGAAGTCAGGGAGCCTGATTCCTCCAGCTCCATTTTTCGTTCTCAAGATTGCTTTGGCTATTCGGGGTCTTTTGTGTTTCCATACAAATTGTGAAATTTTTTGCTCTAGTTCTGTGAAAAATGCCAGTGGTAGTTTGATAGGGATTGCATTGAATCTGTAGATTGCTTTGGGTAGTAGAGTCATTTTCACAATGTTGATTCTTCCAATCCAAGAACATGGTACATCTCTCCATCTATTTGTATCATCTTTAATTTCTTTCATCAGTGTCTTATAATTTTCTGCATACAGGTCTTTTGTCTCCTTAGGTAGGTTTATTCCTAGATATTTTATTCTTTGTGTTGCAATGGTAAATGGGAGTGTTTTCTTAATTTCACTTTTAGATTTTTCATCATTAGTATATAGGAATGCCAGAGATTTATGTGCATTAATTTTGTATCCTGCAACTTTACCAAATTCATTGATTAGCTCTAGTAGTTTTCTGGTAGCATCTTTAGGATTCTCTATGTATAGTATCATGTCATCTGCAAACAGTGACAGCTTTACTTCTTCTTTTCCGATTTGGATTCCTTTTATTTCCTTTTCTTCTCTGATTGCTGTGGCTAAAACTTCCAAAACTAGGTTGAGTAAGAGTGGTGAGAGTGGGCAACCTTGTCTTGTTCCTGATCTTGGTGGAAATGGTTTCAGTTTTTCACCATTGAGGACAATGCTGGCTGTGGGTTTGTCATATATGGCCTTTATTATGTTGAGGAAAGTTCCCTCTATGCCTACTTTCTGCAGGGTTTTTATCATAAATGGGTGTTGAATTTTGTCGAAAGCTTTCTCTGCATCTATTGAGATGATCATACGGTTTTTCTCCTTCAATTTGGTAATATGGTGTATCACGTTGATTGATTTGCGTATATTGAAGAATCCTTGCATTCCTGGAATAAACCCGACTTGATCATGGTGTATGATCCTTTTAATGTGCTGTTGGATTCTGTTTGCTAGTATTTTGTTGAGGATTTTTGCATCTATGTTCATCAGTGATATTGGCCTATAGTTTTCTTTCTTTGTGACATCCTTCTCTGGTTTTGGTATCAGGGTGATGGTGGTCTCATAGAATGAGTTTGGGAGTGTTCATCCCTCTGCTATATTTTGGAAGAGTTTGAGAAGGATAGGTGTTAGCTCTTCTCTAAATGCTTGATAGAATTCGCCTGTGAATCCATCTGGCCCTGGGCTTTTGTTTGTTGGAAGATTTTTTATCACACTTTCAATTTCAGTGCTTGTGATTGGTCTGTTCATATTTTCTATTTCTTCCTGATTCAGTCTTGGCAGGCTGTGCATTTCTAAGAATTTGTCCATTTCTTCCAGGTTGTCCATTTTATTGGCATAGAGTTGCTTGTAGTAATCACTCATGATCTTTTGTATTTCTGCAGTGTCAGTTGTTACTTCTCCTTTTTCATTTCTAATTCTATTGATTTGTGTCTTCTCCTTTTTTTTCTTGATGAATCTGGCTAATGGTTTATCAATTTTGTTTATCTTCTCAAAGAACCAGCTTTTAGTTTTATTGATCTTTGCTATCGTTTCCTTCATTTCTTTTTCATTTATTTCTGATCTGATTTTTATGATTTCTTTCCTTCTGCTAACTTTGGGATGTTTTTGTTCTTCTTTCTCTAATTGCTTTAGGTGCAAGATTAGGTTGTTTATTCGAGATGTTTCCTGTTTCTTAAGGTGGAATTGTATTGCTATAAACTTCCCTCCTAGAACTGCTTTTGCTGCATCCCATAGGTTTTGGGTCGTCGTGTCTCCATTGTCATTTGTTTCTAGGTATTTTTTAATTTCCCGTTTGATTTCTTCAGTGATCACTTTGTTATTAAGTAGTGTATTGTTTAGCCTCCATGTGTTTGTATTTTTTACAGCTCTTTTCCTGTAATTGATATCTAGTCTCATAGCATTGTGGTCAGAAAAGATACTTGATACAATTTCAATTTTCTTACATTTACCAAGGCTTGATTTGTGACCCAAGATATGATCTATCCTGGAGAATGTTCCATGAGCACTTGAGAAAAATGTGTATTCTGTTGTTTTTGGATAGGATGTCCTATAAATATCCATTAAGTCCATCTTCTTTAATGTATCATTTAAAGCTTGTGTTTCCTTATTTATTTTCATTTTGGATGATCTGTCCATTGGTGAAAGTGGGGTGTTAAAGTCCCCTACTATGATTGTGTTACTGTCGATTTCTCCTTTTATGGCTGTTAGTATTTGCCTTATGTATTGAGGTGCTCCTATGTTGGGTGCATAAATATTTACATTTGTTATATCTTCTTCTTGGATCGATCCCTTGATCATTAGGTAGTGTCCTTCTCTGTCTCTTCTAGTAGTCTTTATTTTAAAGTCTATTTTGTCTGATATGAGAATTGCTACTCCAGCTTTCTTTTGGTTTCCATTTGCATGGAATATCTTTTTCCATGCCCTTACTTTCAGTCTGTATGTGTCTCTAGGTCTGAAGTGGGTCTCTTGTAGACAGCATATATATGGGTCTTGTTTTTGTATCCATTCAGCCAATCTGTATCTTTTGGTGGGAGCATTTAGTCCATTTACATTTAAGGTAATTATTGTTATGTATGTTCCTATTCCCATTTTCTTAATTGTTTTGGGTTCGTTATTGTAGGTCTTTTCCTTCTGTTGTGTTTCTTGCCTAGAGAAGTTCCTTTAGCATTTGTTGTAAAGCTGGTTTGGTGGTGCTGAATGCTTTCAGCTTTTGCTTGTCTGTAAACGTTTTAATTTCTCCATCAAATCTGAATGAGATCCTTGCTGTGTAGAGTAATCTTGGTTGCAGGTTTTTCTCCTTCATCACTTTAATTATGTCCTGCCACTCCCTTCTGGCTTGTAGAGTTTCTGCTGAGAGATCAGCTGTTATCCTGATGGGGATTCCCTTGTGTGTTATTTGTTGTTTTTGCCTTGCTGCTTTTAATATGATTTCTTTGTGTTTAATTTTTGACAGTTTGATTAATATGTGTCTTGGCGTATTTCTCCTTGGATTTATTCTGTATGGGACTCTCTGTGCCTCCTGGACTTGATTAACTATTTCCTTTCCCATATTAGGGAAGTTTTCCACTATAATATCTTCAAATATTTTCTCAGTCCCTTTCTTTTTCTCTTCTTCTTCTGGAACCCCTATAATTCGAATGTTGGTGCGTTTAATGTTGTCCCAGAGGTCTCTGAGACTGTCCTCTGTTCTTTTCATTCTTTTTTCTTTATTTTGCTCTGCAGCAGTTATTTCCACTATTTTATCTTCCACCTCACTTATCCGTTCTTCTGCCTCAGTTATTCTGCTATTGATCCCATCTAGAGTACTTTTTATTTCATTTATTGTGTTTTTAATTGATGCTTGATTCATCTTTAGTTCTTCTAGGTCCTTGTTAACTGTTTCTTGCATTTTGTCTATTCTATTTCCAAGATTTTTGATCTGGGAAATAGAATCTTGGATCATCTTTACCATCATTATTCTGAATTCTTTTTCAGGTAGACTGCCTATTACCTCTTCATTTGTTAGGTATGGTGGGTTTTTATCTTGCTCCTTCTCCTGCTGTGTGTTTTTCTGTCTTCTCATTTTGCTTATGTTACTGTGTTTGGGGTCTCCTTTTTTCAGGCTGCAGGTTCGTAGTTTCCGTTGTTTTTGGTGTCTGTCCCCAGTGGCTAAGTTTGGTTTAGTGGGTTGTGTAGGCTTCCTGGTGGAGGGGACTAGTGCCTGTGTTCTGGTGGGTGAGGCTGGATCTTGTCTT
The DNA here is from genome assembly GCF_964341445.2 of Mesoplodon mirus. Classification (NCBI taxonomy): domain Eukaryota; kingdom Metazoa; phylum Chordata; class Mammalia; order Artiodactyla; family Ziphiidae; genus Mesoplodon; species Mesoplodon mirus. Next base: position 324,019 of record NW_028295803.1, on the reverse strand, counting down.
TCTGGTGGGCAGGTCCACGTCTGGTGGTGTGTTTTGGGGTGTCTGTGGACTTTTTATGATTTTAGGCAGCCTCTCTGCTAATGGGTGGCGTTGTGTTCCTGTCTTGCTAGTTGTTTGGCATAGGGTGTCCAGCACTGTAGCTTGCTGGTCGTTGAGTGAAGCTGGGTGCTGGTGTTGAGATGGAGATCTCTGGAAGATTTTCGCCGTTTGATATTATGTGGAGCTGGGAGGTCTCTTGTGGACCAGTGTCCTGAAGTTGGCTCTCCCACCTCAGAGGCACAGCACTGACTCCTGGCTCCTCAATTTGGGATGATTTGTTGTCCATTCATGTATTCCACAGATGCAGGGTACATCAAGTTGATTGTAGAGCTTTAATCCGCTGCTTCTGAGGCTGCTGGGAGAGGTTTCCCTTTCTCTTTGTTCTCACAGCTCCTGGGTCTCAGCTTTGGATTTGGCCCCGCCTCTGCATGTAGGTCGCCAGAGGGTGTCTGTTCTTCGCTTAGACAGGACAGGGTTAAAGGAGCAGCCTCTTCGGGGACTCTGGCTCACTCAGGCCAGGAGGGAGGGAGGGGCACGGAGTGCGGGGCAAGCCTGCAGCAGCAGAGGTCGGCGTGATGTTGCACCAGCCCGAGGCGCACCGTGTGTTCTCCCAGAGAAGCCGCCCCTTGATCCCGGGACCCCGGCAGTGGCGGGCTGCACAGGCTCCAGGAAGGGCGGTGTGGACAGTGACCCATGCTCGCACACAGGCATCTTGCTGGTGGCAGCAGCAGCCCCAGCGTCCCACGCCCGTCACCGGGCTCCGCGACTTCAGTCGCGTCTCGCGCCCGTCTGTGGAGCCCCTTTAAGCAGCGCTCTTAATCCCCTCTCCTCGTGCACCAGGAAACCAAGAGGGAAGAAAAAGTCTATTGCCTCTTTGGCAGCTCCAGAGTTTTCCCGGACTCCCTGCCGGCTAGCTGTGGCTCATTAGCCCCCTTCCAGCTGAGTTTTCACCGCCAGCCCCAGTCCTCTCCCTGCGCTCTGACGGAAGCCCGAGCCTCAGCTTCCAGCGACGCCGGGGCGAGCGGACAAGCCTCTCGGGCTGGTGAGTGCCGCTCGGCACCGATCCTCTGTGCGGGAATCTCTCCGCTTTGGCCTACCAAGGAATGTGGGGAGTTCCTTGCCTTTTGGGAGGTCCGGGGTCCTCTGCCAGCATCCAGCATGTGTTCTGTAGAAGTTGCTCCAAGTGCAGCTGTATTTCTGGTGTATCCGTGGGGAGGACGGTGACCTCCGCGTCTTACTCTTCCGCCATCTTACCCGGAAGCCTCTCGACATGGAGCATTTTGATGGCAAGGGCGTTGTGCATTGTGAGGAGAAAGGCAGGGAGCATTCTGATAACAGGGTCATGGAGCAATTTGATGAAAAGTGTCATGGAACATTTTGATGACAGGTGTTATGGAACATTGTGATGTCAGGGGTCATCGAACATTGTGATGATAAGTGCATGTAGCATTGTGATGACAGGAGTCATGGAACATTGTGATGACAGGGGTGAGGGAGTATTGTGATGACTAGTCATGGAACACTGTGATATCTCTGGTGAGAGAGCATTTTGATGAGAAGTGCATGGACCATTGTGATTACAAGGTTTATGGAGCATGGCAATGACAAGTATGTGGACCGTTGTGATGAAATGTGCGTGGCACATTTTGAAGACAATGGTCATGGAGCATTGTTCTCACAAAGAAATGGAGCATTGTGATAACAAGGGTCACAGAAACTTGTGATGAAATGTTCATGGAACATTGTGGTTACAAAGGTCACAGAGCCTTGTGATGACACGGGCATGGACCATTGTGATGACAAACGTTATGAAGCATTGTGATGACTGGAGTCACGGAGGATTGTGATGACAGGGGTCATGGAGCATTGTGATGACATGTGTCATGGAGCATTGTGCTGACAAGTGCATGGAGCATTGTGATGTCAAGGGTCATGGAGCATTGTGCTGAGAAAGGCATAGAGCATTGTGATGACAAGGGTCAAAGAGCATTGTGATGAAAAGTTCATGGAGCATTGTGGTTAAAAAGGTCACAGAGACTGTTGATGACGAGGGCATGGACCATTGTGGTGACAAAGGTCATGAATCATTGTGATGACTGGAGTCACGGAGCATTGTGAAGACAGGGGTCATGGAGCATTGTGATAACAAGGGCATGGAGCATTGTGATGACAAGGGCATGGAACATTGATCTAATAAGTTTCATGGATTATTGCGATGACAGTTGGAATGGTGCATTGTGATGACAAGGGCATAGAGCATTGTGATGACCAGGTCATGCAGTATTGTGAAGACAGGTGTCAGGGAGCATTGTGATGACATATGTAATGGCCCATTGTGATGACAATGGCATGGAGCATTGTGATGCCAATAGTCATGTAGGATTCTGATGACAAAGGTAATGGAGCATTGTGATGACAATGGCTTGGAGCATTGTGATGACAAGGGTCAGGGAGCATTGTGCTGACAAATGCATGGAAAATTGTGATGACAAGGGTCATGGAGCATTCTGATGACAAGCTTCTGTAGTATTTTGATGACAATGGCATGGAGCATTATGATGAAAACGGCATGGGACATTGTGATGAAAAAGCATGGAGCCTTTTCGTGACAGGTATCAGGGAGAATTCTGACGACAAGTTTCAGGGAGCATTGTGATGACAAGTGTATTGAGAATTGTGATGAGAAAGGTCATGGAGCATTGTGATGAAAAGGGCAAGGAATATTGTGATGACAGGCATCATGGAGCGTTGTGATGACAAGTGGTATGGAACATTGTGATCACAAGACTTTGGAGCACTCTGATAACAGAAGTCATGGATCATTTTGATTTCAAGGAGCATGGAGCATTGTGAAGACAAGGGCATGAAGCAATGTGATCCCAAATTTCATGGAGGAATGTGATTACAATGGAAATGGAGTATTGTGATGACAAGCGAATAGAGCATTGTAATGAAAAGGTCATGTAGCATTTTGCTGACAAAGGCATGGAGCCTTGTAATGACATGTGTCATGGAGCACTGTGATGACAAGCATCACGGATCATTGTGAATACAGGGGTCATGGAGCATTGGGATGACAAGTGCATGGATAATTGTGATGACAAGTGTCATGGAGCACTGGGCTGAAAACTTTCTTGGAGTGTTGTGATGACAGGGGTCATGGAGCATTGTGATGACTAGGGAATGGAGCATTGTGATGACAAGAGTCCCGGATCATTGTGTTGTCAGGTGTCATGGTGTGTTGTGATGACAGTGGTCATGGAGCATTGAGATGATATTGGCCATGGAGCATTGTGATGAATAGGTCGTGGAGCATTGGGCTGAAAATATTCATGGATTATTGTGATGACAGGGGTCATGGAGCATTGTGATGACAAGGGAATGGAGCATGGTGATGACAAGGTCCTGGAGCATTGTGATGAGAAGACCATGGATACTTATGATGACAATTCTCCTGGAGCATTCTGATGAAAAGGGGCATGGAGCATTGTGATTACAGGGGTCTTGGAGCATTGTGATTACTAGGACATGGAACATTGTGATACATGGGTCATGGGTCATGGAGCTTTGTGATGACAAGTCATGGAGCATTGTGAGGACAAGGGCATGGAGCATTGGTCTGACAAGATTAATAGATTATTGTTATGACAGTGGACATGGTGCATTGTCATGACAAGGGCATGGATCATTGTGAAGAGAAGGTCATGGAGTATTTTGAAGACAGTTGTCAGGGAGCATTGTGATGACATATGTCATGGTCCATTGCGATGACAATGGCTGGGAGTATTGTGATGCCAAATGTAATGGAGGATTGTGATGACAAATAAAATGGAGCATTGTGATGACTAGGGCTTGGAGCATTATGATGACAATGGCCATTGAGAATTTTCATGACAAGGTCGTGAAGCATTGTGATGACAAGGTCCTGGAGCATTGTGATGAGAAAACCATGGAGCCTTGTGATGACAAGTCTCCTGGAGCATACTGATGAAAATGAGCATGGAGCATTGTGATTAGAGGGGTCTTGGCCCATTGTGATGACAAGGGCATGGAGCATTGTGAGGAGAAGTCCAAGGAGCATTCTGATGGCATGCGTCATTGAGCTTTGTGAGGACAATGGCATAGAGCACTGTGATTACAGGGGTCTTGGAGCATTGTGATGAAAAGGGCATGGAGCATTGTGATGAAAAATACATGGAGCCTTGTCATGACAGGATTCAAGGAGCATGCAGACAACAAGTGTCAGGGAACATTTTGATGACAATTGTACTGAGCATTGTGATGACAAAGGGCATGGAGCATTTTGCTGAGAAGTCTATGGATAAATGTGATGACGAGCATCATGGGGCATTGTGATGACAAGTGATATGGAATATTGTGATCACAAGGGTTTGGAGCATTGTTATGACAGAGGTCATGGAGCATTTTGATTTCATTGTGATGACAAGAGCATGAAGCATTATGATGATGGGCATGGTGCATTGTGATGACAGGGTTCTTTGATCATTGAGATGAAAAGGGGCATAGAGCATTGTGATTAGAGGGTTCTTGGAGCATTGTGATGAGAAGGGTCATGGAGCTTTGTGATGACAAGGCCATGCAACATCGTGATAGCAGGGGTCATGGAGCATTTTTATGACTGGTGTAATGGAGCACCATAATGGCAAGGGAATGGACATTGTGATGACAAGTCATGGAGCATTTTGATGACAAGAGTGTGGTGCATTTTGATGAGAACCGCAGGTAGCATTTTGATGACAGGGTCATGGAAAAATTTGATGAAAACTGTCATGGAACATTTTGATGACAGGTGTTATGGAACATTGTGATGTCAGGGGTCTTGGAGCATTTTGATGAAAAGGATAATGGAACAGTTTGATAACAGGTGTTATGGAACATTTTGATGTCAGGGGTCATCGAACATTGTGATGATAAGTGCATGTAGCATTGTGATGACAGATGCCATGAAACATTGTGATGACAGTGGTGAGGGAGTATTGTGACAAATAGTGATGTAGCATTGTGATATAAGTGGTGAGAGAGCATTTTGATGAGAAGTGCATGGATGATTGTGATGACAAGTTTTATGGAGTATTGTGATGACAAATTTGTGGAGCATTGTGATGACAAGCGCATGGTGCATTGTGATGACATGTGTCATGGAGCATTGTGCTGAGAAAGGTATAGAGCATTGTGATGACAAGGGTCAAAGAGCATTGTGATGAAAATTTCATGGAGCATTGTGGTTAAAAAGGTCACATAGACTGTTGATGACAAGGACCTGGACAATTGTGATGACAAAGTTCATGAAGCATTGTGATGACTGGAGTCACGGAGAATTATGATTACAGGGGTCATGGAGCATTGTGATAACAAGGGCATGGGGCATTGTGATGACAAGGGGATGGAACAGTGGTCTATTTAGTTTCATGGATTATTGTGATGACAGTTGGAATGGGGCATTGTGATGACAAGGGCATGGAGAATTGTGATGCCAATTGTAATGTAGGATTCTGCTGTCAAAGATAATTGAGCATTGTGATGACAATGGCTTGGAGCATTGTGCTGACAAGGGTCAGGGAGCATTGTGCTGACAAGTGCATGGAGGTTTGTGATGACAAGTGTCATGGAACATTCTGATGACAAGCTTGTGGGGTATTTTGATGACAATGACATGGAGCATTGTGATGAAAATGGCATCGGGCATTGTGATGAAAAAGGCATGGAGCCTTTTCGTGACAGGGTACAATGAGCATTCTGACGACAAGTGTCAGGGAGCATTGTGATGACAAGTGTATTGAGAATTATGATGAGAAGGTCATGGAGCATTGTGATGAAAAGGACATGGAGTATTGTGATGACAGGCATCATGGAGCGTTGTGATGACAAGTGTTATGGAACATTGTGATCACAAGAGTTTGGAGCATTGTGATGACAGAGGTCATGGATCATTTTGATTTCAAGGAGTATGGAGCATTGTGATGAAAAGGGCATGAAGCAATGTGATCCCAAGGTTCATGGAGGATTGTGATGACAATAGAAATGGAGTATTTTGATGACAAGCCCATAGAGCATTGTAATGACAAGGTCATGTAGCATTTTGCTGACAAAGGCATGGAACATTTTAATGACAGGTGTCATGGAGCAATGTGATGACAAGCGTTATGGATCATTGTGAATACAGGGATCATGGAGCATTGGGATGACAAGTGCATGGATAATTGTGATGACAAGTGTCATGGAGCACTGGGCTGAAAATGTTCATGGAGTGCTGTGATGACAGGGGTCATGGAGCATAGTGATGATTAGGGAATGGAGCACTATGATGACAATAGTCCCGGATCATTGTGTCGTCTGGTGTCATGGAGTGTTTTGATGACAGTGGTCATGGAGCATTGAGATGATATTGGCCATGGAGCATTGTGATGAATAGGTCGTGGAGCATTGGGCTGAAAATATTCATGGATTATTGTGATGACAGGGGTCATGGAGCATTGTGATGACAAGGTAATGGAGCATGGTGATGACAAGGTCCTGGAGCACTGTGATGAGAAGACCATGGATACTTATGATGACAATTCTTATGGAGCATTCTGATGAAAAGGGGCATGGAGCATGGTGATTACAGGGGTCTTGGAGCATTGTGATGACTAGGGCATGGAACACTGTGATACATGGGTCATGGAGCTTTGTGATGACAAATCATGGAGCACTGTGATGACAAGGGCATGGAGCATTGTGATGACAGGGCCATGGAGCATTGGTCTGACAAGATTCATAGATTATTGTGATGAAAGTGGACATGGTGCACTGTGATGACAAGGGCATGGATCATTGTGAAGAGAAGGTCATGGAGTATTGTGAAGACAGGTGTCAGGGTGCATTGTGATGACATATGTCATGGTCCATTGCGATGACAATGGCTGGGAGTATTGTGATCCCAAATGTAATGGAGTATTGTGATGACAAATATAATGGAGCATTGTGATGACTAGGGCTTGGAGCATTATGATGACAATGGCCATTGAGAATTTTCATGACAAGGTCATGAAGCATTGTGATGACAAGGTCCTGGAGCACTGTGATGAGAAAACCATGGAGCTTTGTGATGACAAGTCTCCTAGAGCATACTGATGAAAATGGGCATGGAGCATTGTGATTACAGGGGTCTTGGCACATTGTGATAACATGGACATGGAGAATTGTGAGGAGAAGGCCAAGGAGCATTCTGATGGCATGCTTCATTGAGCTTTGTGATGACAAGGGCATGGAGCAATTTGATTACAGGGGTCTTGGAGCATTGTGATGAAAAGGGCATGGATCATTGTGATGAAAAATGCATGGAGCCTTGTCATGACAGGATTCAAGGAGCATGTAGACAACAAGTGTCAGGGAACATTTTGATGACAAGTGTACTGATCATTGTGATGAAAAAGGTCATGGAGCATTGTGATGACTGGTGTCATGGAGCATTATGATGACAGGGGTCATGGAGCATTGTGATAACAAGGTCATGGAACATTGTGATGACAAGGGCATGGAGCATTGGTCTAATAAGTTTCATGGATTATTGCGATGACAGTTGGAATGGTGCATTGTGATGACAAGGGCATGGAGCATTGTGATGACCAGGTCATGCATTATTGTGAATACAGGTGTCAGGGAGCATTGTGGTGACATATGTAATGGCCCACTGTGATGACAATGGCATGGAGCATTGTGATGCCAAGTGTCATTGAGAATTCTGATGACAAATGTAATGGAGCATTGTGATGACAATGGCTTGGAGCACTGTGATGACAAGGGTCAGGGAGCATTGTGCTGACAAGTGCATGGAGAATTGTGATGACAAGGGTCATGGAGAATTCTGATGACAAGCTTGTGGAGTATTTTGATGACAATGGCATGGAACATTTTGATGAAAAAGGCATGGGGCCTTGTGATGAAAAAGTCATGGAGCCTTTTCGTGACAGGGTTCAAGGAGCATTCTGAAGACAAGTGTCAGGGAGCATTGAGATGACAAGTGTATTGAGAATTGTGATGAGAAAGGTCATGGAGCATTTTGTTGAAAAGGGCATGGAGTGGGCCTCCCTGGTGGCGCAGTGGTTGAGAGTCCGCCTGCCGATGCAGGGGATACGGGTTCGTGCCCCAGTCTGGGAAGATCCCATATGCCGCGGAGCGGCTGGGCCCGTGAGCCATGGCCGCTGAGCCTGTGCGTCCGGAGCCTGTGCTCCACAATGGGAGAAGGCCACAACAGTGAGAGGCCCGCGTAGAGCAAAAAAAAAAAAAAAAAAAAAATGGGCATGGATTATTGTGATGACAGGCATCATGGACTGTTGTGATGACAAGTGTTATGGATCATTGTGATCACAAGGGTTTGGAGCATTGTGATTAAAGAGGTCATGGATCAGTTTGATTTCAAGGAGCATGGAGCATTGTGATGACAAGGGCATGAAGCAATGTGATCCCAAGTTTCATGGAGGATTGTGATGACAATGGAAATGGAGTATTGTGATGACAAGCGCGTAGAGCATTGTAACGACAAGGTCATGTAGCATTTTGTTGACAAAGGCATGGAGCATTGTGATGACATGTGTCATGGAGCACTGTGATGACAAGCGTCACAGATCATTGTGAATACAGGGGTCATGGAGCATTGGGATGACAAGTGCATGGATCATTGTGATGAGAAATGTCATGGAGCACAGGGTTGAAAATTTTCATGGAGTGTTGTGATGACAGGGGTCATGGAGCATAGTGATGAGTAGGGAATGGAGCATTGTGATGACAAGAGTCCGGGATCATTGTGTCGTCATGTGTCATGGAGTGTTGTGATGACAGTGGTCATGGAGCATTGAGATGATATTGGTCATGGAGCATTGTGATGAATAGGTCGTGGAGCATTGGGCTGAAAATATTCATGGATTATTGTGATGACAGGGGTCATCGAGCATTGTGATGACAAGGTAATGGAGCATGGTGATGACAAGGTCCTGCAGCATTGTGATGAGAAGACCATGGATTCTTATGATGACAATTCTAATGGAGCATTCTGATGAAAAGGGGCAAGGAGCATTGTGATTACAGGGGTATTGGAGCATTTTGACGACAAGTCATGGAGCATTGTGATGACAAGGGCATGGAGCATTGTGATGACAGGGGCATGGAGCATTGGTCTGACAAGATTCATAGATTATTGTTATGACAGTGGACATGGTGCATTGTGATGACAAGGGCATGGATCATTGTGAAGAGAAGGTCATGGAGTATTTTGAAGACAGGTGTCAGGGAGCATTGTGATGACATATATCATGGTCCATTGCGATGACAATGGCTGGGAGTATTTTGATGCCAAAAGTAGTGGAGGATTGTGATGACAAATATAATGGAGTATTGTGATGACTAGGGCTAGGAGCATTATGATGACAATGGCCATTGAGAATTTTCATGACAAGGTCAGGAAGCATTGTGATGACAAGGTCCTGGAGCACTGTGATGAGAAAACCATGGAGCCTTGTGATGACAAGTCTCCTGGAGCATACAGATGAAAATGGGCATGGAGCATTGTGATTAGAGGGGTCTTGGCACATTGTGATGACTAGGGCATGGAGCATTGTGAGGAGAAGGCCAAGGAGCATTCTGATGGCATGCGTCATTGAGATTTGTGATGACAAGGGCATGGAGCATTGTGATTACAGGGTCTTGGAGCATTGTGATGAAAAGGGCAAGGATCATTGTGATGAAAAATGCATGGAGCCTTGTCATGACTGGATTCAAGGAGCATGCAGACAACAAGTGTCAGGGAACATTTTGATGACAAGTGTACTGAGCATTGTGATGACAAAGGTCATGGAGCATTCTGAGGAGAAGACCATGGAAAACAGTGATCACGAGCGTCATGGGGCATTGTGATGATAAGTGATATGGAATATTGTGATCACAAGGGTTTGGAGCATTGTTATGACAGAGGTCATGGAGCATTTACATTTCATTGTGATGACAATAGCATGAAGCATTATGATGATGGGCATGGTGCATTGTGATGACAGGGTTCATGGATCATTGAGATGAAAAGGGGCATAGAGCAATGTGATTAGAGGGTTCTTGGAGCATTGTGATGAGAAGGGTCCTGGAGCTTTGTGATGACAAGGCCATGCAACATCGTGATAGCAGGGGTCAAGGAGCATTGTTATGAATGGGGTAATGGAGCACTGTGATGGCAAGGGCATGGAGCATTGTGATGACAAGTCATGGAGCATTTTGTTGACAAGGGTGTGGTGCATTTTGATGAGAAGTGCAGGGAGCATTATGATGACAGGGTAATGGAACAATTTGATGAAAACTGTCATGGAACATTTTGATGACAGGTGTTATGGAACATTGTGATGTCAGGGGTCATGGAGCATTTTGATGAAAAAGATCATGGAGCAGTTTGATGACAGGTGTTATGGAACATTTTGATGTCAGGGGTCATCGAACATTGTGATGATAAGTGCATATAGCATTGTGATGACAGATGCCATGAAACATTGTGATGACAGTGGTGAGGGAGTATTGTGACAAATAGTGATGTAGCACTGTGATATCAGTGGTGAGAGAGCATTTTGATGAGAAGTGCATGGATGATTGTGATGACAAGTTTTATGGAGTATTGTGATGACAAATTTGTGGAGCATTGTGATGACAAGCGCATGGTGCATTGTGATGACATGTGTCATGGAGCATTGTGCTGACAAGCGCATGGAGCATTGTGATGACAAGGGTCAAAGAGCATTGTGATGAAAAGTTCATGGAGGATTGTGGTTAAAAATGTCACAGAGACTGTTGATGACGAGGGCATTGACCATTGTGATGACAATGGTCATGAAGCATTGTGATGACTGGAGTCACGGAGCACTGTGTTGACAGGGGTCATGGAGCATTGTGATAACAAGGGCATGGAGCATTGTGATGACGAGGGCATGGAACACTGGTCTAATATGTTTCATGGATTTTTGAGAAGACAGTTGGAATGGCGCATTGTGATGACAAGGGCATGGAGCATTGTGATGACAAGGGGATGGAACAGTGGTCTATTTAATTTTATGGATTACTGTGATGACATTTGGAATGGGGCATTGTTATGACCATGGTATGGAGAATTGTGATGCCAATTGTCAGGTTGGATTCTGCTGTCAAAGATACTTGAGCATTGTGATGACAATGGATTGGAGCATTGTGATGACAAGGGTCAGGGAGCATTTTGCTGACAAGTGCATGGAGATTTGTGATGACAAGGGTCATGGAACATTCTGATGACAAGCTTGTGGAGTATTTTGATGACAATGGCATGGAGCATTGTGATGACAAGGGTACAGAACACTATGATACACGGGTCATGCAGGGTTGCAATGACAAGGGTATGGAGCATTGTGATAAGAAGGGCATCGAGCATTGTGATGACAAGTGTCATGGAGCTTTGTGATGACAAGGTCATTGAGCAATATGATGGGAGGGTTAATTGAGCATTGTGATGACAATGACATGGAGCATTGTGATGCCATGGGTCATGGAGCTTTGTGATGACAAGTCATGGAGCATTTTGATTACAAGGGCATGGTGCATTGTGATGAGAAGTGCAGGGAGCATTCTGATGACCGGGTCATGCAGCAATTTGATGAAAAGTGTAATGGAACATTTTGATGGCAGGGGTTATAGAACATTGTGATGTCAGGGGTCTTGGAGCTTTGGGATGAAAAGGATCATGTAGCATTTTGATGACAGGAGTTATGGAACATTGTGATGTCAGGGGTCATGGAACATTGTGACGATAAGGGGATGTAGCAGTGTGATGACAGGGTCATGGAACATTGTGATTACAGGGGAGAGGGAGTATTGTGATGACTAGTGATGGAACACTGTGATATCTCTGGTGAGAGAGCATTTTGATGAGAAGTGCATGGAGCATTGTGATTACAAGGTTTATGGAGCATGGCAATGACAATTTTGTGGACCGTTGTGATGAAATGCACGTGGCACATTTTGAAGACAATGGTCATGGACCATTGTTCTCACAAAGAAATGGAGCATTGTGATGAAAGGGGTCACAGAGAATTGTGATGAAAAGTTCATGGATCATTGTGGTTACAAAGGTCACAGAGCCTTGTGATGACACGGGCATGGACCATTGTGATGACAAACGTTATGAAGCATTGTGATGACTGGAGTCATGGAGCACTGTGATGACAGGGGTCATGGAACATTGTGATGACCTGTGTCATGGAGCATTGTGCTGACAAGTGCATGAAGCATTGTGATGTCAAGGGTCATGGAGCACTGTGCTGAGAAAGGCATAGAGCATTGTGATGACAAGGGTCAAAGAGCATTGTGATGAAAAGTTCATGGAGCATTGTGGTTAAAAAGGTCACAGAGACTGTTGATGACGAGGGCATGGACCATTGTGGTGAAAAAGTTCATGAAGCATTGTGATGACTGGAGTCACGGAGCATTGTGATGACAGGGGTCATGGAGCATTGTGATAACAAGGGCATGGAACATTGTGATGACCAGGTAGGTCATGCAGTATTGTGAAGACAGGTGTCAGGGAGCATTGTGATGACATATGTAATGGCCCATTCTGATGACAATGGCATGGAGCATTGTGATGCCAAGTGTCATGGAGGATTCTGAAGACAAAGGTAATGGAGCATTGTGATGACAATGGCTTGGAGCATTGTGATGACAAGGGTCAGGGAGCATTGTGCTGACAAGTGCATGGAGAATTGTGATGACAATGGTCATGGAGCATTCCGATGACTAGCTTTTGGAGTATTTTGATGACAATGGCATGGAGCATTGTGATGAAAACGGCATGGGGCATTGTGATGAAAAAGGCATGGAGCCTTTTCGTGACAGTGTTCAAGGAGCATTCTGACGACAAGTGTCACGGAGCATTGTGATGACAAGTGTATTGAGAATTGTGATGAGAAGGTCATGGAGCATTGTGATGAAAAGGGCATGGAGTATTGTGATTACAGGCATCATGGAGCGTTGTGATGACAAATGTTATGGAACATTGTGATCACAAGAGTTTGAAGCATTGTGATGACAGAGGTCATGGATCATTTTGATTTCAAGGACCATGGAGCATTGTGATAACAAGGGCATGAAGCAATGTGATCCCAAGTTTCATGGAGGATTGTGTTGACAAGTGCAAAGAGCATTGTAATGACAAGGTCATGTAGCATTTTGCTGACAAAGGCATGGAGCATTGTGATGACAGGTGTCATGGAGCACTGTGATGACAAGCGTCACGGAGCATTTTGAAAACAGTGGTCATGGAGCATAGGGATGACAACGACATGGATCACTGTGATGACAAGGGTCATGGAACATTGGGCTGAAAATATTCATGGAGTATTGTGATGCCAGGTGTCATGGAGCATTGTGATGACTAGGGAATGGAACATTGTGATGACAAGAGTCCCGAATCATTGTGTTGTCAGGTGTCATGGAGTGTTGTGATGACATTGGTTATCGAGAATTGTGATGATATTGGCCATGGAGCATTGTGATGAGGAGACCTTGGGTAATTGTGATGTCGAGCATCATGGAGCACTGTAATGACAAGGGGCATGAAGCATTGTGATGACAGGTGTCAGTGAGCATTGTGATGACAAGGGTCATGGAGCATTGGGATGACAAGTGCATGGAGCTTTGTGATGACATGTCCATGGAGCATTGTGATGACAAGTGCATGGAGCATTGCAATGTCAAGTGGATGGTGAATTTTGATGACAAGAGCATGTAACATTTTGATGAGTAGTGTCATGTAGCATTGTGATGACAAGGACGTGGAGAATTGTGATGACAAGGGACATGGAGCATTTTGATAATCAGGGCATGGTGCAATGTGATGACAGGGGTCATGGAGCATTATTATGACAAGGCCATGGTGCATTCTGACATAAGATATCACTTATGAAGGGAATGTAAACATGGCTACATATGAACTGAATTAGGGAATAGAACAGAGTCTCAGATATAGAAAACACTCTAACGCTTGCTTAAGGGGAAAGACAGGTGGGGAGATGCACAAAACAATAGTTTGATATTAGCACAGGTAACGTTCCATAATCCAACATCAGAAGAGACAAGCCCTACTCCTTCCTCAGTGAACGGAACTCACCAACCCTATTCCCCGCAGAGAAATATATCTGACAAGTAAGAATTTTAAAACCTATGTATTGATATGTCTCCGTAAGGGAACCAAGTGTGTCTAGAACGACATAAACATGGCAGTGAAAATCAGCTAAAACCCATTATAAAAATGAATTTCAAAACAAAACATAAAAACAGTAAAATTCTTACACAATACCTTCCCGGGTTCTGATGAAACTTGGAATGACCCTATCTACAACGACAGCTGGATGTGGCCTAAGGCTGGACACATGGGACTGAGAGGATTGGTGAGATTGGGTGAGCAAATGCAGACACTTTAAAGCAATAATTCATGGCACCCATTCCATGGAACCCAACTCTCCAGGTTGAAGGGAATATTACTATAGCCATAACATGTACGGGAAACCTAGAGAATGGACACAATGTGAATACAAAACGTTTCTAAATCTCATCGAATAGTCCCTCTCCTTGTGCGCCAGTTTGACTTTTCAACTGCTTTACTATCAATCTCCCAACTTGGAGAGACAGCACGTTAAACCTCCTGGTTCGCACAGGTAGCCAATTTGGCAAAGGATGCAAGGGAAGAGGGAGAAACAATGAGAGAGTAGCTGTTAGGCATTTGGATGGGCACATGTCCCTCTTATTTCCCGGGAGGAAGAAGAATTAACCAAAGTCTCAGCCACCCATCGAAAACCAGTATAGTTCCTGAACCAAAATATTGGACTTGCGTTCAGCTCACAAAAAACGAGTTAAAAAATGGAGCTCAGGGGCACAGCAATTCACAATCTGGCAGAGTAATAAAGGAAAACTATCGTCCAAAAATCTGTTGAGGGAAGCCGACGAGGCGGACTTGAAAGCGAGGCAGAATAGCAGGAAACAGATTTCAAGAGGTACGTTGGAATCGCCTTTAAAGCACAGGAAGAGGGGCACAACTTCGACAATGATGAACTTGGCCAAAAAAGGCATATGTGTTTTGTCCTGAATATATTCAGGAGAAAATGCATACGACACTTTTGGCCAAGCAAGCAAGTGGGCAATGCAAGTCTGCACTACAAAGATGTATCACTTCCCATCGGTCAAAAGGGACATCCAAAAAATGGGTAAAAACCAGAAAGGCAAGACAGGCCCTGGAGAACAGGGAGCCTTGTTATGCTGATGGCCGGAATGTAAATTGCCAACTGCCTCTCTGGAGGTTAGCATGGTGTTCCCTAAAACAAGTAAACAACAGAGCTACAGAGCCAAGGACACTTCCAGTCTAGGGAATATACCTTGGGAAAACTGAAATTCAATATGACAGAGCCACCCCAAAATTGAGGGCTGCACTGCTTTCAAGAACCTCAACATCGGTACACCTTAAATATTCCAGGAAATATAAAAATGGTTCAAAAAATTGTGGTACTTACGTACGATGGAATATCCATCAGCCATGAAATCAATGTCATCAGACCAGTAGCAGCAAAATGAGTGGATTCAGGTACGATGATTCTAAGTGAAATAAGTCAAACAGAAAAAGAAACGTATCATAAGATATCACTTATGAAGATGCTGTAAACATGGCTACACATGAACTGAGTTAGGAAAGAGAACAGAGTCTCACATTTAGAAAAAACTCTTATGCCTGCTTAAGGGGGAAGGAGATGTGGGGTGATGCATAAAACCAGAGTTTGATATAAGCACAGGTACCGTTCCAAAAACCAACTATGGAATAGACAAGACCTACACCATCCACAGTGAAAGGGACTCAAAACCCCATATTTCCCGCAGAGGAATATATCTGAGTAGTAAGAATCTTAAAACCTATGTATTGATATGTCTCCATAAGAGAATCAAGTGTTTCTAGACAGGCATAATCATGGCAGCGAAAATCAGCTCAAACCCACTATAAAAAGGAATTTCAAAAACAAAACAAAAAAACAGGGAAATTCTTTACAATTCCTTCAGGGTCTCTGATGAAACCTGGAATGACCCTATCTACAACGACAGCTGGATGTAGCATAAGGCTGGACAGATGGGACTGAGAGGATTGGTGAGATTGGGTGAGCAAATGCAGACCCTTTAAAGCAATAATGCAAGGTACCCATTCCATGGGTCCCAACTCTCCAGGTTGAAGGGAATATTACTACAGCTATAACATGTACGGGAAACCTAGAGAATGGACACACTGTGAATACGAATGGTCTCTAAAACTCAACGAATAATCCCTCTCCTGGTGCTCCGCTTTGACTTTCCAACTGCTTTACTATCAATCTCCCAACCTGGAGAGACAGCACCTTTAACCTCCTGTTTCGCACAGGTTACCCATTTCGCAGACGATGAATGGGAAGAGGGAGAACCAATGAGAGAGTAGCTGTTAGGCATTTGGACGGGCATATGTCACTCTTATTTTCCGGGAGGAAGGGGAATTGACCAAAGTCTCAGCCACCCACCAGGAACCAGTATAGGTCCTAATCGAAAATATGGGACTTGCGTTCAGCTCACAAAAAAAGAGTTAAAAAATAGAGGTATAGGGCAGAGTAATTCACAACCTGGCAGAGTAATAAAGGACAACTATCATCCAAAAATCTGTTGAGGGAAGGCAAACAAGTGGACTTGAAAGTGAGGCAGAATAGCATGAAACAGATTTCAAGAGATATGTTGGAATCGCCTTTAAAGCACAGGAAGAGGGGCACAATCTCGACAATGATGCACTTGGCCAAAAAGGGTGTATGCGTTTTCTCCTGAGTATATTCAGGAGAAAACACATACGCCGTTTTTGGTCAAGCAAGCAAGTGGGAAATGCAAGTATGCACTACAAAGAAGTATCACTTCCCACCGGTCCAAAGGGACATCCACAAAAAGGGTAAAAACCAGAAAGGCAAGACAGGCCCTGGAGAACAGGGAGCCCTGTTATGCTGATGGGCGGGATGTAAACTGCCAACTGCCACTCTGGAGGAGTGCAATGTGTTCCCTAAAACAAGTAAACAACAGAGCTACAGAGCCAAGGACACTTCAAGTCTAGGGAATATACCTTGGGAAAACTGAAAATCAATAAGACAGAGCCAGCCCAAAATTTAGGGCTGCACTGCTTACAAGAACCTCAACATCGGTACACCTTAAATATCCCAGGAAATATAAAAATGGTTCAAAAATTTTGGTTCTTATGTAGGATGGAATATACATCAGCCAGGAAATCAATGTCATAAGACCAGTAGCAGCAAAATGAGTGGATTCAGGTACGATGATTCTAAGTGAAATAAGTCACACAGAAAAAGAAACTTATCATAAGATATCACTTATGAAGATCCTGTAAACATGGCTACACATGAACAGAGTTAGGAAAGGGAAGAGAGTCTCACATTTAGAAAACAGTCTTAGGCCTGCTTAAGGGGGAAGGAAAGGTGGGGTGATACATAAAACCAGAGGTTGATATAAGCACAGGTACCGTTCCAAAAACCAAGTATGGAATACACATGACCTACAACTTCCTCAGTGAAAGGGACTCAAAACACCATATTTCCCGCAGAGGAATATATCTGACTAGTAAGAATCTTAAAACCTTTGTATTGATGTGTCACCAAAAGGGAATCAAGTGTGTGTAGACTGGCATAAAGATGGCAGCGAGAAACCGCTCAAACCCACTATAAAAAGGAATTTCAAAAACAAAACAAAAAAACAGCGAAATTCTTTACAATTCCTTCAGTGTCTCTGATGAAACTTGGAATGACCCTATATAGAACGACAGCTGGAGGTGGCATAAGGCTGGACACATGGGACTGAGAGGATTGATGAGATTCGAGAGTAAATACAGACCCTTTAAAGCAATAATGCATGGCACCCATTCCATGGGTCCCAACTTTCCAGGTTGTAGGGAATATTACTACAGCTATAACATGTATGGGAAACCTAGAGAATGGACACACTGTGAATACGAAAGGTTTCTAAATCTCAACAAATAGTCCCTCTCCTGGTGCTCCACTTTCACATTCTAACTGCTTTACTATCAATCTCCCAACTTGGAGAGACAGCCCCTTTAACCTCCTGGTTCGCACAGGTTGCCAATTTGGCAAAGGATGAAAGGGAAGAGGGAGAACCAAAGAGAGAGTAGCTGTTAGGCATTTGGAAGGGCACATGTCACTCTTATTTCCCGGGTGGAAGAAGAATTAAACAAAGTCTCTGCCACCCACCGGCAACCAGTATAGGGCCTAAACCAAAATATGGGACTTGAGTTCAGCTCACAAAAAACGAGTTAAAGAATGCAGCTATAGGGCAGAGCAATTCACAAACTGGCAGAGTAATAAAGGACAACTATCATCCAAAAATCTGTTGAGGGAAGGCAACGAGGCGGTCTTGAATGTGAGGCAGAATAGCAGGAAACAGATTTCAAGAGGTACGTTGGAATCACCTTTAAAGCAAAGTGAGGGGCACAATTTCGACAATGATGCACTTGGCCAAAATGGGCTTATGCATTTTCTCCTGAGTATATTCAGGAGAAAACGCATACACACTTTTTGGCCAAGCAAGCAAGCGGGCATGCAAGTCTGCACTACAAAGAAGTATCATTTCCTGCCAGTCCACAGGAACATCCACAAAAAGGGTAAAAACCAGAAATTCAAGACAGGCCCTGGAGAACAGAGAGCCTTGTTATGCTGATGGGCGGGATGTATATTGCCAACTGCCTCTCTGGAGGAGTGCATTGTGTTCCCTAAAACAAGTAAACAACAGAGCTACAGAGCCAAGGGCACTTCCATTCTAGGGAATATACCTTGGGAAAACTGAAAATCAATAAGACAGAGGCACCCCAAAATTTAGGCCGGCAATGCATACAAGAACGTCAACTTGGGTACACCTTAAATATCCCAGGAAAGATAAAAATGGTTCAAAAAACTGTGGTACTTAAGTATGATGGAATAATCCTCAGCCATGAAATTAATGTCATAAGAGCAGTAGCAGCAAAATGAGTGGATTCAGGTACGATGATTCTAACTGAAATTAGTCACACAGAAGAAGAAACTTATCATAAGATATCACTAATGAAGATCCTGTAAACATCGCTACACATGAACTGAGTTAGGAAAGAGAACAGAGTCTCACATTTAGAAAACACTCTTATGCCTGCTTAAGGGGGAAGGAGAGCTGGGGTGATACATAAAACCAGAGTTTGATATAATCACAGGTACTGTTCCAAAATCCAACTATGGAATAGACAAGACCTACACCTTTCTCAGTGAAAGGGACTCAAAACCCCATATTTCCCGCAGAGGAATATATCTGACTAGTAAGAATCTTAAAACTTATGTATTGATATGTCTCCGTAAGGGAATCAAGTGTGTCTAGACTGGCATAAACCTGGAAGTGAGAAACAGCACACACCAACTATAGAAAGGAATTTCAAAAACAAAACAAAAAAATAGGGAAATTCTTTACAAATCTTTCAGGATCTCTGATGAAACCTGGAATGACCCTATCTACAATGACAGCTGGAGGTGACATAAGGCTGGACACATGGGACTGAGAGGATTGTTGAGATTGGGTGAGCAAATCCAGACCCTTTAAAGCAATAATGCAAGGCACCCATCCCATGGTTCCCAGCTCTCCAGGTTGAAGGGAATATTACTACACCTATAACATGTACGGGAAATCTAGAGAATGGACACACTGTGAATAAGAAAGGTCTCTAAAACTCATCGAATAGTCCCTTTCCTGGTCCTCCAGTTTGACTTTCCAACTGCTTTACTATCAATCTCCCAACCTCGAGAGACAGTACCTTTAACCTCCTAGTTCGCACAGGTTGCCAATTTCGCAGAGGATGAATGGGAAGAGGGAGAACAAATGAGAGAGTAGCTGTTAGGCATTTGGACGGGTATATGTCACTCTTATTTCCCGGGAGGAAAAAGAATTGCCCAAAGTCTCAGCCACCCACCGGGAAATATTATAGGTCCTGAACCAAAATATTGGACTTGCGTACAGCTCACAATAAAACAGTTAAAAAACGGAGCTCAGGGAAAGAGCCATTCACAAACTGGCAGAGTAATAAAGGACAACTATCGTCCAAAAATGTGTTGAGGGAAGGCAACTAGGCGGACTTGAAAGCGAGGCAGAATAGCCAGAAACAGATTTCAAGAGGTACGTTGGAATCGCCTTTAAAGCACAGGAAGAGGGGCACACCTTCGACAATGATGCACTTGGCCAAAAAGGGCTTATGCATTTTCTCCTGAGTATATTCAGGAGAAACCGCATACGCCCTTTTTGGCAAAGCAAGCAAGCGGGCATGCAAGTCTGCACTACAATGAAGTATCATATCACACCGGTCCAAAGGGACATCCACACAAAGGGTAAAAACCAGAAATTCAGGACAGGCCCTGGAGAACAGGGAGCCTTGTTATGCTGTTGGGCAGAATGTAAATTGCCAACTGCCTCTCTGGAGGAGTACATTGTGTTCGTAAAACAAGTAAACAATAGAGCTACAGAGCCAAGGGCACTTCCAGTCTAGGGAATATACCTTGGGAAAACTGAAAATCAATAAGTCAGAGCCACCCCAAAATTTAGGGCTACACTGCTCACAAGAACCTCAACTTGGGTACACCTTTAGTATCCCAGGAAATATAAAACTGGTTCAAAAAATTGTGGTACATTCGTACGATGGAAGATCCCTCAGCCCAGAAGTCAATGTCATAAGACCAGTAGCAGCAAAATGAGTGGATGCAGGTACGATGATTCTAAGTGAAATAAGTCACACAGAAAATGAAACGTATCATAAGATATCACTTATGAAGATCCTGTAAACATGGCTACACATGAACTGAGTTAGGAAAGAGAAGAGAGTCTCACATTTAGAAAACACTCTTATGCCTGCTTAAGGGGGAAGGAGAGGTGGGGTGATGCATAAAACCAGAGCTTGATATAAGCAGAGGTACCGTTCCAAAAACCAACTATGGAATAGGGAAGACTTACACCTTCCTCAGTGAAAGGGATTCAAAATCCCATATTTCCCGCAGAGGAATATATCTGACTAGTAAGAATCTTAAAACCTATGTATTGATATGTCTCCATAAGGGAATGAAGTATTTCTAGACTGGCATAACCATGGTAGCGAGAATAGGCTCAAACCCACTATAAAACGGAATTTCAAAAACAAAAACAAAAAAACAGGGACATTCTTTACAATTCCTTCAGTGTCTCTGAAGAAATTTGGAATGACACTATCTACAACTACAGCTGGATGTGGTATAAGGCTGGACACATGGGACTGAGAGGATTGGTGAGATTGGGTGAGCAAATGCAGACCCTTTAAAGCAATAATGCATGGCACCCATTCCATGTGTCCCAACTCTCCAGGTTGAAGGGAATATTACTATAGCTATAACATGTAATGGAAAGCTAATAATGGACACACTGTGAATACGAAAGGTTTCTAAATATCAACGAATAGTCCCTCTCCTTGTTCGCCAGTTTGACTTTCCAACTGCTTTACTATCCATCTCCCAACTTGGAGAGACAGCACCTTTAACCTCCTGGTTCGGACAGGTTGCCAATTTGGCAAATGATGAAAGGGAAGTGGGAGATCCAATGAAAGAGTAGCTGTTAGGCATTTGGACGGGCACATGACACTCTTATTTCCCGGGAGGAAGAAGAATTAACCAAAGACTCAGCCACCCACTGAAAACCAGTATAGGTTCTGAACCAAAATATTGGACTTGCGTTCAGCTCACAAAAAACGAGATAAAATATGGAGCTCAGGGGCACAGCAATTCACAAACTGTCAGAGTAATAATGGGCAACTATCATCCAACAATCTGTTGAGGGAAGGCAACTAGGCAGACTTGAAAGCGAGGCAGAATAGCAGGAAACAGATTTCAAGGGGTACGTTGGAATCACCTTTAAAGCACAGGAAGAGGGGCACAATTTCGACTATGATGCACTTGGCCAAAAGGGGCGTATGCGTTTTCTCCTGAATATATGCAGGAGAAAATGTATACGCCCTTTTTGGCCAAGCAAGCAAGTGTGAAATGCAAATCTGCACTACAAAGAAGTATCACTTCCCACCGGTCAAAAGGGACATCCACAAAATGGGTAAAAACCAGAAAGGCAAGACAGGCTCTGGAGAACAGGGAGCCTTGTTATGCTGATGGGCGGGATGTAAATTGCCAACTGCCTCTCTGGAGGAGTGCATTGTGTTCCCTAAAACAATTAAACAACAGAGCTACAGAGCCAATGGCACTTCCAGTCTAGGGAATATACCTTGGGAAAACTGAAAATCAATAAGAGAGAGCCACCCCAAAATTTAGGGCTGCACTTCTTACAAGAACCTCAACTTGGGTACACCTTAAATATCCCAGGAAAGATAAAAATGGTTCAAAAAATTGTGGTACTTACGTACGATGGAATATCCCTCAGCCATGAAATCAATGTCATAAGACCAGTAGCAGCAAAATGAGTGGATTCAGGTACGATGATTCTAAATGAAATAAGTCACACAGAAAAAGAAACTTATCATAAGATATCATTTATGAAGATCCTGTAAACATGGCTACACATGCACTGAGTTAGGAAAGAGAACAGAGTCTCACATTTAGAAAACACTCTTATGCGTGCTTAATGGGGAAGGAGAGGAGGGGTGATGCATAAAACCAGAGTTTGATATAAGCACAGGTACCGTTCCAAAAACCAGCTATGGAATAGACAAACCTGCACCTTATCAGAGAAAGGGACTCAAAACACCACATTTCCCACAGAGGAATATATCTGACTAGTAAGAATCTTAAAACCTATGTATTCATATGTCTATGTAAGAGAATCAAGTGTTTCTAGACCTGCATAATCATGGCAGCGAGAATCAGCTCAAACCCACTATAAAAAGGAATTTCAATACAAAATATAAAAACAGGGAAATTCTTTAAAATTCCTTCAGGGTCTCTGATGAAACCTGGAATGACCCTATCTACAATGAGAGTTGGATGTTGCATAAGGTTGGACAGATGGGACTGAGAGGACTGGTTAGATTTGGTGAGCAAATGCAAACCCTTTAAAGCAATAATGCATGGCACCCATTCCATGTGTCGCAACTCTCCAGATTGAAGGGTATATTACTATAGCTATAATATGTAAGGGAAACCTAAGAATGGACACACTGTGAATACGAAAGGTTTCTAAATCTCACCGAATAGTCCCTCTCCTTGTGCGCCAGTTTGACTTTCCAACTGCTTTACTATCAATCTCCCAACTTGGAAACACAGCACCTTTAACCTCCTAGTTCGCACACGTTGCCAATTTGGCAAAGGATGAAAGGGAACAGAGAGAACCAATGAGAGAGTAGCTGTTAGGCTTTTGGACGGGCACATGTCACTGTTATTTCCTGGGAGGAAGAAGAATTAACCAAAGACTCAGCTACCCACCGAAAACCAGTATAGCTTCTGAACCAAAATATTGGACTTGCGTTCAGCTCACAAAAAACGAGATAAAATATGGAGCTCAGGGGCACAGCAATTCACAAACTGTCAGAGTAATAAAGGGCAACTCTCGTCCAAAAATCTGTTGAGGGAAGGCAGCGAGGCGGACTTGAAAGCGAGGCACAAGAGCAGGAAAGAGATTTCAAAAGGTACGTTGGAATCTCCTTTAAAGCACAGGAAGAGGGGCAGAACTTCGACAATGATGCACTTGGCCAAAAAGTGCATTTGCGTTTTCTCCTGAATATATTCAGGAGAAAATGCATACGCGCTTTTTGGCCAAGCAAGCAAGCGGGCAATGCAAATCTGCACTACAAAGAAGTATCACTTCCCACCGGTCAAAAGGGACATCCACAAAATGGGTAAAAATCAGAAAGTCAAGACAGGCCCTGGAGAACAGGGAGCATTCTTATTCTGATGGGCAGCATGTAAATTGCCAACTGCCTATCTGGAGGAGTTCATTGTGTTCCCTGAAACAAGTAAACAACAGAGCTACAGAGCCAAGGGCACTTCCAGTCTAGGGAATTTACCTTGGGAAAACTGAAAATCAATAAGACAGAACTACCCTAAAATTTAGGGCTGCACTGCTTACAAGAACCTCATCTTGGGTACACCTTAAATATCCCAGGAAAGATAAAAATGGTTCAAAATAGTGTGGTACTTAGTATGATGGAATATCCCTCAGCCATGAAATCAATGTCATAAGACCAGTAGCAGCAAAATGAGTGGATTCAGGTACGATGATTCTAAGTGAAATAAGTCACACAGAAAAAGAAACTTATCATAAGATATCACTTATGAAGATCCTGTAAACATGGCTACACATGAACAGAGTTAGGAAAGAGATCAGAGTCTCACATTTAGAAAACACTCTTTTGCCTGCTTAAGGGGGAAGGAGAGGTGGGGTGATGCATAAAACCAGAGTTTGATATAAGCACAGGTACCGTTCAAAAACCAACTATGGAATAGAAAAGACTTACACCTTCCTCAGTGAAATTGACTCAAAACCCCATATTTCCCGCAGTGGAATATATCTGACTAGTAAGTATCTGAAAACCTATGTATTGATATGTCTCTGTAAGAGAATCAAGTGTTTCTAGACCTGCATAATCATGGCAGCGAGAATCAGCTCAAACCCACTATAAAAAGGAATTTCAAAAACAAAACAAAAAACAGGGACATTCTTTACAATTCCTTCAGGGTCTCTGATGAAACCTGGAATGACCCTATCTACAACGACAGCTGGATGTGGCATAAGGCTGGACACATGGGACTGAGAGGATTGGTGAAATTGGGTGAGCAAATGCAGACCCTATAAAGCAATAATGCGAGGCAAACCATTCCATGTGTCCCAAATCTCCAGGTTGAAGGGAATATTACTATAGCTATAACATGTAAGGGAAACCTAAGAATGGACACACTGTGAATACGAAAGGTTTCTAAAAATCAACGAATAGTCCCTCTCCTTGTGCACCAGTTTGACTTTCCAACTGCTTTACTATCAATCTCCCAACTTGGAAAGACAGCACCTTTAACCTCCTGGTTCGCACACGTTGCCAATTTGGCAAAGGATGAAAGGGAAAAGGGAGAACCAATGAGAGAGTAGCTGTTAGGCATTTGGATGGGCACATGTCACTCTTATTTCCTGGGAGGAAGGAGAATTAACCAAAGTCTCAGCCACCCACCGGGAACCGGTATAGGTCATCAACCAAAACTTTGGACTTGCGATCAGCTCAGAAAAAAAGAGTTAAAAAGTGGAGCTCAGGGGCACAGCAATTCACAAACTGGCAGAGTAATAAAGGGCAACTATCGTCCAACAATCTGTTGAGGGAAGGCAACTAGGCGGACTTGAAAGCCAGGCAGAATAGCAGGAAACAGATTTCAAGGGGTACGTTGGAATCGCCTTTAAAGCACAGGAAGAGGGGCACAATTTCGACTATGATGCACTTGGCCAAAAAGGGCGTATGCGTTTTCTCCTGAATATATTCAGGAGAAAACGCATACGCCCTTTTTGGCCAAGCAAGCAAGTGGGCAATGCAAATCTGCACTACAAAGAAGTATCACTTCCCACCGGTCAAAAGGGACATCCACAAAATGGGTAAAATCCAGAAAGGCAAGACAGGCCCTGGAGAACAGGGAGCCTGTTTATGCTGATGGGCGGGATGTAAATTGCCAACTTCCTCTCTGGAGGTGTGCATTGTGTTCCCAAAAACAAGTAAACAACAGAGCTACAGAGCCAATGGCACTTCCAGTCTAGGGAATATACCTTGGGAAAACTGAAAATCAATAAGACAGAGCCACCCCAAAATTTAGGGCTGCACTGCTTACAAGAACCTCATCTTGGGTACACCTTAAATATCCCAGGAAAGATAAAAATGGTTCAAAAATTGTGGTACTTACGTACGATGGAATATCCCTCAGCCATGAAATCAATGTCATAAGACCAGTTGCAGCAAAATGAGTGGATTCAGGTATGATGGTTCTAAGTGAAATAAGTCACACAGAAAAAGAAACTTATCATAAGATATCACTTATGAAGATCCTGTAAACATGGCTACACATGAACTGAGTTAGGAAAGACAACAGAGTCTCACATTTAGAAAACACTCTTATGCCTGCTTAAGTGGGAAGGAGAGGTGGGGTGATGCATAAAAGCAGAGTTTGATATTAGCACAGGTACCATTCCATAAACCAAATACCGAATAGACAAGACCTACACCTTCCTCAGTGAACGGGACTCAAAACCCCTTGAGTAAAGGAATCAAGTGTGTCTAGACAGGCATAAACACGTCAGGGAAAATCAGCTCAACCCCATTATAAAAATGAATTTCAAAAACAAAACAAAAAACAGCGAAATTCTTACACAATTCCTTCAGGGGTTCTGATGAGACCTAGAATGACCCTATCTGCAAAGACAGCTGGATGAGACATAAGGCTGGACACTTGGGACTGAGGGGACTGGTGAGATTGGGAGAGAAAATGCAGACCCTTTAAAGTAGTAATGCATGCCACCATTCCATGGGTCCCAAATCTCCAGGTAGAAGGGAATATCACTACAGTTATAACATGTATG
The DNA here is from genome assembly GCF_964341445.2 of Mesoplodon mirus. Taxonomy (NCBI): domain Eukaryota; kingdom Metazoa; phylum Chordata; class Mammalia; order Artiodactyla; family Ziphiidae; genus Mesoplodon; species Mesoplodon mirus. The sequence goes on along the minus strand of NW_028295803.1, from coordinate 297,325 downwards.
GGAAACCTAGAGAATGGACACCCTGTGATGGCGAAAGGCTTCTGACAGTCTCCTACTTTTTCCTCTCCTTGTGCTACAGTTTAGCATTCCAACAACTTTACTATCAATCTCCCAACTTAGGAGAGTCATCCCCTATAACCTCCTGGTTTGCACAGTTTGCTAATTGTGCAGAGGATTAAAGGGAAGAGGGAGAACCAATCAGAGAGTAGATGTAGGCATTTGGACGGACACATGTCACTCTAAATTCCCGTCAGGAAGAAGAATTAACCAAAGCCTCAGCCACCCACAGGGAACCAGTATAGCCACCCCTGGAACAAGTATAGGTCCTGAAGCAAAATTGTGGATTTGCGGTCAGCTCCCAATAATGGGATTTGAAAATTGGAGCTCAGGGGCAACGCAAATCAAAAACCTGCAGAGTTATAAAAGACTACTCTCTTCCAAAAATCTGTTGAGGGAAGGCAACAAAGCGGACTTGAAAATGAGGCAGAATTGCACAAAACATATTTCAAGAGGTAAATTGGAATTGCCTTTAAAGCACAGGAAAGGCATCACAACTTCGAGAATGATGCACTTGGCCAAAACCAGCGTATGACTTTTCTCCTGAATATATTCAAGAGAAAAGGCATAGGCCCTTTTTGGCCAATCAAGCAAGCGTGCAATGCAAATACACACTAAAAAGAATTTTCACTTCCCACCGGTCCAAAAGGACATCCAAAAATCTGTAAAAACCAGAAAGGCAAGATAGAGGTGACAAGGGCATAAAGCAATATGATCCCAAGGGTCATGGAGGATTGTGATGACAAATGTAATGGAGCATTTTGATGACAAGGGCTTGGAGGATTGTGATGACAATGGACATGGAGCATTGTGATGACAAGGGCATGGAGCATTGTGATGACAATGGCCATTGAGAATTTTGATGACAAGTTCATGAAGCATTGTGATGACAAGCACATGGAGCTTCCTATGACAGGGGTCATGGAGCATTGCGATGACAAGTGCATAGAGAATTGTGATGACAAATCATGTAACACGGTGATGAGAAGTGTCATGGAGCACAGTGATGCCAAGAACGAGGAGAATTGTGATGACAGGGGACATGGAGCATTGTGATGACCAGGGCATGGAGCATTGTGATGGCAAGACCGTGGAGCTTTTTGATGAGAAGACCATGGATAATTGTGATGATGAGCGTCATGAAGCACTGTAATGACAAGGGGAATGGAGCATTGTGATGAGAGTGGCCATGGAGCATTGTGATGACAAGGGTCATGGAGCATTTTGATGACAAGGGTGTGGAGCATTGTGATGAGAAGACCATGGATAATTGTGATGACGAGCGTCATGGAGCACAGTAATGACAAGGGTTATGGAGCATTGTGATGACAGTGGCCATGGAGCATTGTGATGACAAGTGTCATGGAGCATTGTGATGACAACATTGTGGAGCATGGTGATGAAAATGTCCTGGAGCATTGTGATGGGAAGACCATGGAGACTTGTGATGACAAGTCTCATGGAGCATTCTGATGAAAAGGGGCATGGAGCACTGTGATTACAGGGGTCTTGGAGCATTGTGATGACTAGTGCATGGAGCATTGTGATGAGAAGGCCATGGAGCATTCTGATGACATGCGTCATGGAGTTTTGTGATGACAAGGGCATGGAGCATTTGTGATTACAGGAATCTTGGAACATTGTGATGAAAAGTGCATGGATCATTGTTATGAAAAAGGCATGGAGCCTTGTCATGACAGGGTTCAAGGAGCATACTGACGACAAGTGTCAGGGAGCATTGTGATGACAAGTGTATTGAGCACTGTGATGACAATGTGATGTAGCATTGTGATATCAGTGGTTTAGAGAGCATTTTGATGAGAAGTACATGGAGCACTGTGATGACAAATTTTATGGAGCATTGTGATAACAAGATTGTGGAGCACTGTGATGACAAGCGCATGGTGCATTGTGATGACATGTGTCATGGAGCATTGTGCTGACAAGCGCATAGAGCATTGTGATGACAAGGGTCAAAGAGCATTGTGATGAAAAGTTCATGGAGCATTGTGGTTAAAAATTTCACAGAGACTGTTGATGACGAGGGCATTGACCACTGTGATGACAAAGTCATGAAGCATTGTGATGACTGGAGTAACGGAGCACTATGATGACAGTGGTCATGGAGCATTGTGATAACAACGGCATGGAGCATTGTGATGACAAGGGCATGGAACACTGGTCTAATAAGTTTCATGGATTATTGCGATGACAGTTGGAATGGCACATTGTGATGACAAGGGCATGGAGAATTTTGATGACCAGGTCATGCAGTATTGTGAAGACAGGTGTCAGGGAGGATTGTGATGACATATGTAATGGCCCATTGTGAGGACAATGGCATGGAACATTGTGTTGCCAAGTGTCATGGAGGATTCTGATGACAAATGTAATGGAGCATTGTGATGACAATAGCTTGGAGCATTGTGATGACAAGGGTCAGGGAGCATTGTGCTGACAAGTGCATGGAGAATTGTGATGACAAGCGTCATGGAGCATTCTGATGACAAGCTTGTGGAGTATTTTGATGACAATGGCATGGAGCATTGTGATGAAAACGGCATGGGGCATTGTGATGGAAAAGGCATGGAGCCTTTTCGTGACAGGGTTCAAGGAGCATTCTGATGACAAGTGTCAGGGAGCATTGTGATGACAAGTGTATTGAGAATTGTGATGACAAAGGTCATGGAGCATTGTGATGAAAAGTGCATGGACTATTGTGATGACAGGCATCATGGAGCATTGTGATGACAAGTGTTATGGAACACTGTGATCACAAGGTTTTGGAGCATTGTGATGACAAAGGTCATGGATCATTTTGATTTCAAGGAGCATGGAGCATTGTGATGACAAGGGCATGAAGCAATGTGATCCCAAGGTTCATGGAGGATTGTGATGACAATGGAAATGTAGTATTGTGTTTACAGGCGCATAGAGCATTGTAATGACATGGTCATGTAGCATTTTGCTGACAAAGGCATGGAGCATTTTGATGACATGTGTCATAGAGCATTGTGATGACAATGGTGTGGAGCATGGTGATGAAAAGGTCCTGGAGCATTGTGATGGGAAGACCTTGCAGACTTGTGATGACAAGTCTCATGGAGCATTCTGATGAAAAGGGGCATGGAACATTGTGATTACATTGGTCTTGGAGCATTGTGATGACTAGTGCATGGAGCATTGTGATGAGAAGGCCATGGAGCATTCTGATGACATGCGTCATGGAGTTTTTTCATGACAAGGGCATGGAGCATTTGTGATTACAGGGATTTTGGAACATTGTGATGAAAAGTGCATGGATCATTGTTATGAAAAAGGCATGGAGCCTTGTCATGACAGGGTTCAAGGAGCATACTGACGACAAGTGTCAGGGAGCATTGTGATGACAAGTGTATTGAGCATTGTGATGACAAGATCATGGAGCTTTGTGATGAGAAGACCATGGATAATTTTGATGATGAGCGTCATGGGGTGTTGTGATGATAAGTGTTATGGAACATTGTGATCACAATTGTTTGGAGCATTATGATGACAGAGGTCATGGAAAATACTGATTTCATTGTGATGACAATAGACTGAAGCATTATGATGATGGGCATGGTGCATTGTGATGACAGGGTTCATGGAGCATTGAGATGAAAAGGGCATGGAACATTCTGATGACATGCGTCATGGGGCTTTGTGATGACAAGTGCATGGGGCATTGTGATTTCAGGGGTCTGAAGCATTGTGATGACAAGTGTTATGGAACCTTGTGATGACTAGGCCGTGGAACATTGTGATGGCAAAGGACATGGAGCATTGTTATGACAGTGGTCATGGAGCATTTTGATTTCATTGTGATGACAATAGCATGAAGCATTATGATGATGGGCATGGTGCATTGTGATGACAGGGTTCATGGATCATTGAGATTAAAAAAGGCATAGAGCATTGTGATTAGAGGGTTCTTGGAGCATTGTGATGAGAAGGGTCATGGAGCTTTGTGATGACAAGACCATGCAACATCGTGATAGCAGGGGTCATGGAGCATTATCATGACTGGTGTAATGGAGCACTGTGATGGCAAGGGCATGGAGCATTGTGATGCCAAGTCATGGAGCATTTTGATGACAAGGGTGTGGTGCATTTTGATGAGAAGGGCAGGGAGCATTTTGATGATAGGTTCATGGAACAATTTTATGACAGGTGTTATGGAATATTGTGATGTCAGGGGTCATAGAGCATTTTGATGAAAAGGATCATGGAGCAGTTTGATGACAGGTGTTATGGAACATTTTGATGTCAGGGGTCATCGAACATTGTGATGATAAGTGCATGTAGCATTGTGATGACAGATGCCATGAAACATTGTGATGACAGTGGTGAGCGAGTATTGTGACAAATAGTGATGTAGCATTGTGATATCAGTGGTGAGAGAGCATTTTGATGAGAAGTGCATGGAGCATTGTGGTGACAAGTTTTATGAAGTATTGTGATGACAAATTTGTGGAGCATTGTGATGACAAGTGCATGGTGCATTGTGATGACATGTGTCATGGAGCATTGTGCTGCCAAGCGCATGGAGCATTGTGATGACAAGGGTCAAAGAGCATTGTGATGAAAATTTCATGGAGCATTGTGGTTAAAAAGGTCAAAGAGACTGTTGATGACGAGGACATGGACAATTGTGATGAAAAAGTTCATGAAGCATTGTGATGACTGGAGTCACGGAGCATTGTGATGAATGGGGTCATGGAGAATTGTGATAACAAGGGCAAGGAGCATTGTGATGACAAGTGGATGGAATAGTGGTCTATTTAGTTTCATGGATTATTGTTATGACATTTGGAATGGGGCATTGTGATGACAAGGGCATTGAGAATTGTGATGCCATTTGTCATGTAGGATTCTGCTGTCAAAGATAATTGAGCATTGTGATGACAATGGCTTGGAATATTGTGATGACAAGGATCAGGGAGCATTGTGCTGACAAGTGCATGGAGATTTGTGATGACAAGGGTCATGGAACATTCTGATGACAAGCTTGTGGAGTATTTTGATGACAATGGCATGGATCATTGTGATGAAAACGGCATGGGGCATTGTGATGAAAAAGGCATGGAGCCTTTTCGTGAGAGGGTTCAAGGAGCATTCTGATGACAAGTGTCAGGGAGCATTGTGATGACAAGTGTATTGAGAATTGTGATGACAAAGGTCATGGAGCATTGTGATGAAAGGGGCATGGATTTTTCTGATGACAGGCATCATGGAGCGTTGTGATGACAAGTGTTATGGAACACTGTGATCACAAGTGATTTGAGCATTTTGATGACAGTGGTCATGGATCATTTTGATTTCAAGGAGCATGGAGCATTGTGATGACAAGGGCATGAAGCAATGTGATCCCAAGGTTCATGGAGGATTGTGATGACAATGGTAATGGAGTACTGTGATGACAAGCACATAGAGCATTGAAATGACAAGGCCATGTTGCATTTTGCTGACAAAGGCATGGAGCATTGTGATGACAGGGATCATGGAGCACTGTGATGAAAAGCGTCACGTAGCATTGTGAATACAGGGGTCATGGAGCATTGGGATGACATGTGCATGCATCACTGTGATGGCAAGGTTCATGGAACATTGGGCTTAATATGTTCATGGAGTATGGTGATGACAGGGGTCATGGACCATTGTGATGACAAGGGAATGGAGCATGGTGATGACAAGTTCCTGGAGCATTGTGATGAGAAGACCATGGATAATTGTAATGATGAGCGTCATGGGGTGACGTGATGATAAGTGTTATGGAACATTGTGATCACAAGGGTTTGGAGCATTATGATGACAGAGGTCATGGAGAATATTGATTTCATTGTGATGACAATAGCCTGAAGCATTATGATGATGGGCATGGTGCATTGTGATGACAGGGTTCATGGAGCATTGAGATGAAAAGGGCATGGAACATTCTGATGACATGCGTCATTGGGCTTTGTGATGACAAGTGCATGGGGCATTGTGATTTCAGGGGTCTGGAGCATTGTGAAGACAAGTGTTATGGAACCTTGTGATGACTAGGCCGTGGAACATTGTGATGGCAAAGGACATGGAGCATTGTTATGACAGTGGTCATGGAGCATTTTGATTTCATTGTGATGACAATAGCATGAACATTATGAAGATGGGCATGGTGCATTGTGATGACAGGGTTCATGGATCATTGAGATGAAAAAGGGCATAGAGCATTGTGATTAGAGGGTTCTTGGAGCATTGTGATGAGAAGGGTCATGGAGCTTTGTGATGACAAGGCCATGCAACATCGTGATAGCAGGGGTCATGGAGCATTATTATGACAGGTGTAATGGAGCACTGTGATGGCAAGGGCATGGAGCATTGTGATGCCAAGTATGGAGCATTTTGATGACAAGGGTGTGGTGCATTTTGATGAGAAGGGCAGGGAGCATTTTGATGACAGGGTCATGGAACAATTTGATGACAGGTGTTATGGAACATTGTGATGTCAGTGGTCATGGAGCATTTTGATGAAAAGGATCATGGAGCAGTTTGATGACAGGTGTTATGGAACATTTTGATGTCAAGGGTCATCGAACATTGTGATGATAAGTGCATGTAGCATTGTGATGACAGATGCCATGAAACATTGTGATGACAGTGGTGAGCGAGTATTGTGACAAATAGTGAGGTAGCATTGTGATATCAGTTGTGAGAGAGCATTTTGATGAGAAGTGCATGGAGCATTGTGGTGACAAGTTTTAAGGAGCATTGTGATGACAAATTTGTGGAGCATTGTGATGACAAGTGCATGGTGCATTGTGATGACATGTGTCATGGAGCATTGTGCTGAGAAAGGCATAGAGCATTTTGATGACAAGGGTCAAAGAGCATTGTGATGAAAATTTCATGGAGCATTGTGATTAAAAAGGTCACAGAGACTGTTGATGACGAGGACATGGACAATTGTGATGACAAAGTTCATGAAGCATTGTGATGACTGGAGTCACGGAGCATTGTGATGAAAGGGGTCATGGAGAATTGTGATAACAAGGGCATGGAGCATTGTGATGACAAGGGTCAAAGAGCATTGTGATGAAAAGTTCATGGAGCATTGTGGTTAAAAAGGTCACAGAGACTGTTGATGACGAGGCCATGAACCATTGTGATGACAAAGGTCATGAAGCATTGTGATGACTGGAGTCACGGAGCATTGTGATGGCAAGGGTCATGGAGTATTGTGATAAAAAGGGCATGGAGCATTGATATGACAAGGGCATGGATCATTGGTCTAATAAGTTTCATGGATTATTGCGATGACAGTTGGAATGGTGCATTGTGATGACAATGGAATGGAGCATTGTGATGACCAGGTCATGCAGTATTGTGAAGACATGTGTCAGGGAGAATTGTGATGACATATGTAATGGCCCATTGTGATGACAATGGTATGGAGCATTGGGATGCCAAGTGTCATTGAGGATTCTGATGACAAAGGTAATGGAGCATTGTGATGACAATGGCTTGGAGCATTGTGATGAAAAGGGTCAGCGAGCATTGTGCTGACAAGTGCATGGAGCATTGTGATGACATAGGTCATGGAGCATTCTGATGACAAGCTTGTGGAGTATTTTGATGACAATGGCATGGAGCATTGTAATGAAAACGGCATGGGTCATTGTGATGAAAATGTCATGGAGCCTTTTCATGACAAGGTTCAAGGAGCATTCTGATGACAAGTGTCTGGGAGCATTGTGATGACAAGTGTATTGAGAATTGTGATGACAAAGGTCATGGAGCATTGTGATGCAAAGGGCATGGAGTATTGTGATGACAGGCATCATGGAGCGTTGTGATGACAAGTGTTATGGAACACTGTGATCACAAGTGTTTGGAGCATTGTGATGAGAGAGGTCATGGATCATTTTGATTTCAAGGAGCATGGAGCATTGTGATGACAAGGGCATGAAACAATGTGATCCCAAGGTTCATTGAGGATTTCAATGACAATGAAAGTGGAGTATTGTGATGACAAGCACATAGAGCATTGTAATGACAAGGTCATGTAGCATTTTGCTGACAAAGGCATGGAGCATTGTGATGACATGTGTCATGGAGCCCTGTGATTACAAGCGTCACGGATCATTGTGAATACAGGGGTCATGGAGCATTGGTATGACAAGGGCATGGATAATTGTGATGACAAGTGTGATGGAGCACTTGACTGAAAATTTTCATGGAGTGTTGTGATGACAGGGGTCATGGAGCATTGTGATGACTAGGGTATGGAGCATTGTGATGACAAGGGTCCCGGATCATTGTCTTGTCAGGTGTCATGGAGTGTTGTGATGACAGTGGTCTTGGAGCTTTGAGATGATATTGGCCTTGGAGCATTGTGATGAATAGGTCGTGGAGCACTGGGCTGAAAATATTCATGGATTATTGTGATGACAGGGGTCATGGAGCATTGTGATGACAAGGGAATGGAGCATGGTGATGACAAGGTCCTGGAGCATTGTGATAAGAAGACCATGGCTACTTATGAAGACAATTCGCATGGAGGATTCTGAGGAAAAGGGACATGGAGCATTCTGACTACAGGGGTCTTGGAGCATTGTGATGACTAGGGCATGGAACACTGTGATATATGGGTCATGGTTCATGGAGCTTTGTGATGACAAGTCATGGAGCATTGTGATGAAAAGGGCATGGAGCATTGTGATGACAGGGGCATGGAGCACGGGTCTGACAAGTTTCACAGATTATTGTGATGACAGTGGACATGGTGCATTGTGATGACAAGGGCATGGATCATTGTGAAGAGAAGGTCATGGAGTATTTTGAAGAAAGGTGTCAGGGAGCATTCTGATGACATATGTCATGGTCCATTGCGATGACAATGGCTGGGAGTATTGTGATGCCAAATGTAATGGAGGATTGTGATGACAAATATAATGGAGCATTGTGATGACTAGGGCTTGGCGCATTATGATGACAATGGCCGTTGAGAATTTTCATGACAAGGTCGTGAAGCATTGTGATGACAAATCTCCTGGAGCATACTGATGAAAATGGGCATGGAGCATTGTGATTAGAGGGGTCTTGGCACATTGTGAGGAGAAGGGCATGGAGCATTGTGAGGAGAAGGCCAAGGAGCATTCTGATGACATGGGTCATTGAGCTTTGTGATGACAAGGGCATGGAGCACTGTGATTACAGGGGTCTTGGAGCATTGTGATGAAAATGACATGGATCATTGTGATGAAAAATGCATGGAGCCTTGTCATGACAGGATTCAAGGAGCATACAGACAACAAGTGTCAGGGAATATTTTGATGACAAGTGTACTGAGCATTGTGATGACAAAGGTCATGGAGCATTTTGCTGAGAAGACCATGGATAACTGTGATGACGAGCGTCATGGGGCATTGTGATGACAAGTGATATGGAATATTGTGATCACAAGGGTTTGGAGCATTGTTATGACAGAGGTCATGGAGCATTTTGATTTCATTTTGATTACAATAGCATGAAGCATTATGATGATGGGCATGGTGCATTCTGATGAGAGGTTTCGTGGATCATTGACATGAAAAGGGGCATAGAGCATTGTGATTAGAGGGTTCTTGGAGCATTGTGATGAGAAGGGTCAAGGAGCTTTGTGATGACAAGGCCATGGAACATCGTGATAGCCCGGGTCATGGAGCATTGTTATGACTGGGATAATGGAGCATTGTGATGGCAAGGGCATGGAGCATTGTGATGACAAGTCATGGAACATTTTGATGACAAGGGTGAGGTGCATTTTGATGAGAAGTGAAGAGAGAATTTTGATGACAGGGTCATGGAACAATTTGATGAAAAGTGTCATGGAACATTTTGATGACAGGTGTTATGAAACATTGTGATGTCAGGGGTCATGGAGCATTTTGATGAAAAGGATCATGGAGCAGTTTGATGACAGGTGTTATGGAACATTTTGATGTCAGGGGTCATCGAACATTGTGATGATAAGTGCATGTAGCATTGTGATGACAGGTGCCATGAAACATTGTGATGACAGAGGTGAGGGATTATTGTGACAAATAGTGATGTAGTATTGTGATATCAGTGGTGAGAGAGCATTTTGATGAGAAGTGCATGGAGCATTGTGATGACAAGTTTTATGGAGCATTGTGAACACAATTTGGTGGAGCATTTTGATGACAAGCGCATGGTGCATTGTGATGACATGTGTCATGGAGCATTGTGCTGAGAAAGGCATAGAGCATTTTGATGACAAGGGTCAAAGAGCATTGTGATGAAAATTTCATGGAGCATTGTGGTTAAAAAGGTCACAGAGACTGTTGATGACGAGGACATGGACAATTGTGATGACAAAGTTCATGAAGCATTTTGATGACTGGAGTCACGGAGCATTGTGATGACAGGGGTCATGGAGCATTGTGATAACAAGGGCATGGAGCATTCTGATGACAAGGGGATGGAACAGTGGTCTATTTAGTTTCATGGATTATTGTGATGACAGTTGGAATGGGGCATTGTGATGACAATGGCATGGAGCATTATGATGCCAAGTGTCATGTAGGATTCTGATGACAAAGGTAATGGAGCATTGTGATGACAATGGCTTGGAGCATTGTGATGACAAGGGTCAGGGAGCATTGTGCTGACAAGTGCATGGAAAATTGTGATGACAAGGGTCACGGAACATTCTGATGACAAGCTTATGGAGTATTTTGATGACAATGGCATGGAGCATTGTGATGAAAATGGCATGGGGCCTTGTGTTGAAAGAGGCATGGAGCCTTTTCGTGACAGGGTTCAAGGAGCATTATGATGACAAGTGTCAGGGAGCATTGTGATGACAAGTGTATTGAGAATTGTCATGACAAAGGTCATGGAACATTGTGATGAAAAGGGCATGGAGTATTGTGATGACAGGCATCATGGAGCATTGTGCTGACAAGTGTTATGGAACATTGTGATCACAAGGGATTTGAGCATTTTGATGACAGAGGTCATGTATCATTTTGATTTAAGGAGCTTGGAGCATTGTGATGACAAGTGCATGAAGCAATGTGATCCCAATATTCATGGGGGATTGTGATGACAATGGTAATGGAGTATTTTGATGACAAGCACATAGAGCATTGTAATGACAAGGCCATGTAGCATTTTGCTGACAAAGGCATGGAGCATTGTGATGACAGGGGTCATGGAGCACTGTGATGACAAGCGTCACGGATCTTTGTGAATACAGGGGTCATGGAGAATTGGGATGACAAGGGCATGGATCATTGTGATGGCAAGTTCCATGGAGCATTGGGCTGAAAATGTTCATGGAGTATTCTGATGACAGCGGTCATGGGGCATTGTGATGACTAGGGAATGGAGAATTGTGATGACAAGAGTCCTGGACCATTGTATTGTCAGGTGTCATGTAGTGTAGTGTTGACAGTGGTCATGGATAACTGTGATGATATTGGCCATGGAGCATTGTGATTATAAGGTCATGGAGCATTTGGCTGAAAATATTCATGGAGTATTTTTATGACAAGGGAATGTAGCATGGTGATGACTAAGTTCTGGCGCATTGTGATGAGAAGACCATGGAGACATTTGATGAGAAATCTCATGGAGCATTCTGTTGAAAAGGGGCATGGAGCATTGTGATTACAGGGGTCTTGGAGCATTGTAATGACAAGGGCATAGATCATGGTGATGAGAAGGCCATGGAGCATTCTGATGATATGTGTCATGGAGCTTTGTGATGACAAGGGCATGGAGCATTGTGATTACACGGATGTTGGAGCATTGTGATGAAAAGGGCATGGATCATTGTGATGAAAAAGGCATGGAGCCTTGTCATGACAGTGTTCAAGGAGCATACTGACGACAAGTGTCAGGGAGCATTGTGATGACAAGTGTATTGAGCATTGTGATGACAAAGGTCATGGAGCATTGTGATGAGAAGACCATGGATAATTGTGATGATGAGCGTCTTGGGGTGTTGTGATGATAAGTGTTATGGACCATTGTGATCACAAGGTTTCGGAGTATTTTGATGACAGAGGTCATGGAGCATTTTGATTTCATTGTGATATCAATAGCCTGAAGCATTATGATGATGGGCATGGTGCATTGTGATGACAGTTTTCATGGAGCACTGAGATGAAAAGGGGCATGGAGAATTGTGATTACAGTGGTCTTGGAGCACTGTGATGACAAGGGCATGGAGCATTGTGATGTGAAGGCCATGGAACATTCTGATGACATGCGTCAGGGAGCTTTGTGATGACAACGGCATGGAGCATTGTGATTACAGGGGTATTGAGCATTGTGATGAGAAAGGTCATGGAGCCTTGTGATGATAAGGCCATGTAACATCGTGATGGCAGGGGTCATGGAGCATTGTTCTCACAGGTGAAATGGAGCATTGTGATGGCAACGGCATGGAGCATAGTGATGAGAAGGCCATGGAGCATTCTGAAGACAAGTGTCATGGAGCTTTGTGAAGACAAGGGCATGGAGCAATGTGATGAGAGCGTTCATGGAGCATTGTGATGACAATGACATGGAGCATTGTGATGCCAAATGTCATGGATCTTTGTGATGACAAATGTCATGGAGCATTTTGAAGGCAAGTGCGTTGTGCATTGTGAAGAGAAGGGCAGGGAGCATTCTGATGACAGGGTCATGGAGCAATTTGATGAAAAGTGTCATGGAACATTTTGATGACAGGTGTTATGGAACATTGTGATGTCAGGGGTCATCGAACATTGTGATGATAAGTGCATGTAGCATTGTGATGAAAGGAGTCATGGAACATTGTGATGACAGCGGTGAGGGAGTATTGTGGCAAATAGTGATGTAGCATTGTGATATCAGTGGTGAGAGAGCATTTTGATGAGAAGTGCATGGAGCATTGTGATGACAAATTTTAAGGAGCATTGTGATGATATGATTGTGGAGCACTGTGATGACAAGCACATGGTGCATTGTGATGACATGTGTCATGGAGCATTGTGCTGACAAGCGCAAGGAGCATTGTGATGACAAGGGTCAAAGAGCATTGTGATGAAAAGTTCATGGAGCATTGTGGTTAAAAAGGTCACAGAGACTGTTGATGACGAGGGCATGGACCATTGTGATGACAAAGGGAATGAAACATTGTGATGATTGGAGTCACGGAGCATTGTGATGACAGGGGTCAAGAGCATTGTGATAACAAGGGCATGGAGCATTGTGATGACAAGGGCATGGAACATTTGTCTAATAAGCTTCATGGATTATTGTGATGACAGTTAGAATGGCGCATTGTGATGACCAGGCCATTCAGTATTGTGAAGACAGGTGTTAGGGAGCATTGTGATGACATATGTAATGGCCCATTGTGATGACAATGGCATGGAGCATTGTGATGCCAAGTGTCATGAAGGATTCTGATGACAAAGGTAATTGAGCATTGTGATGACAATGGCTTGGAGCATTGTGATGACAAGGGTCAGGGAGCATTGTGCTGACAAGTGCTTGGAGAATTGTGATGACAACGGTCATGGAGCATTCTGATGACAAGCTTGATGAGTATTTTGATGACAATGGCATGGAGCATTGTGATGAAAACGGCATGGGGCCTTGTGTTGAAAGAGGCATGGAGCCTGTTAGTAACAGGGTTCAAGGAGCATTCTGATGACAAGTGTCAGGGAGCATTGTGATGACAAGTGTATTGAGAATTGTGATGACAAAGGTCATGGAGCATTGTGACGAAAAGCGCATGGAGTATTGTGATGACAGGCATCATGGAGCGTTGTGATGACAAGTGATATGGAACATTGTGATAACAAGGGTTTGGAGCATTGTGATGACAGGGGTCATGGATCATTTTGATTTTAAGGAGCAGGGAGCACTGTGATGACAAGGGCATGAAGCAATGTGATCCCAAGGTTCATGGAGGATTGTGATGACAATGGAAATGGAGTATTTTCATGACAAGCGCAATGAGCAATGTAATGGAAAGGTCATGTAGCATTTTGCTGACAAAGGCATGGAGCATTGTGATGACATGTGTCTTGGAGCACTGTGATGACAAGCGTCACGGAGCATTGTGAATACAGGGGTCATGGAGCATTGGGATGACAAGGGCATGGATCATTGTGATGACAAGTGTCATGGAGCACTGTGCTGAAAATGTTCATGGAGTGTTGTGATGACAGTGGTCATGGAGCATTGTGATGACTATTGAATGGAGCATTGTGATGACAAGAGTCCCAGATCATTTTGTTGTCAGTTGTCAGGGAGTGTTGTGTTAACAGTGGTCATGGAGCATTGTGAAGATAGTGGCCATGGAACATTGTGATGAGTAGGTCGTGGAGCATTGGGCTGAAAATGTTCATGGACTATTGTGATGACAGGTGTCATGGAGCATTGTGATGACAAGGGAATGGAGCACGGTGATGACAAGGTCCTGGAGCATTGTGAGGAGTAGACCATGGAGACTTGTGATGACAAATCTCATGGAGCATTCTGATGAAAAGGGCCATGGAGCATTGTGTTTACAGGGGTCTGGGAGCATTGTGATGAGAAGGGCATGGAGCATTATGATGAGAAGGCCATGAAGCATTCTGATGACATGCGTCATGGAGCTTTTTGATGACAAGGGCATGGATCATTGTGATTACAGGGATCTTGGAGCATTGTGATGAAAAGGGCATGGATTATTTTGATGACAAAGGCATGGAGCCTTGTCATGACAGAGTTCAAGGAGCATACTGACGACAAGTGTCAGGGAGCATTGTGATGACAAGTGTATTGAGCATTGTGATGACAAAGATCATGGAGCATTGTGAAGAGAAGACCATGGATAATTGTGATGATGAGCGTCATGGGGTGTTGTGATGATAAGTGTTTTGGAACTTTGTGATCACAAGTGTTTGGAGCATTATGATGACAGAGGTCATGGAGAATATTGATATCATTGTGATGACAATAGCCTGAAGCATTATGATGATGGGCATGGTGCATTGTGATGGCAGGGTTCATGGATCATTGAGATGAAAAGGGGCATGGAGCATTGTGTTTACAAAGGTCTTGGAGCATTGTGATGACAAAGGCATGGAGCATTGTGATGAGAAGGCCATGGAACTTTCTGATGACATGCGTCATGGAGCTTTGTGATGAGAAGGGCAAGGAGCATTGTGATTACAGGGGCTTTCAGCATTGTGATGACAAGTGTCATGGAACCTTGTGATGACTAGGCCGTGGTACATTGTGATGGCAGGGGTCATGGTGCATTGGTATGACAGTGGTAATGGAGCATTGTGATGAGAAGGGCATGGAACATTAGTCTGAAATATTTCATGGATTATTGTGATGAGAGTGGGCATGGAGCATTGTGATGACAAGGGTACGGAGCACTATGATACATGGGTCATGCAGGATTGTAATGACAACTGCATGGAGCATTGTGATGAGAATTGCATCGAGCATTGTGATGACAAGTGTCATGGAGCTTTGTGATGACAAGGGCATTGAGCAAGGTTATGAGAGGGTTCATGGAGCATTGTGATGACAATGACATGCAGCATTGTGATGCCAAAGGTCATGGAGCTTTGTGATGACAATTCATGGAGCATTTTGATGACAAGGTCATGGTGCATTGTGATGAGAAGTGCAGGGAGCATTTTGATGACCGGGCCATGCAGCAATTTGATGAAAAGTGTAATGGAATATTTTGATGGCAGGTGTTATTGAACATTGTGATGTCAAGGGTCTTGGAGCTTTGGGATGAAAAGGATCATGGAGCATTATGATGACGGGGTTATGGAACATTGTGATGTCAGGGGTCATGGAACATTGTGATGATAAGGGGATGTAGCAGTGTGATGACAGGTTCATGGAACATGGTGATTACAGGGGTGAGGGTGTATTGTGATGACTAGTCATGGAACACTGTGATATCTCTGGTGAGAGAGCATTTTGATGAGAAGTGCATGGAGCATTGTGATTACAAATTTTATGGAGCATTGCAATGACAAGGTTGTGGACCGTTGTGATGAAATGTGCCTGGCACATTGTGAAGACAATGGTCATGGAGCATTGTTCTGACAAAGACATGGAGCATTGTGATGACAAGGGTCACTGTGAATTGTGATGAAAAGTTCATGGAGCATTGTGGTTACAAAGGTCACAGAACCTTGTGATGACACGGGCATGGATCATTGTGATGACTAACGTTATGAAGCACTGCGATGACTGGAGTCACGGAGCATTGTGATGACAGGGGTCATGGAGCATTGTGATGACATGTGTCATGGAGCATTGTGCTAACAAGCGCATGGAGCATTGTGATGACAAGGGTCATGGAGCATTGTGCTGTGAAAGGCATAGAGCATTGTGATGACAAGGTTCAAGGAGCATTGTGATGAAAAGTTCATGGATCATTTTGGTTAAAAAGCTCACAGAGAGTGATGATGACGAGGGCATGGCCCATTGTGGTGACAAAGGTCATGAAGCATTTTGATGACTGGAGTCACACAGCATTGTGATGGCAGGGGTCATGGAGCATTGTGATAACAAGGGCATGGAGCATTGTGATGACCAGGGCAAGGAGCATTGTTCTAATAAGTTTCATGGATTATTGCGATGACAGTTGGAATGGCGCATTGTGATGACAAGGGCATGGAGCATTGTGATGGCCATGTCATGCAGTACTGTGAAGACAGGTGTCAGGGAGCATTGTGATGACATATGTAATGGCCCATTGTGATGACATTGGCATGGAGCATTGGAATGCCAAGTGTCATGGAGGATTCTGATGGCAATGGTAATGGAGCATTGTGATGACAATGGCTTGGAGCATTGTGATGACAAGGGTCATGGAGCATTCTGATGACAAGCTTGTGGAGTATTCTGATGACAATGGCATGGAGCATTGTGATGAAAACGGCATGGGGCATTGTGATGAAAAAGTCATGGAGCCTTTTCCTCACTGGGTTCAAGGAGCATACTGATGAAAAGTGTCAGGGAGCCTTGTGATGAGAAGTGTATTGAGAATTGTGATGTGAAAGGTCATGGAGCATTGTGATGAAAAGGGGATGGAGTATTGTGATTACAGGCATCATGGAGCGTTGTGATGACAAGTGTTATGGAACATTGTGATCACAAGGATTTGGAGCATTGTGATGACAGAGGTCATGGACCATTTTGATTTCAAGGAGCATGGAGCATTGTGAGGACAAGGGCATGAAGCAATTTGATCCCAAGTTTCATGGAGGATTGTGATGACAATGGAAATGGAGCATTGTGATTACAAGCGCATAGAGCATTGTAATGACAAGGTCATGTAGCCTTTTGCTGACACAGGCATGGAGCATTGTGATGACATGTGTCATGGAGCACTGTGATGACAAGCGTCACGGAGCATTGTGAATACATGGGTCATGGAGCATTGGGATGACAAGGGCATGGATCATTGTGATGACAAGTGTCATGGAGCACTGGGCTGAAAATATTCATGGAGTGTTGTGATGACAGGTGTCATGGAGCATTGTGATGACTATGGAATGGAGCATTGTGATGACAAGAGTCGCAGATCATTGTGTTGTCGGGTGTCATGGAGTGTTGTGATGACAGTGGTCATGGAGCATTTTGATGATATTGGCCATGGAGCATTGTGATGAATAGGTCTTGGAGCATTGGTCTGAAAATATTCATTCATTATTGTGATGACAGAGGTCATGGTGCATTGTGATGAGAAGGGAATGGAGCATGGTGATGACAAGGTCCTGGAGCATTGTGATGAGAAGACCATGGAGACTTGTCTTGACAAGTCTCATGGAGCATTCTGATGAAAAGGGGCATGGAGCATTGTGATTACAGGGGTCTTGGAGCATTGTGATGCCTAGGGCATGGAACACTGTGATACATGTGTCATGGGTCATGGAGGATTGTGATGACAAGTCATGGAGCATTGTGATGACAAGGGCAAGGAGCAATGTGATGACAGGAGCATGGAGAATTTGTCTGACAAGATTCATAGATTATTGTGATGACAGTGGACATGGTTCATTGTGATGACAAGGGCATGGATCATTGTGAAGAGAAGGTCATGTTGTATTGTGAAGACTGGTGTCAGGGAGCATTGTGATGACATATGTCATGGTCCATTGCGATGACAATGGCAGGGAGTATTGTGATGCCAAATGAAATGGAGAATTCTGATGAAAAATATAATGGAGCATTGTGATGACTATGGCTTGGAGCATTATGATGACAATGGCCAATGAAAATTTTCATGACAAGGTCGTGAAGCATTGTGATGCCAAGTGTCATGGAGGATTCAGATGACAAAAGTAATGGAGCATTGTGATGACAATGGCTTGTAGCATTGAGATGACAAGGGTCACGGAGCATTGTGCTGACAAGTGCGTGGAGAATTGTAATGACAAGTGTCATGGAGCATTCTGATGACAAGCTTGTGGAGTATTTTGATGACAATGGCATGGATCATTTTGATGAAAACGGCATGGGGCATTGTGATGAAAAAGGCATGGAGCCTTTTCGTGACAGGGTTCAAGGAGCATTCTGATGACAAGTGTCAGGGAGCATTGTGATGACAAGTGTATTGAAAATTGTGATGACAAAGGTCATGGAGCATTGTGATGAAAAGGGCATGGAGTATTGTGATGACAGGCATCATGGAGCATTTTGATGACAAGTGTTATGGAGCATTGTGATCACAAGGGTTTGGAGTATTGTGATGACAGAGGTCATGGATCATTTTGATTTCAAGGAGCAGGGAGCATTGTGATGACAAGGGCATGAAGCAATGTGATCCCAAAGTTCATGGAGGATTGTGATGACAATGGAAATGGAGTATTTTGATGACAAGCGCATAGAGCATTGTAATGACAATGTCATGTAGCATTTGGCTGACAAAGGCATGGAGCATTGTGATGACATGTGTCATGGAGCACTGTGATGACAAGTGTCATGAAGCATTGTGAATACAGGGGTCATGGAGCATTGGGATGACAAGGGCATGGATCATTGTGATGACAAGGGTCATGGATCACTGGGCTGAAAATGTTCATGGAGTGTTGTGATGACAGGGGAAATGGAGCATTGTGATGACTAGGGAATGGAGCATTGTGATGACAAGAATCCCAGATCATTTTGTTGTCAGTTATCATGGATTATTGTGATAACTGTGGTCATGGAGCATTGTGAAGATATTGGCCATGGAGCATTGTGATGAGTAGGTCGTGGAGCACTGGCCTGAAAATATTCATGGACTATTGTGATGACAGGGTTCATGGAGAAATGTGATGAGAAGGGAATGGAGCATGGTGATGAAAAGGTCCTGGAGCATTGTGAGAAGACCATGGAGACTTGTGATGACAAGTCTCATGGAGCTTTCTGATGAAAATGGGCATGGAGCATAGTGATTTAAGGGGTCTTGGAGCATTGTGATGACAAGGGCATGGAGCATTATGATGAAAAGTCCATGAAGCATTCTGATGACATGCGTCATGGAGCTTTTTGATGACAAGGGCATGGATCATTGTGATTACAGGGATCTTGGAGCATTGTGATGAAAAGGGCGTGGATTATTGTGATGACAAAGGCATGGAGCCTTGTCATGACAGGGTTCAAGGAGCATACTGACGACAAGTGTCAGGGAGCATTGTGATGACAAGTGTATTGAGCATTCTGATGACAAAGGTCATGGAGCATTGTGAAGAGAAGACCATGGATAATTGTGATGATGAGGGTCATGTGGTGTTGCGATGATAAGTGTTATGGAACATTGTGATCACAAGTGTTTGGAGCATTATGATGACAGAGGTCATGGAGAATATTGATTTCATTGTGATGACAATAGCCTGAAGCATTATGATAATGGGCATGGTGCACTGTGATGTCAGTGTTCATGTAGCATTGAGATGAAAAGGTGCATGGAGCATTGTGATTACAAGGGTCTTGGAGCATTGTGATGACAAGGGCATGGAGCATTGTGATGAGAAGGCCATGGAACTTTCTGATGACATGCGTCATGGAGCTTTGTGATGACAAGGGCCAGGAGCATTCTGATTACAGGGGCCTTCAGCATTGTGATGACAAGTTTCATGGAACCTTGTGATGACTAGGCAGTGGTACATTGTGATGGCAGGGGTCATGGTGCATTGTTATGACAGAGGTAATGGAGCATTGTGATGAGAAGTGCATGGAACATTGGTCTGAAATATTTCATGGATTATTGTGATGAGAGTGGGCATGGAGCATTGTGATGACAAGGGTACGGAACACTATGATACATGGGTCATGCAGGATTGTAATGACAAGGGCATGGAGCATTGTGATGAGAAGTGCATCGAGCATTGTAATAACAAGTGTCATGGAGCTTTGTGATGACAAGGGCATTGAGCAATGTTATGAGAGGGTTCATGGAGCATTGTGATGACAATGACATCGAGCATTGTGATGACAAGGGCATGGAGCATTGTGATGAGAAGGCCATGGAACATTCTGTTGACATGCGTCGTGGAGCTTTGTGATGAAAAGGGCATGGAGCATTGTGATTACAGTGGTCTTTGAGCATTGTGATGACATATGTCATGGTCCATTGCGATGACAATGGCATGGAGCATTGGTCTAATAATTTTCATGGATTATTGTGATGACATTTGGAATGGCGCCTTGTGATGACAAGGGCATGGAGCATTGTGATGACCAGGTCATTAAGTATTTTGTAGAGAGGTGTCAGGGACCATTGTGATGACAAGGGTCACGGAGCATTGTGATGAAATGTTCATGAAGGATTGTGGATACAAAGGTAACAGAGCCTTGTGATGATGCGGGCATGGACCATTGTGATCACAAATATTATAAAGCACTGTGATGACTGGAGTCACAGAGCATTGTGATGACAGGTGTCTTGGAGCCCTGTGATGACAAGAGTCCCGGATCTTTGTGTTGTCAGGTGTCTTGGAGTGTTGTGATGACAGCGGTCATTCAGCATTGTGATGATATTGGTCATGGAGCATTGTGATGAGAAGGTCATGGTGCATTGGTCTGAAAATATTCATGGATTATTGTGATGACAGGGGTCATGGAGCATTGTGATGACAAGGACATGGAGCATGGTGATGACAAGGTCCTGGAGCATTGTGATGAGATGACCATGGAGACTGGTGATGACATGTCTCATGGAGCATTCTGATGAAAAGGGGCATGGAGCATTATGATTACAGGGTTCTTGGAGCATTGTGATGACAAGGGCATGGAGCATTATCAGGAGAAGGCCATGGAACATTCTGATGACATGCGTCATGGAGCTTTGTGATTACAAGGGCATGGAGCATTGTGATTACAGGTGTCTTTGAGCATTGTGATGACATGTGTCATGGAGCACTGTAATGACAAGGGGCATGAAGCATTGTGATGACAGGTGTCAGGGAGCATTGTGATGACAGGTGTCATGGAGCAATCTGATGACAAGGGCATGGAACATTGTGATGACAAGTGCATGGAGCATTGTGATGACAAGTGCATGGAGCATTGCAATTTCAAGTGCAGGGAGAATTGTGATGACAAGAGCATGTAATATTTTGATGAGAAGTGTCATGTAGCATTGTGATGACAAGGACGTGGATGATTGTGATGACAAGGGACATGGAGCATTGTGATAACAAGGGCATGGAGCATTGTGATGAAAGGGGCCATGGAGCATTATTATGACAAGGCCATGGTGCATTCTGACATAAGATATCACTTATGAAGGGAATGTAAACATGGCTACATATGAACTGAATTAGGGAAGAGAACAGAGTCTCAGATATAGAAAACACTCTAACGCTTGCTTAAGGGGAAAGACAGGTGGGGAGATGCACAAAACAATAGTTTGATATTAGCACAGGTAACGTTCCATAATCCAAAAACAGAAGAGACAAGCCCTACTCCTTCCTCAGTGAACGGAACTCAACATCCTTATTCCCCGCAGAGAAATATATCTGACTAGTAAGAATTTTAAAACCTATGTATTGATATGTCTCCGTAAGGGAACTAAGTGTGTCTAGAATGACATAAACATGGCAGTGAGAATAAGCTCAAACCCACTATAAAAATGAATTTCAAAACAAAACATAAAAACAGTAAAATTCTTACACAATACCTTCAGGGGTTCTGATGAAACCTGGAATGACCCTATCTACAATGACAGCTGGATGTGGCATAACGCTGGTCACTTGGGACTGAGAGGATTGGTGAGATTGGGTGAAAAAATGCAGACCCTTTAAAGCAATAATGCCTGCCACGCATTCCATGGTTCCCAACGCTCCAAGTAGAAGGGAATATCACTACAGTTATAACATGTATGGGAACCTAGAGAATGGAAACCATCTGATGGTGAAAGTTTCTAAAACTCTACTACTTTTTTCTCTCCTTGTGCTCCAGTTTGACATTCCAACTGCTTTACTATCAATCTCCAAACTTGGAGAGTCAGGCCCTATAACCTCCTGGTTCGAACAGCTGGCAAATTGTGCAGAGGATATAAGGGAACAGAGAGAATCAATGAGAGAGTAGCTGTAGGCATTTGGACGGCCACATTTCACTCTAATTTCCCGTCACGAAGAGGAATTAACCAAAGACTCAGCCTGCCCCCCCCAGAACCAGTATAGGTACAGAAGCAAAACTGTGGATTTGCGGTCAGCTCACAAAAACGCGATTTGAAAAATGGAGCTCAGGGCCACAGCAATTCACTAACCTGCAGAGTTATAAAGGACTACTCTCTTCCAAAAATCTGTTGAGGGAAAGCCACGAGGCGGAAGTGAAAATGAGGCAGAGTGGCATGAAACAGATTTCAAGAGGTACATTGGAATCGCCTTTAAACACAGGAAAAGCATCACAACTTCGAAAATAATGGAAATGGTCATAAAGGGCATGTGGGTTTTCACGTGAATATATTCAGGAGAAAACGCATATGCCCTTTTCGGCCAAGCAAGCAAGCAGGCAATGCAAATCTGCATTACAAAGAACTATCACTTTCCACCAGCCAAAAGGGATATCCGCAAAATGTTTAAAAACCAGAGAGGCAAGACAGGCACTGGAGAACAGGGAGCATTGTTATGCTGATGGGCGGGATGTAAATTGTCAACTGCCTCTCTGGAGGAGTGCATTGTGTTCCCTAAAACAAGTAAACAACAGAGCTACAGAGCCAAGGGCACTTCCAGTCTAGGGAATATAGCTTGGGAAAACTGAAAATTAATAAGACAGATCCACACCAAAATTCAGGGCTGCAATGATTACAAAAACCTCAACGTGGGTACACCTTAAATATCCCAGGAAAGAAAAAAATGGTTCAAGAAATTGTGGTACTTACGTATGACGGAATATCCCTCAGCCATGAAATCAATGTCATAAGGCCAGTAGCAGCAAAATGAGAGGATTCAGGTACGATAATTCTAAGTGAAATAAGTCACACAGAAAAAATAAAATTATCATAAGATATCAATGATGAAGATCCTGTAAACATGGCTACACATGAACTGAGATAGGAAAGAGAAGGGAGTCTCACATTTAGAAAACACCCTTATGCCTTCTTAAGGGGGAAGGAGGGGTGGGGTGATGCATAAAACCAGAGTTTGATATTAGTACAGGTACAGTTCCAAAAACCAAATACGGAATAGACAAGACCTACACCTTCCTCAGTGAAAGGGACTCAACACCCCATATTCACCACAGAGTAATATATCTTACTAGTAAGAATCTTAAAACCTATGTATTGATATGTCTCCGTAAGGGAATCAAGTGTGTCTAGACTGGCATAAAAATGGCAGTGAGAATCAGCTCAACCCACTATAAAAAGGAATTTCAAAAACAAAACAAAAAAAAACAGGGAAATTCCTTAAAATTCCTTCAGGGTCTCTGATGAAACCTGGAATGACCCTATCTACCATGACAGCTGGATGTGGCATAAGGCTGGACACTTTGGACTGAGAGGATTGTTGAGATTGGGTGAGCAAATGCAGACTCTTTAAAGCAATAATGAGTGGCACCCATTCCATGGGTCCCAACTCTCCAGGTTGAAGGGAATATTACAACAGCTATAACATGTATGGGAAACCTAGAGAATGGACACACTGTGAATACGAAAGGTTTCTAAAACTCAACAAATAGTCCCTCTCCTGGTGCTCCGGTTTGACTTTCCAACTGCTTTACTATCAATCTCCCAACTTAGAGAGACAGCCCCTTTAACCTCCTGTTTCTCACAGGTTGCCAATTTGACAGAGGATGAAAGGGAAGAGGGAGAACCCATGAGAGAGTAGCTGTTAGACATTTGGACCGGCAAATGTCACTCTAATTTTCTGGCCGAAAGAATAATTAACCAAAGTCTAAGCCACCCACCGGACACCAGTATAAGTCCTGAACCAAAATTTGGACTTGCATTCAGCTCACAAATAACGAGGTGAATAATGGAGCTCAGTGGCACAGCAATTCACCAAATGGCAGAGTAGTAAAGGACAACTCTCCTCCAAAACTCTGGTGAGGGAAGGTTAAGAGGCAGACGTGAAAGCGAGGCAGAATAGCAGGAAACAGATTTCAAGAGGTATGCTGGAATCGCCTTTGAAGCACAGGAAGAGGGGCTCAACTTCGACAATGATGCACTTGGCCAAAAAGGGTGTATGAGTTTTCTCCTGAATATATTCAGGAGAAAACACATGCACGCTTTTTGGCCAAGCAAGCAAGCGGGCAATGCAAATCTGCACTACAAAGAAGTATAACTTCACAAAAGTCAAAAGGGATATCCACAAAATGGGTAAAAACCGGAAAAGCAAGACAGGCCCTGGCGAACTGGGAGCCTTGTTATGCTGATGGGTGGGAGGCAAATTGCCAACGGCCTCTCTGGAGCAGTGCATTGTGTTCCCTAAAAGAAGTAAACAACAGAGCTACAGAGCCAAGGGCACTTCCAGTCTAGGGAATATACCTTGGGAAAACTGAAAATCAATAAGACACAGTCACCCCAATATTTAGGGGTGCACTGCTTACAAGACCCTCATCTTGGATCCACCTTAAATATCCCAGGAAAGCTAAAAATGGTACAAAAATTTTTGGTACTTACGTCCGATGAAATATCCCTCAGCCATGAAATCAATGCCATAAGACATGTAGCAACAAAATGAGTGGATTCAGGTACGATGATTCTAAGTGAAATAAGTCACACAGAAAAAGAAAGTTATCATAAGATATCACTTATACAGATCCTGTAAACATGGCTACACATGAACTGAGTTAGGAAAGAGAACAGAGTCTCACATTTAGAAAACACTCTTATGCCTGCTTAAGGGGGAAGGAGAGGTGGGGTGATGCATAAAACCCAGAGTTTTATATAAGCACAGGTACCGTTCAAAAAATCAAATACGGAATACACAAGACCTACACCTTCCTCAGTGAAAGGGACTCAAAACCCCATATTTCTTGCAGAGGAATATATTTGACTAGTAAGAATCTTAAAACCTATTTATTGATATGTCTCCATGAGGGAATCAACTGTGTCTAGACTCGCATAAACATGGCAGTGAGAATCAGCTCAAATCCATTATAAAAAGGAATTTCAGACACACACACAAAAAAGGAAATTCTTTACAATTTCGTCATGGCCTCTGACGAAACCTGGAATGACCCTATCTACAACGACAGCTGGATTTGACATAAGGCTGGACACTTGGGACTGAGAGTATTGGTGAGATTGGGTGAGCAAATGCAGACCCTTTAAAGCAATAATGCATGGCCCCGCTTCCATGGGTCCCAACTCTCCAGGGTGAAGGGAATATTACTACAGCTACAACATGTATGGGAAACCTAGAGAATGGACACACTGTGAACATGAAAGGTCTCTAAAACTCAACAAATAGTCCCTCTGCTGGTGCTCTGGTTTGAATTTCCAACTGCTTTACTATCAATCTCTCAGGTTGCAGAGACTGCACCTTTAACCTCCTGGTTCTCACAGGTTGCCAATTTGGCAGAGGATGAAAGGGAAGAGGGAGAACCAATGAGACTGTAGCTGTTAGGCATTTGGACGGGCATATGTCATTCTAATTTCCTGGCAGGAAGGAGAATTAACCAAAGTTGCAGCCACCCACCGGGAACCAGTATAGGTCCTGAACCAAAATTTTGGACATGCGTTCAGCTCACAAAAAACGAGTTGAAAAATGGAGCTCAAGGGCACAGTAACTCACAAACTGGAAGAGTAATAAAGGACAACTATCATCCAAAAATTTGTTGAGGGAAGGCAACAGGCGGACTTGAAAGAGCGGCAGAATAGTAGGAAACAGATTTCAAGAGGTACGTTGGAATCACCTGTAAAGCACAGGAAGAGGGGCACAACTTCGACAATGATGCACTTGGCCAAAAAGGGCGTATGCATTTGCTCCTGAATATATGCAGGAGAAAACCCATACGCAGTTTTTGCCCAAGCAAGCAAGCGGGCAATGCAAATCTGCACTACAAAGAAGTATCACTTCCCACCGGTCCAAAGGGACATCCACAAAATGTGTAAAACCAGAAAGGCAAGACAGGCCCTGGAGAACAGGGGGCCTTGTTATGCTGATGGGTGGGATGTAAATTGCCAAATGCCTCACTGGAGGAGTGCATTGTGTTCCCTAAAACAATGAAACAACAGAGCTACAGAGCCAAGGGCACTTCCAGTCTAGGGAATATACTTTGGGAAAACTGAAAATCAATAAGACAGTGTCAACCCCAAATTTAGGGCTCCACTGCTTACAAGAACCTCAACTTGGGTACACATGAAATATCCCAGGAAAGATAAAAATGGTTCAAATATTTGTGCTACTTACGTACGATGGAATATCCCTCAGCCATGAAATCAATGTCATAAGACCAGTAGCAGCAAAATGAGTGGATTCAGGTACGATGATTCTAAGTGAAATAAGTCACACAGAAAAAGAAGCTTATCATAAGATATCACTTATGAAGATCCTGTAAACATGGCTACACATGAACTGAGTTAGGAAAGAGAACAGAGTCTCACATTTAGAAAGCACTCTTATGCCTGCTTAAGGGGGAAGGAGAGGTGGGGTGATTCATAAAACCAGAGTTTGATATAAGCACAGGTACCATTCCCAAAAGCAACTATGGAATAGACAAGACCTACCTATACCTTCCTCAGTGAAACGGACTCAAAACCCCATATTTCCCGCAGAGGAATATATCTGACTAGTAATAATCTTAAAATCTATTTATTGATATGTCTTCTTAAGGGAATCAAGTGTGTCTAGACTGGCATAAACATGGCAGCGAGAATCAGGTCAAACCCACTATAAAAAGGAATTTCAAAAACAAAACATAAAAACAGGCAAATTCTTTACAATTCCTTCAGGGTCTCTGATGAAACCTGGAATGACCATATCTACAACGACAGCTGGATGTGGCATAAGGCTGGACACATGGGACTGAGAGGATTGGTGAGATTGGGTGAGCAAATGTAGACCCTTTAAAGCAATAATGCATGGCACCCATTCCATGGGTCCCAACTCTCCCGGTTGAAGGGAATATTACTATATCTATAACATGTATGGGAAACCTAGAGAATGGACACACTTTGAATACGAAAGGTCTCTAAAACTCAACGTATAATCCCTCTCCTTGTGCTCCAGTTTGACTTTCCAACTGCTTTACTATCAATCTCCCAACTTGGAGAGACAGCACCTTTAACCTCCTGTTTCGCACAGGTTGCCAATTTGGCAAAGGATGAAAGGAAGAGGGAGAACCAATGAGAGAGCGGCTGTTACGCATTTGGACGGTCACATGTCACTCTTATTTCCCGGGAAGAAGAAGAATTAACCAAAGTCTCAGCCACCCACCGAAAACCAGTATAGGTTCTGAACCAAAATATTGGACTTGCATTCACCTCACAAAAAAACGAGTTAAATTGGAGCTCAGGGGCACAGCAATTCACAAACTGGCAGAGTAATAAAGGGCAACTATCGTCCAAAAATCTGTTGAGGGAAGGCAACGAGATGGACTTGAAAGCGAGGCAGAATAGCAGGAAACAGATTTCAGGAGGTGCGTTGGAATCGCCTTTAAAGCACAGGAAGAGGGGCACAACATCGACAGTGATGCACTTGGCCAAAAAGTGCGTATGCGATTTCTCCTGAATATATTCAGGAGAAATCGCATACGCACTTTTTGGCCAAGCAAGAAAGCGGGCAATGCAAATCTGCACTACAAAGAAGTATCCCTTCCCACCAGTCAAAAGGGACATCGGCAAAATGTGTAAAAACCAGAAAGGCAAGACAGGCCCTGGAGTACAGGGAGCCTTGTTATGCTGAAGGAAGGCATGTAACTTGCCAACTGCCTCTCTGGAGGAGTGCATTGTGTTCCCTAAAACAAGTAAACAACAGAGCTACAGAGCCAAAGGCACTTCCAGGCTAGGGAATATACCTTGGGAAAACTTAAAATCAATAAGACGGAGACACCACAAAATTTAGGGCTGCACTGCTTACAAGAACCTCAACTTGGGTACACCTTAAATATTCCAGGAGAGATAAAAATGGTTCAAAAAATTGTGGTATTTATGTACGATGGAATATCCCGCAGCCATGAAATCAATGTCATAAGACCAGTAGCAGCAAAATGAATGGATTCAGGTACGATGATTTTAATTGAAATAAGTCACACAGAAAAAGAAATTTATCATAAAATATCACTTATGAAGATCCTGTAAACATGGCTACACATGAACTGAGTTAGGAAAGAGAACAGAGTCTCATATTTAGGAAACACTCTTATGCATGCTTAAGGGGGAAGGAGAGGTGGGGTGTTGCATAAAACCAACGTTTCATATATGTACAGGCACCATTCCAGAAACCAAATACAGAATAGACAAGATCTACACCTTCCTCCCTGAAAGGGAATCAAGACCGTATACTTCCCTCAGAGGAATATATCTGAATAGCAAGAATCTTAAAACCTATGTATTGATATGTCTCCGTAAGAAAACAAATGTGTCTAGACTGGCATAAACACGGCAGTGAGAATCAGCTCAAACCCACTATAAAAACAATTTCAAAAACAAAACAACAAAACAGGGAAATTCTTTACAATTCCTTCATGGTCGCTGCTGATACCTGGAATGACCCTGTGTACAACGATAGCTGCATGTGGCATAAGGCTGGACAGTTGGGACTGAGAGGACTGGTATATTTGGGTTAGCAAATACAGACCCTTTAAAGCAATAATGTGAGGCACCCATTCCATGGTTCCCAACTCTCCATGTTGAAGGGAATATTACTACAGCTATAACATATTCAGGAAACCAAGATAATGGACACACAGTGTTTACGAAGGTTACTAAAACCCAACTAATGGTCCCTCTCCTGGTACTCCGGTTTGACTTTCCAACTGCTTTACTATCAATCTCCCACCTTGGAGAGACAGCCCATTTAACCTCCTGGTTCGCACAGTTTGCCAATTTGGAAGAGGATGAAAGGGAAAAGGGAAACCAATGAAAGAGTAGCTCTTAGGCATTTGGACGGGCATATTTCACTCTAATTGCCCGGTAGGAAGAAGAATTAACCAAATTCTCAGCCACCCGCCATGAACAAGTATAGGTCCTGAACAAAAATTTTGGACTTGCGGTCAGCTCACAAAAAAGGAGTTGAAAAATGGAGCTCAGGGGCACAGCAATTCAAAAAACTGGCAGAGTAATAAAGGACAACTTTCGTCCAAAAAATCTGTTAAGGGAAGGCAACGAGGCGGCCTTCAAAGCGAGGCAGAATAGCAGGAAACAGATTTCAAGTGGTTCGTTGCAATCACCTGTAAAGCACAGGAAGAGGGGCACAACTTCGATAATGATGCACTTGGCCAAAAAGGGCGTTTGCGTTTTTTCCTGAATATATTCAGGAGAAAACGCATACGCCCTTTTTGGCCAAGCAAGCAAGTGGGCAATGCAGATGTGCACAGCAATGTTTTATCACTTCCCACCAGTCAAAAGGGACATCCACAAAATGTGTAAAAACCAGAAATCCTAGAGGGGCCCTGGAGAACATGGAGCCTTTTCATGCTGATGGGCGGGATGTAAATTGCCAACTGCCTCTCTGGAGGAGTGCATTGTGTTCCCTAAAACAAGTAAACAACAGAGCTACAGAGCCAAGGGCACTTCCAGTCTAGGGAATATACCTTGGGAAAACTGAAAATCAAAAAGATAGAGCCACCCCAAAATTTAGGGCTGCACTGC
The DNA here is from genome assembly GCF_964341445.2 of Mesoplodon mirus. Classification (NCBI taxonomy): domain Eukaryota; kingdom Metazoa; phylum Chordata; class Mammalia; order Artiodactyla; family Ziphiidae; genus Mesoplodon; species Mesoplodon mirus. Next base: position 267,012 of record NW_028295803.1, on the reverse strand, counting down.
TTACAAGAATCTCAAATTGGGTACTCTATAAATATCCCAGTATAGATAAAAATGGTTCAAAAAATTGTGGTACTTATGTACGATGGATTATCCCTCAGCCATGAAATAAATGTCATAATGCCAGTAACAGGAAAATGAGTGGATTCAGTTACGATGATTCTAAGTGAAATAAGTCACACAGAAAAACAAACTTATCATAAGATAGCACTTATGAATTTTCTGTAACATGGCTACACATGATCTGAGTTAGGTAAGGGAACAGAGTCTCACATTTAGAAAACACACTTATGCCTGCTTAAGGAGGAAGGAGAGGTGGGGTGATGCATAATACCAGAGTTTGATATTAGTACAAGTACCATTCCAAAATCGAAATACGGAATAGACAAGACCTACACCTTCATCAGTGAAAGGGAATCAAAACCCAATATTCTACGCAGAGGAATATATCTGACTAGTAAGAATCTTAAAACCTCTGTATTGATATGTCACCATAAGGGAATCAAGTGTGTGTACACTGGCATAAACATGGCAGTGAGAATCAGCTCAAACCCACTATAAAAAGGAATTTCAAAGACAAAACTAAAAAACAGGGAAATTCTTTACAATTCCTTCAGGGACTCTGATGAAACCTGGAGTGACCCTACCTACAACGAGAGCTGGATGTGGCATAAAGCTGGACACTTGAGACTGAGAGGTTTGGTGAGACTGGGTGAGCAAATGCAGACCCTTTAAAGCAATAATGTGTGGCACCCATTCCATGGGTCCCAACTCTCCATGTGTAAGGGAATATTACTACCGCCACAACATTTATGGGAAACTTAGAGAATGGACACACTGTGAATACGAAAGGTTTCTAAATCTCAACTTATAGTCCCTCTCCTTGTGCTCAATTTTGACCTTCCAACTGCTTTTCTATCAATCTCCCAACTTGGAGCGAGAGCCTGTAAAACCTCCTGGTTCGCACAGGTTGCCAATTTGGCAGAGGATGAAAGGGAAGAGGGAGAACCAATGAGAGAGTAGCTGTTAGGCATTTGGACAGGTACATGTCACTTTAATTGCCTGGCAGGAAGTAGGATTTACCAATGTCTCGGCCACCCGCCGGGAACCAGTATAGGTTTTGAACCATAATTTTGGATTTGCGGTCTGCTCACAAAAACGAGTTGAAAAATGGAGCTCAGGGGCACAGCAATTTACAAACTGGCAGAGTAATAGAGGACAACTATCGTCCAAAAATCTTTTGAGGGAAGGCAGACAGGCGGACTTTAAAACGAGGCAGAATGGCAGGAAACAGATTTCAAGAGGTACGTTGGAATCTCCTTTCAAGCACAGGAAGAGGGGCACAACTTCGACAATGATGCACTTGGCCAAAAATGGCGTATGCGTTTTCTCCTGAATATATTCAGGAGAAAATGCATACGCCCTTTTTGGCCCAGCAAGCAAGCTGCAATGAAAATCTGCACTACAAAGAAGTATCCCTTCCACCGGGTCAAAAGGGATATCCACAAAATGTGTAAAAACCAGAAAGGGAAGACAGGCCCTGGAGGTCAGGGAGCCTTGTTATGCTGATGGGCGAGATGTAAGTTGCCAACTGCCTCTCTGGAGGAGTGCATTGTGTTCCCTAAAACAAGTAAACAACAGAACTACAGAGCCAAGGGCACTGCCAGTCTAGGGAATATACCTTGGGAAAACTGAAAATCAATAAGACAGAGCCTCCCTAAAATTTAGCGCTGCACTGTTTACAAGAACCTCAACTTGGGTACACCTTAAGTGTCCCAGTAAAGACAAAAATGGTTCAAGATATTGTGGTACTTACGTACGATGGAATATCGCTCAGCCATGAAATCAATGTCATAAGGCCAGTAGCAGCAAAATGAGTGGATTCAGGTACAATGATTCTAAGTGAAATAAGTCACACAGAGAAAGAAACTTATCATAAGATATCACTTATGAAGGTCCTGTAAACATGGCTACACATGAACTGAGTTATGAAAGATTACAGAGTAACTAATCTTATCATAAGATATCACTCATAGTGGGAATGTACACATGACTACACATGAACTGAATGACAAACACAACAGATTCATACATTTAGAAAACATCTTCTGCCTGCTTAATGGGAAAGCCGTGGTGGGGTGATTCATAAAACAACAGTTTTATATTAGAACAGATACTATTATATAAACCATGTATGTAATAGACACCACCTACTCCCGGCACAATGAACTGGACTCAACACCCCCTATTCATTGCAGAGGAATATGTCTGATTCTATGTAATTTAAAACATATGTATTCTCATGTCTCCATAAAGGAATCATGTGTGTGTATAACGGCATGAACATAGCACTGAAATTCATTTAAACCCTCTTATAAAAATAAATTTCAAAAGCAAAATGCAAAAACAGATAGAAAGTCTTAAAAACTACGTTCAGGGCCTGTGATGCAAGCTATATTGACCACCTTTACACCCACAGCTGGATGAGACATAAGACTGGACACTTGGGGCTGACAAGATTGCTGAGGTTGTGTGAACAAAAGAACACCACTTAGAGCAATACTGTGTGATACCCATTCTAGTGGTCCCAACTCTCCAGGTTTAAGGGAATCTTCCTCCAGTTAAAACATGCATGGGAAACCCAGTGGATGGTACACTGTGTAATTGGGAAAGTTTTCTAAAAGGTACCTCATATTTCCTTTTGTCGTGCTCTGCTTCGCCATTCCATCTGCATTACTCAAAATCTCCCCACTTGGAGTGTCAGCGCCTTTACCCTCCCGTTATGCACAGTTTGCAAATTGTGCAGAGGATGAACAGGAAGAGGGGAAATAAATGAGAGATTAGCTGTAGGTGTTTGGATGGGCACATGTCACTCTAGTTTCCCATCAGGAAGAAGAATTAACCAAAGGCTCAGCCTGAAGCCCCGGAACCAGATGAGGGCCTAAAGACATCCTGCGGTATTGCAGCCAACTCTCAAATAGGCGAGTAAAAAATGGAAAACAGGGGCACAGCAATTGTCAAACTTGCAGAGTTATAAAGGACAACTATCATCCAGAAATATATTGAGTAAAGGCAGTGAAGAGGATTTGAATGCAAGGCAGAATAGAAGGAAACAGATTTCAAGAGGTAGATTGGAGTCGTCTTTAAAGCACATGAAAAGCGACAGAATTTCGACAATGTTGCCCTTGGCTGAAAAGGGACTATGTGTATTTTCTTGAATATATTCGGGAAAAAATGCATACGCCCTTTTTGGCCAAGCAAGCCATCAGGCATTGCAAATCCACACTACATTGAAGTGTCCCTTACCTCCAGTCAAAAGGGCCATCTACAAATAGTGTAAAAACCACAAATGCAGGACAGGCCATGGAGAAAAGGGAGCCTGGTTACGCCGATGGACAGGATGTAAATTGCCAACAGCCTCTCTGGAGAACTGTATGTTGTTTTCTAAAACAGAGCTACAGAGCATAGCACACTTCCACTCATGGGCGTGTATTTTGGGAAAACTAAAAATCCACAACACACAGCCAGCCCAAACTTTAGGGCTGCTCTGTTTACAAGAACCTTGACTTCGGTACACTTTATATATCCCAGGAAAGGAAAAAAAAAATGGATATAGATGTTGTGGTATTTATATACAATGGAATGTCACTCAGACATAAAATCAATGTCATAAGGCCAATAGCAGCATAATGAGTGGCTTTAGGTACGATGATGCTAAGTGAAATGAGCCACAAAGAAAAAGAAACTTATTGTAATATATCACTTATAGAGGAAATGTAAACATGGCTACACATGAACTGAATTTCAAAAGAGAACAGAATTACACATTTAGAAAACACACTTATGCCTCCTTAAGGGGAAAGGTGACGTGGGGTGATGTGTAAAAGCAGAGTTTCAAATTAGCACAGATCCCATTCCATATACCAAATAGGTAATAGACAAGACCTACTCCTTTCTCAGTGAACTGGACACAAAACACCCTATTCACTGAAGAGGAATATATCTGACTGGTAATAACCTTGAAACCTATGTATTTATATGTCTCCATAATGGAATCAAGTGTATGTAGATTGGCATAAACACAGATCAATGGAACAGGACAGAAAGCCCAGAGATAAACCTACATACCTATGGCTATCTCATCTATGACAAAGGAGCTAAGGATATACAATGGAGAAAAGACAGTCTCTTCAGTAATTGGTGCTGGGAAAACTGGACCCCTCCACATAAAAGAATGAAATTAGAACACTCCATAACACCATACACAAAAATAGACTCTAAATTGATTAGAGATCTAAATATAAGACCAGACACTATAAAACACTTAGAGGAAACCATAGGCAGAACACTCTATGACATAAATCACAGCAAGATCCTTTTTGACCCACCTCCTAGAGAAATGGAAATAAAAACAGAAATCAACAAAAGGGACCTAATGAAACTTAAAAGCTTTTACACAGTACAGGAAAACATAAACAAGATGCAAAAACAACCCTCAGAATGGGAGAAAATATTTTCAAATGAAGCAATTGACAAAGGATTAATCTCCTATCTTTACAAGCACCGCATGTAGCTCAATATCACAAAAACAAACAACCCAATCCAAAAACGGGCAGAAGACCTAATAGACATTTCTCCAAAGAAGATATACAGATTACCAAGAAACACATGAAAGGATGCTGAATATCACTAATCATTAGAGAAATGCAAATCAAAACTACTGTGAGGTATTACCTCACAGCAATCAGAGTGGCAATCATCAAAAAGAATCTACAAAACAATAAATGCTGGAGAGGCCTTTATTGGAGAAAAGGGAACACACTTGCACTGTGGGTGGGAATGTAAATTGATATGGGCACTAGGGAGAACAGTACGGAGGTTCCTTTAAATAACTAACAATAGAAGTACCATACGACACAACAATCCAACTACTGGGCATTTGCCTTGTGAAAACCATAATTCAAAAACAGTTATGTACAAAAATGTTCATTGCAGCTCTATTTGCATTAGCCAGGACATGGAAGCAACCTAAGTGTCCATCAACAGATGAATGGATAAAGAAGATCTGGCACATATATACAATCAAATATTACTCAACCATAAAAAGAAGCAAAACTGAGTTATTTGTACTGTGGTGGATGGACTTAGAATCTTTCCTACACAGTGAAGTAAGTCAGAAAGGGAAAAACAAATACTGTATGTTAACAGAGATATATGGAATCTAATGAAGAAAAAAAAAACATTTTGAAGAACCTAGTGGTAGGAGAGGATTAAGGACACAGACATAGAGAAAGGACTTGAGGACACCGGAATGGGGATGGGTAAGCTGGGACGAAGTGAGAGAGTGGCATGGACATAAATATATGACCAAATGTAACACCGATAGCTACTGGGAAGCAGCCACATAGAACAGGGAGATCAGCTCGGTGCTTTGTGACCACATAAAGGGGTGGGATATGGAGTGTGGGAGGGAGATGCAAGAGGGAGGGGATCTGGTGATATTTGTATATGTATAGCTGATTCACTTTGTTATACAGCAGAAACGAACACTCCATTGTAAAGCAATTATACTCCAATAAACGTGTAAAAGGAAAAAAAAAAAAAGAAAGCCCAAGGATAAACCTACACACCTATGTTCAACTAATGTATGACAAAGGAGGCAAGACTATACAATGGAGATAAGACAGTCTCTTCAATCATTGGTGCTGGGAAATATGGACAGCTACATGTTAAAGAATGAAATTAGAACACTCCCCAACACCATACCTAAAAATATATTCAAAATGGATTAGAGACCTTAATGTAAGACCGGACAGTATAAAACTCTGAGAGGAAAACTTACGAAGGATACTCTGACGTAAATCACAGCAAGATCTTTTTTGATCCACCTCCTATAGTAATGAAATAAAAAAGAAAACTAAACAGATGGCACCTAATGAAACGTAAAAGCTTTTGCAAAGCAAAGGAAACTACAAACAAGACGAAAAGACAACCCTCAGAATGGCAGAAAATATTTGCAAACGAATCAATGGACAAATGATTAATCTCCAATATATATAAACAGCTCATGCAGCTCAATATTAATAAAACAAACAACCCAATACAAAAATGAAAGATCTAAATAGACATTTCTTCCAAGAAGACATAGAAATGGCCAGTACGCACATGAAAATCTGCTCAACATCACTAATTATTAGAGAAATGGAAATCGAAACTACAATGAGGAATCACGTCACACCTGTTAGAATGGGCATCATCAGAAAATCTGCAAACAACAAATGCTGGAGAGGGTGTGGAGAAAAGGAACTTTATTCCACTATTGTTGGGAATGTAAATCAATACAGTCTCTATGGAGAACAGTATGGAGGTTCCTTAAAAAATTAAAAAGAGAATTACCATATAATCCAGCAATCCCACTACTGGGCATATACCCAGAGAAAACCATAAATCAAAAAGACACATTCACCACAATGTTCACTGCAGCACTATTTACAATAGCCAGGTAATGAAATCAACCTAAGTGCCCACAGACAGATGAATGGATAAAGACCTGGTACATATATACAACGGATTATTACTCAGCCATACATAGGAATGAAATTGGGTCATTTGTAGAGACCTTGATGGATCTAGAGACTGTCATACAGAGTGAAGTAAGTCAGAAAGAGAAAAACAAATATTGTATATTAATACATATATGTGGAACCTAGAAAAATGGTACAGATGAACTGGTGTGCATGGCAGAGATAGAGACACAGATGTAGAGAACAAACATGGACACCAAGGAGGGAACGCCATGTGAGAGTGGTGGTGGGATGAATTGGGAGACTGGGATTCACATGTGCACACTTATATGTATAAAATAGATATCCAATAAGAACCTGCTGTATAAAAGAAATAAATTTAAAAAAATTAAAAATAAATAAATAACATTTAATAAATAAAACAGAAAAACAACTTTTTCCCTTCATATAGACGTCTTTATATTAATGCATTATTTCCATGTTTATATCTCCAAATTAAAAAAAAAGAGGAATAAATAAAATCTAACTTGAATCAAAAAGAAAAAAAGAAATAAAAAACAGAACTCACCAGTTATAGAGAGGAAAATCGTATCAGGACACTAGCTCCAGTGGTAAAAAATTCTTAAGTTGGTCAGAGGTGGGAAATTGTCTCCCATGCACTCAGCAGCGCTCCCCCCCACAAGGAGAATCCTCATTGCAAAGCTGGGGGACTGTATCGAGGCGTTTGTGAGTAAATGTGAGCTGAGCCCCAGTCCTGCTGCAGCTGAACTCTTCCCACCCTTTCCAGGTAAAACACCTGAATATGTACAAGCACTTGCAAGCCTAGAGGAAGGGCTGTGGAGACACACTAGTGAGAGCACGCAGGCCGACTTGGTGCCTGCAGGCCAGCCAGGATGGTCCTGGCCCCAGATGCTCTTCTGGAATCTTTCCATTTCCCTGCCTGAGATACCCCTCCTGCCACGGCCCCCACTGTTTTTTAATTCCTCACTTCTGCCTGGGGAGAAATTCCAGTGGCAGGTATGGGTGACACATCCTCTTCTTTAGCAGGTGGCAGCCTGGCAACTCCTGCAGAAAGTCCAGCAGAGCCCCACTCACACTGGGCCACCCACAAAGCCACGGCCCCTCACTCCCTCCCACCACCCCAGCCCCGACACTGCTGACGGGGCAGAGAATATGGCATCAGGCACAGCTACAGGGGCTCTTGCTGACTGGAGAGGTGTTTATATTGACCTCAACCCAGGCACACCTGCGGGTGGGGGGCTGGCAGGCAGTGTCAGGCTGCCCAAGTCAGCCAATCCTCACCCCTCAGGGGCTCACAGTTGCAGAAAATGAACCTTGCTAAACGGGTCAGTCCCAAGTAACAGGTGTGGGCTCTTGAGAGTCAGGCTAGACAAGGGGCTGCAGCTGCGGCTTGTTTTCTTATCATTTTATCTGGTCCATGAGTGGAAAACAACTTCAAGAAGACCCTATCCTAATGAGAGGAACCCAGGAGTCAGGGAAAGGAGTGATGGTGGTTGGAGACAGAGGCCTGGTGCCCTGGCTGCAGTGGAAGTGTCTGGAAGACCAGGCAGAGAGAGGCTGCACGGAGTGATAGCCAGGGTCACAGACCTGTCAGAGCTGCTGTTTGTTAGTTCAAGTCCTGCTCTGAGGTGTTCTGTGTCAGCTGTGAGCGACAGGTGAGCTGGGGGTTCTCTGCAAGGTGGGCTATGTGCACAGTTCCTGTGTGTCCAGCCCTGCTGGGGTACCTGCCCTGGGGAGTTCTGTATCCTGGGAAGGGCCTGACTATGAGAGCCCCATGGGCTGCTGGGTAGCTGCACAGGTGAGCTCCATACCCTGGGAGGGACTTGAACACGAGAGCCCCGTGGGCTGTGGGGGTGCAGGATGCAGCCCAGGTGAGCTCCATATCCTGGGATTGGCCTGACCACGAGAGCCCTATGGGCTGCTGGAGACCTGGTAAAGGATATCAGGACAGTCAGTGAAGCCACCGAGGATATACATCCAGTAGCTCCTATTTCCTACACCCTGCTGCTCATTCTACCATCCACCAGGCCATGGCATTCTCTATTACATTTCAATGATGCCTTCTTCTGTATTCCATTCATCTCAGAGTCACAAGAATTTTTGGCTTGTGTGTGGCAGGACACAACATGCAACACAAGCAATAATGCTGGGCCGTCCTGCCCCAATGGTTCAAATATCCCCACATCATCATTGGGGAAATGTCCTCTAAAGACCTAAAAGTTCTACCTCTGTAAAAGGGAACCCTCCTTCAATATGCAGATGACATTCTGATCGCCAGGCCTACTAAAGACGCCTCTGAACTACCTAGCCAAGAAAGGATAAAAGGTGTCCAAGAAAAAGGCTCAGATACCCCAGGCTCAGGTGACATGCCTGGGCTTCATTCTCACAGATATTCGGAGAAACACATCCCAGGATTGGGAAGAAGCCATTTGCAGCCTTACCTCTTCTAAAACTAGAAGACAGCTTAGGGGTTCCTGGGGAGGCCAAGGTTTTCTGCATCTGGATCCCTAACTACAGTCTAATAGCTGGGCCTCTACATGAAACACTGACACGAAAAGATGATGATCCTTTTGTATAGAATCCAGAAGCAGCCTTTCAAGAATGGAAAGAGCAGTCAATTCAGACCCTTGCCCAGGAACTCCCTAACTTAGCTAAACCCTTTGACCTTTACCTACCCGGTCAAAGGTTAATTGCCCTTGGAGCCTTAGTGCAAAAACTGGGACCACTTGAAATGGAGCAACACAAGAATGCCCTTCAGGTATGATAAATTATGGTCACCAAGGGCTTTGCCCACCGACTCATCAGGTCAGGATACTGGGGTATCTAAAAAGCTGGAAATCAGCAGCCCACAAGGCCAGCTCCCTCCTAAGGAAAAGGACCCCATGTCGTGATCCTAACCACCCATCATGCCCTGAAGTTGCACGGTTCGCTCTATGGACACACTGACCTCGAGTGAGGAGGCCCTCCAACTCCAACCTCCAGAGAGACAAACGGGAGCAACGGGCCCCCAAGATGACTCGTGTGACCATCACTTGACCTGGAGTTTCTCTCAGAAAACAAGAAGACTGTGCCCCGAAAGAGCAGACTACTGCTTGCAGGACTTACTGCACCCAGAGGGGAGCTAATAAGCTTGGCGGGGGAAACGTATATCACGCTTTCACCATAGAAAACCCTACATACACCGTGGTGATGGTGGCCAATATGACCGGCTGGACTGCTGGCTACTTCTAAAGGCCGTTGACTCAGTGGACGTCATGGTCCTGGATCACCACTGACCCTGGACTGTCTGGGAGTTGCACGGGCAGGGTTCTGACACATGGTGCTGTTTGTACATTTATTCAGGGACCTAATTAAAGAAAGCACAGACTACTGGTCAGAGCATCTAGGCTGGCAAAAACCGTCAGCCTAAGGTCGACGAACAAATGTGGGGTGGGGTGAAACCTGCCACCTCAGCATCTCTGCGCATCTCTTTCCTGGACCCTTAAAGGTCATTAGAATCTATAACACTTCCAATGCTGGTGCTCAGGCGGACGAGAAGTGAGGCAGGAGGCCTTGGGACAATCAACCTCACCTGGAGGCTGGTGGGGAAACGTTTTGCCCCTCCCCCCAGGTATCAGGGCTCCCACCACAGCATGAAGCAGTTACAAAAGAGGGGTCTGCACCCTCAACACCCCAAGAATGAGGAACGGAACCAAAAGCAGAGGAGGGGTTCGTCTCCGGCAACGTTCATTAAAAATTCCTGGGAGATAAAAAGAAAATCTGGGCAATAAAATAAAGTCTAACCTGTTTATCCTTTGTGCTTTGTCTAATTTCACGTGCTCCTAGGGTTCCGCATGCAGAGGTCCCACACCCGGCACTTCAGACCCGATTTCCTAGTGCAGAATGGCTGGGACGACACCTCAGCTAGCAGGGTCCCATGCAGACTCCACGGCATAGAGCCTGAGCTGCAGCCAACCCAGCCCTCCAGAGCTCCATCCCCTCCCTCCCACTGACTCTGCCAGGATCCCTACACAGCAGCCCAGCCCACAGCCCGTGGGGGACTGCACGCTCTCACCTATCCATTCTGTTTTCAAAATAATGTTTCCTTTGCTTCTGAAGCAAACTCAGTCTTGATCTCTTGGCTCCAATGACACTGGGCACGGGGAATCCTGTTGGGGTCCACTCTGGAGGATCAGTAACAGAAATTGAGAACATTGTAACTTCAATGAACAGATGTGTGAGCCAAACTGTAGTTAACATAGAGCAGTGTATAATGCTCGGGTAAAATAAGATTTTTCTAAGACTTACATTTGATATTTCCATCACTTTACTATAAGCAAGTTCAGTGAAGACGTCTGTCTTATTTGTCAGGTCAACATTAGAGAAGTGAAGTGATTTATTTCCATGGATGTACATCGAATACTCTTGGCTGAATCTTCAATCTTGTTTTGAATGCTTTTCCATTGAAAAGGATACCTCTCTTTCAGCTCCCCCATTTCTGAGAAGTATAAAATCTTATAATTTATTATTACCAAAGGGGAAAGGTAGGAGAAGGGATAAATTAACAGTTTGGGATTAACACATACACACTGCTATGTATAAAATAGATCATCAACAAGGAACTACTGTATAGCACAGGGAACAACACTGAATATTTTGCAATAACCTATAAGGGGAAATAATCTGAAAAAGAATAGATATTTTTATTGACATCATCTATCTATGACAGATAAAATGTAACCTAAGCAAGGCCCATGGTGAACGCTTCTGACCCTGAAGATTTCAATCATCTAATGTTTGGGCTCTGCCTATTTCCCAAGGCCTTTAATGGACATACGTGTAGCTGTAGCTTAAAAATTCCCCAGTTTGGGGTACGGGGAGGCACTGATTTGGAAAAATCCCTGGTGTTCTCCTTCCATGCACGGGACCCTTCCTACAGCTAAAACATGCCTGTCACACCTAGAGGATGGTACACCATTTGATCGGAAAGAGTTTGGAAAAGGAACCTCATCTCCTCATCACTTGGTGCTCAGGTTCACCCCTCCAGCATATTTCCTAACAATATCCTCCCTTGGGGATATCAGCACCGTCAACATCCTGTTGCACACAGTTTGGAATTTGTCCAGAGGATGAAGCGGAAGGATGAGAAAAATTTAGAGACAAGTCTTAGTTGTTTGGACAGGCACATGCAACTCTAATTTCCAATCTGGAAGACAAATTAATCAAAGGCTAGAATTGCCCACGGAAACAGAATAGGTCTAGAGGAAATCCCGCTGTTTTGTGTCCAGTTTCCAAAAACACAATTTGAAAAATGGAACTCAGGGGCACTAAAATTCATGAAACTGCAGAGTTGAAAATATGTATTGTTGAAAAATGTCTTGAGGTAAGTCACAGAAAAGGACTTGTAAGCAAGGGGGTGTGGCAGGAAACAGATTTGAAGAGGTAGAAAGGACTCCCCATTAAAGCACAAGAAAAGGGGCTGAACATCGCCAATGATGCACTTGGCCCAAAAGGGCGTATGCATTTTTTTCTGAATATATTCAAGTAAAGGCCATACACACTTTTTATCCAACCAAACAGGTGGGCACTGGAAATCAATACTACAAAATGTATCACTTCACATGAGTCAGAAGGGCCTTCCACATAAAGTGTAAACACCAGAAATGCAGGACAGGGCGAGGAGAAAAGGGAGCCCTGTGAGGCTGATAGAGGAAATGTAATTTGCCAACGGCCACTCTGGAGAAGTGTATTGTGTTTGCTAAAACATCTAAAAGTTGAGCTACAGAGCATAGTGCACTTGCACTCATGGGCGTATACCTTGGGAAAAACAAAAATGGACAGAAAACAGGCACCCCAACGTTTATCACCTCTCTGATAAAAAGGGCCTCCACTTGGATATAACGTAAATGTCCCTGGAAGGATAAAATGGATAAAAGAGATGGGGTACTTATGTAGAGTGGAATATTACTCATCCCGAAATCAATGAAATAAGGCCAGTTGGAACAACTCTGGAGGAGTTACATTCGATCATTCTAAGTGACATATGTCAGAAAGAAAAAGACACATATCATAAGATGTCACTTAAATGTGGAATCAAACATGGCTACACATGAAATAAACTACAAAACAGAAACATAGTCAAATATGTAGAAAATAGACATAAGGCTGCTAAATGGGAAAGGTGGGGAATGGTGAGGTATTATCCAGGAGGTTGAAATTAGCAAATATACCATTCCAAGTACCAAATTGAATAACTGACAAGGCCTACATGGTACCTCAAAGAACTGCACTCAGCCCACTCAAGTCACTGGACAATAATACATATGACTCGTAAGCATCTGAAAAACAATTTATTGTTGTCTCACAGTACATGAATCAAGTGGATGTACAGCAGCAAAAAACAGAGCTTTGAAAATCAGCTGTAACCAATATAAAAATAAATTTAAAAATATTTATAAAAACGGTGAGACAGACAAAAATTCTTACAACTTTTGTTGAAGGGCTACGATGTAACATGGATTGAACACATGTAGACCCACAGCAGGATGATATATAAGGCTGGAAGCTATGCATGCTAAGAGATGTTAGAGAGGCTGGGTGAGGAAATGCAGACCTTTTAAAGTAATACTGCCTGGTACCCATTCCATAGGTCCCAAATCGGCAGGTTCAAGGGAATCTTCTGACAGCGAAAACATGCCTGCGAAACCGAGATGAATGTACAACATGTGCTCAGGAAAGGTATCTAAAATGCACCTCATTTTGGATCTCCTGGTGCTGGGGTTCGGCATTCCAGCCACATTATTAACAATATCCCCTCTTGGAGAATCAGCGCCTTTAACCTCCTGTTTCACACAGTTTGCAATTTGTGCAGAGGATAAATGGAAAGGGGGGAACCAATGAGAGATAAGCTGCAGGAGTTTTGACAGGCACATGTCACTCTAATTTCCCATTAGGAACAAGAATTAACCAAAGGCTCAGCCTGCCTCCTCAGAACCAGAATAGGGCCAGAAGCAATCCAATGGTTTGGCGGCGAGCTCACAATAAAAGCGAGTTGTAAAATGGAGCTCAGGAGCAGACAATTCAAGGACCTGCAAAGATATAAATGATAACCAACGTCCAAAAATATATTCAGGTAAGGCAACGAAGAGGATCTGAATGAGAGGCAGAATTACAGGAAACAGATTTCAAAAGGTAGATTGTACTCACATTTAAAGCATATGAAAAGCAGCAGAATTTCTAAAATGATGCAATTGGGCAAAAGTGTGTATGCCTTTTTTTCGTGAATATCTTCAGGAAAAAAACACATACAAAGTTTTTGGCCCACCAAGCAAGCGGGAAATGCAAATCCACACAACAAAGAAGTCTCAATGTCCACTGCTCAGAAAGGCCATCCAAAAAATGTGTACAAACCAGAAATGCTGGAGAGGCCATGGAGAACAGGGAGCCTAGTCACGCTGATGGGTGGGGTATAAATATCCAAGAGCCACTCTGAAGAAGTGTATGCTGTTTCCTAAAACATTTAAATACAAAGCCCCCGAGCAAAGGGGACTTCAACTCATGGACATATAACTTGGGAAGACTAAATATCGACGAGACACAGGCACCCCAAAGTTTAGGTCTGCTCTGCATACAAGAACCTCAACTTCGGTACACCTAAAATATCCCAGGAAAAAGACAAATGCATAAATTACTTGTGGTAATTTTGTACAACGGAATATCACTCAGACGTGAAATCAATGTCATAAGGCCAGTAGCAGCATAAAGAGTGGATTTAGGTATGATGATTCTAAGTGAAATTAGTCACACAGAAAAAGAATCTATTCATAAGATATCACTTACAGAGGGAATGTCAACATCAAAACACATGAACTGAATTAAGAAAGAGAACAGAGTCTCACATTTAGAAACCACTCTTATGCCTGTTTAATGGGAAAGGAGAGGTGGGGTGATGCATAAAACCAGAGTTTGATATTAGCACAGGTACCATTCCATAAACCAAATAGAGAATAGACGAGACCTACACCTTCCTCAGTGAACGGGACTCAAAACCCCTATTCCCCGCAGAGAATATATCTGACTAGTGAGAATTTTAAAACCTTTGTATTGATTTGTCTTCATAAGGGAATCAAGTGTGTCTAGACTGGCATAAACACGTCAGTGAAAATCAGGTCAACCCCATTATAAAAATGAATTTCAAAAACAAAAAAAAAAACAGCGAAATTCTTACACAATTCCTTCAGGGGTTCTGATGAAACTGGGAATGACCATATCTGCAAACACAGCTGGATGAGACATAAGGCTGGACACTTGGGACTGAGAGGACTGGTGAGATTGGGAGAGAAAATGCAGACCCTTTAAAGTAGTAATGCATGCCACGATTCCATGGATCCCAAATCTCCAGGTAGTAGGGAATATCACTACAGTTATAACATGTAAGGGAAACCTAGAGAATGGACACCCTGTGATGGTGAAAGGTTTCTAAAAATCTCCTAATTTTTCCTATCCTTGTGCTCCAGTTTGGCATTCCATCTGCTTTACTGTCAATCTCCCAACTTAGGAGAGCCAGCCCCTATAACCTCCTGGTTCGCACAGTTTGCTAATTGTGCAGAGGATGAAAGGGAAGAGGGAGAACCAATCAGAGAGTAGATGTAGGCATTTGGACGGGCACATGTCACTCTAAATTCCCGTCAGGAAGAAGAATTAACCAAAGCCTCAGCCACCTGCAGGGAACAGTATAGCCACCCCTGGAACAAGTATAGGTCCTGAAGCAAAATTGTGGATTTGCAGTCAGCTCCCAAAAATGGGATTTGAAAATTGGAGCTCACGGGCACAGCAATTCACAAACCTACAGTTATAAAGGACTACTGTCTTCCAAAAATCTGTTGAGGGAAGGCAACGAAGCTGATTTGAAAATGAGGCAGAATTACACAAAACATATTTCAAGAGGTAAATTGGAATCGCCTTTAAAGCACAGGAAAAGCATCACAACTTCGACAATGATGCACTTGGCCAAAAAGGGCGTATGCGTTTTCTCCTGAATATATTCAGGAGAAAACGCATACGACCTTTTTGGACAATCAAGCAAGCGCGCAATGCAAATCCACACTACAAAGTATTGTCACTTCCCACGGGTCAATAGGGACATCCGAAAATCTGTAAAAACCAGAAAGGCAAGAGGGAGATGCCAAGGGCATGAAGCAATATGATCCAAAGTGTCATGAAGGATTGTGATGACAAGCGCATGGAGCATTGTGATGACAAGATTATGTAGCATATTGCTGACAAAGGCATGGAGCATTGTGATGACAAGGTTCATGGAGAACTGTGATGACAATCGTCACGGAGCATTGTGATTACAGGGGTCATGGAGCATTGGGATGACAAGGGCATGGAACATTTTGATGACAAGAGTCCCGGATCATTGTGTTGTCAGTGTTCATGGATCGTTGTGATGACAGGAGTCATGGAGCATTGTGAGACATGGGTGATGGAGCATTGTGATGAGAAGGTCAAAGATCATGGGGCTGAAAACGTTCATGGAGTATTGTGATGACAGGGGCCATGAAGGCTTGTGATGACAAGGTACTGGAGCATTGTGATGAGAAGACCATGGAGACTTGTGATGACAAGTCTCATGGAATATTCTGATGAAAAAGGGCATGGAGCATTGTGATTACAGGGGTATTGGGACATTGTGATGACAAGGGCATGGAGCATTGGGATGAGATGGCCATGGAACGTTCTGATGACATGCATCATGGAGCTTTGTGATGACAAGGGCATGGAACATTGTGATGAAAAATGCATGGAGCCTTGTCATGACAGGGTTCAAGGAGCATACTGAGGACAAGTGTCAGGGAGCATTGTGATGACAAGTGTATTGAGCATTGTGATGAAAAAGGTCATGGAGCATTGTGATGAGAAGATCATGGATAATTGTGATGACGAGCGTCATGGGGCGTTGTGATGATAAGTGTTATGGAACATTTTGATCACAAGGATTTGAAGCATTGTGATGACAGAGATCATGGAGCATTTTGATTTCATTGTGATGACAATAGCATGAAGCATTTTGATGATGGGCATGGTGCATTGTGATGACCGGGTTCATGGATCATTGACATGAAAAGGGGCATGGAGCATTGTGATTACAGAGGTCTTGGAGCATTGTGATTAGAAGGGTCACGGAGCCTTTTGATGACAAGGCCATGGAACATCGTGATGGCAGGGGTCATGGAGAACTGTTTTGACAGGGTTAATGGAGAATTGTGATGGCAAGGGCATGGAACATTGTGATGAGAAGGCCATGGAGACTTCTGATGACATGCGTCATGGAGCTTTGTGATGACAAGGTCATGGAGCAATGAGATGAGAGCGTTCATGGAGCACTGTGATGACAATAACATTGAGCATTTTGATGAAAAGTTCATGGAGCATTGTGGTGACAAATTTCACAGAGCCTTGTGATGATGAGGGCATTGACTTTTGTGGTGACACACGTCATGGAGTCTTGTGATGATGGGACACACGGAGCATTGTGATGACTGGAGTCATGTAGCATTGTGATGACAGGAGCATGGAGCATTGGTCTGACAAATTTCATGGATAATTGTGTTGACAGTGGGCATGGCACATTGTGATGAAAAGGGCATGGAGCATTGTGATGACATGGTCATGGAGTATTGTGAAGACAGGTGTCAGGGAGCATTGTGATGGCATATTTCATGTTCCATTGTGATGACAATGGCATGGAGCACTGTGATGCCGAGTGTTATGGAGGATTGTGATGACAAAGGTAATGGAGCATTGTGATGACAAGGGCTTGGAGCATAGTGATAACAAGGGCCATGGAGCATTGCGATGACAAGGGCATGGAGCATTGTGATGACAACGGCCTTTCAGAATTTTGATGAAAAGGTCGTAAAGCATTGTGATGACAAAGGCATGGAGCTTGCTATGACAGGGGTCATGGGACATTGCGATGACAAGTGCATGGAGAATTGTGATGACAAGAGCATGTAACATGGGGATGAGAACTGTCATGGAGCATTGTGATGACAAGGACGTGGAGAATTGTGATGACAAGGGACATGGAGCATTGTGATGACCAGGGCATGGAGCATTGTGATGGCAAGACCGTGGAGCACTGTGATGAGAAGACCATGGATAATTCTGGTGACGAGCATCATGGAGCACTGTAATGACAAGGGTCATGGAGCATTGTGATGATACGTCTCATGGAGCATTGTGATGACAGGGGTCATGGATCATTGTGATGACAAGGGTCATGGAGTATTCTGATGACAAGCTTGTGCAGTATTGTGATGACAAAGCATTTAACACTGTGATGGGAAGTGTCATGGAACATAGTGATGCCAAGAACGTGGAGAATTGTGATGAAAGGGAACATAGAGCATTGTGATGACCAGGGCATGGAGCATTGTGATGGCAAGACCGTGGAGCACTGTGATGAGAAGACCATGGATAATTGTGATGACGAGCATCATGGAGCGCTATAATGGCAAGCGGCATGGAGCATTGTGATTACAGGGGTCTTGGAGCATTGTGATGACAAGGGCATGGAGCATTGTGAAGAGAAGGCCATGGAGCATTCTTATGAATGTGTCATGGAGCACTGTGATGACAAGTGCATGGAGCATTGTGATTACAGGTGTCTTGGAGCATTGTGATGAAAAGGGCATGGATCATTGTGATGAAAAAGGCATGGAGCCTTGTCATGACAGTGTTCAAGGAGCATACTGACGACAAGTGTCAGGGAGCATTGTGATGACAAGTGTATTGAGCATTGTGATGACAAAGGTTATGGAGCATAGTGATGAGAAAACCATGGATAATTGTGATTATGAGCATCATGGGGTGTTGTGATGAGAAGTGTTATGGAACATTGTGATCCAAACGGTTTGGAGCATTGTGATGACAGAGGTCATGGAGCATTTTGATTTCATTGTGAGGAAAATAGCCTGAAGCATTATGATAATGGGCATGGTGCATTGTGATGATAGGATTCATGGAGCTTTGAGATGAAAAGGGGCATGGAGCATTGTCATAAAAAGTGTCTTGGAGCATTGTGATGAGAAGTCCATGGAACATTCTAATGACATGAGTCATGGAGCTTTGTGATGACAAGTGCATGGAGCATTGTGATTACAGTGATTTGGAGCATTGTGATGAAAAGGGCATGGATGATTGTGATGAAAAAGGCATGGAGCCTTGTCATGACAGGGTTCAAGGAGCATACAGACGACAAGTGTCAGGGAGCATTGTCATGAGAAGTGTATTGAGCATTGGGATGACAAATGTCATGGAGCATTGTGATGAGAATACCATGGATAACTGAGATGTAGAGCGTCATGGGGATTTGTGATGATAAGTGTTATGGAACATTTTGATCACAAGGGTTTGGAGCATTATGATGACAGAGGTCATGGAGAATTTTCATGAAAAGGTCGTGAAGCATTGTCATGAGAAGGTCCTGGAGCACTGTGATGAGAAATCCATGGAGCCTTGTGATGACAAGTCTCATGGAGCATAGTGATGAAAAGGGGCAAGGAGAATTCTGATTACAGGGTTCTTGGAACATTGTAATAACAAGGGCATCGAGCATTGTGATGACAAGGTCATGGAACATTGGTCTAATAAGTTTCATGGATTATTGCGATGACAGTTGGAATGGTGCATTGTGATGACAAGGGCATGGAGCATTGTGATGACCAGGTCATGCAGTAGTGTGAAGAGAGGTGTCAGGAGCATTGTGATGACATATGTAATGGCCCATTGTAATGACAATGGCATGGAGCATTGTGATGCCAAGTGTCATGGAGGATTCTGATGACAAAGTTAATGGAGCATTGTGAAGACAATGGCCTGGAGCATTGTGATGACAAGGGTCAGGGAGCATTGTGTAGACAAGTGCATGGAGAATTGTGATGACAAGTGTCATGGAGCATTCTGATGATAAGCTTGTGGAGTATTTTGATGACAATGGCATGGAGCATTGTGATGACAGGCATCATGGAGCGTTGTGATGACAAGTGTTATGGAACATTGTGATCACAAGGGTTTGGAGCATTGTGATGACAGAGGTCATGGATCATTTTGATTTCAAGGAGCATGGAGCATTGTGATGACAAGGGCATGAAGCAATGTTATCCCATGGTTCATGGAGGACTGTGATGACAATGGAAATGGAGTATTGTGATGACAAGAGCATAGAGCATTGTAATGACAAGGTCATGTAGCATTTTGCTGACAATGGCATGGAGCATTGTGATGCCAAATGTAAGTGAGGATTGTGATGACAAATATAATGGAGCATTGTGATGACTAGGGCTTGGAGCATTATGATGACAAGGGCCATTGAGAATTTTCATGACAATGTCGTGAAGCATTGTGATGACATGGTCCTGGAGAACTGTGATGAGAAAACCATGGAGCCTTGTGATGACAGGTCTCATGGAGCATACTGATGAAAAGGGGCATGGAGCATTCTGATTACAGGTGTCTTGGAACATTGTGATAACAAGGGCATGGAGCATTGTGATGAATAGGGCATGGACTATTGTGATGACAGGCATCATGGAACGTTGTGATGACAAATGTTATGGAACATTGTGATCACAAGGGTTTGGAGCATTGCGATGACAGAGGTCATGGATCATTTTGATTTCAAGGAGCATGCAGCATTGTGATGAGTAGGGCATGAAGAAATGCGATCCCAAGATTCTTGGAGCATTGTGATGACATTGGTAATGGAGTATTGTGATGACAAGCGCATAGAGCATTGTAATGACAAGGTCATGTAGCATTTTGCTGACAAAGGCATGGAGCTTTGTGATGACAGGTGTCATGGAGCACTGTGATGACAAGCATCACGGAGCATTGTGAATACAGGGGTCATGGAGCATTGGGATGACAAGGGCATGGATCATTGTGATGACAAGTGTCATGGAACATTGGGCTGAAAATGTTCATGGAGTATTGTGATGACAGGGGTCATGGAGCATTTTGATGACAAGGGAATGGAGCATGGTGATGACAAGGTCCTGGATCATTGTGATGAGATGACCATGGAGACTTGTGATGACAAGTCTCTAGGAGCATTCTGATGAAAAGGGGCATGTATCATTGTGATTACAGGGGTCTTGGAGCATTGTGATGACAAGGGCATGGAGCACTGTGAAGAGAAGGCCATGGAACATTCTGATGACATGCGTCATGGAGCTTTGTGATGACAAGGGCATGGAGCATTGTGATAACAGGGGTCTTGGAGCATTGTGATGAGAAGGGTCATGGAGCCTTGTGATGACAAGGCCGTGGAACATTGTGATGGCAGTGGTCATGGAGCATTGTTATGACAGAGGTAATGGAGCATTGTGATGTGAAGGGCATTGAGCATTTGTCTGAAATGTTTCATGGATTATTGTGATGAGAGTGGGCATGGAGCATTGTGATGACAAGGGCATGGAGCACTGTGATGACAATGGCATGTAGTATTGTGAAGACAGGTGTCAGGGAGCATTGTGATGACATATGTCATGGTCCATTGTGATGACAATGGCAGGGAGCATTGTGATGCCAAATGTAATGGAGGATTGTGATGACAAATATAATGGAGCATTGTGATGACTAGGGCTTGGAGCATTATGATGACAAGGGCCATTGAGAATTTTCATGACAATGTCGTGAAGCATTGTGATGACAAGTTCCTGGAGCATTGTGATGAGAAAACCATGGAGACTTGTGATGACAAGTCTCATGGAGTATACTGATGAAAAGGGGCATGGAGCATTCTGATTACCGGGGTCTTGGAACATTTTGATAACAAGGGCATGGAGCTTTTGATGAGAAGGGCATGGAGCATTGGTCTAATAAGTTTCATGGATTATTGTGATGACAGTTGGAATGGCGCATTGTGATGACAAGGGCATGGAGAATTGCGATGACAAGGTTATGCAATATTGTGAAGAGAGGTGTCAGGGAGCATTGTGATGACATATGCAATGGCCCAATGTGATGACAATGGTATGGAGCATTGTGATGCCAAGTGTCATGGAGGATTCTGATGACAAAAGTAATGGAGCATTGTGATGACAATGGCTTGGAGCATGGTGATGACACGGGTCAGGGAGCATTTTGCTGACAAGTGCATGGAGAAGTGTGATGACAAGGGTCATGGAGCATTCTGATGACAAGCTTGTGGAGTATTTTGATGACAATGGCATGGAGCATTGTGATGAAAATTGCATGGGGCTTTGTGATGAAAAAGACATGGAGCCTTTTCGTGACAGGTTTCAAGGAGCATTCTGACGACAACTGTCAGGGACCATTGTGATGACAAGTGTACTGACAATTGTGATAACAAAAGTCATGGAGCATTGTGATGGAAAGGGCATGGAGTATTGTGATGACAGGCATCATGGAGCGTTGTGATGACAAGTGTTATGGAACATTGTGATCACAAGTGTTTGGAGCATTGTGATGAGAGAGGTCATGGATGATTTTGATTTCAAGGAGCATGAAGCACTGTGATGACAAGGGCATGAAGCAATGTGATCCCAAGGTTCATGGAGGATTGTGATGACAATGGTAATGGAGTATTGTGATGACAAGCACATAGAGCATTGTAATGACAGTGTCCTGTAGCATTATGCTGACAAGGGCATGGAGCATTGTGATGACATGTGTCATGGGGCACTTTGATGACAAGCGTCACAGAGCATTGTGAATATAGGGGTCATGGAGCACTGGGATGACAAGGGCATGGAACACTGTGATGACAATGGTCATGGGTCATTGGGCTGAAAATGTTCATGGAGTATTGTGATGACAGGGGTCATGGATCATTGTGATTACATTGGTCATGGAGCATTGTGATGACAAGAGTCCCGGATCATTGTGTTGTCAGGTGTCATGGAGTGTTGTGATGACAGTGGTCATGGAGAATTTTGATGATATCGGTCATGGAGCATTGTGATTAGAAGGTCAAGGAGCATTGGGCTGAAAATGTTCATGGAGTATTGTGATGACAGGTGTCATGGAGCATTGTGATGACAAGGGAATGGAGCGTGGTGATGACAAGGTCCTGGAGCATTGTGATGAGTTGACCATGGAGACTTGTGATGACAAGTCTCATGGAGCATTCTGATGAAAATATGCATGGAGAATTGTGATTACAGGGGTCTTGGAGCATTGTGATGACAAGGGCATGGAGCACTGTGAGGAGAAGGCCATGGAACATTCTGATAACATGCGTCATGGAGCTTTGTGATGACAAGGGCATGGAGCATTGTGATTACAGGTGTCTTGGAGCATTGTGATGACAAGGGTCATGGAGCCTTGTGATGACAAGGCCGTGGAACATTTTGATGGCAGTGGTCATGGAGCATTGTTATGACAGAAGTAATGGAGCATTGTGATGAGAATGGCATTGAGCATTGGTCTGAAATGTTTCTTCGATTATTGTGATGAGAGTTGGCATGGAGCATTGTGATGACAAGGGCACGGTACACTTTGATACATGGGTCATGGGGTATTGTAATGACAAGCGCATAGAGCATTGTGATGAGAAGGGCATCGAGCACTGTGATGACAATTGTCATGGAGATTTGTGATGACAGGGGCATTGAGCAATGTGATGAGAGGGATCATGGAGCATTAGGATGACAATGACATGGAGCATTGTGATGCCAAGGGTCATGGAGCTTTGTGATGACAAAAGTCATGGAGCATTTTGATGACAAGGGTGTGGTGCATTGTGATGAGAAGGGCAGGGAACATTTTGATGACATGGCCATGCAGCAATTTTATGAAAATTGTAATGCAACATTTTGATTTGAGGGGTTATAGAACATTGTGATGCCACGGGTCATGGAGCTTTGCGATGAAAGGGATGATGGAGCATTTTGATGACAGGGGTTATGGAACAATGTGATGTCAGGGGTCATGGAACATTGTGCTGATAAGGGGATGGAGCATTGTGATGACAGGGGTCATGGAACATTGTGATAACAGTGGTGAGGGAGGATTGCGATGACTAGTGATGGAACATTGTGATATCTCATGTGAGAGAGCATTTGGATGAGAAGTGCATGGAGCATTGTGATTACAAGGTTTATGGAGCATAGCAATGACAAGGTTGTGGATAATTGTGATGAAAAGCACATGACACATTGTGATGACAAGGGTCATAGAGCATTGTTCTGACAAACACATGGAACATTGTGATGAGAAGGTTCACGGAGCATTGTGATGAAATGTTCATGGAGTATTGTGGTTACAAATGTCACAGAGCCTTGTGTTGAGGCGGGCATGGAACGTTGTGATGACAAACGTTATGAAGCATTGTGGAGTGGAGTCACGGAGCATTGTGATGACAGGGTACATGGAGCATTGTGATGACAAGCGCATGGAGCATTGCTCTAATAAGTTTCAGCGATTATTTTGATGACAAGAGCATGGAGCACTGTGATGTCCAGGTCATGCAGTATTGTGAAGAGAGGTGTCAGGGAGCATTGTGATGACATATGTAATGGCCCATTGTGATGACAATGGCATGGAGCATTGTGATGCCAAGTGTCATGGAGAATTCTGATGACAAAGATAATGGAGCATTGTGATGACAATGGCTTGGAACATTGTGATGACAAGGGTCAGGGAGCATTGTGCTGACAAGTGCATGGAGAATTGTGATAACAAGGGTCATGGAGCATTCTGATGACAAGCTTGTGGAGTATTTTGATGACAATGGCATGGAGCATTGTGATGAAAATTTCATGGGGCTTTGTGATGAAAAAGACATGGACCCTTTTCGTGACAGGGTTCAAGGAGCATTCTGATGACAAGTGTCAGGGAGAATTGTGATGACAAGTGTATTGAGAATTGTGATGACAGAGGTCATGGAGCATTGTGATGAAAAGGGCATGGAGTATTGTGATGACAGGCATCATGGAGCGTTGTCATGACAAGTGTTATGGATCATTGTGATCACAAGAGTTTGAAGCATTGTGATGACAGAGGTCATGGATCATTTTGATTTCAAGGAGCATGGATCATTGTGATGACAAGGGCATGAAGCAAAGTGATCCCAAGGTTCATGGAGGATTGTGATGACAATGGTAATGGAGTATTGTGATGAGAAGCACATAGAGCATTGGAATGACAAGGTCATGTAGCATTTTGCTGACAAAGGCATGGAGCATTGTGATGACAGGTGTCATGGAGCACTGTGATGACAAGCGTCATGGAGCATTGTGAATACAGGGTCATGGAGCATTGGGATGACAAGGGCATGGATCATTGTTATGACAACTGTCATGGAGCATTGGGCTGAAAATATTCATGGAGTAATTTGATGACAGGGCTCATGGAGGATTGTGATGACAAGGGAATGGAGCGTGGTGATGACAAGGTCCTGGAGCATTGTGATGAGAAGACCATGGAGACTTGTGATGACAAGTCTCATGGAGCATTCTGATGAAAAGGGGCATGGAGCATTGTGATTACAGGGGTCTTGGAGTATTGTGATGACAAGGGCATGGAGCACTGTGAGGAGAAGGCCATGAAACATACTGATGACATGCGTCATGGAGCTTTGTGATGACAAGGGCATGGAGCATTTTGATTAGAGGGATCTTGGAGCATTGAGATGACAAGGGTCATGGAGCCTTGTGATGGCAAGACCGTGGAACATTGTGATGGCTGGGGTCATGGAGCATTGTTATGACAAAGGTAATGGAACATTGTGATGAGAAGGGCATTGAGCATTGGTCTGAAATGTTTCATGGATTACTGTGATGACAGTGGGCATGGAGAATTGTGATGACAAGGGCACCGTACACGATGATACATGGGTCATGGGGGATTGTAATGACAAGGGCATGGAGCATTGTGATGAGAAGGGCATCGAGCATTGTGATGACAAATGTCATGGAGATGTGTGATGACAAGGGCATGGAGCAATGTGATGAGAGGGTTCATGGAGCATTGTGATGACAATGACATGGAGCATTGTGATGCCAAGGGTCATGGAGCTTTGTGATGACAAATGTCATGGAGCATTTTGATGACAAGGGTGTGGTGCATTGTGATGAGAAAGGCAGGGAGCATTTTGATGACCAGTTCATGCAGTAATTTGATGAAAATTGTAATGGAACATTTTGATGACAGGGGTTATAGAACATTGTTATGCCAGTGGTCATGGAGCTTTAGGATGAAAAGGGTCATGGAGCATTTTGATGACAGGGGTTATAGAACAATGTGATGTCAGGGGTCATGGAACATTGTGCTGATAAGGGGATGTAGCATTGTGAATGACAGGAGTCATGGAACATTGTGATAACAGGGGTGAGGGAGGATTTTGATGACTACTGATGGAACATTGTGATATCTCATATGAGAGAGCATTTGGATGAGAAGTGCATGGAGCATTGTGATTACAAGCTTTATGGAGCATAGTGATGACAAGGTTGTGGATCATTGTGATGAAAAGGGCATGGCACATTGTGATGAAAAGGGTCATGGAGCATTGTGATGACAAAGACATGGAGCATTGTGATGACAAGGGTCACGGAGCATTGTGATGAAAAGTTCATGGAGCATTGTGGTTACAAAGGTCACAGAGCCTTGTGATGACGCGGGCATGGACCGTAGTGATGACAAACGTTATGAAGCATTGTGATGACTGCAGTCACGGAGTATTGTGATGACAGGGTTCATGGAGCATTGTGATGACAAGGGCATGGAGCATTGTGATGACAGGGGCATGGAGCATTGGTCTGACAAGTTTCATAGATTATTGTGATGACAGTGGATATGGTGCACTGTGATGACAGGGCCATGGAGCATTGTGATGACAAGGGCATGGCGTATTGTGAAGACAGGTGTCACGGAGCATTGTGATGACATATGTCATGGTCCATTGCGATGACAATGGCATGGAGCATTGTGATGCCAAATGTAATGGAGGATTGTGATGACAAATATAATGGAGCATTGTGATGACTAGGGCTTGGAGCATTATGATGACAAGGGCCATTGAGAATTTTCATGACAATGTCGTGAAGCATTGTGATGACAAAGTCCTGGAGCATTGTGATGAGAAAACCATGGAGCCTTGTGATGACAGGTCTCATGGAGCATACTGATGAAAAGGGGCATGGAGCATTCTGATTACAGGGGTCTTGGAACATTGTGATAACAAGGGCATGGAGCATTGTGATGACAAGGGCAGGGAGTATTGTGATGACAGGCATCATGGAGCGTTATGATGACAAGTGTTATGGATCATGGTGATCACAAGGGTGTGGAGAATTGCGATGACAGAGGTCATGGATCATTTTGATTTCAAGGAGCATGGAGCATTGTGATGACTAGGGCATGAAGCATTGTGATCCCAAGGTACTTGGAGGATTGTGATGACAATGGTAATGTAGTATTGTGATGAAAAGCACATAGAGCATTTTAATGACAAGGTCCTGTAGCATTTTACTGACAAAGGCATGGAGCATTGTGATGACACGTGTCATGGATCACTGTGATGACAAGCGTCACAGAGCACTGTGAATGCAAGGGTCATGGAGCATTGGGATGTCAAGGGCATGGATCATTGTGATGACAATTGTCATGGAGCATTGGGCTGAAAACGTTCATGGAGTATTGTGATGACAGGGGTCATGGGGCATTGTGATTAGAGGGGTCTTGGAGCAATGTGATGACAAGAGCCCCGGATCATTGTTTTGTCAGGTGTCATGGAGTGTTTTGCTGACAGTGGTCATGGAGCATTGTGATGATATTGGTCATGGAGCATTGTGATGAGAAGATCATGTTGCATATTGCTGAAAATATTCATGGAGTATTGTGATGACATGGGTCATGGAGCATTCTGATGACAAGGGAATGGAGCATGGTGATGAGAATGTCCTGGAGCATTGTGATGAGATGACCATGGAGACTTGTGATGACAAGTCTCATGGAGCATTCTGATGAAAAGGGGCATGGAGCATTGTGATTACAGGGGTATTGGAGCATTGTGATGACAAGGGCATGGAGCATTTTGAGTAGAAGGCCATGGAACATTCTGATGGCATGTGTCATGGAGCTTTGTGATGACAAGGGCATGTAGCTTTGTGATTACAGGGGTCTTGGAGCATTGTGATGACAAGGGTCATGGAGCCTTGTGATGACAAGGCTGTGGAACATTGTGATGGCAGGTATCATGGAGCATTGTTATGACAGAGGTAATGGATCATTGTGATGAGAAGGGCATTGAGCATTGGTCTGAAATGTTTCATGGATTATTGTGATGAGAGTGTACATGGAGCATTGTGATGAGAAGGGCACGGTACACTGTGATACATGTGTCATGGGGGATTGTAATGACAAGGGCATGGAGCAATGTGATGAGAAGGGTATCGAGCATTGTGATGACAAGTGTCATGGATCTTTGTGATGACAAGGGCATGGAGCAATGTGATGAGAGGGTTCATGGAACATTGTGATGATAATGTCATGGAGCATTGTGATGCCAAGGGTCATGGAGCTTTGTGATGACAAAGGTCATGGAGCATTTTGATGACAAGTGTGTGGTGCATTGTGTTGAGAAGGGCAGGGAGCATTTTGATGACATGGACATGCAGCAATTTGATGAAAATTGTAATGGAATATTTTGATGACAGGGGTTATAGAACATTGTGATGCCAGGGGTCATGGAGCTTTGCGATGAAAAGGGAGATGGAGCATTTTGATGACAGGGGTTATGGAACACTGTTATGTCATGGGTCATGGAACATTGTGCTGATAAGGTTTTGTAGCATTGTGATGACAGGGGTCATGGAACATTGTGATAACCGGGGTGAGGGAGGATTGTGATGACTAGTGATGGAACATTGTGATATCTCATGTGAGAGAGCATTTGAATGAGAAGTGCATGGAGCATTGTGATTACAATGTTTATGGAGCATAGTGATGACAAGGTTGTGGATCATTGTGATGAAAAGCACATGGCACATTGTGATGACAAGGGTCATGGAGCATTGTTATGAAAAGACATGGAGCATTGTGATGACAAGTTTCACGGAGCATTCTGATGAAAAGTTCATGGAGCATTGTGATTACAAATGTCACAGAGCCTTGTGTTGAGGCGGGCATGGACCGTTCTGATGACAAACGTTATGAAGCATTGTGATGACTGGACTCACGGAGCATTGTGAGGACAGGAGTCATGGAGCATTGTGATGACAAGCGCATGGAGCATTGCTCTAATAAGTTTCAGGGATTATTGTGATGACAGTGGGAATGGAGCATTGTGATGACAAGGGCATGAAACATTGTGATGACCAGGTCATGCAGTATTGTGAAGAGAGGTGTCAGGGAGCATTGTGATGACATATGTCATGGCCCATTGTGATGAAAATGGCATGGAGCATTGTGATGCCAAGTGTCATGGAGGATTCTGATGTCAAAGGTAATGGAGCATTGTGATGACAATGGCTTGGAGCATTGTGATGACAAGGGTCAGCGAGCATTGTGCTGACAAGTGCATGGAGAATTGTGATGACAAGGGTCATGGAGCATTCTGATGACAAGCTTGTGGAGTATTTTGATGACAATGGCATGGAGCATTGTGATGAAAATTGCATGGGGCTTTGTGATGTAAAAGACATGGAGCCTTTTCGAGACAGGTTTCAAGGAGCATTCTGTTGACAAGTGTCAGGGAGCACTGTGATGACAAGTGTATTGAGAATTGTGATGACAAAGATCATGGAGCATTGTGATGAAAAGGGCATGGAGTATTGTGATGACAGGCATCATGGAGCGTTGTGATGACATGTGTTATGGAACATTGTGATCACAAGGGTTTGAAGCATTGTGATGACAGAGGTCATGGATCATTTTGATTTCAAGGAGCATGGAGCAGTGTGAGGACAAGGGCATGAAGCAAAGTGATCCCAAGGTTCATGGAGGATTGTGATGACAATGGTAATGGAGTATTGTGATGACAAGCGCGTAGAGCATTTTAATGACAAGGTCATGTAGCATTTTGCTGACAAAGGCATGGAGCATTGTGATGACAGGTGTCATGGAGCACTGTGATGACAAGCGTCACGAAGCCTTGTGAATACAGGGGTCATGGAGCATTGGGATGACAAGGGCATGGATCATTGTTATGACAACTGTCATGGAAAATTGGGCTGAAAATGTTCATGGAGTATTGTGATGACAGGGGACAAGGAGCATTGTGATTACAGGGGTCTTGGAGCATTGTGATGATATTGGTCATGGAGCATTGTGATGACAAATTCATGGAGCATTGGGCTGAATATATTCATGGAGTATTGTGATCACAGTTGTCATGGAGGATTATGATGACAAGGGAATGGAGCGTGGTGATAACAAGGTCCTGGAGCATTGTGATGAGAAGACCATGGAGACTTGTGATGACAAGTCTCATGGAGCATTCTGATGAAAAGGGGCATGGAGCATTGTGATTACAGGGGTCTTGGAGCATTGTGATGACTAGGGCATGGAGCACTGTGAGGAGAAGGGCATGAAACCTTCTGATGACATGCGTCATGGAGCTTTGTTATGACAAGAGCATGGAGCATTGTGATTAGAGTGATCTTGGAGCATTGTGATGACAAGGGTCATGGAGCCTTGTGATGGCAAGGCCGTGGAACATTGTGATGGCAGGGATCATGGAGCATTGTTATGACAGAGGTAATGGAGCACTGTGATGAGAAGGGCATTGAACATTGGTCTGAAATGTTTCATGGATTACTGTGATGACAGTGGGCATGGAGAATTGTGATGACAAGGGCACTGTACACGGTGATACATGGGTCATGGGGGAATGTAATGACAAGGGCATGGAGCATTGTGATGAGAAGGGCATCGAGCATTGTGATGACAAGTGTCATGGAGAAGTGTGATGACAAGGGCATGGAGCAGTGTGATGAGAGGGTATTGGAACATTGTGATGACAATGACATGGAGCATTGTGATGCCAAGGGTCATGGAGATTTGTGATGACAAATGTCATGGAGCATTTTGATGACAAGGGTGTGGTGCATTGTGATGAGAAGGGCAGGGAGCATTTTGATGACAGGTTCATGCAGTAATTTGATGAAATGTGTAATGGAACATTTTGATGACAGGGGTTATAGAACATTGTGATGCCAGGGGTCATGGAGCTTTAGGATGAAAAGGGTCATGGAGCATGTTGATGACAGGGGTTATGGAACATTGTGATGTCAGGGGTCATGGAACATTGTGCTGATAAGGGGATGTAGCATTGTGAATGACAGGGGTCATGGAACATTGTGATAACAGGGGTGAGGGAGGATTGTGATGACTAGTGATGGAACATTGTGATATCTCATGTGAGAGAGCATTTGGATGAGAAGTGCATGGAGCATTGTGATTACAAGGTTTATGGAGCATAGCGATGACAAGGCTGTGGATCATTGTGATGAAAAGGGCATGGCACATTGTGATGACAGGGGTCATGGAGCATTTTGATGACAAGGGCATGGAGCATTGTGATGACAGGGGCATGGAGCATTGGTCTGACAAGTTTCATAGATTATTGTGATGACAGTGGATATGGTGCACTGTGATGACAAGGCCATGGAGCATTGTGATGACAAGGGCATGGAGTATTGTGAAGACAGTTGTCAGGGAGCATTGTGATGATATATATCATGGTCCATTGCGATGACAATGGCATGGAGCATTGTGATGCCAAATGTAATGGAGGATTGTGATGACAAATATAATGGAGCATAGTGATGACTAGGGCTTGGAGCATTATGATGACAAGGGCCATTGAGAATTTTCATGGCAATGTCGTGAAGCATTGTGATGAAAAAGTCCTGGAGCATTGTGATGAGAAAACCATGGAGCCTTGTGATGACAGGTCTCAAGGAGCATACTGATGAAAAGGGGCATGGAGCATTCTGATTACAGGGGTCTTGGAACATTGTGATAACAAGCGCATGGAGCATTGTGATGACCAGGTCATGCAGTATTGTGAAGACAGGTGTCAGGGAGCATTGTGATGAGATAAGTAATGGCCCATTGTGATGACAATGGCATGGAGCATTGTGATGCCAAGTGTCATGGAGGATTCTGATGACAAAGGTAATGGAGCATTGTGATGACAATGGCTTGGAGCATTGTGATGACAAGGGTCAGGGAGCATTGTGCTGACAAGTGCATGGAGAATTGTGATGACAAGTGTCATGGAGCATTCTGATGACAAGCTTGTGCAGTATTTTGATGACAATGGCATGGAGCATTGTGATGAAAATTGCATGGGGCTTTGTGATGAAAAAGACATGGAGCCTTTTCGTGAAAGGGTTCCAGGAGCATTCTGATGACAAGTGTCAGGGAGCATGGTGATGACAAGTTTATTGAGAATTGTGATGACAAAGGTCATGGAGCATTGTGATGAAAAGGGCATGGAGTATTGTGATGACAGACATCATGGAGCGTTGTGATGACAAGTGTTATGGAACATTGTGATCACAAGTGTTTGAAGCATTGTGATGACAGAGGTCATGGATCATTTTGATTTCAAGGAGCATGGAGCATTGTGATGACAAGGGCATGAAGCAAAGTGATCCCAAGGTTCATGGAGGATTGTGATGACAATGGTAAAGGAGTATTGTGATGACAAGCGCATAGAGCTTTGTAATGACAAGGTCATGTAGCATTTTGCTGAAAAAGGCATGGAGCATTGTGATGCCTGGTGTCATGGAGCACTGTGATGACAAGCGTCACGGAGAATTGTGAATACAGGGGTCATGGAGCATTGGAAAGACAAGGGCATGGATGATTGTGATGACAAGGGTCATGGAGCCTTGTCATGACAGGGTTCCAGGAGCATACTGAGGACAAGTGTCTGGGAGCATTGTGATGACAAGTGTATTGAGCATTGTGATGACAAAGATCATGGAGCATTGTGATAAGAAGACCATGGATAATTGTGATGATGAGCGTCATGGGGTGTTGTGATGATAAGTGTTATGGAACATTGTGATCACAAGTATTTGGGGCATTATGATGACATGGGTCATGCTGAATACTGATTTCACTGTGATGACAATAGCTTGAAGCATTATGATGATGGGCATGGTGCATTGTGATGACAGGGTTCATGGAGCTTTGAGATGAAAAGAGGCATGGATCATTGTGATTACAAGGGTCTTGGAGCATTGTGATGACAAGGGCATGGAGCATTGTGATGAGAAGACCATAGAACATTCTGATGACATGCGTCATGGAGATTTGTGATGACAAGTGCATGGAGCATTATGATTTGACGGGTCTTCAGCATTGTGATGAGAAGTGTCATGGAACCTTGTGATGACAAGGCCGTGGAACATTGTGATGGCAGGGGTCATGGTGCATTCTTATGACAGGGGTAATGGAGCATTGTGATGAGAAAGATATGGAACATTGGTCAGAAATGTTTCATGGATTATTGTGATGAGAGAGGGCATGGAGCATTGTGATGACAAGGGCACGGAACACTGTGATACATGGGTCATGCAGGTTTGTAATGACAAGGGCATGGAGAATTGTGATGAGAAGGGCATCGAGCATTGTGATGACAAATGTCATGGAGCTTTGTGATGACAAGGGCATGGAGCAGTGTGATGAGAGGTTTCAAGGAACATTGTGATGACAATGACATGTAGCATTGTGATGCCAAGAGTCATGGTGCATTGTGATGAGAAGGGCAGGGAGCATTTTGATGACCGGGTCATGCAGCAATTTGATAAAAAGTGTAATGGAATATTTTGAGGGCATGGGTTATAGAACATTGTGATGTCAGGGGTCTTGGAGCTATGGGATGAAATGTGTCATGGAGAATTTTGATGACAGGCGTTATGGAACATTGTGATGGCAGTGGTCATGGTACATTGTGATGATAAGGGGATGTAGCATTGTGATGACTGCGTCAAGGAACATTGTGATTACAGGTGTGAGGGAGTATTGTGATGACTAGTGATGGAACATTGTGATGTCCCTGGTGAGAGAGCATTTTGATGAGAAGTGCATGGACCATTGTGATTACAAGGTTTATGGAGCCTTGCAATGACAAAGTTGTGAACCGTTGTGAGGAAATGCACGTGGCACATTGTGATGACAATGGTCATGGAGCACTGTTCTGACAAAGACATGGAACATTGTGATGTCAAGAGTCACGGAGAACTGTGATGAAATGTTCATGGAGCACTGAGCTTACAAAGGTCACAGAGACTTGTGATGATGCGGGCATGGACCATTGTGATGACCAAATTTATGAAGCATTGTGATGACTGAAGTCACGGAGCATTGTGATGACATGGGTCATGGAGCAGTGTGATGACAAGGGCATGGAGCATTGTGATGACATGTGTCATGGAGCACTGTAATGATAAGCGTCACGGAGCATTGTGAATACAGGGGTCATGGAGCATTGGGTTGTCAAGGGCATGGATCATTTTGATGACAAGGGTCATGGAGCCCTGGGCTGAAAATGTTCATGGAGTGTTGTGATGACAGTGGTCATGGAGCATTGTGATGACTAGGGAATGGAACATTGTGATGACAAGAGTCCCGGATCATTGTGTTGTCAGGTGTCATGGAGTGTTGTGATGACAGTGGTCATGGAGCATTGTGATGATATTGGCCATGGAGCATTGTGATGAGTAGGTCGTGGAGCATTGTTCTGAAAATGTTCATGGATTATTGTGATGACAGGGTTCATGGAGAATTGTGATGACAAGGGAATGGAGCATGGTGATGACAAGGTCCTGGAGCATTGTGATGAGAAGACCATAGAGACTTGTGACGACAACTCTCATGGAGCATTCTGATGAAAAGTGACATGGAACATTGTGATTACAGGGGTCTTGGAGTATTGTGATGACTAGTGCATGGAGCATTGTGATGAGAAGGCCATGGAGCATTCTGATGACATGCGTCATGGAGTTTTTTGATGACAAGGGCATGGAGCATTGTGATTACAGGGGTCTTGGAACATTGTGATGACAAGGGCAAGGAGCATTGTGAGGACAAGAACAAGGAGCATTCTGATGGCATGAGTCATTGAGCTTTCTGATGACAAGGGCATGGAGCATTGAGATTACATGTTTCTTGGAGCATTGTGATGAAAAGGACATGGATCACTGTGATGAAAAAGGCATGGAGCCTTGTCATGACAGGATTCAAGGAGCATACAGACAACAAGTGTCAGGGAGCATTTTGATGACAAGTGTATTGAGCATTGTGATGAAAATGGTCATGGCGCATTGTGATGAGAAGACCATGGATAATTGTGATGACGAGCGTCATGGGGCATTGTGATGACAAGTGTTATGGAATATTGTGATCACAAGGTTTTGGAGCATTGTTATGTCAGAGGTCATGGAGCATTTTGATTTCATTGTGATGACAACAGCATAAAGCATTATGATGATGGGCACGGTGCATTGTGATGACAGGGTTCATGGATCATTGAGATGAAAAAGGTCATAGAACATTGTGATTACAGGGTTCTTGGAGCATTGTGATGAGAAGGGTCATGGAGCTTTGTGATGACAAGGCCATGGAACATCGTGATGGCAGGGGTCATGGAGCATTGTTATGTCTTTTGTAATGGAGCATTGTGATGGCAAGGGCGTGGAGCATTGTGATAAGAAGGCCATGGAGCATTCTGATGACATGTGTCATGAAGCTTTGTGAAGACAAGGGCATGGAGCAATGTGATGAGAGCGTTCATGGAGCATTGTGATGACAATGACATGGAGCTTTTTGATGCCAAGGGTCATGAATCTTTGTGATGACAATGGTCATGGATCATTTTGATGGCAAGGGCGTTGTGCATTGTGTTGAGAAGGGCAGGGAGCATTCTGATGACAGGGTCATGGAGCAATTTGATGAAAAGTGTCATGGAACATTTTGATGACAGGTGTTATGGAACATTGTGATGTCAGGGGTCATCGAACATTGTGATGATAGGCGCATGTAGCATTGTGATGACAGGAGTATTGGAACATTGTGATGACAGGGGTGAGGGAGTATTGTGACAAATAGTGATGTAGCATTGTGATATCAGTTGTGAGAGAGCATTTTGATGAGAAGTGCATGGAGCATTGTGATGACAAATTTTATGGAGCATTGTGATGACAAGATTGTGGAGCACTGTGATGACAAGCGTATGGTGCATTGTGATGAAAATGGCATGGAGCCTTTTCCTGACAGGGTTCAAGGAGCATTCTGATGACAACTGTCAGGGAGCATTGTGATGACAAGTGTATTGAGCATTGTGATGACAAATGTCATGGATCATTGTTATGAAAAGGGCATGGAGTATTGTGTTGAGAGGCATCATGGATCGTTGGGATGACAAGTGTTATGAACAGTGTGATCTCAATGGTTTAGAGCATTTTGATGAGAGAGGTCATGGATCATTTTGATTTCAAAGAGCATGTAGCATTTTGCTGACAAAGGCATTGAGCATTGTGATGACATGTGTCATGGAGCACTGTGATGATAATCGTCACGGAGCATTGTGAATACAGGGGTCATGGAGCATTGGGATGTCAAGGGCATGGATCATTTTGATGACAAGGGTCATGGAGCCCTGGGCTGAAAATGTTCATGGAGTGTTGTGATGACAGTGGTCATGGAGCATTGTGATGACTAGGGAATGGAACATTGTGATGACAAGAGTCCCGGATCATTGTGTTGTCAGGTGTCATGGAGTGTTGTGATGACATTGGTCATGGAGCATTGTGATGATATTGGCCATGGAGCTTTGTGATGAGTAGGTCGTGGAGCACTGTTCTGAAAATGTTCATGGATTATTGTGATTACAGGGTTCATGGAGAATTGTGATGACAAGGGAATGGAGCATGGTGATGACAAGGTCCTGGAGCATTGTGATGAGAAGACCATAGAGACTTGTGATGACAACTCTCATGGAGCATTCTCATGAAAAGTGACATGGAACATTGTGATTACAGGGGTCTTGGAGTATTGTGATGACTAGTGCATGGAGCATTGTGATGAGAAGGCCATGGAGCATTCTGATGACATGTGTCATGGAGTTTTTTGATGACAAGGGCATGGAGCATTGTGATTACAGGGGTCTTGGAACATTGTGATGACAAGGGCAAGGAGCATTGTGAGGAGAAGAACAAGGAGCATTCTGATGGCATGAGTCATTGAGCTTTCTGATGACAAGGGCATGGAGCATTGAGATTACATGTTTCTTGGAGCATTGTGATGAAAAGGACATGGATCACTGTGATGAAAAAGGCATGGAGCCTTGTCATGACAGGATTCAAGGAGCATACAGACAACAAGTGTCAGGGAGCATTTTGATGAGAAGTGTATTGAGCATTGTGATGAAAATGGTCATGGCGCATTGTGATGAGAAGACCATGGATAATTGTGATGACGAGCGTCATGGGGCATTGTGATGACAAGTGTTATGGAATATTGTGATCACAAGGTTTTGGAGCATTGTTATGTCAGAGGTCATGGAGCATTTTGATTTCATTGGGATGACAATAGCATAAAGCATTATGATGATGGGCACGGTGCATTGTGATGACAGGGTTCATGGATCATTGAGATGAAAAAGGTCATAGAACATTGTGATTACAGGGTTCTTGGAGCGTTGTGATGAGAAGGGTCATGGAGCTTTGTGATGACAAGGCCATGGAACATCGTGATGGCAGGGGTCATGGAGCATTGTTATGTCTTTTGTAATGGAGCATTGTGATGGCAAGGGCGTGGAGCATTGTGATAAGAAGGCCATGGAGCATTCTGATGACATGTGTCATGAAGCTTTGTGAAGACAAGGGCATGGAGCAATGTGATGAGAGCGTTCATGGAGCATTGTGATGACAATGACATGGAGCTTTTTGATGCCAAGGGTCATGAATCTTTGTGATGACAATGGTCATGGATCATTTTGATGGCAAGGGCGTTGTGCATTGTGTTGAGAAGGGCAGGGAGCATTCTGATGACAGGGTCATGGAGCAATTTGATGAAAAGTGTCATGGAACATTTTGATGACAGGTGTTATGGAACATTGTGATGTCAGGGGTCATCGAACATTGTGATGATAAGCGCATGTAGCATTGTGATGACAGGAGTATTGGAACATTGTGATGACAGGGGTGAGGGAGTATTGTGACAAATAGTGATGTAGCATTGTGATATCAGTTGTGAGAGAGCATTTTGATGAGAAGTGCATGGAGCATTGTGATGACAAATTTTATGGAGCATTGTGATGACAAGATTGTGGAGCACTGTGATGACAAGCGTATGGTGCATTGTGATGAAAATGGCATGGGGCATTGTGATGAAAATGGCATGGAGCCTTTTCCTGACAGGGTTCAAGGAGCATTCTGATGACAACTGTCAGGGAGCATTGTGATGACAAGTGTATTGAGCATTGTGATGACAAAGGTCATGGATCATTTTTATGAAAAGGGCATGGAGTATTGTGTTGAGAGGCA
Source organism: Mesoplodon mirus (assembly GCF_964341445.2). Taxonomy (NCBI): domain Eukaryota; kingdom Metazoa; phylum Chordata; class Mammalia; order Artiodactyla; family Ziphiidae; genus Mesoplodon; species Mesoplodon mirus. The sequence continues at coordinate 228,953 of NW_028295803.1, read as the reverse complement.
TCATGGATCGTTGGGATGACAAGTGTTATGAACAGTGTGATCACAATGGTTTGGAGCATTTTGATGAGAGATGTCATGGATCATTTTGATTTCAAGGAGCATGTAGCATTTTGCTGACAAAGGCATTGAGCATTGTGATGACATGTGTCATGGAGCACTGTGATGATAAGCGTCACGGAGCATTGTGAATACAGGGGTCATGGAGCATTGGGATGTCAAGGGCATGGATCATTTTGATGACAAGGGTCATGGAGCCCTGGGCTGAAAATGTTCATGGAGTGTTGTGATGACAGTGGTCATGGAGCATTGTGATGACTAGGGAATGGAACATTGTGATGATAAGAGTCCCGGATCATTGTGTTGTCAGGTGTCATGGAGTGTTGTGATGACAGTGGTCATGGAGCATTGTGATGATATTGGCCATGGAGCATTGTGATGAGTAGGTCGTGGAGCATTGTTCTGAAAATGTTCATGGATTATTGTGATGACAGGGTTTATGGAGAATTGTGATGACAAGGGAATGGAGCATGGTGATGACAAGGTCCTGGAGCATTGTGATGAGAAGACCATAGAGACTTGTGACGACAACTCTCATGGAGCATTCTGATGAAAAGTGACATGGAACATTGTGATTACAGGGGTCTTGGAGTATTGTGATGACTAGTGCATGGAGCATTGTGATGAGAAGGCCACGGAGCATTCTGATGACATGCGTCATGGAGTTTTTTGATGACAAGGGCATGGAGCATTGTGATTACAGGGGTCTTGGAACATTGTGATGACAAGGGCAAGGAGCATTGTGAGGACAAGAACAAGGAGCATTCTGATGGCATGAGTCATTGAGCTTTCTGATGACAAGGGCATGGAGCATTGAGATTACATGTTTCTTGGAGCATTGTGATGAAAAGGACATGGATCACTGTGATGAAAAAGGCATGGAGCCTTGTCATGACAGGATTCAAGGAGCATACAGACAACAAGTGTCAGGGAGCATTTTGATGAGAAGTGTATTGAGCATTGTGATGAAAATGGTCATGGCGCATTGTGATGAGAAGACCATGGATAATTGTGATGACGAGCGTCATGGGGCATTGTGATGACAAGTGTTATGGAATATTGTGATCACAAGGTTTTGGAGCATTGTTATGTCAGAGGTCATGGAGCATTTTGATTTCATTGTGATGACAACAGCATAAAGCATTATGATGATGGGCACGGTGCATTGTGATGACAGGGTTCATGGATCATTGAGATGAAAAAGGTCATAGAACATTGTGATTACAGGGTTCTTGGAGCATTGTGATGAGAAGGGTCATGGAGCTTTGTGATGACAAGGCCATGGAACATCGTGATGGCAGGGGTCATGGAGCATTGTTATGTCTTTTGTAATGGAGCATTGTGATGGCAAGGGCGTGGAGCATTGTGATAAGAAGGCCATGGAGCATTCTGATGACATGTGTCATGAAGCTTTGTGAAGACAAGGGCATGGAGCAATGTGATGAGAGCGTTCATGGAGCATTGTGATGACAATGACATGGAGCTTTTTGATGCCAAGGGTCATGAATCTTTGTGATGACAATGGTCATGGATCATTTTGATGGCAAGGGCGTTGTGCATTGTGTTGAGAAGGGCAGGGAGCATTCTGATGACAGGGTCATGGAGCAATTTGATGAAAAGTGTCATGGAACATTTTGATGACAGGTGTTATGGAACATTGTGATGTCAGGGGTCATCGAACATTGTGATGATAGGTGCATGTAGCATTGTGATGACAGGAGTATTGGAACATTGTGATGACAGGGGTGAGGGAGTATTGTGACAAATAGTGATGTAGCATTGTGATATCAGTGGTGAGAGAGCATTTTGATGAGAAGTGCATGGAGCATTGTGATGACAAATTTTATGGAGCATTGTGATGACAAGATTGTGGAGCACTGTGATGACAAGCGTATGGTGCATTGTGATGAAAATGGCATGGGGCATTGTGATGAAAATGGCATGGAGCCTTTTCCTGACAGGGTTCAAGGAGCATTCTGATGACAACTGTCAGGGAGCATTGTGATGACAAGTGTATTGAGCATTGTGATGACAAATGTCATGGATCATTGTTATGAAAAGGGCATGGAGTATTGTGTTGAGAGGCATCATGGATCGTTGGGATGACAAGTGTTATGAACAGTGTGATCTCAATGGTTTAGAGCATTTTGATGAGAGAGGTCATGGATCATTTTGATTTCAAAGAGCATGTAGCATTTTGCTGACAAAGGCATTGAGCATTGTGATGACATGTGTCATGGAGCACTGTGATGATAATCGTCACGGAGCATTGTGAATACAGGGGTCATGGAGCATTGGGATGTCAAGGGCATGGATCATTTTGATGACAAGGGTCATGGAGCCCTGGGCTGAAAATGTTCATGGAGTGTTGTGATGACAGTGGTCATGGAGCATTGTGATGACTAGGGAATGGAACATTGTGATGACAAGAGTCCCGGATCATTGTGTTGTCAGGTGTCATGGAGTGTTGTGATGACATTGGTCATGGAGCATTGTGATGATATTGGCCATGGAGCTTTGTGATGAGTAGGTCGTGGAGCACTGTTCTGAAAATGTTCATGGATTATTGTGATTACAGGGTTCATGGAGAATTGTGATGACAAGGGAATGGAGCATGGTGATGACAAGGTCCTGGAGCATTGTGATGAGAAGACCATAGAGACTTGTGATGACAACTCTCATGGAGCATTCTCATGAAAAGTGACATGGAACATTGTGATTACAGGGGTCTTGGAGTATTGTGATGACTAGTGCATGGAGCATTGTGATGAGAAGGCCATGGAGCATTCTGATGACATGTGTCATGGAGTTTTTTGATGACAAGGGCATGGAGCATTGTGATTACAGGGGTCTTGGAACATTGTGATGACAAGGGCAAGGAGCATTGTGAGGAGAAGAACAAGGAGCATTCTGATGGCATGAGTCATTGAGCTTTCTGATGACAAGGGCATGGAGCATTGAGATTACATGTTTCTTGGAGCATTGTGATGAAAAGGACATGGATCACTGTGATGAAAAAGGCATGGAGCCTTGTCATGACAGGATTCAAGGAGCATACAGACAACAAGTGTCAGGGAGCATTTTGATGAGAAGTGTATTGAGCATTGTGATGAAAATGGTCATGGCGCATTGTGATGAGAAGACCATGGATAATTGTGATGACGAGCGTCATGGGGCATTGTGATGACAAGTGTTATGGAATATTGTGATCACAAGGTTTTGGAGCATTGTTATGTCAGAGGTCATGGAGCATTTTGATTTCATTGGGATGACAATAGCATAAAGCATTATGATGATGGGCACGGTGCATTGTGATGACAGGGTTCATGGATCATTGAGATGAAAAAGGTCATAGAACATTGTGATTACAGGGTTCTTGGAGCGTTGTGATGAGAAGGGTCATGGAGCTTTGTGATGACAAGGCCATGGAACATCGTGATGGCAGGGGTCATGGAGCATTGTTATGTCTTTTGTAATGGAGCATTGTGATGGCAAGGGCGTGGAGCATTGTGATAAGAAGGCCATGGAGCATTCTGATGACATGTGTCATGAAGCTTTGTGAAGACAAGGGCATGGAGCAATGTGATGAGAGCGTTCATGGAGCATTGTGATGACAATGACATGGAGCTTTTTGATGCCAAGGGTCATGAATCTTTGTGATGACAATGGTCATGGATCATTTTGATGGCAAGGGCGTTGTGCATTGTGTTGAGAAGGGCAGGGAGCATTCTGATGACAGGGTCATGGAGCAATTTGATGAAAAGTGTCATGGAACATTTTGATGACAGGTGTTATGGAACATTGTGATGTCAGGGGTCATCGAACATTGTGATGATAAGCGCATGTAGCATTGTGATGACAGGAGTATTGGAACATTGTGATGACAGGGGTGAGGGAGTATTGTGACAAATAGTGATGTAGCATTGTGATATCAGTTGTGAGAGAGCATTTTGATGAGAAGTGCATGGAGCATTGTGATGACAAATTTTATGGAGCATTGTGATGACAAGATTGTGGAGCACTGTGATGACAAGCGTATGGTGCATTGTGATGAAAATGGCATGGGGCATTGTGATGAAAATGGCATGGAGCCTTTTCCTGACAGGGTTCAAGGAGCATTCTGATGACAACTGTCAGGGAGCATTGTGATGACAAGTGTATTGAGCATTGTGATGACAAAGGTCATGGATCATTTTTATGAAAAGGGCATGGAGTATTGTGTTGAGAGGCATCATGGATCGTTGGGATGACAAGTGTTATGAACAGTGTGATCACAATGGTTTGGAGCATTTTGATGAGAGATGTCATGGATCATTTTGATTTCAAGGAGCATGTAGCATTTTGCTGACAAAGGCATTGAGCATTGTGATGACATGTGTCATGGAGCACTGTGATGATAAGCGTCACGGAGCATTGTGAATACAGGGGTCATGGAGCATTGGGATGTCAAGGGCATGGATCATTTTGATGACAAGGGTCATGGAGCCCTGGGCTGAAAATGTTCATGGAGTGTTGTGATGACAGTGGTCATGGAGCATTGTGATGACTAGGGAATGGAACATTGTGATGATAAGAGTCCCGGATCATTGTGTTGTCAGGTGTCATGGAGTGTTGTGATGACAGTGGTCATGGAGCATTGTGATGATATTGGCCATGGAGCATTGTGATGAGTAGGTCGTGGAGCATTGTTCTGAAAATGTTCATGGATTATTGTGATGACAGGGTTTATGGAGAATTGTGATGACAAGGGAATGGAGCATGGTGATGACAAGGTCCTGGAGCATTGTGATGAGAAGACCATAGAGACTTGTGACGACAACTCTCATGGAGCATTCTGATGAAAAGTGACATGGAACATTGTGATTACAGGGGTCTTGGAGTATTGTGATGACTAGTGCATGGAGCATTGTGATGAGAAGGCCACGGAGCATTCTGATGACATGCGTCATGGAGTTTTTTGATGACAAGGGCATGGAGCATTGTGATTACAGGGGTCTTGGAACATTGTGATGACAAGGGCAAGGAGCATTGTGAGGACAAGAACAAGGAGCATTCTGATGGCATGAGTCATTGAGCTTTCTGATGACAAGGGCATGGAGCATTGAGATTACATGTTTCTTGGAGCATTGTGATGAAAAGGACATGGATCACTGTGATGAAAAAGGCATGGAGCCTTGTCATGACAGGATTCAAGGAGCATACAGACAACAAGTGTCAGGGAGCATTTTGATGAGAAGTGTATTGAGCATTGTGATGAAAATGGTCATGGCGCATTGTGATGAGAAGACCATGGATAATTGTGATGACGAGCGTCATGGGGCATTGTGATGACAAGTGTTATGGAATATTGTGATCACAAGGTTTTGGAGCATTGTTATGTCAGAGGTCATGGAGCATTTTGATTTCATTGTGATGACAACAGCATAAAGCATTATGATGATGGGCACGGTGCATTGTGATGACAGGGTTCATGGATCATTGAGATGAAAAAGGTCATAGAACATTGTGATTACAGGGTTCTTGGAGCATTGTGATGAGAAGGGTCATGGAGCTTTGTGATGACAAGGCCATGGAACATCGTGATGGCAGGGGTCATGGAGCATTGTTATGTCTTTTGTAATGGAGCATTGTGATGGCAAGGGCGTGGAGCATTGTGATAAGAAGGCCATGGAGCATTCTGATGACATGTGTCATGAAGCTTTGTGAAGACAAGGGCATGGAGCAATGTGATGAGAGCGTTCATGGAGCATTGTGATGACAATGACATGGAGCTTTTTGATGCCAAGGGTCATGAATCTTTGTGATGACAATGGTCATGGATCATTTTGATGGCAAGGGCGTTGTGCATTGTGTTGAGAAGGGCAGGGAGCATTCTGCTGACAGGGTCATGGAGCAATTTGATGAAAAGTGTCATGGAACATTTTGATGACAGGTGTTATGGAACATTGTGATGTCAGGGGTCATCGAACATTGTGATGATAGGTGCATGTAGCATTGTGATGACAGGAGTATTGGAACATTGTGATGACAGGGGTGAGGGAGTATTGTGACAAATAGTGATGTAGCATTGTGATATCAGTGGTGAGAGAGCATTTTGATGAGAAGTGCATGGAGCATTGTGATGACAAATTTTATGGAGCATTGTGATGACAAGATTGTGGAGCACTGTGATGACAAGCGTATGGTGCATTGTGATGAAAATGGCATGGGGCATTGTGATGAAAATGGCATGGAGCCTTTTCCTGACAGGGTTCAAGGAGCATTCTGATGACAACTGTCAGGGAGCATTGTGATGACAAGTGTATTGAGCATTGTGATGACAAATGTCATGGATCATTGTTATGAAAAGGGCATGGAGTATTGTGTTGAGAGGCATCATGGATCGTTGGGATGACAAGTGTTATGAACAGTGTGATCTCAATGGTTTAGAGCATTTTGATGAGAGAGGTCATGGATCATTTTGATTTCAAAGAGCATGTAGCATTTTGCTGACAAAGGCATTGAGCATTGTGATGACATGTGTCATGGAGCACTGTGATGATAATCGTCACGGAGCATTGTGAATACAGGGGTCATGGAGCATTGGGATGTCAAGGGCATGGATCATTTTGATGACAAGGGTCATGGAGCCCTGGGCTGAAAATGTTCATGGAGTGTTGTGATGACAGTGGTCATGGAGCATTGTGATGACTAGGGAATGGAACATTGTGATGACAAGAGTCCCGGATCATTGTGTTGTCAGGTGTCATGGAGTGTTGTGATGACATTGGTCATGGAGCATTGTGATGATATTGGCCATGGAGCTTTGTGATGAGTAGGTCGTGGAGCACTGTTCTGAAAATGTTCATGGATTATTGTGATTACAGGGTTCATGGAGAATTGTGATGACAAGGGAATGGAGCATGGTGATGACAAGGTCCTGGAGCATTGTGATGAGAAGACCATAGAGACTTGTGATGACAACTCTCATGGAGCATTCTCATGAAAAGTGACATGGAACATTGTGATTACAGGGGTCTTGGAGTATTGTGATGACTAGTGCATGGAGCATTGTGATGAGAAGGCCATGGAGCATTCTGATGACATGTGTCATGGAGTTTTTTGATGACAAGGGCATGGAGCATTGTGATTACAGGGGTCTTGGAACATTGTGATGACAAGGGCAAGGAGCATTGTGAGGAGAAGAACAAGGAGCATTCTGATGGCATGAGTCATTGAGCTTTCTGATGACAAGGGCATGGAGCATTGAGATTACATGTTTCTTGGAGCATTGTGATGAAAAGGACATGGATCACTGTGATGAAAAAGGCATGGAGCCTTGTCATGACAGGATTCAAGGAGCATACAGACAACAAGTGTCAGGGAGCATTTTGATGAGAAGTGTATTGAGCATTGTGATGAAAATGGTCATGGCGCATTGTGATGAGAAGACCATGGATAATTGTGATGACGAGCGTCATGGGGCATTGTGATGACAAGTGTTATGGAATATTGTGATCACAAGGTTTTGGAGCATTGTTATGTCAGAGGTCATGGAGCATTTTGATTTCATTGGGATGACAATAGCATAAAGCATTATGATGATGGGCACGGTGCATTGTGATGACAGGGTTCATGGATCATTGAGATGAAAAAGGTCATAGAACATTGTGATTACAGGGTTCTTGGAGCGTTGTGATGAGAAGGGTCATGGAGCTTTGTGATGACAAGGCCATGGAACATCGTGATGGCAGGGGTCATGGAGCATTGTTATGTCTTTTGTAATGGAGCATTGTGATGGCAAGGGCGTGGAGCATTGTGATAAGAAGGCCATGGAGCATTCTGATGACATGTGTCATGAAGCTTTGTGAAGACAAGGGCATGGAGCAATGTGATGAGAGCGTTCATGGAGCATTGTGATGACAATGACATGGAGCTTTTTGATGCCAAGGGTCATGAATCTTTGTGATGACAATGGTCATGGATCATTTTGATGGCAAGGGCGTTGTGCATTGTGTTGAGAAGGGCAGGGAGCATTCTGATGACAGGGTCATGGAGCAATTTGATGAAAAGTGTCATGGAACATTTTGATGACAGGTGTTATGGAACATTGTGATGTCAGGGGTCATCGAACATTGTGATGATAAGCGCATGTAGCATTGTGATGACAGGAGTATTGGAACATTGTGATGACAGGGGTGAGGGAGTATTGTGACAAATAGTGATGTAGCATTGTGATATCAGTTGTGAGAGAGCATTTTGATGAGAAGTGCATGGAGCATTGTGATGACAAATTTTATGGAGCATTGTGATGACAAGATTGTGGAGCACTGTGATGACAAGCGTATGGTGCATTGTGATGAAAATGGCATGGGGCATTGTGATGAAAATGGCATGGAGCCTTTTCCTGACAGGGTTCAAGGAGCATTCTGATGACAACTGTCAGGGAGCATTGTGATGACAAGTGTATTGAGCATTGTGATGACAAAGGTCATGGATCATTTTTATGAAAAGGGCATGGAGTATTGTGTTGAGAGGCATCATGGATCGTTGGGATGACAAGTGTTATGAACAGTGTGATCACAATGGTTTGGAGCATTTTGATGAGAGATGTCATGGATCATTTTGATTTCAAGGAGCATGTAGCATTTTGCTGACAAAGGCATTGAGCATTGTGATGACATGTGTCATGGAGCACTGTGATGATAAGCGTCACGGAGCATTGTGAATACAGGGGTCATGGAGCATTGGGATGTCAAGGGCATGGATCATTTTGATGACAAGGGTCATGGAGCCCTGGGCTGAAAATGTTCATGGAGTGTTGTGATGACAGTGGTCATGGAGCATTGTGATGACTAGGGAATGGAACATTGTGATGATAAGAGTCCCGGATCATTGTGTTGTCAGGTGTCATGGAGTGTTGTGATGACAGTGGTCATGGAGCATTGTGATGATATTGGCCATGGAGCATTGTGATGAGTAGGTCGTGGAGCATTGTTCTGAAAATGTTCATGGATTATTGTGATGACAGGGTTTATGGAGAATTGTGATGACAAGGGAATGGAGCATGGTGATGACAAGGTCCTGGAGCATTGTGATGAGAAGACCATAGAGACTTGTGACGACAACTCTCATGGAGCATTCTGATGAAAAGTGACATGGAACATTGTGATTACAGGGGTCTTGGAGTATTGTGATGACTAGTGCATGGAGCATTGTGATGAGAAGGCCACGGAGCATTCTGATGACATGCGTCATGGAGTTTTTTGATGACAAGGGCATGGAGCATTGTGATTACAGGGGTCTTGGAACATTGTGATGACAAGGGCAAGGAGCATTGTGAGGACAAGAACAAGGAGCATTCTGATGGCATGAGTCATTGAGCTTTCTGATGACAAGGGCATGGAGCATTGAGATTACATGTTTCTTGGAGCATTGTGATGAAAAGGACATGGATCACTGTGATGAAAAAGGCATGGAGCCTTGTCATGACAGGATTCAAGGAGCATACAGACAACAAGTGTCAGGGAGCATTTTGATGAGAAGTGTATTGAGCATTGTGATGAAAATGGTCATGGCGCATTGTGATGAGAAGACCATGGATAATTGTGATGACGAGCGTCATGGGGCATTGTGATGACAAGTGTTATGGAATATTGTGATCACAAGGTTTTGGAGCATTGTTATGTCAGAGGTCATGGAGCATTTTGATTTCATTGTGATGACAACAGCATAAAGCATTATGATGATGGGCACGGTGCATTGTGATGACAGGGTTCATGGATCATTGAGATGAAAAAGGTCATAGAACATTGTGATTACAGGGTTCTTGGAGCATTGTGATGAGAAGGGTCATGGAGCTTTGTGATGACAAGGCCATGGAACATCGTGATGGCAGGGGTCATGGAGCATTGTTATGTCTTTTGTAATGGAGCATTGTGATGGCAAGGGCGTGGAGCATTGTGATAAGAAGGCCATGGAGCATTCTGATGACATGTGTCATGAAGCTTTGTGAAGACAAGGGCATGGAGCAATGTGATGAGAGCGTTCATGGAGCATTGTGATGACAATGACATGGAGCTTTTTGATGCCAAGGGTCATGAATCTTTGTGATGACAATGGTCATGGATCATTTTGATGGCAAGGGCGTTGTGCATTGTGTTGAGAAGGGCAGGGAGCATTCTGCTGACAGGGTCATGGAGCAATTTGATGAAAAGTGTCATGGAACATTTTGATGACAGGTGTTATGGAACATTGTGATGTCAGGGGTCATCGAACATTGTGATGATAGGTGCATGTAGCATTGTGATGACAGGAGTATTGGAACATTGTGATGACAGGGGTGAGGGAGTATTGTGACAAATAGTGATGTAGCATTGTGATATCAGTGGTGAGAGAGCATTTTGATGAGAAGTGCATGGAGCATTGTGATGACAAATTTTATGGAGCATTGTGATGACAAGATTGTGGAGCACTGTGATGACAAGCGTATGGTGCATTGTGATGAAAATGGCATGGGGCATTGTGATGAAAATGGCATGGAGCCTTTTCCTGACAGGGTTCAAGGAGCATTCTGATGACAACTGTCAGGGAGCATTGTGATGACAAGTGTATTGAGCATTGTGATGACAAATGTCATGGATCATTGTTATGAAAAGGGCATGGAGTATTGTGTTGAGAGGCATCATGGATCGTTGGGATGACAAGTGTTATGAACAGTGTGATCTCAATGGTTTAGAGCATTTTGATGAGAGAGGTCATGGATCATTTTGATTTCAAAGAGCATGTAGCATTTTGCTGACAAAGGCATTGAGCATTGTGATGACATGTGTCATGGAGCACTGTGATGATAATCGTCACGGAGCATTGTGAATACAGGGGTCATGGAGCATTGGGATGTCAAGGGCATGGATCATTTTGATGACAAGGGTCATGGAGCCCTGGGCTGAAAATGTTCATGGAGTGTTGTGATGACAGTGGTCATGGAGCATTGTGATGACTAGGGAATGGAACATTGTGATGACAAGAGTCCCGGATCATTGTGTTGTCAGGTGTCATGGAGTGTTGTGATGACATTGGTCATGGAGCATTGTGATGATATTGGCCATGGAGCTTTGTGATGAGTAGGTCGTGGAGCACTGTTCTGAAAATGTTCATGGATTATTGTGATTACAGGGTTCATGGAGAATTGTGATGACAAGGGAATGGAGCATGGTGATGACAAGGTCCTGGAGCATTGTGATGAGAAGACCATAGAGACTTGTGATGACAACTCTCATGGAGCATTCTCATGAAAAGTGACATGGAACATTGTGATTACAGGGGTCTTGGAGTATTGTGATGACTAGTGCATGGAGCATTGTGATGAGAAGGCCATGGAGCATTCTGATGACATGTGTCATGGAGTTTTTTGATGACAAGGGCATGGAGCATTGTGATTACAGGGGTCTTGGAACATTGTGATGACAAGGGCAAGGAGCATTGTGAGGAGAAGAACAAGGAGCATTCTGATGGCATGAGTCATTGAGCTTTCTGATGACAAGGGCATGGAGCATTGAGATTACATGTTTCTTGGAGCATTGTGATGAAAAGGACATGGATCACTGTGATGAAAAAGGCATGGAGCCTTGTCATGACAGGATTCAAGGAGCATACAGACAACAAGTGTCAGGGAGCATTTTGATGAGAAGTGTATTGAGCATTGTGATGAAAATGGTCATGGCGCATTGTGATGAGAAGACCATGGATAATTGTGATGACGAGCGTCATGGGGCATTGTGATGACAAGTGTTATGGAATATTGTGATCACAAGGTTTTGGAGCATTGTTATGTCAGAGGTCATGGAGCATTTTGATTTCATTGGGATGACAATAGCATAAAGCATTATGATGATGGGCACGGTGCATTGTGATGACAGGGTTCATGGATCATTGAGATGAAAAAGGTCATAGAACATTGTGATTACAGGGTTCTTGGAGCGTTGTGATGAGAAGGGTCATGGAGCTTTGTGATGACAAGGCCATGGAACATCGTGATGGCAGGGGTCATGGAGCATTGTTATGTCTTTTGTAATGGAGCATTGTGATGGCAAGGGCGTGGAGCATTGTGATAAGAAGGCCATGGAGCATTCTGATGACATGTGTCATGAAGCTTTGTGAAGACAAGGGCATGGAGCAATGTGATGAGAGCGTTCATGGAGCATTGTGATGACAATGACATGGAGCTTTTTGATGCCAAGGGTCATGAATCTTTGTGATGACAATGGTCATGGATCATTTTGATGGCAAGGGCGTTGTGCATTGTGTTGAGAAGGGCAGGGAGCATTCTGCTGACAGGGTCATGGAGCAATTTGATGAAAAGTGTCATGGAACATTTTGATGACAGGTGTTATGGAACATTGTGATGTCAGGGGTCATCGAACATTGTGATGATAAGCGCATGTAGCATTGTGATGACAGGAGTATTGGAACATTGTGATGACAGGGGTGAGGGAGTATTGTGACAAATAGTGATGTAGCATTGTGATATCAGTTGTGAGAGAGCATTTTGATGAGAAGTGCATGGAGCATTGTGATGACAAATTTTATGGAGCATTGTGATGACAAGATTGTGGAGCACTGTGATGACAAGCGTATGGTGCATTGTGATGAAAATGGCATGGGGCATTGTGATGAAAATGGCATGGAGCCTTTTCCTGACAGGGTTCAAGGAGCATTCTGATGACAACTGTCAGGGAGCATTGTGATGACAAGTGTATTGAGCATTGTGATGACAAAGGTCATGGATCATTTTTATGAAAAGGGCATGGAGTATTGTGTTGAGAGGCATCATGGATCGTTGGGATGACAAGTGTTATGAACAGTGTGATCACAATGGTTTGGAGCATTTTGATGAGAGATGTCATGGATCATTTTGATTTCAAGGAGCATGTAGCATTTTGCTGACAAAGGCATTGAGCATTGTGATGACATGTGTCATGGAGCACTGTGATGATAAGCGTCACAGAGCATTGTGAATACAGGGGTCATGGAGCATTGGGATGTCAAGGGCATGGATCATTTTGATGACAAGGGTCATGGAGCCCTGGGCTGAAAATGTTCATGGAGTGTTGTGATGACAGTGGTCATGGAGCATTGTGATGACTAGGGAATGGAACATTGTGATGATAAGAGTCCCGGATCATTGTGTTGTCAGGTGTCATGGAGTGTTGTGATGACAGTGGTCATGGAGCATTGTGATGATATTGGCCATGGAGCATTGTGATGAGTAGGTCGTGGAGCATTGTTCTGAAAATGTTCATGGATTATTGTGATGACAGGGTTTATGGAGAATTGTGATGACAAGGGAATGGAGCATGGTGATGACAAGGTCCTGGAGCATTGTGATGAGAAGACCATAGAGACTTGTGACGACAACTCTCATGGAGCATTCTGATGAAAAGTGACATGGAACATTGTGATTACAGGGGTCTTGGAGTATTGTGATGACTAGTGCATGGAGCATTGTGATGAGAAGGCCATGGAGCATTCTGATGACATGCGTCATGGAGTTTTTTGATGACAAGGGCATGGAGCATTGTGATTACAGGGGTCTTGGAACATTGTGATGACAAGGGCAAGGAGCATTGTGAGGACAAGAACAAGGAGCATTCTGATGGCATGAGTCATTGAGCTTTCTGATGACAAGGGCATGGAGCATTGAGATTACATGTTTCTTGGAGCATTGTGATGAAAAGGACATGGATCACTGTGATGAAAAAGGCATGGAGCCTTGTCATGACAGGATTCAAGGAGCATACAGACAACAAGTGTCAGGGAGCATTTTGATGAGAAGTGTATTGAGCATTGTGATGAAAATGGTCATGGCGCATTGTGATGAGAAGACCATGGATAATTGTGATGACGAGCGTCATGGGGCATTGTGATGACAAGTGTTATGGAATATTGTGATCACAAGGTTTTGGAGCATTGTTATGTCAGAGGTCATGGAGCATTTTGATTTCATTGTGATGACAACAGCATAAAGCATTATGATGATGGGCACGGTGCATTGTGATGACAGGGTTCATGGATCATTGAGATGAAAAAGGTCATAGAACATTGTGATTACAGGGTTCTTGGAGCATTGTGATGAGAAGGGTCATGGAGCTTTGTGATGACAAGGCCATGGAACATCGTGATGGCAGGGGTCATGGAGCATTGTTATGTCTTTTGTAATGGAGCATTGTGATGGCAAGGGCGTGGAGCATTGTGATAAGAAGGCCATGGAGCATTCTGATGACATGTGTCATGAAGCTTTGTGAAGACAAGGGCATGGAGCAATGTGATGAGAGCGTTCATGGAGCATTGTGATGACAATGACATGGAGCTTTTTGATGCCAAGGGTCATGAATCTTTGTGATGACAATGGTCATGGATCATTTTGATGGCAAGGGCGTTGTGCATTGTGTTGAGAAGGGCAGGGAGCATTCTGCTGACAGGGTCATGGAGCAATTTGATGAAAAGTGTCATGGAACATTTTGATGACAGGTGTTATGGAACATTGTGATGTCAGGGGTCATCGAACATTGTGATGATAGGTGCATGTAGCATTGTGATGACAGGAGTATTGGAACATTGTGATGACAGGGGTGAGGGAGTATTGTGACAAATAGTGATGTAGCATTGTGATATCAGTGGTGAGAGAGCATTTTGATGAGAAGTGCATGGAGCATTGTGATGACAAATTTTATGGAGCATTGTGATGACAAGATTGTGGAGCACTGTGATGACAAGCGTATGGTGCATTGTGATGAAAATGGCATGGGGCATTGTGATGAAAATGGCATGGAGCCTTTTCCTGACAGGGTTCAAGGAGCATTCTGATGACAACTGTCAGGGAGCATTGTGATGACAAGTGTATTGAGCATTGTGATGACAAATGTCATGGATCATTGTTATGAAAAGGGCATGGAGTATTGTGTTGAGAGGCATCATGGATCGTTGGGATGACAAGTGTTATGAACAGTGTGATCTCAATGGTTTAGAGCATTTTGATGAGAGAGGTCATGGATCATTTTGATTTCAAAGAGCATGTAGCATTTTGCTGACAAAGGCATTGAGCATTGTGATGACATGTGTCATGGAGCACTGTGATGATAATCGTCACGGAGCATTGTGAATACAGGGGTCATGGAGCATTGGGATGTCAAGGGCATGGATCATTTTGATGACAAGGGTCATGGAGCCCTGGGCTGAAAATGTTCATGGAGTGTTGTGATGACAGTGGTCATGGAGCATTGTGATGACTAGGGAATGGAACATTGTGATGACAAGAGTCCCGGATCATTGTGTTGTCAGGTGTCATGGAGTGTTGTGATGACATTGGTCATGGAGCATTGTGATGATATTGGCCATGGAGCTTTGTGATGAGTAGGTCGTGGAGCATTGTTCTGAAAATGTTCATGGATTATTGTGATTACAGGGTTCATGGAGAATTGTGATGACAAGGGAATGGAGCATGGTGATGACAAGGTCCTGGAGCATTGTGATGAGAAGACCATAGAGACTTGTGATGACAACTCTCATGGAGCATTCTCATGAAAAGTGACATGGAACATTGTGATTACAGGGGTCTTGGAGTATTGTGATGACTAGTGCATGGAGCATTGTGATGAGAAGGCCATGGAGCATTCTGATGACATGTGTCATGGAGTTTTTTGATGACAAGGGCATGGAGCATTGTGATTACAGGGGTCTTGGAACATTGTGATGACAAGGGCAAGGAGCATTGTGAGGAGAAGAACAAGGAGCATTCTGATGGCATGAGTCATTGAGCTTTCTGATGACAAGGGCATGGAGCATTGAGATTACATGTTTCTTGGAGCATTGTGATGAAAAGGACATGGATCACTGTGATGAAAAAGGCATGGAGCCTTGTCATGACAGGATTCAAGGAGCATACAGACAACAAGTGTCAGGGAGCATTTTGATGAGAAGTGTATTGAGCATTGTGATGAAAATGGTCATGGCGCATTGTGATGAGAAGACCATGGATAATTGTGATGACGAGCGTCATGGGGCATTGTGATGACAAGTGTTATGGAATATTGTGATCACAAGGTTTTGGAGCATTGTTATGTCAGAGGTCATGGAGCATTTTGATTTCATTGGGATGACAATAGCATAAAGCATTATGATGATGGGCACGGTGCATTGTGATGACAGGGTTCATGGATCATTGAGATGAAAAAGGTCATAGAACATTGTGATTACAGGGTTCTTGGAGCGTTGTGATGAGAAGGGTCATGGAGCTTTGTGATGACAAGGCCATGGAACATCGTGATGGCAGGGGTCATGGAGCATTGTTATGTCTTTTGTAATGGAGCATTGTGATGGCAAGGGCGTGGAGCATTGTGATAAGAAGGCCATGGAGCATTCTGATGACATGTGTCATGAAGCTTTGTGAAGACAAGGGCATGGAGCAATGTGATGAGAGCGTTCATGGAGCATTGTGATGACAATGACATGGAGCTTTTTGATGCCAAGGGTCATGAATCTTTGTGATGACAATGGTCATGGATCATTTTGATGGCAAGGGCGTTGTGCATTGTGTTGAGAAGGGCAGGGAGCATTCTGATGACAGGGTCATGGAGCAATTTGATGAAAAGTGTCATGGAACATTTTGATGACAGGTGTTATGGAACATTGTGATGTCAGGGGTCATCGAACATTGTGATGATAAGCGCATGTAGCATTGTGATGACAGGAGTATTGGAACATTGTGATGACAGGGGTGAGGGAGTATTGTGACAAATAGTGATGTAGCATTGTGATATCAGTTGTGAGAGAGCATTTTGATGAGAAGTGCATGGAGCATTGTGATGACAAATTTTATGGAGCATTGTGATGACAAGATTGTGGAGCACTGTGATGACAAGCGTATGGTGCATTGTGATGAAAATGGCATGGGGCATTGTGATGAAAATGGCATGGAGCCTTTTCCTGACAGGGTTCAAGGAGCATTCTGATGACAACTGTCAGGGAGCATTGTGATGACAAGTGTATTGAGCATTGTGATGACAAAGGTCATGGATCATTTTTATGAAAAGGGCATGGAGTATTGTGTTGAGAGGCATCATGGATCGTTGGGATGACAAGTGTTATGAACAGTGTGATCACAATGGTTTGGAGCATTTTGATGAGAGATGTCATGGATCATTTTGATTTCAAGGAGCATGTAGCATTTTGCTGACAAAGGCATTGAGCATTGTGATGACATGTGTCATGGAGCACTGTGATGATAAGCGTCACGGAGCATTGTGAATACAGGGGTCATGGAGCATTGGGATGTCAAGGGCATGGATCATTTTGATGACAAGGGTCATGGAGCCCTGGGCTGAAAATGTTCATGGAGTGTTGTGATGACAGTGGTCATGGAGCATTGTGATGACTAGGGAATGGAACATTGTGATGATAAGAGTCCCGGATCATTGTGTTGTCAGGTGTCATGGAGTGTTGTGATGACAGTGGTCATGGAGCATTGTGATGATATTGGCCATGGAGCATTGTGATGAGTAGGTCGTGGAGCATTGTTCTGAAAATGTTCATGGATTATTGTGATGACAGGGTTTATGGAGAATTGTGATGACAAGGGAATGGAGCATGGTGATGACAAGGTCCTGGAGCATTGTGATGAGAAGACCATAGAGACTTGTGACGACAACTCTCATGGAGCATTCTGATGAAAAGTGACATGGAACATTGTGATTACAGGGGTCTTGGAGTATTGTGATGACTAGTGCATGGAGCATTGTGATGAGAAGGCCATGGAGCATTCTGATGACATGCGTCATGGAGTTTTTTGATGACAAGGGCATGGAGCATTGTGATTACAGGGGTCTTGGAACATTGTGATGACAAGGGCAAGGAGCATTGTGAGGACAAGAACAAGGAGCATTCTGATGGCATGAGTCATTGAGCTTTCTGATGACAAGGGCATGGAGCATTGAGATTACATGTTTCTTGGAGCATTGTGATGAAAAGGACATGGATCACTGTGATGAAAAAGGCATGGAGCCTTGTCATGACAGGATTCAAGGAGCATACAGACAACAAGTGTCAGGGAGCATTTTGATGAGAAGTGTATTGAGCATTGTGATGAAAATGGTCATGGCGCATTGTGATGAGAAGACCATGGATAATTGTGATGACGAGCGTCATGGGGCATTGTGATGACAAGTGTTATGGAATATTGTGATCACAAGGTTTTGGAGCATTGTTATGTCAGAGGTCATGGAGCATTTTGATTTCATTGTGATGACAACAGCATAAAGCATTATGATGATGGGCACGGTGCATTGTGATGACAGGGTTCATGGATCATTGAGATGAAAAAGGTCATAGAACATTGTGATTACAGGGTTCTTGGAGCATTGTGATGAGAAGGGTCATGGAGCTTTGTGATGACAAGGCCATGGAACATCGTGATGGCAGGGGTCATGGAGCATTGTTATGTCTTTTGTAATGGAGCATTGTGATGGCAAGGGCGTGGAGCATTGTGATAAGAAGGCCATGGAGCATTCTGATGACATGTGTCATGAAGCTTTGTGAAGACAAGGGCATGGAGCAATGTGATGAGAGCGTTCATGGAGCATTGTGATGACAATGACATGGAGCTTTTTGATGCCAAGGGTCATGAATCTTTGTGATGACAATGGTCATGGATCATTTTGATGGCAAGGGCGTTGTGCATTGTGTTGAGAAGGGCAGGGAGCATTCTGCTGACAGGGTCATGGAGCAATTTGATGAAAAGTGTCATGGAACATTTTGATGACAGGTGTTATGGAACATTGTGATGTCAGGGGTCATCGAACATTGTGATGATAGGTGCATGTAGCATTGTGATGACAGGAGTATTGGAACATTGTGATGACAGGGGTGAGGGAGTATTGTGACAAATAGTGATGTAGCATTGTGATATCAGTGGTGAGAGAGCATTTTGATGAGAAGTGCATGGAGCATTGTGATGACAAATTTTATGGAGCATTGTGATGACAAGATTGTGGAGCACTGTGATGACAAGCGTATGGTGCATTGTGATGAAAATGGCATGGGGCATTGTGATGAAAATGGCATGGAGCCTTTTCCTGACAGGGTTCAAGGAGCATTCTGATGACAACTGTCAGGGAGCATTGTGATGACAAGTGTATTGAGCATTGTGATGACAAATGTCATGGATCATTGTTATGAAAAGGGCATGGAGTATTGTGTTGAGAGGCATCATGGATCGTTGGGATGACAAGTGTTATGAACAGTGTGATCTCAATGGTTTAGAGCATTTTGATGAGAGAGGTCATGGATCATTTTGATTTCAAAGAGCATGTAGCATTTTGCTGACAAAGGCATTGAGCATTGTGATGACATGTGTCATGGAGCACTGTGATGATAATCGTCACGGAGCATTGTGAATACAGGGGTCATGGAGCATTGGGATGTCAAGGGCATGGATCATTTTGATGACAAGGGTCATGGAGCCCTGGGCTGAAAATGTTCATGGAGTGTTGTGATGACAGTGGTCATGGAGCATTGTGATGACTAGGGAATGGAACATTGTGATGACAAGAGTCCCGGATCATTGTGTTGTCAGGTGTCATGGAGTGTTGTGATGACATTGGTCATGGAGCATTGTGATGATATTGGCCATGGAGCTTTGTGATGAGTAGGTCGTGGAGCATTGTTCTGAAAATGTTCATGGATTATTGTGATTACAGGGTTCATGGAGAATTGTGATGACAAGGGAATGGAGCATGGTGATGACAAGGTCCTGGAGCATTGTGATGAGAAGACCATAGAGACTTGTGATGACAACTCTCATGGAGCATTCTCATGAAAAGTGACATGGAACATTGTGATTACAGGGGTCTTGGAGTATTGTGATGACTAGTGCATGGAGCATTGTGATGAGAAGGCCATGGAGCATTCTGATGACATGTGTCATGGAGTTTTTTGATGACAAGGGCATGGAGCATTGTGATTACAGGGGTCTTGGAACATTGTGATGACAAGGGCAAGGAGCATTGTGAGGAGAAGAACAAGGAGCATTCTGATGGCATGAGTCATTGAGCTTTCTGATGACAAGGGCATGGAGCATTGAGATTACATGTTTCTTGGAGCATTGTGATGAAAAGGACATGGATCACTGTGATGAAAAAGGCATGGAGCCTTGTCATGACAGGATTCAAGGAGCATACAGACAACAAGTGTCAGGGAGCATTTTGATGAGAAGTGTATTGAGCATTGTGATGAAAATGGTCATGGCGCATTGTGATGAGAAGACCATGGATAATTGTGATGACGAGCGTCATGGGGCATTGTGATGACAAGTGTTATGGAATATTGTGATCACAAGGTTTTGGAGCATTGTTATGTCAGAGGTCATGGAGCATTTTGATTTCATTGGGATGACAATAGCATAAAGCATTATGATGATGGGCACGGTGCATTGTGATGACAGGGTTCATGGATCATTGAGATGAAAAAGGTCATAGAACATTGTGATTACAGGGTTCTTGGAGCGTTGTGATGAGAAGGGTCATGGAGCTTTGTGATGACAAGGCCATGGAACATCGTGATGGCAGGGGTCATGGAGCATTGTTATGTCTTTTGTAATGGAGCATTGTGATGGCAAGGGCGTGGAGCATTGTGATAAGAAGGCCATGGAGCATTCTGATGACATGTGTCATGAAGCTTTGTGAAGACAAGGGCATGGAGCAATGTGATGAGAGCGTTCATGGAGCATTGTGATGACAATGACATGGAGCTTTTTGATGCCAAGGGTCATGAATCTTTGTGATGACAATGGTCATGGATCATTTTGATGGCAAGGGCGTTGTGCATTGTGTTGAGAAGGGCAGGGAGCATTCTGATGACAGGGTCATGGAGCAATTTGATGAAAAGTGTCATGGAACATTTTGATGACAGGTGTTATGGAACATTGTGATGTCAGGGGTCATCGAACATTGTGATGATAAGCGCATGTAGCATTGTGATGACAGGAGTATTGGAACATTGTGATGACAGGGGTGAGGGAGTATTGTGACAAATAGTGATGTAGCATTGTGATATCAGTTGTGAGAGAGCATTTTGATGAGAAGTGCATGGAGCATTGTGATGACAAATTTTATGGAGCATTGTGATGACAAGATTGTGGAGCACTGTGATGACAAGCGTATGGTGCATTGTGATGAAAATGGCATGGGGCATTGTGATGAAAATGGCATGGAGCCTTTTCCTGACAGGGTTCAAGGAGCATTCTGATGACAACTGTCAGGGAGCATTGTGATGACAAGTGTATTGAGCATTGTGATGACAAAGGTCATGGATCATTTTTATGAAAAGGGCATGGAGTATTGTGTTGAGAGGCATCATGGATCGTTGGGATGACAAGTGTTATGAACAGTGTGATCACAATGGTTTGGAGCATTTTGATGAGAGATGTCATGGATCATTTTGATTTCAAGGAGCATGTAGCATTTTGCTGACAAAGGCATTGAGCATTGTGATGACATGTGTCATGGAGCACTGTGATGATAAGCGTCACGGAGCATTGTGAATACAGGGGTCATGGAGCATTGGGATGTCAAGGGCATGGATCATTTTGATGACAAGGGTCATGGAGCCCTGGGCTGAAAATGTTCATGGAGTGTTGTGATGACAGTGGTCATGGAGCATTGTGATGACTAGGGAATGGAACATTGTGATGATAAGAGTCCCGGATCATTGTGTTGTCAGGTGTCATGGAGTGTTGTGATGACAGTGGTCATGGAGCATTGTGATGATATTGGCCATGGAGCATTGTGATGAGTAGGTCGTGGAGCATTGTTCTGAAAATGTTCATGGATTATTGTGATGACAGGGTTTATGGAGAATTGTGATGACAAGGGAATGGAGCATGGTGATGACAAGGTCCTGGAGCATTGTGATGAGAAGACCATAGAGACTTGTGACGACAACTCTCATGGAGCATTCTGATGAAAAGTGACATGGAACATTGTGATTACAGGGGTCTTGGAGTATTGTGATGACTAGTGCATGGAGCATTGTGATGAGAAGGCCATGGAGCATTCTGATGACATGCGTCATGGAGTTTTTTGATGACAAGGGCATGGAGCATTGTGATTACAGGGGTCTTGGAACATTGTGATGACAAGGGCAAGGAGCATTGTGAGGACAAGAACAAGGAGCATTCTGATGGCATGAGTCATTGAGCTTTCTGATGACAAGGGCATGGAGCATTGAGATTACATGTTTCTTGGAGCATTGTGATGAAAAGGACATGGATCACTGTGATGAAAAAGGCATGGAGCCTTGTCATGACAGGATTCAAGGAGCATACAGACAACAAGTGTCAGGGAGCATTTTGATGAGAAGTGTATTGAGCATTGTGATGAAAATGGTCATGGCGCATTGTGATGAGAAGACCATGGATAATTGTGATGACGAGCGTCATGGGGCATTGTGATGACAAGTGTTATGGAATATTGTGATCACAAGGTTTTGGAGCATTGTTATGTCAGAGGTCATGGAGCATTTTGATTTCATTGTGATGACAACAGCATAAAGCATTATGATGATGGGCACGGTGCATTGTGATGACAGGGTTCATGGATCATTGAGATGAAAAAGGTCATAGAACATTGTGATTACAGGGTTCTTGGAGCATTGTGATGAGAAGGGTCATGGAGCTTTGTGATGACAAGGCCATGGAACATCGTGATGGCAGGGGTCATGGAGCATTGTTATGTCTTTTGTAATGGAGCATTGTGATGGCAAGGGCGTGGAGCATTGTGATAAGAAGGCCATGGAGCATTCTGATGACATGTGTCATGAAGCTTTGTGAAGACAAGGGCATGGAGCAATGTGATGAGAGCGTTCATGGAGCATTGTGATGACAATGACATGGAGCTTTTTGATGCCAAGGGTCATGAATCTTTGTGATGACAATGGTCATGGATCATTTTGATGGCAAGGGCGTTGTGCATTGTGTTGAGAAGGGCAGGGAGCATTCTGCTGACAGGGTCATGGAGCAATTTGATGAAAAGTGTCATGGAACATTTTGATGACAGGTGTTATGGAACATTGTGATGTCAGGGGTCATCGAACATTGTGATGATAGGTGCATGTAGCATTGTGATGACAGGAGTATTGGAACATTGTGATGACAGGGGTGAGGGAGTATTGTGACAAATAGTGATGTAGCATTGTGATATCAGTGGTGAGAGAGCATTTTGATGAGAAGTGCATGGAGCATTGTGATGACAAATTTTATGGAGCATTGTGATGACAAGATTGTGGAGCACTGTGATGACAAGCGTATGGTGCATTGTGATGAAAATGGCATGGGGCATTGTGATGAAAATGGCATGGAGCCTTTTCCTGACAGGGTTCAAGGAGCATTCTGATGACAACTGTCAGGGAGCATTGTGATGACAAGTGTATTGAGCATTGTGATGACAAATGTCATGGATCATTGTTATGAAAAGGGCATGGAGTATTGTGTTGAGAGGCATCATGGATCGTTGGGATGACAAGTGTTATGAACAGTGTGATCTCAATGGTTTAGAGCATTTTGATGAGAGAGGTCATGGATCATTTTGATTTCAAAGAGCATGTAGCATTTTGCTGACAAAGGCATTGAGCATTGTGATGACATGTGTCATGGAGCACTGTGATGATAATCGTCACGGAGCATTGTGAATACAGGGGTCATGGAGCATTGGGATGTCAAGGGCATGGATCATTTTGATGACAAGGGTCATGGAGCCCTGGGCTGAAAATGTTCATGGAGTGTTGTGATGACAGTGGTCATGGAGCATTGTGATGACTAGGGAATGGAACATTGTGATGACAAGAGTCCCGGATCATTGTGTTGTCAGGTGTCATGGAGTGTTGTGATGACATTGGTCATGGAGCATTGTGATGATATTGGCCATGGAGCTTTGTGATGAGTAGGTCGTGGAGCATTGTTCTGAAAATGTTCATGGATTATTGTGATTACAGGGTTCATGGAGAATTGTGATGACAAGGGAATGGAGCATGGTGATGACAAGGTCCTGGAGCATTGTGATGAGAAGACCATAGAGACTTGTGATGACAACTCTCATGGAGCATTCTCATGAAAAGTGACATGGAACATTGTGATTACAGGGGTCTTGGAGTATTGTGATGACTAGTGCATGGAGCATTGTGATGAGAAGGCCATGGAGCATTCTGATGACATGTGTCATGGAGTTTTTTGATGACAAGGGCATGGAGCATTGTGATTACAGGGGTCTTGGAACATTGTGATGACAAGGGCAAGGAGCATTGTGAGGAGAAGAACAAGGAGCATTCTGATGGCATGAGTCATTGAGCTTTCTGATGACAAGGGCATGGAGCATTGAGATTACATGTTTCTTGGAGCATTGTGATGAAAAGGACATGGATCACTGTGATGAAAAAGGCATGGAGCCTTGTCATGACAGGATTCAAGGAGCATACAGACAACAAGTGTCAGGGAGCATTTTGATGAGAAGTGTATTGAGCATTGTGATGAAAATGGTCATGGCGCATTGTGATGAGAAGACCATGGATAATTGTGATGACGAGCGTCATGGGGCATTGTGATGACAAGTGTTATGGAATATTGTGATCACAAGGTTTTGGAGCATTGTTATGTCAGAGGTCATGGAGCATTTTGATTTCATTGGGATGACAATAGCATAAAGCATTATGATGATGGGCACGGTGCATTGTGATGACAGGGTTCATGGATCATTGAGATGAAAAAGGTCATAGAACATTGTGATTACAGGGTTCTTGGAGCGTTGTGATGAGAAGGGTCATGGAGCTTTGTGATGACAAGGCCATGGAACATCGTGATGGCAGGGGTCATGGAGCATTGTTATGTCTTTTGTAATGGAGCATTGTGATGGCAAGGGCGTGGAGCATTGTGATAAGAAGGCCATGGAGCATTCTGATGACATGTGTCATGAAGCTTTGTGAAGACAAGGGCATGGAGCAATGTGATGAGAGCGTTCATGGAGCATTGTGATGACAATGACATGGAGCTTTTTGATGCCAAGGGTCATGAATCTTTGTGATGACAATGGTCATGGATCATTTTGATGGCAAGGGCGTTGTGCATTGTGTTGAGAAGGGCAGGGAGCATTCTGCTGACAGGGTCATGGAGCAATTTGATGAAAAGTGTCATGGAACATTTTGATGACAGGTGTTATGGAACATTGTGATGTCAGGGGTCATCGAACATTGTGATGATAAGCGCATGTAGCATTGTGATGACAGGAGTATTGGAACATTGTGATGACAGGGGTGAGGGAGTATTGTGACAAATAGTGATGTAGCATTGTGATATCAGTTGTGAGAGAGCATTTTGATGAGAAGTGCATGGAGCATTGTGATGACAAATTTTATGGAGCATTGTGATGACAAGATTGTGGAGCACTGTGATGACAAGCGTATGGTGCATTGTGATGAAAATGGCATGGGGCATTGTGATGAAAATGGCATGGAGCCTTTTCCTGACAGGGTTCAAGGAGCATTCTGATGACAACTGTCAGGGAGCATTGTGATGACAAGTGTATTGAGCATTGTGATGACAAAGGTCATGGATCATTTTTATGAAAAGGGCATGGAGTATTGTGTTGAGAGGCATCATGGATCGTTGGGATGACAAGTGTTATGAACAGTGTGATCACAATGGTTTGGAGCATTTTGATGAGAGATGTCATGGATCATTTTGATTTCAAGGAGCATGTAGCATTTTGCTGACAAAGGCATTGAGCATTGTGATGACATGTGTCATGGAGCACTGTGATGATAAGCGTCACGGAGCATTGTGAATACAGGGGTCATGGAGCATTGGGATGTCAAGGGCATGGATCATTTTGATGACAAGGGTCATGGAGCCCTGGGCTGAAAATGTTCATGGAGTGTTGTGATGACAGTGGTCATGGAGCATTGTGATGACTAGGGAATGGAACATTGTGATGATAAGAGTCCCGGATCATTGTGTTGTCAGGTGTCATGGAGTGTTGTGATGACAGTGGTCATGGAGCATTGTGATGATATTGGCCATGGAGCATTGTGATGAGTAGGTCGTGGAGCATTGTTCTGAAAATGTTCATGGATTATTGTGATGACAGGGTTTATGGAGAATTGTGATGACAAGGGAATGGAGCATGGTGATGACAAGGTCCTGGAGCATTGTGATGAGAAGACCATAGAGACTTGTGATGACAACTCTCATGGAGCATTCTGATGAAAAGTGACATGGAACATTGTGATTACAGGGGTCTTGGAGTATTGTGATGACTAGTGCATGGAGCATTGTGATGAGAAGGCCATGGAGCATTCTGATGACATGCGTCATGGAGTTTTTTGATGACAAGGGCATGGAGCATTGTGATTACAGGGGTCTTGGAACATTGTGATGACAAGGGCAAGGAGCATTGTGAGGACAAGAACAAGGAGCATTCTGATGGCATGAGTCATTGAGCTTTCTGATGACAAGGGCATGGAGCATTGAGATTACATGTTTCTTGGAGCATTGTGATGAAAAGGACATGGATCACTGTGATGAAAAAGGCATGGAGCCTTGTCATGACAGGATTCAAGGAGCATACAGACAACAAGTGTCAGGGAGCATTTTGATGAGAAGTGTATTGAGCATTGTGATGAAAATGGTCATGGCGCATTGTGATGAGAAGACCATGGATAATTGTGATGACGAGCGTCATGGGGCATTGTGATGACAAGTGTTATGGAATATTGTGATCACAAGGTTTTGGAGCATTGTTATGTCAGAGGTCATGGAGCATTTTGATTTCATTGTGATGACAACAGCATAAAGCATTATGATGATGGGCACGGTGCATTGTGATGACAGGGTTCATGGATCATTGAGATGAAAAAGGTCATAGAACATTGTGATTACAGGGTTCTTGGAGCATTGTGATGAGAAGGGTCATGGAGCTTTGTGATGACAAGGCCATGGAACATCGTGATGGCAGGGGTCATGGAGCATTGTTATGTCTTTTGTAATGGAGCATTGTGATGGCAAGGGCGTGGAGCATTGTGATAAGAAGGCCATGGAGCATTCTGATGACATGTGTCATGAAGCTTTGTGAAGACAAGGGCATGGAGCAATGTGATGAGAGCGTTCATGGAGCATTGTGATGACAATGACATGGAGCTTTTTGATGCCAAGGGTCATGAATCTTTGTGATGACAATGGTCATGGATCATTTTGATGGCAAGGGCGTTGTGCATTGTGTTGAGAAGGGCAGGGAGCATTCTGCTGACAGGGTCATGGAGCAATTTGATGAAAAGTGTCATGGAACATTTTGATGACAGGTGTTATGGAACATTGTGATGTCAGGGGTCATCGAACATTGTGATGATAGGTGCATGTAGCATTGTGATGACAGGAGTATTGGAACATTGTGATGACAGGGGTGAGGGAGTATTGTGACAAATAGTGATGTAGCATTGTGATATCAGTGGTGAGAGAGCATTTTGATGAGAAGTGCATGGAGCATTGTGATGACAAATTTTATGGAGCATTGTGATGACAAGATTGTGGAGCACTGTGATGACAAGCGTATGGTGCATTGTGATGAAAATGGCATGGGGCATTGTGATGAAAATGGCATGGAGCCTTTTCCTGACAGGGTTCAAGGAGCATTCTGATGACAACTGTCAGGGAGCATTGTGATGACAAGTGTATTGAGCATTGTGATGACAAATGTCATGGATCATTGTTATGAAAAGGGCATGGAGTATTGTGTTGAGAGGCATCATGGATCGTTGGGATGACAAGTGTTATGAACAGTGTGATCTCAATGGTTTAGAGCATTTTGATGAGAGAGGTCATGGATCATTTTGATTTCAAAGAGCATGTAGCATTTTGCTGACAAAGGCATTGAGCATTGTGATGACATGTGTCATGGAGCACTGTGATGATAATCGTCACGGAGCATTGTGAATACAGGGGTCATGGAGCATTGGGATGTCAAGGGCATGGATCATTTTGATGACAAGGGTCATGGAGCCCTGGGCTGAAAATGTTCATGGAGTGTTGTGATGACAGTGGTCATGGAGCATTGTGATGACTAGGGAATGGAACATTGTGATGACAAGAGTCCCGGATCATTGTGTTGTCAGGTGTCATGGAGTGTTGTGATGACATTGGTCATGGAGCATTGTGATGATATTGGCCATGGAGCTTTGTGATGAGTAGGTCGTGGAGCATTGTTCTGAAAATGTTCATGGATTATTGTGATTACAGGGTTCATGGAGAATTGTGATGACAAGGGAATGGAGCATGGTGATGACAAGGTCCTGGAGCATTGTGATGAGAAGACCATAGAGACTTGTGATGACAACTCTCATGGAGCATTCTCATGAAAAGTGACATGGAACATTGTGATTACAGGGGTCTTGGAGTATTGTGATGACTAGTGCATGGAGCATTGTGATGAGAAGGCCATGGAGCATTCTGATGACATGTGTCATGGAGTTTTTTGATGACAAGGGCATGGAGCATTGTGATTACAGGGGTCTTGGAACATTGTGATGACAAGGGCAAGGAGCATTGTGAGGAGAAGAACAAGGAGCATTCTGATGGCATGAGTCATTGAGCTTTCTGATGACAAGGGCATGGAGCATTGAGATTACATGTTTCTTGGAGCATTGTGATGAAAAGGACATGGATCACTGTGATGAAAAAGGCATGGAGCCTTGTCATGACAGGATTCAAGGAGCATACAGACAACAAGTGTCAGGGAGCATTTTGATGAGAAGTGTATTGAGCATTGTGATGAAAATGGTCATGGCGCATTGTGATGAGAAGACCATGGATAATTGTGATGACGAGCGTCATGGGGCATTGTGATGACAAGTGTTATGGAATATTGTGATCACAAGGTTTTGGAGCATTGTTATGTCAGAGGTCATGGAGCATTTTGATTTCATTGGGATGACAATAGCATAAAGCATTATGATGATGGGCACGGTGCATTGTGATGACAGGGTTCATGGATCATTGAGATGAAAAAGGTCATAGAACATTGTGATTACAGGGTTCTTGGAGCGTTGTGATGAGAAGGGTCATGGAGCTTTGTGATGACAAGGCCATGGAACATCGTGATGGCAGGGGTCATGGAGCATTGTTATGTCTTTTGTAATGGAGCATTGTGATGGCAAGGGCGTGGAGCATTGTGATAAGAAGGCCATGGAGCATTCTGATGACATGTGTCATGAAGCTTTGTGAAGACAAGGGCATGGAGCAATGTGATGAGAGCGTTCATGGAGCATTGTGATGACAATGACATGGAGCTTTTTGATGCCAAGGGTCATGAATCTTTGTGATGACAATGGTCATGGATCATTTTGATGGCAAGGGCGTTGTGCATTGTGTTGAGAAGGGCAGGGAGCATTCTGCTGACAGGGTCATGGAGCAATTTGATGAAAAGTGTCATGGAACATTTTGATGACAGGTGTTATGGAACATTGTGATGTCAGGGGTCATCGAACATTGTGATGATAAGCGCATGTAGCATTGTGATGACAGGAGTATTGGAACATTGTGATGACAGGGGTGAGGGAGTATTGTGACAAATAGTGATGTAGCATTGTGATATCAGTTGTGAGAGAGCATTTTGATGAGAAGTGCATGGAGCATTGTGATGACAAATTTTATGGAGCATTGTGATGACAAGATTGTGGAGCACTGTGATGACAAGCGTATGGTGCATTGTGATGAAAATGGCATGGAGCCTTTTCCTGACAGGGTTCAAGGAGCATTCTGATGACAACTGTCAGGGAGCATTGTGATGACAAGTGTATTGAGCATTGTGATGACAAAGGTCATGGATCATTTTTATGAAAAGGGCATGGAGTATTGTGTTGAGAGGCATCATGGATCGTTGGGATGACAAGTGTTATGAACAGTGTGATCACAATGGTTTGGAGCATTTTGATGAGAGATGTCATGGATCATTTTGATTTCAAGGAGCATGTAGCATTTTGCTGACAAAGGCATTGAGCATTGTGATGACATGTGTCATGGAGCACTGTGATGATAATCGTCACGGAGCATTGTGAATACAGGGGTCATGGAGCATTGGGATGTCAAGGGCATGGATCATTTTGATGACAAGGGTCATGGAGCCCTGGGCTGAAAATGTTCATGGAGTGTTGTGATGACAGTGGTCATGGAGCATTGTGATGACTAGGGAATGGAACATTGTGATGATAAGAGTCCCGGATCATTGTGTTGTCAGGTGTCATGGAGTGTTGTGATGACAGTGGTCATGGAGCATTGTGATGATATTGGCCATGGAGCATTGTGATGAGTAGGTCGTGGAGCATTGTTCTGAAAATGTTCATGGATTATTGTGATGACAGGGTTTATGGAGAATTGTGATGACAAGGGAATGGAGCATGGTGATGACAAGGTCCTGGAGCATTGTGATGAGAAGACCATAGAGACTTGTGACGACAACTCTCATGGAGCATTCTGATGAAAAGTGACATGGAACATTGTGATTACAGGGGTCTTGGAGTATTGTGATGACTAGTGCATGGAGCATTGTGATGAGAAGGCCATGGAGCATTCTGATGACATGCGTCATGGAGTTTTTTGATGACAAGGGCATGGAGCATTGTGATTACAGGGGTCTTGGAACATTGTGATGACAAGGGCAAGGAGCATTGTGAGGACAAGAACAAGGAGCATTCTGATGGCATGAGTCATTGAGCTTTCTGATGACAAGGGCATGGAGCATTGAGATTACATGTTTCTTGGAGCATTGTGATGAAAAGGACATGGATCACTGTGATGAAAAAGGCATGGAGCCTTGTCATGACAGGATTCAAGGAGCATACAGACAACAAGTGTCAGGGAGCATTTTGATGAGAAGTGTATTGAGCATTGTGATGAAAATGGTCATGGCGCATTGTGATGAGAAGACCATGGATAATTGTGATGACGAGCGTCATGGGGCATTGTGATGACAAGTGTTATGGAATATTGTGATCACAAGGTTTTGGAGCATTGTTATGTCAGAGGTCATGGAGCATTTTGATTTCATTGTGATGACAACAGCATAAAGCATTATGATGATGGGCACGGTGCATTGTGATGACAGGGTTCATGGATCATTGAGATGAAAAAGGTCATAGAACATTGTGATTACAGGGTTCTTGGAGCATTGTGATGAGAAGGGTCATGGAGCTTTGTGATGACAAGGCCATGGAACATCGTGATGGCAGGGGTCATGGAGCATTGTTATGTCTTTTGTAATGGAGCATTGTGATGGCAAGGGCGTGGAGCATTGTGATAAGAAGGCCATGGAGCATTCTGATGACATGTGTCATGAAGCTTTGTGAAGACAAGGGCATGGAGCAATGTGATGAGAGCGTTCATGGAGCATTGTGATGACAATGACATGGAGCTTTTTGATGCCAAGGGTCATGAATCTTTGTGATGACAATGGTCATGGATCATTTTGATGGCAAGGGCGTTGTGCATTGTGTTGAGAAGGGCAGGGAGCATTCTGATGACAGGGTCATGGAGCAATTTGATGAAAAGTGTCATGGAACATTTTGATGACAGGTGTTATGGAACATTGTGATGTCAGGGGTCATCGAACATTGTGATGATAAGCGCATGTAGCATTGTGATGACAGGAGTATTGGAACATTGTGATGACAGGGGTGAGGGAGTATTGTGACAAATAGTGATGTAGCATTGTGATATCAGTGGTGAGAGAGCATTTTGATGAGAAGTGCATGGAGCATTGTGATGACAAATTTTATGGAGCATTGTGATGACAAGATTGTGGAGCACTGTGATGACAAGCGTATGGTGCATTGTGATGACATGTGTCATGGAGCACTGTGCTGACAAGCACATGGAGCACTGTGATGACAAGGGTCAAAGAGCATTGTGATGAAAAGTTCATGGAGCATTATGGTTAAAAAGGTCACAGAGACTGTTGATGATGAGGGCATGGACCATTGTGATGACAAAGGTCATGGAGCATTGTGATGACTGGAGTCACGGAGCATTGTGATGACAGAGCTCATGGAACATTGTGATAACTAGGGCATGGAGCATTGTGATGACAAGGGCATGGGACATTGGTCTAATAATTTTCATGGAGTATTGCGATGACAGTTGGAATGGCGCATTGTGATGACAAGGGCATGGAGCATTGTGATGACTAGGTCTTGCAGTATTGTGAAGAGAGGTGTCAGGGAGCACTGTGATGACATATTTAATGGCCCATTGTGATGACAATGGCATGGAGCATTGTGATGCCAAGTGTCATGGAGGATTCTGTTGACAAAGGTAATGGAGCATTGTGATGACAATGGCTTGGAGCATTGTGATGACAAGGGTCAGGGAGCATTGTGCTAAAAAGTGCATGGAGAATTGTGATGACAAGGGTCATGGAGCATTCTGATGACAAGCTTGTGGAGTATTTTGATGACAATGGCATGGAGCATTGTGATGAAAATGGCATGGGGCATTGTGATGAAAAAGGCATGGAGCCATTTCCTGACAGGTTTCAAGGAGCATTCTGATGACAAGTGTCAGGGAGCATTGTGATGACAAAGGTCATGGAGCATTGTGATGAAAAGAGCATGGAGTATTGTGATGACTGGCATCATGGAGCGTTGTGATGACAAGTGTTATGGAACAATGTGATCACAAGGGTTTGGAGCATTGTGATGACAGAGGTCATGGATCATTTTGATTTCAAGGAGCATGGAGCATTGTGATGACAATGGCATGAAGCAATGTGATCCCAAGGTTCATGGAGGATTGAGATGACAATGGAAATGGAGTATTGAGATGACAAGCGCATAGAGCATTATAATGACAAGGTCATGTAGCATTTTGCTGACAAAGGCATGGAGCATTGTGATGACATGTGTCATGGAGCACTGTGATGACAATCGGCATGGAGCATTGTGAATACAGGTGTCATGGAGCATTGGGATGACAAGGGCATGGGTCATTGGGATGACAAGTGTCATGGAGCACTTGGCTGAAAATGTTCATGGAGTGTTGTGATGTCAGGGGTCATGGAGCATTGTGATGACTACGGAAAGGAGCATTGTGATGACAAGATTCCTGGGTCATTGTGTTGTCATGTGTCATGGAGTGTTGTGATGACAGTGGTCATGAAGCACTGTGATTACCAGGGAATGGAGCATGGGGATGACAAGGTCCTGGAGCACTGTGATGAGAAGGCCATGAAGACTTGTGATGACAAGTCTCACGGAACATTCTGATTAAAAGTGGCATGGAGCATTGTGATTACAGG
Organism: Mesoplodon mirus; assembly: GCF_964341445.2. Lineage (NCBI taxonomy): Eukaryota > Metazoa > Chordata > Mammalia > Artiodactyla > Ziphiidae > Mesoplodon > Mesoplodon mirus. The sequence goes on along the minus strand of NW_028295803.1, from coordinate 195,540 downwards.
GGTCTTGGAGCATTGTCATGACTAGGGCATGGAGCATTGTGATGAGAAGGCCATGGAGCATTCTGATGACATGTGTCATGGAGTTTTTTCATGACAAGGCCATGGAATATTGTGATTACAGGGGTCTTGGTACATTGTGATGACAAGGGCATGGAGCATTTTGAGGAGAAGACCACGGAGGATTCTGATGGCATGTGTCATTGAGCTTTGTCTTGACAATGGCATGGAGCATTGAGATTACACGGGTCTTGGAGCATTGTGATGAAAAGGACATGGATCATTGTGATGAAAAAGGCATGGAGCCTTGTCATGACAGGGTTCAAGGAGCATACAGACAACAAGTGTCAGGGAGCATTTTGATGACAAGTGTATTGAGCATTGTGATGACAAAGGTCATGGAGCATTGTGATGAAATGGGCATGAAGTATTGTGATGTACAGGCATCATCGAGTGTTGTGATGACAAGTGTTATGGAACAATGTGATCACAAGGGTTTGGAGCATTGTGATGACAGAGGTCATGGATCATTTTGATTTCAAGGAGCATGGAGCATTGTGATGAGTAGGGCATGAAGCAATGTGATCCCAAGGTTCATGGAGGACTGTGATGACAATGGAAATGGAGTATTGTGATGACAAGCGCAGAGAGCATTGTAATGACAAGGTCATGTAGCATTTTGCTGACAAACGCATGGAGCATTGTGATGACAGGTGTCATGGAGCACTGTTCTGACAACTGTCACGGATCTTTGTGAATACAGGTGTCATGGAGCATTGGGATGACAAGGGCATGGATCACTGTCATGACAAGGGTCATGGAGCAATGGGCTGAAAATGTTCATGGAGTGTTGTGATGACAGAGTTCATGGAGCATTGTGATGACTAGGGAATGGAACATTGTGATGACAAGAGTCCCGGATCATTGTGTTGTCAGGTGTCATGGAGTGTTGTGATGACAGTGGTCATGGAGCATTGTGATGATATTGGCCATGGAGCATTGTGATGAGTAGGTCGTGGAGCATTGGGCTGCAAATGTTCATGGATTATTGTGATGAGAGGGGTCATGGAGCATTGTGATGACAAGGGAAAGGAGCATGGCAATGACAAGGTCCTGGAGCATTGTGATGAGAAGACCAGGGAGACTTGTGATGACAAGTCTCATGGAGCTTTCTAATGAAAATGGAAATGGAACATTGTGATTACAGGGGTCTTGGAGCATTTGATGACTAGGGCATGGCGCATTGTGATGAGAAGTCCATGGAGCATTCTGATGACATACGTCATGGAATTTTTTGATGACAAGGGCAAGGAGCATTGTGATTACAGGTGTCTTGGAATATTGTGATGAAAAGGGCATGGAGCATTGTGTTTACATGTGTCTTGGAGCATTGTGTTGAAAAGGACATGGATCATTGTGATGAAAAAGGCATGGAGCCTTGTCATGACAGGATTCAAGGAGCATACAGACAACAAGTGTCAGGGAGAATTTTAATGAGAAGTGTATTTAGCATTGTTATGACGAAGGTCATGGAGCATTGTGATGAGAAGACCATTGATAATTGTGATGACGAGCGTCATGGGGCATTGTGATGATAAGTGTTATGGAATATTGTGATCACAAGGGTTTGGAGCATTGTTATGACAGAGGTCATGGAGCATTTTGATTTCATTGTGATTACAATAGCATGAAGCATTATGATGATGGGCATGGTGCATTGTGATGACAGGGTTCATGGATCATTGAGATGAAAAAGGGCATAGAACATTGTAATTACAGGGTTCTTGGAGCATTGTGATGAGAAGGGTCATGGAGCTTTGTGATGACAACACCATGGAACATCGTGATGGCAGGGGTCATGGAGCATTGTTATGTCTTGGGTAATGGAGCATTGTGATGGCAAGGGCATGGAGCATTGTGATGAGAATGCCATGGAGCATTCTGATGACGTGTCATAGAGCTTTGTGAAGACAAGGGCCTGGAGCAATGTGATGAGAGCATTCATGGAGCATTGTGATGACAATGACATGGAGCATTGTGATGCCAAGTGTCATGGATCTTTGTGATGACAATGGTCATGGAGCATTTTGATGGCAAGGGCGTTGTGCATTGTGATGAGAAGGGCAGGCAGAATTGTGATGACAGGATCATGGAGCAATTTGATGAAAAGTGCCATGGAATATATTGATGACAGGTGTTATGGAACATTGTGATGTCAGGGGTCATCGAAAATTGTGATGATAAGTGCATGTAGCATTGTGATGACAGGAGTCATGGAACATTGTGATGACAGGGTGAGGGAGTATTGTGACAAATAGTGATGTAGCATTCTGATATCAGTGGTGAGAGAGCATTTTGATGAGAAGTGCATGGGGCATTGTGATGAAAAATTTTAAGGAGCAATGTGATGACAAGATTGTGGAGCACTCTGAAGACAAGGTCATGGTGCATTGTGATGATATGAGTCATGGAGCATTGTGCTGACAACTGCATGGAGCATTGTGATGACAAGCGTCATAGAGCATTTTGATGAAAAGTTCATGGAGCATTGTGGTTAAAAACGTCAGAGAGACTGTTGATGACGAGGGCAGGGACCATTGTGATGACAAAGGTCATGAATCATTGTGATGATTGGAGTCACGGAGCATTGTGATGACAGGGGTCATGGAGCATTTTGAAAACAAGGGCATGGTGCATTGTGATGACAAGTGCATGGAACATTGGTCTAATAAGTTGCATGGATTATTGCGATGACAGTTGGAATGGCGCATTGTGATGACAAGGGCATGGAGCACTGTGATGCCGATGTCATGCAGTATTGTGAAGAGAGCTGTCAGGGAGCATTGTGATGACATATGTAATGGCCCATTGTGATGACAATGGCATGGAGCATTGTGATGCCAAGTGTCATGAAGGATTCTAATGACAAAGGTAATGGAGCATTGTGATGACAATGGCTTGGAGCATTGTGATGACAATGGTCAGGGAGCATTGTGCTGACAAGTGCATGGAGAATTGTGATGACAAGGGTCATGCAGCCTTCTGATGACAAGCATGTAGAGTATTTTGATGATAATGTCATGGAGCATTGTGATGAAAACCGCATGGGGCATTGTGATGCAAAAGGCATGGAGCCTTTTCATGACAGGATTCAAGGAGCATTCTGATGACAAGTGTCAGGGAGCATTGTGATGACAAGTGTATTGAGCATTGTGATGACAAAGGTCATGGAGCATTGTGATGAAAAGGCCATGGAGTATTGTGATGACAGGCATCATGGAGTGTTGTGATGACAAGTGTTGTGGAACACTGTGATCACAAGTGTTTGGAGCATTGTGATGAGAGTGGTCATGGATCATTTTGATTTCAAGGAACATGGAGCTTTGTGATGAAAAGGGCATGAAGCAATGTGATCCCAAGGTTCATGGAGGATTGTCATGACAATGGAAATGGAGTATTGTGATGACAAGTGCATAGAGCATTGTAATGATAAGATAATGTAGCATTTTGCTGTCAAGGGTATGGAGCATTGTGATGACATGTGTCAGGGAGCACGGTGATGACAAGCGTCACGGAGCATTGTGAATACAGGGGTCATGGAGCATTGGGATGACAAGAGCAAGGATCATTATGATGACAAGGGTCATGGAGCCCTGGGCTGAAAATGTTCATGGAGTGTTGTGATGACAGGGGTCATGGAGCCTTGTGATGACTAGGGAATGGAGCATTGTGATGAAAAGAGTCCCGGATCATTGTGTTGTTAGGTGTCATGGAGTGTTGTGATGACAGTGGTCATGGAGTATTGTGATGATATTGGCCATGGAGCATTTTGATGTGTAGGTCGTGGAGCTTTGGGCTGAAAATATTCATGGATTATTGTGACGACAGGGGTCATGGTGCATTGTGATGACAAGGGAATGGAGCATGGTGATGACAAGGTCCTGGAGGATTCTGATGAGAAGACCATGGAGACTTGTGATGACAAGTCTCATGGAGCATTCTGATGAAAAGGGACATGGAACATTGTGATTACAGAGGTCTAGGAGCATTGCGATGACTAGGGAATGGAACATTGTGATGAGAAGGCCATGGAGCATTCTGATGACATGCATCATGGAGTTTTGTGATGACAAGGGCATGGAGAAATGTGATTATAAGGATCTTGGTGCACTGTGATGAAAATGGCTGGGTCACTGTTATGAAAATTGCATAGAACCTTGTCATGACAGGGTTCAAGGAGCATCCTGATGACAAGTGTCTGGGAGCATTGTGATGAAAAGTGTATTCAGCATTGTGATGACAAAGATCATGGATCATAGTTAATAGAAGACCATGGATAATTGTGATGATGAGCGTCATGGGGTGTTGTGATGATAAGTGTTATGGAACATTGTGATCACAAGGGTTTGGAGCATTATGATGACAGAGGTCATGGAGAATATTGATTTCATTGTGATGAAAATAGCCTGAAGCATTATGATGATGGGCATGGTGCATTGTGATGACAGGGTTCATGGAGCATTGAGATGAAAAGGGGCATGGAGCATTGTGATTACAAGGGTCGTGGAGCATTGTGATGACAAGGGCATGGAGCATTGTGATGAGAAAGCCATGGAACATTCTGATGACATGCGTCATGGAGCTTTGTGATGACAAGGGCATGGAGCAATGTGATGAGAAAGTATATGGAGCATTGTGATGAGAATGACATGGAGCATTGTTATGCCAAGGGTCATGGAGCTTTGTGATGACAAAGGCATGGAACATTGGTCTAATAAGTTGCATGGATTATTGCGATGACAGTTGGAATGGCACATTGTGATGACAAGGGCATGGAGCTTTGTGATGACCAGGTCATGCAGTACTGTGAAGACTGGTGTCAGGGAGCATTGTGATGACATATGTAATGGCCCTTTGTGATGACAATGGCATGGATCATTGTGATGCCAATTGTCATGGAGGATTCTGATGGCAAAGGTAATGGAGCATTTTGATGACAATGGCTTGGAGCATTGTGATGACAAGGGTCAGGGAGCATTGTGCTGACAAGTGCATGGAGAATTGTGATGACAATGGTCATGGAGCATTCTGAAGACAAGCTTGTGGAGTATTTTGATGACAATGACATGGAACATTGTGATGAAAACGGCATGGGGCATTGTGATGAAAAAGGCATGGAGCGTTTTCCTGACAGGGTTCAAGGAGCATTCTGATGACAAGTGTCAGGGAGCACTGTGATGACAAGTGTATTGAGCATTGTGATGACAAAGGTCATGGAGCATTGTGATGAAAAGTGCATGGAGTATTGTGATGACTGGCATCATGGAGCGTTGTGATGACAAGTGTTATGGAACAATGTGATCACAAGGCTTTGGTGCATTTTGATGACAGAGGTCATGGATCATTTTGATTTCAAGGATCATGGAGCATTGTGATGACAACGGCATGAAGCAATGTGATCCCAAGGTTCATGGAGGATTGTGATGACAATGGAAATGGATTATTGAGATGACAAGCGCATAGAGCATTATAATGACAAGGTCATGTAGCATTTTGCTGACAAAGGCATGGAGCATTGTGATGACATGTGTCATGGAGTTTTTTGATGACAAGGGCATGGAGCATTGTGATTACATTGGTCTTGGAGCATTGTCATGAAAAGCGCATGGATCATTGTGATGAAAAAGGCATGGAACCTTGTCATGACAGGGTTCAAGGAGCATACAGACAACAAGTGTCAGGGAGCATTTTGATGACAAGTGTATTGAGCATTGTAATGACAAATGTCATGGAGCATTGTGATGAAAAGTGCATGGAGTCCTGTGATGACAGGCATCATGTAGCGTTGTGATGACAAGTGTTATGGAACACAGTGATCACAAGGGTTTGGAGCATTGTGATGAGAGAGGTCATGGACCATTTTGATTTCAAGGAGCATGGAGCATTGTGATGAAAAGGGCATGAAGCAATGTGATCCCAAGGTTCATGGAGGATTGTGATGACAATGGAAATGGAGTAATGTGATGACAAGCGCATAGAGCATTGTAAGGACAAGGTCATGTAGCATTTTCCTGACAAAGGCATGGAGCATTTTGATGACAGGTGTCATGGAGCACTGTCACTAAAACCGTCACGGAACATTGTGAATACAGGAGTCATGGAGCATTGGGATGACAAGGGCATGGGTCATTGGGATGACAAGGGTCATGGAGCACTTGGCTGAAAATATTCATGGATTATTGTGATGACACGGGTCATGGAGCATTGTGATGACTAGGGAATGGAGCATTGTGATGACAAGAGTCCCGGATCATTGTGTTGACAGGTGTCATGGAGTGTTGTGATGACAGTGGTCATGGAGCATTGTGATGACCAGGAAATGGAGCATGGGGATAACAAGGTCCTGGAGCATTGTGATGAGAAGGCCATGAAGACATGTGATGACAATTCTCATGGAACATTCTGATGAAAAGTGGCATGAAGCATTGTGATTACAGGGGTCTTGGACCATTGTGATGACTACGGCATGGAGCTTTGTGATTAGAAGTCCATGGAGCATTCTGATGACATGCGTCATTGAGTTTTTTGATGACAAGGTCATGGAGTATTGTGATTACAGGGGTCTTGGTACATTGTGATGACAAGGGCATGGAGCATTGTGAGGAGAAGACCACGGAGCATTCTGATGGCATGTGTCATTGAGCTTTGTGATGACAATGGCATGGAGATTGAGATTACATGGGTCTTGGAGCATTGTGATGAAAAGGGCATGGATCATTGTGATGAAAAAGGCATGGAGCCTTGTCATGACAGGGTTCAAGGAGGATACAGACCACAAGTGTCAGGGAGCATTTTGATGACAAGTATATTGAGCATTGTGTTGACAAAGGTCATGGAGCATTGTGATGAAAAGTGCATGGACTATTGTGATGTACAGGCATCATCGAGCGTTGTGATGACAAGTGTTATGGAACACTGTGATCACAAGGCTTTGGAGCATTGTGATGAGAGAGGTCATGGATCATTTTGATTTCAAGGACATGGAGCACTGTCATGAAAAGGGCATGAAGCAATGTGATCCCAAGGTTCATGGAGGATTGTGATGACAATGGAAATGGAGTATTGTGATGACAAGCACATAGAGCATTGTAATGACAAGGTCATGTAGAATTTTGCTGACAAAGGCATGGAGCATTGTGATGACAGGTGTCATGGAGCACTGTTATGACAACCGTCATGGATCATTGTGAATACAGGGGTCATGGAGCATTGGGATGAGAAGGGTCATGGAGCACTGGGCTGAAAATATTCATGGAGTATTGTGATGACAGGGTTCATGGAGCATTGTGATGACTAGGGAATGGAGCATTGTGATGACAAGAGTCCCGGATCATTGTGTTGTCAGGTGTCATGGAGTGTTGTGATGACAGTGGTCATGGAGCATTGTGACAATATTGGCCATGGAGCATTGTGATAAGTAGGTCGTGGAGCATTGGGCTGAAAATGTTCATGGATTATTGTGATGAGAGGGGTCATGGAGCATTGTGATGACAAGGGAATGGAGCATGGTGATGACAAGGTCCTGGAGCATTGTGATGAGAAGACCAAGGAGACTTGTGACGACAAGTCTCATGGAGCTTTCTAATGAAAATGAAAATGGAACATTGTGATTACAGTGGTCTTGGAGCATTGTGATGACTAGGGCATGGAGCATTGTGATGAGAAGGCCATGGAGCATTCAGATGACATACGTCATGGAATTTTTTGATGACAAGGGCATGGAGCATAGTGATTACAGGGGTCTTGGAACATTGTGATGACAAGGTCCTGGAGCATTGAGATTACATGTGTCTTGGATCATTTTGATGAAAAGGACATGGCTCATTGTGATGAAAAAGGCATGGAGCCTTTTCATGACAGGATTCAAGGAGCATACAGACAACAAGTGTCAGGGAGCATTTTGATGACAAGTGTATTGAGCATTGTTATGACAAAGGTCATGGAGCATTGTGATGAGAAGACCATTGATAATTGTGATGACAAGCGTCATGGGGAATTGTGATGACAAGTGTTATGGAATATTGTGATCACAAGTGTTTGGAGCATTGTTATGACAGAGGTCATGGAGCATTTTGATTTCATTGTGATGACAATAGCATGAAGCATTATGATGATGGGCATGGTGCATTGTGATGACAGGGTTCATGGATCATTGAGATGAAAAAGGGCATAGAACATTGTGATTACAGTGTTCTTGGAGCATTATGATGACATGTGTCATGGAGCACTGTGATGAAAAGCGTCACGGAGCATTGTGAATACAGGGGTCATGGAGCATTGTGATGACAAGTGTCATGGAGCACTGGGCTGAAAATGTTCATGGAGTGTTGTGATGACAGTGGTCATGAAGCATTGTGATGACTAAGGAATGGAGCATTGTGATGACAAGAGTCCCGGATCATTGTGTTGTCAGGTGTCATGGAGTGTTGTGATGACAATGGTCATGGAGCATATTGATGATATTGGCCATGGAGTATTGTGATGAGTAGGTCGTGGAGCACTGGGCTGAAAATGTTCATGGATTATTGTGATGACAGGGGTCATGGAGCATTGTGATGACAAGGGAATAGAGCATGGTGATGACAAGGTCCTGGAGCATTGTGATGAGAAGACCATGGAGACTTGTGATGACAAGTCTCATGGAGCATTCTGATGAAAATGGGCATGGAGCATTGTGATTACAGGGGTCTTGGAGCATTGTGATGAGTAGGGCATGGATCATTGTGATGAGAAAGCCAAGGAGCATTCTGATGACATGCGTCATGGAGTTTTGTGATGACAAGGGCATGGAGCATTGTGATTACAGGGATCTTGGAGCATTGTGATGAAAAGGGCATGGATCATTGTTATGAAAAAGGCATGGAGCCTTGCCATGACAGGGTTCAAGGAGCATACTGACGACAAGTGTCACGGAGCATTGTGATGACAAGTGTATTGAGAATTGTGATGACAAAGATCATGGAGCATTGTGATGAGAAGACCATGGATAATTGTGATGATGAGCATCATGGGGTGTTGTGATGATAAGTGTTATGGAACATTGTGATCACAAGAGTTTGAAGCATTATGATGACAGAGGTCATGGAGAATATTGATTTCATTGTGATGACAATAGCCTGAAGCATTATGATGATGGGCATGGTGCATTGTGATGACAGTGTTCATGGAGCATTGACATGAAAAGGGGCAGGGAGCATTGTGATTACAAGGGTCTTGTAACATTGTGATGACAAGGGCATGGAGCATTTTGATGAAAAGGCCCCGGAACATTCTGATGACATGCGTCATGGAGCTTTGTGATGACAAGGGCATGGAGCATTGTGATTTCAGTGGTCTTAAGCATTGTGATGACAAGAGTCATGGAAACTTGTGATGACTAGGCCGTGGAACATTTTGATGGCAAAGGTCATGGTGCATTGTTATGACAGGTGCAATGCAGGATTTTGATGCGAAGGGCATGGAACATTGGTCTGAAATATTTCATGGATTATTGTGATGAGAGTGGGCATGGAGCATTGTGATGACAAGGGCACGGAACACTGTGATACATGGGTCATGTGGGATTGTAATGACAAGGGCATGGAGCATTGTGATGAGAAGGGCATCGAGCATTGTGATGACAAGTATCAGGGAGCTTTGTGATGACAAGGGCATGGAGCAATGTGATAAGAGTTTTCACGGAGCATTGTGATGACAATGACATTGAGCACTGTGATGCCAAGTGTCATGGAGCTTTGTGATGACAAGTCATGGAGCATTTTGGTCACAAGGGCATAGTGCATTGTGATGAGAAATGCAGGGAGCATTTTGATGGCCGGGTCATGCAGCAATTTGATAAAAAGTGTAAAGGAACATTTTGATGGCAGGGGTTATAGAACATTGTGATGTCAGGGGTCTTGGAACTTTGGGATGAAAAGGGTCATGGAGCCTTTTGATGACAGGGGTTATGGAACATTGTGATGCCAGGGGTCATGGAACATTGTGCTGATAAGGGGATGTAGCATTGTGATGACAGGTTAATGGAACATTGTGATTACAGGGGTGAGGGCGTATTGTGATGACTAGTGATGGAACATTGTGATATCTCTGGTGTGAGAGCATTTTGATGAGAAGTGCATGGAGCATTGTGATTACAAGGTTTAGGGAGCATTGCAGTGACAAAGTTGTGGACCGTTGTGATGTAATGCACGTGGCACACTGTCATGTCTATGGTCATGGAGAATTGTTCTGAAAAATACATGGAGCATTATAATGACAAGGGTCACAGAGAATTGTGATGAAAATTTCAGGGAACATTGTGGTTACAAAGGTCACAGAGCCTTGTGATGACACGGGCATGGACCATTGTGATGACAAACGTTATGAAACATTGTGATGACTGGAGTCAGGGAGCATTGTGAAGACAGGGGTCATGTAGCTTTGTGATGACAAGGGCATGGAGCATTGTGATGACAGGGGCATGGAGCATTGGTCTGACAAGTTTCATAGATTATTGTGATGACAGTGGGCATGGTGCATTATGATGACCAGGGCCTGGAGCATTTTGATGAGAACGTCATGGAGTATTGTGAAGACAGGTGTCAGGGAGCATTGTGATGACATATGTCATGGTCCATTGCGATTACTATGGCATGGAGCATTGTGATGCAAAATGTAATGGAGAATTGTGATGACAACTATAATGGAGCATTTCGATGATTAGGGCTTGGAGCATTATGATGACAAGGGACATTGAAAATTTTCATGACAAGGTCGAGAAGCATTGTGATGACAAGGTCCTGGATCATTGTGATGGCAAAACCATGGAGCCTTGTGATGACAAGTCTCATGGAGCATACTGATGAAAAGGGGCATGGAGCATTGTGATTAGAGGGGTCTTGGCACATTGTGATGACAAGGGCATGGAGCATTGTGAGGAGAAGACCAAGGAGCATTCTGATGGAATGCGTCATTGAGGTTTGTGATGAAAAGGGCATGGAGCATTGTGATTACATGGGTCTTGGAGCATTGTGATGAAAAGGGCATGGATCATTGTGATGAAAAAGGCATGGAGCCTTGTCATGACAGGGTTCAAGGAGCATACAGACAACAAGTGTCAGGGAGCATTTTGATGACAAGTGTATTGAGCATTGTGATGAGAAGACCATTGATAATTGTGATGACGAGTGTCATGGGGCATTGTGATGACAAGTGATAGGGAATATTTTGATCACAAGGGTTTGGAGCATTGTTATGACAGAGGTCATGGAGCATTTTGATTTCATTGTGATGACAATAGCATGAAGCATTATGATGATGGGCATGGTCCACTGTGATGACAGGGTCCATGGATCATTGAGATGAAAAAGGTCATAGAGCATTGTGATTACAGGGTTCTTAGAGCATTGTGATGAGAAGGGTCATGGAGCTTTGTGATGACAAGGCCATGGAACATCGTGATAGCACGGGTCATGGAGCATTGTTATTACTGGGGTAATGGAGCATTGTGATGGCAAGGGCATGGAGCATTGTGATGAGATGGCCATGGAGCATTCTGATGACATGTTTCATGGAGCTTTGTGAAGACAATGACATGGAGCAATGTGATGAGAGCGTTCATGGAGCATTGTGATGCCAAGGGTCATGGATCTTTGTGATGACAAAGGTCATGGAGCATTTAGATGGCAAGGGTGTTGTGCAGTGTGATGAGAAGGGCAGGGAGCATTCTGATGACAGGGTCATGGAGCAATTTGATGAAAAGTGTCATGGAACATTTTGATGACAGGTGTTATGGAACACTGTGATGTCAGGGGTCATTGAACATTGTGATGATAAGTGCATGAAGCATTGTGATGACAGGAGTCATGGAACATTGTGATGAGAGGGGTGAGGGAGTATTGTGACAAATAGTGATGTAGCATTTATATATCAGTGGTGAGAGAGCATTTTGATGAGAAGTGCATGGAGCATTGTGATGACAAATTTTAAGGAGCATTGTGTTGAAAAGTTTGTCGAGCACTGTGATGACAAGCGCATGGTGCATTGTGATGACATGTGTCATGGAGCATTGTGCTGACAAGCGCATGGAGCACTGTGATGACAAGGGTCAAAGAGCATTGTGAGGAAACGTTCATGGAACATTGTGGTTAAAAAGGTCACAGAGACTGTTGATTATGAGGGCATGGACCATTTTGATGACAAAATTCATGAAGCACTGTGATGACTGGAGTCACGAAGCATTGTGATGACAGGGGCCATGGAGCATTGTGATAACAAGGGCATGGAGCGTTGTGATGACAAGGGCATGGAACATTGGTCTAATAAGTTTCATGGATTATTGTGATGACATTTGGAATGGTGCATTGTGATGAAAATGGCATGGAGCATTGTGATGACCATGTCATGCAGTATTGTAAAGACACGTGTCAGGTAGCATTGTGAAGACATATGTAATGGCCCATTGTGATGACAATGGCTTCGAGCATTGTGATGATAAGGGTCAGGGAGCATTGTTCTGACAAGTGCATGGAGAATTGTGATGACAATTGTCATGGAGCATTCTGATGACAAGCTTGTGTAGTATTTTGATGACAATGCATGATGTATTGTGATGAAAACGCTATGGGGCATTGTGATGAATAAGCCATGGAGCCTTGTCATGAAAGAGTGCACAGTGCATACTGAGGTCAGTAGTCAGAGAGTATTGTGTTGACAAGGGTATTGAGCATTGTGCTGACAAAAGTCATGGTGCATTGTGATGAGAAGCCCATGGATAACTGTGCTGACCAGTGACAGGATGCATTGTGATGACAAGTGTTATGGGACATTGTGATCACTAGGGTTTGCAACATTGTGATGACAGATGTCAAGGATCATTTAGATTTCATTGTGATGACAATAGCATGAAGCATTATGATGATGGGCATGGTGCATTTGGATGACAGCGTTCATGGAGCATTGTGATGAAAATTGGCATGGAGCATTGGTCTGACAAGTTTCTTGGATTATTGTGATAAGTATGGGCATGACACATTTTGATGAGAAGGTCATGGAGCACTGTGATGACAATGTCATGGATTATTGTGAAGAAAGGTGTCAGGGAGCATTGTGATGAAATATGTCATGTTCCATTTTGATGACAATAACATGGAGCATTGTGATGCCAATTTTTATGGAGGATTGCTGTGACAAAGTAAAGGAGCATTGTGATGACAAGGGCATGGAGCATTATGATATCAAGGGCCATTAAGAATTTTAATGTCCTGGTCGTGAAACGTTTTGATGAAAAGCGCATGGAGCTTCCTATGACAGGGGTCATGGAGCATTGCAATGACAAGTGCATGGAGTATTGTGATGTCAAGAGCATATAACATTGTGATGTGAAGTGCCATGGAGCATTGTAATGACATGGACGTGGAGAATTGTGAGGACAAGGGACATTGAGCTGTGAGATGACAAGGCATGGGGCATAGTGATGGCAAAACCGTGGAGCATTGTGATGAGAATACCTTGGGTAATTGTGATGTCGAGCATCATGGAGCACTGTAATGACAAGGGGCATGAAGCATTGTGATGACAGGTGTCAGGGAGCAATGTGATGACAGGGGTCATGGAGCAATGTGATGACAAAGGCATGGAGGATTGTGATGACAAGGGCATGGAGCATTGTGATGACAAGTGCATGGAGCATTGCAATGTCAAGAGAATGGAGAATTGTGATGACAAGAGCATGTAACATTTTGATGAGAAGTGTCATGTAGCATTGTGATGACAAGTACGTGGAGAATTTTGATGACAAGGGACAAGGAGCATTTTGATAACCAGGGCATGGATCACTGTGATGACAGGGGTCATGGAGCATTATTATGACAAGGGCCATGGTGCATTCTGACATAAGATATCACTTATGAAGGGAATGTAAACATGGCTACATATGAACTGATTTAGGGAAGAGAACAGAGTCTCAGATTTAGAAAACACTCTAACGCCTGCTTAAGGGGAAAGACAGGTGGGGAGATGCACAAAACATAAGATTGATATTAGCACAGGTACCGTTCCATAATCCAAAAACAGAAGAGACAAGCCCTACTCCTTCCTTAGTGAAGGGAACTCAACATCCCTATTCCCCGCAGAGAACTATATCTGACTAGTAAGAATTTTAAAACCTATGTATTGATATGTCTCCGTAAGGGAACTAAGTGTGTCTAGAACGACATAAACATGGCAGTGAGAATCAGCTCAAACCCAATATAAAAATGAATTTCAAAACAAAACAAAAAAACAGAAAAATTCTTACACAATACCTTCAGGGTCGCTGATGAAACCTGGAATAACCCTATCTACAACGACAGCTGGATGTGGCATAAGGCTGGACACTTGGGACTGAGAGGATTGGTGAGATTGGGTGAGCAAATGTAGACCCTTTAAAGCAATAATGCATGGCACCCATTCCATGGGTCCCAATTCTCCAGGTTGAAGGCAATATTACTACAGCTATAACATGTACGGGAGACCTAGAGAATGGACACACAGTGAATACGAAAGATTTCTAAAACTCAATTAATAGTCCCGCTCCTGGTGCTCCGGTTTGACTTAACAACAGCTTTACTAACAATCTCCCCACTTGGAGAGACAGCACATTTAACCTCCTGGTACACAGGTTGCCAATTTGGCAGAGGATGAATGGGAAGAAGGAGAACCAGTGAGAGAGTAGCTGTTAGGCATTTGTATGGGCACATGTCACTCTAATTTCCCGGCAGGAAGAAGAAGTAACCAAAGTCTCAGCCACCCACCGTGAACCAGTATAGGTCCTGAACCAAAATTTTGAACTTGCCTTCAGCTCACAAAAACGAGTTGAAAAACGGAGCTCAGGGGCACAACAATTCACAAACTGGCAGAATAGTAAAGGACAGCTATCGTCCAAAAATCTGTTGAGGGAAGGCAACGAGACAGACTTGAAAGCGAGGCAGAATTGCAGGAAACAGCTTTCAAGAGATACATTGGAATAGCCTTTAAATCACAGGAAGAGGGGCACAATTTCGAAAATGATGCACTTGGCCAAAAAGGGCATATGCGTTACCTCCTGAATATATTCAGGAGACAACACATATGCCATTTTTGGCAAAGCAAGCAAGCGGGCAATGCAAATCTTCACTACTAAGGAGTATCACTTCCGACCGGTCAAAAGGGACATCCACAAAATGTGAAAAAACCAGAAAGTCAAGACAGGCACTGGACAAGAGGGAGAACAGGGAGCCTTGTTATGCTGATGGGCGGGATGTAAATTGCCTACTGCCTCGCTGGAGGAGTGCATTGTGTTTCCTAAAACAAGTAAATAACAGAGTTACAGAGCCAAGGACACTTCCAGTCTAGGGAATATACCTTGGGAAAACTGAAAAGCAATAACACAGAGCCACCCAAAATTTAGGGCTGCACTGTTTACAAGAACCTCAACTTGGGTACACCTTAAATATCCCAGGAAAGATAAAAATGGTTCAAAAAATTATTGTACTTACGTACGATGGAATATCCCTCAGCCATGAAATCAATGTCATAAGACCAGTAGCAGCAAAATGAGTGGATTCAGGTACGATGATTCTAAGTGAAATAAGTCACACAGAAAAAGAAACTTATCATAAGATATCACTTAGGAAGATCCTGTAAACATGGCTACACATGAACTGAGTTAGAAAAGAGAACAGAGTCTCACATTTAGAAAACACTCTTATGCCTGCTTAAGGGGGAAGGAGAGGTGGGGTGATGCATAAAACCAGAGTTTGATATAAGCCCACGTACCGTTCCAAAAACCAACTATGGAATAGACAAGACAAACACTTTCCTCAGTGAAAGGGACTCAAAACCCCATATTTCCCACAGAGGAATATATCTGACTAGTAAGAATCTTAATACTTATGTATTGATATGTCTCCATAAGGGAATCAAGTGTTTCTAGCCTGGCATAAATCTGGCAGCGAGAATAAGCTCATAACCACTATAAAAAGGAATTTCAAAAACAAAACAAAAAAAACAGGGAAATTCTTTACAATTCCTTCATGGTCTCTAAAGAAACCTGGAATGACCCTCTCTACAATGACAGCTGGATGTGGCATAAGGCTGGACACTTGGGATTGAGAGGATTGGTGAGATTGGGTGAGCAAATGCAGACCCTTTATAGCAATAATCCATGGCACCCATTCCATGGGTCCCAACTCTCCAGGTTGAAGGGAATATTACTAGAGCTATAACATGTACGGGAAACCTAGAGAATGGACACAGTGTGAATACGAAAGGTTTCTAAAACTCAACGAATAGTCCCTATCCTGGTGCTCCCATTTGCCTTTCCAACTGCTTTACTATCAATCTCCCAAGTTGGAGAGACAGCACTTTTAAACTCCTGGTTCGCACAGGTTGCCAATTTGGCAAAGGATGAAAGGGAAGAGGGAGAACCAATGAGAGAGTAGCTGTTAGGCATTTGGATGGGCACATGTCACGGTTATCTCCCGGGAGGAAGAAGAATTAACCAAAGTCTCAGCCACCCACCGGGAACCAGTATAGTTCCTGAACCAAAATATTGGAGTTGCGTTCAGCTCACAAAAAATGAGTTAAAAAGTGGAGCTTAGGGGCACGGCAATTCACAAACTGGCAGAGTAATAAAGGGCAACTATCGTCCAAAAATCTGTTGAGGGAAGGCAACAAGGTGGACATGAAAGTGAGGCACAATAGCAGGAAACAGAATACAAGAGGTACGTAGGAATCACCTTTAAAGCACAGGAAGAGGGACACAACTTCGACAATGCTGCACTTGGCCAAAAAGGGCGTATGTGTTTTCTCCTGAATATATTCAGTAGAAAACACATACGACCTTTCTGGCCAAGCAAGCAAACGGGCAATGCAACTCTGCACTAGAAAATATCACTTCCCAACGGTCAAAACAGACATCCACAAAATTGGTAAAAACCAGAAAGGCAAGATAGTCCCTGGAGAACATGGAGCCCTGTTATGCTGATGGGCGGGATGTAAATTGCTAACTGCTTCTCTGGACGAGTGCATTGTGTTCCCTAAAACAAGTAGACAACAGAGCTGCAGAGCCAAGGGCACTTCCAGTCTGGGGAATATACCTTGGGAAAACTGAAAATCAATAAGGCAGAGCCACCCCATAATTTAGGGCTGCACTGCTTACAAGAACCTCAACTTGGGTACACCTTAAATATCCCAGGAAATATAAAAATGGTTCAAAAAATTGTGGTACTTACGTACGATGGAATATCCCTCAGCCATGAAATCAATGTCATAAGACCAGTAGCAGCAAAATGAGTGTATTCAGGTACAATGATTCTAAGTGAAATAAGTCACACAGAAAAAGAAACTTATCATAAGATATCACTTATGAAGATCTTGTAAACATGGCTACACATGAACTGAGTTAGGAAAGAGAACAGAGTCTCACATTTAGAAAACACTCTTATGACAGCTTACGGAAGAAGGAGAGGTCGGCTGATGCATAAAACCAGAGTTTGATATAAGCACAGGTACCGAACCAAAAACCAACTATGGAATAGACAAGACCTACACCTTCCTCAATGAAAGGGAATCAAAACCCCCATATTTCCCACAGAGGAATATATCTGACTAGTAAGAATCTTAAAACCTATGTATTGATATGTCTCCATAAGGGATTCAAGTGTGTCTAGACTGGCATAAACATGGCAGCGAGAATCATCTCAAACCCACTATAAAAAGGAATTTCAAAAACAAAACAAAAAAACAGGGACAGTCTTTACAATTCCTTCAGGGTCTCTGATGAAACGTGGAATGACCTTGTCTACAATGACAGCTGGATGTGTCATAAGGCTGGACACTTGGGACTGAGAGGATTGGTGAGATTGGGTGAGCAAATGCAGACCCTTTAAAGCAATAATGCATGGCACGCATTCCATGGGTCCCAACTCTCTAGGTTGAAGGGAATATTACTACAGCTATATCATGTACGGGAAACCTAGAGAATGGACACACTGTGAATACGAAATGTTTCTAAAACTCAACGAATAGTCCCTCTCCTTGTGCGCCAGTTTGACTTTCCAACAGCTTTCCTATCAATCTCCCAACTTGGAGAGACAGCCCCTTTAAGCTCCTGGTTCTCACAGGTTGCCAATTTGGCAGAGGATGAAAGGGAAGAGGGAAAACCAATGAGAGAGTAGCTGTTAGGCATTTGGACGGTCATATGTCCCTCTAATTTCCCGGCAGGAAGAAGAATTAACCAAAGTCTCAACAACCCACTGGGAACCAGTATATGTCCTGAAACAAAATTTGGAATTGCATTCAGCTCACAAAATACCAGTTGAAAAATGGAGCTCAGCGGCAGGCAATACACAATCTGGTAGAGTAATGAAACAAAACTATCGTCCAGAAATCTGTTGAGGGGAGGCAAAGAAGCGGACTTGAAAGTGAGGCCGAATAGCAGGAAACAGATTTCAAGAGGTACGTTGGAATCGTCTGTAAAGCACACGAAGAGGGGCACAACTTCGACAATGATGCACTTGGCCAAAAGGGTATGTGCATTTTCTCCTGAATATATGCAGGAGAAAACGCATATGCCCTTTTTGGCCAAGCAAGCAAGCAGGCAATGCAAATCTGCACTACAAAGAAGTATCACTTCCCACCATTCAAAAGGGACATCCACAAAATGTGTAAATACCAGAGAGGCAAGACAGGCCCTGGAGAAAAGGGAGCCTTGTTATGCTGATGGGCGGGATGTAAACTGCCAACTGCCTCTCTGGAGGAGTGCATTGTGTTCCCTAAAACAAGTAAACAACAGAGCTACAGAGCCAAGGGCACTTCCAGTCTAGGGAATATACCTTGGGAAAACTGAAAATCAATAAGACAGATCCACCCTCAAATTTAGGGCTGCACTGCTTACAAGAACCTCAACTGGGTACACCTGAAATATCCCAGGAAAGATAAAAATGGTTCAAAAAATTGTGGTACTTACGTACGATGGAATATCCCTCATCCATGAAATCAATGTCATAAGACCAGTAGCAGCAAAATGATTGGATTCAGGTAAGAAGATTCTAAGTGAAATAAGTCACACAGAAAAAGAAGCTTATCATAAGATATCAGTTATGAAGATCCTGTAAACATGGGTACACAAGAACTGAGTTAGGAAAGAGAACAAAGTCTCACATTTAGAAAACAATCTTATGCCTGCTTAACGGAGAAGGAGAGGTGGGGTGATGCATAAAACCAGAGTTTGATATAAGCACAGGTACCATTCCAAAAACCAACTATGGAAGAGAAAAAACCTACCTATACCTTCCTCAGTGAAAGGGACTCAAAACCTCATATTTCCCGCAGAGGAATATATCTGACTAGTAAGAATCTTAAAACCTATGTATTGATATGTCTACGTAAGGGAATCAAGTGTGTCTAGACTGTCATAAACATGGCAGCGAGAATCAGCTCAAACAGACTATGAAAAGGAATTTCAAAAACAAAACAAAAAAACTGGGAAATTCTTCACAATTCCTTCAGTGTCTCTGATGAAAGCTGGAATAACCCTGTCTACAATGACAGCTGGATGTGGCATAAGGCTGGACACTTGTGACTGAGAGGATTGGTGAGATTGGGTGAGCAAATGCAGACCCTTTAAAGCAATAATGCATGGCTCCAATTCCATGGGTCCCAACTCTCCAGGTTGAAGAGAATATTAATACAGCTATAACATGTACGGGAAACCTAGAGAATGGACACAATGTGAATACGAAATGTCTCTAAAACTCAACGAATAGTCCTTCTCCTGGTGCTCCGGTTTGACTTTCCAACTGATTTACTATCAATCTCCCGACATGGAGAGACAGCCCATTTAACCTCCTGGTTCTCACAGGTTGCCAGTTTGGCAGAGGATTAAAGGGAAGAGGGAGAACCAATGAGAGAGTAGCTGTTAGGCATTTGGTCGGGCATATGTCACTCTAATTTCCCGGCAGGAAGAAGAATTAACCAAAGTCTCAGCCACCCACCGGGAAAGAGTAGAGGTGCTGAACCAAAATATTGGCCATGCGTTCAGCTCACAAAAAACGAGTTGAAAAATGGAGCTCAAGGGCACAGCGATTCACAAACTGGCAGAGTAATAAAGAACAACTATCATCCCAAAATCTGTTGAGGGAAGGCAACGAGGCGGATTTGAAAGCGAGGCAGAATAGCAGGAAACGGATTTCAAGAGGTACGTTGGAATCGTCTGTAAAGCACAGGAAGAGGGGCACAACTTCGACAATGATGCACTTGGCCATAAAGGGCATATGCATTTTCTCCGGAATATATGCATGAGAAAACGCATACACCCTTTTTGGCCAAGCAAGCAAGCAGGCAATGCAAATCTGCACTACAAAGAAGTATCCCTTCCCACAAGTCAAAAGGGACATCCAAAAAAGGTGTAAATATCAGAAAGGCAAGAAAGGCCCTGGAGAACAGGGAGCCTTGTTATGCTGATGGGTGGGATGTAAATTGCCAACTGCCTCTCTGGAGGAGTGCATTGTGTTCCCTAAAACAAGTAAACAACAGAGCTACAGAGCCAAGGGTACTTCCAGTCTAGGAATATACCTTGGGAAAACTGAAAATCAATAAGACAGAGCCACCCCCAAATTTAGGGCTGTACTGCTTACAAGAACCTCAACTTGGGTGCACCTTAAATATCCCAGGAAATATAAAAATGGTTCAAAATATTGTGGTACTTACGTACGATGGAATATCCGTCAGCCATGAAATCAATATCATAAGACCAGTAGCAGGAAATGAGTGGATTCAGGTTCGATGATTCTAAGTGGAATAAGTCACACAGAAAAAGAAGCTTATCATAAGATATCACTTATGAAGATCCTGTAAACATGGCTACACATGAACTGATTTAGGAAAGAGAACAGAGTCTCACATTTAGAAAACACTCTTATGCCTGCTTAAGGGGGAAGGAGAGGTTGGGTGATGCATAAAACCAGAGTTTGATATAACACAGGTACCGTTCTAAAAATCAACTATGGAATAGACAAGACCTACCTAAACTTTCCTCAGTGAAAGGGACTCAAAACCCCATATTTCTTGCAGAGGAATATATCTGACTAGTAAGAATCTTAAAACCTATGTATTGATATGTCTCCGTAAGGGAATCAAGTGTGTCTAGACTGGCATAAACATGGCAGCGAGAATCAGCTCAAACCGAGTATAAAAAGGAATTTCAAAAACAAAACAAAAAAACAGGGATATTCTTTACAATTACTTCAGGGTCTCTGATGAAACGTGGAATGTCCCTGTCTACAATGACAGCCGGATGTGGCATAAGGCTGGACACTTGGGACTGAGAGGATTGGTGAGATAGGGTGAGCAAATGCAGACCCTTTAAAGCAATAATGCATGACACACATTCCATGGGTCCCAACTCTCCATGGTGAAGGGAATATTACTACAGCTATAACATGTACTGGAAACCTAGAGAATGGACACACTGTGAATAAGAAAGGTCTCTAAAACTCAACGAATAGTCCCTCTCCTGGTTCTCCGGTTTGACTTTCCAACTGATTTACTATCAATCTCCCAAATTGGAGAGACTGCCCCTTTAAACTCCTGGTTCTCACAGGTTGCCAATTTGGCAGATGATGAAAGGGAAGCGGGAGAACCAATGAGAGAGTAGCTGTTAGGCATTTGGACGGGCACATGTCACTCTAATTGCCTGGCACAAAGAAGTATTAACCAAAGTCTCAGCCACCCACCGGGAACCAGTATAGGTCCTGAACCAAAATTTTGGACCTGCGTTCAGCTCACAAAAAACGAGTTAAAAAATGGAGCTCAGGGGCACAGCACTTCACAAAGTGGCAGATTAATAAAGGACAACTATCGTCCAAAAATCAGTTGAGGGAAGGCAACGAGGCGGACTTGAAAGTGAGGCAGAATAGCAGTAAACTGATTTCAATAGGTACGTTGGAATCGCCTTTAAAGCACAGGAAGAGGGGCACAACTTCGACAATGATGCACTTGGCCAAAATGGGTGTATGCGTTTTCTCCTGAATATATTCAGGAGAAAACGCATACGCCCATTTTTGGCCAAGCAAGCAAGCGGGCAATGCAAATCTGCAGTACAAAGAAGTATCCCTTCCCACTGGTCAAAAGGGACATCGGCAAAATGTGTAAAAACCAGAAAGGCAAGAGAGGACCTGGAGAACAGGGAGCCTTGTTATGCTGATGGGCGGGATGTAAGTTGGCAACTGCCTCTCTGGAGGAGTGCACTGTGTTCCTTAAAGCAAGTAAACAACAAAGCTACAGAGCCAAGGGCACTTCCAGTCTAGGGAATATACCTTGGGAAAACTGAAAATCAATAAGACAGAGCCACCCCAAAATTTAGGGATGCACTGCTTACAAGAACCTCAACTTGGGTACACCTTAAATATCCCAGGAAAGTTTAAAAAATTACAAAAATTTGTGGTACTTAAGTACGATGGAATATCCCTCAGCCATGAAATCAATGTCATAAGACCAGTAGCAGCAAAATGAGTGGATTCAGGTATAAGGATTCTAAGTGAAATAAGTCACAAAGAAAAAGAAGCTTATCATAAGATATCACTTAAGAAGATCCTGTAAACATGGCTACAGATGAACTGAGTGAGGGAAGAGAACACAGTCTCACATTTAGAAAACACTCTTATGCCTGCTTAAGGGGGAAGGAGTGGTGGGGTGATGCATAAAACCAGAGTTTCATATAAGCACAGGTACCGTTCCAAAAACAAACTATGGAATAGACAAGATCTACACTTTCCTCTGGGATAGGGACTCAAAACCGCATAGTTTCCGCAGAGGAATATATCTGACTAGTAAGAATCTTAAAACCTATGTATTGATATGTCTCCATAAGGGAATCAAGTGTGTCTAGACTGGCATAAACACGGCAGTGACAATCATCTCAAACCCACTATAAAAAGGAATTTCAAAAACAAAACAATAAAACAGGGAAATTCTTTACAATTCCTTCAGGGTCACTGATGAAACCTGGAATGACCCTGTCTACAACTACAGCTGGATGTGGCATAAGGCTGGATACTTGAGACTGAGAGGAATGGTGAGACTGGGTGAGCAAACACAGACCCCTTAAAGCAATAATGCGTTGCCTCCATTCCATGGTTCCAAACTCTCTAGGTTGAAGGGAATATTAGTACAGCTATAGCATGTTCGGGAAACATAGAGAATGGACACACTGTGTATATGAAAGGTTTCTAAAACTCAACTAATTGTCCCACTCATGGTGCTCCAGTTTGATTTTCCAACTGCTTTACTATCAATCTCCCAACTTGGAGAGACAGCCCCTTTAACCTCCTGAATAACACAAGTTGCCAATTTGGCAGAGGATGAAAGGGAAGAGGGAGGACCAATGAGAGAGAAGCTGTTAGGCATTTGGAGGGGCACATGTCACTCTTATATCCTGGGAGGAAGAAGAATTAACCAAAGTCTCAGCCACCCACCGGGAATCATTATAGGTCCTGAACCAAAATTCTGGACTTGTGTTCAGCTCGCAAAAAACGAGTTAAAAAATGGAGCTCAGGGGCACAGCACTTCACAAACTGGCAGAGTAATAAAGGACAACTATCCTCCAAAAATCTGTTGAGGGAAGGCAACGAGGCGGAATTGAAAGCGAGACAGAATAGCAGGAAACAGATTTCAATAGGTACGTTGGAATCGCCTTTAAAGCAGAGGAAGAGGGGCACAACTTCGACAATGATGCACTTGGCAAAAGGGGTTTATGCGTTTTTTCCTGAATATATTCAGGAGGAAACGCATACGCCCTTTTTGGCCCAGCAAGCAAGCTGGCAATGTAAATCTGCACTAGAAAGAAGTATCACTTCCCACCAGTCAAAAGCTGCATCCACAAAATGGATAAAAACCAGAAAGGCAAGACAGGCCCTGGAGAAAAGGGAGCATTGTTCTGCTGATGGGCGGGATGTAAATTGCCAACTGCCTCTCTGGAGGAGTGCATTGTGTTCCCTAAAACAAGTAAACAACAGAGCTACAGAGCCAAGGGCACTTCCAGTCTGGGGAATAAACCTTGGGAAACTGAAAATCAATAAGACAGAGCCACCCCAAAATTTAGGGCTGCACTGCTTACAAGAACCTCAACTTGGGTACACCTTAAATATCCCAGAAAAGATAAAAATGGTTCAAAAAATTGTGGTACTTAGGGACGATGGAATATACCTCAGACATGAAATCAATGTCATAAGACCAGTAGCAGCAAAATGAGTGGATTCAGATTTGATAATTCTAAGTGAAATAAGACACACAGAAAAAGAAACGTATGATAAGATATCACTTATGAAGATCCTGTAAACATGGCTACACAAGAACTGAGTTAGGAAAGAGAACAGAGTCTCACATTTAGAAAACACTCTTATGCCTCCTTAAGGGGGAAGGAGAGGTGGGGTGTTGCATAAAATCAGAGTTTAATATTAGAACAGGCACCGTTCCAAAAACGAAATACAGAATAGACAAGATCTACACCTTCCTCAGTGAAAGGGATTCAACAACCCATACTTCCTGCAGAGGAATATATCTGACTAGGAAGAATCTTAAAACCTATGTATTGGTATGTCTCCTTAAGGGAATCAAGAGTGTCTAGACTGGCATAAACATGTCAGTGAGAATCATCTCAATCCCACTATTAAAAAGAATTTCAAAAAAAAATACACGGAAATTCTTTACAATTCCTTCAGGGTCTCTGATGAAACCTGGAATGACCCTATCTATATGACAGCTGGATGTGGCATAAGGCTGGACACATGGGATTGAGAGGATTGGTGAGATTGGGTGAGCAAATGCAGACCCTTTAAAGCAATAATGCATGGCACCCATTCCATGGGTCCCATGTCTCCAAGTTGAAGGGAATATTACTACAGCTATAACATGTACGTGAAACCTAGAAAATGGACACACTGTGAATACGAAAGGTTTCTAAAACTCAACGAATAGTCCCCTCCTGGTGCTCCGGTTTGACATTCCGACTGCTTTACTATCAATCTCCGAAGTTGAAGAGACAGCACCTTTTACCTCATGGTTCTCACAGGTTGCCAATTTGGCAGAGGATGAAAGGGAAGAGGGAGAACCAATGAGAGAGTAGCTGTTAGGCATTTGGACGGGCACATGTCACTCTTATATCCCGTGCGGAAGAAGAATTAACCAAAGTCTCCGCCACCCACCGGGAACCAGTAGAGTTCTTGAACCAAAATTTTGGACTTGCGTTCAGCTCACACAAAACGAGTTAAAAATTGGAGCTCAGGGGCACAGCACTTCACAAACTGGCAGAGTAATAAAGGACAACTATCGTCCAAAAATCTGTTGAGGGAAGGCGACGAGGCGGAGTTGAAAGCGAGGCAGAATAGCAGGAAACAGATTTCAATAGGTACGTTGGAATCGGCTTTAAAGCACAGGAAGAGGGGCACTACTTCGACAATGATGCACTTGGTCAAAAAGGGTGTATGCGTTTTCTCCTGGATATAACCAGGAGAAAATGCATACGCCCTTTTTGGCCAAGCATGCAAGCGGGCATTGCAAATCTGCACTCCAAAGAAGTATCACTTCTCACCAGTCAAAAGGCATATCCACAAGATGGATAAAAACCAGAAAGGCAAGACAGGCCCTGGAGAATAGGGAGCCTTGTTATGCTGATGGGCGGGATGTAAATTGCCAACTGCCTCACTGGAGGAGTGCATTGTGTTCCCTAAAACAAGTAAACAACAGAGCTACAGGGCCAAGGGCACTTCCAGTCTAGGGAATATACCTTGGGAAAACTGAAAATCAATAAGGCAGAGCCACCCCATAATTTAGGGCTGCACTGCTTACAAGAACCTCAACTTGGGTACACCTTAAATATCCCAGGAAATATAAAAATGGTTCAAAAAATTATGGTACTTACGTACGATGGAATATCCCTCAGCCATGAAATCAATGTCATAAGACCAGTAGCAGCAAAATGAGTGGATTCAGGTACGATGATTGTAAGTGAAATAAGTCACACAGAAAAAGAAACTTATCATAAGATATCACTTATGAGGATCCTGTAAATATGGCTACATATGAACTGAGTTAGGAAAGATAACAGAGTACTGAATCTTATCATAAGATATCACTTATAGTGGGAATGTACACTTGGCTATGAATGATCTGAATTACAAACACAACGGAATCACACACTTAGAAAACAATATTCTCCGTGCTTAAGGGGAAAGGCGAGGTGGGTTTTTGCATAAAACCACAGTTTTAAATTAGCACAGATACCGTTACATAAACCAAGTATATAATAGACATCACCTACTCCCCGCACAATGAACTCGACTCAACACACCCTATTCATTGCAGAGGAATATATCTGACTCCAAGAATTTTAAAACATATGTATTATCATTTCTCCATAAAGGTGTCATGTGTGTGTATAATGGCATGAACACAGCACTGAAATTCAGCTAAACACCCTTTTAAAAATAAATTTCAAAAGCAAAATGCAAAAACAGGGAAACAGAGGGAAAGCCTTAAGAATTACGTTCAGGGCCTGTGATGCAACCTGGATTGTCCACCTTTACACCCACAGCTGGATGAGATATACAACTGGACACTTGGGGCTGACAAGATTGTTGAGGTTGTGTGAGCAAAAGAACACCACTTTGAGCTATACTGTGTACTACCCATTCCAGTGGTCCCAACTCTCCAAGTTTAAGGGAATCTTCCTACAGTTAAAGCATGCATGGGAAACCCAGTGGATGGTACACTGTGTAATTGGGAAAGTTTTCTAAAAGGTACCTCATTTTTCCGTTTATCGTGCTCGGCTTCGCCATTCCATCTGCATTACTAAAAATCTCCCCACTTGGAGTGTCAGCGTCTTTACCCTCCTGTTATGCACAGTTTGCAAATTGTGCAGAGGATGAACAGGAAGAGGGGAAACAAATGAGAGATTAGCTGTAGGTGTTTGGATGGGCACATGTCACTCTAGTTTCCCATCAGGAAGAATAATTAACCAAAGGCTCAGCCTGACACCCCGGAACCAGACTAGGGCCTACAGCCATGCTGCGGTATTGCAGCCAGCTCACAAAGAGGCGAGTTGAAAAATGGAAATCAGGGGCACAGCAATTCACAAACTTGCAGAGTTATAAAGGACAACTATCATCCGGAAATATATTGAGGAAAGGCAGTGAAGAGGATTTGAATGCAAGGCAGAATTGAAGGAAACAGATTTCAAGAGGTAAATTGCAGTTGTCTTTAAAGCACATGAAAAGCGACAGAACTTCGACAATGTTGCCCTTGGCCGAAAAGGGAGTATGTGTATTTTCTTGAATATATTCGGGAAAAAATGCATATGATCTTTTTGGCCAAGCAAGCCATCAGGCATTGCAAATACACACTACATAGAAGTGTCCCTTACCTCCAGTCAAAAGGGCCATCCACAAATAGTGTAAGAAACACAAATGCAGTACAGGCCATGGAGAAAAGGGAGCCTGGTTACGCTGACGGTTAGGATGTAAATTGCCAACAGCCTCTCTGGAGAACTGTATGTTGTTTTCTAAAACAGAGCTACAGAGCATAACACACTTCCACTCATGGGCATGTATTTTGGGAAAACTAAAAATCCATAACACACAGACAGCCCAAAGTTTAGGGCTGCTCTGTTTACAAGAACCTCGACTTCAGTACAATTTAAATATCCCAGGAAAGGGAAAAAAATGGATATAGATGTTGTGGTACTTATATACAATGGAATGTCACTCAGACATAAAATCAATGTCATAAGGCCAAAAGCAGCATAATGAGTGGCTTTAGGTATGATGATGCTAAGTGAAATGAGCCACAAAGAAAAAAAAAATATTGTAATATATCACTTATAGAGGGAATGTAAACATGACTACACATGAACTGAATTTCAAATGTGAACAGAGTTACACATTTAGAAAACACACTTATTCCTCCTTAAGGGGAAAGGTGACGTGGGGTGATGTGTAAAAGCAGAGTTTGAAATTAGCACAGATCCCATTCCATATACCAAATATGTAATAGACAAGACCTACTCCTTTCTCAATGAACTGGACACAAAACACCCTATTCACTGAAGAGGAATATATCTGACTGGTAATAACCTTGAAACCTATGTATTTATATGTCTCCATAATGGAATCAAGTGTATGTAGATTGGCATAAACACAAATCAATGGAACAGGACAGAAAGCCCAGAGATAAACCTACATACCTATGGCTATCTCATCTATGACAAAGGAGCTAAGGATATACAATGGAGAAAAGACAGTCTCTTCAGTAATTGGTGCTGGGAAAACTGGACCCCTACACATAAAAGAATGAAATTAGAACACTCCATAACACCATACACAAAAATAAACTCTAAATTGATTAGAGATCTAAATATAAGACCAGACACTCTAAAACACTTAGAGGAAACCATAGGCAGAACACTCTATGACATAAATCACAGCAAGATCCTTTTTGACCCACCTCCTAGAGAAATGGAAATAAAAACAGAAATCAACAAATGGGACCTAATGAAACTTAAAAGCTTTTACACAGTACATGGAAACATAAACAAGATGCAAAAACAACCCTCAGAATGGGAGAAAATATTTTCAAATGAAGCAATTGACAAAGGATTAATCTCCTAACTTTACAAGCACCGCATGTAGCTCAATATCACAAAAACAAACAACCCAATCCAAAAACGGGCAGAAGACCTAAATAGACATTTCTCCAAAGAAGATATACAGATTACCAAGAAACACATGAAAGGATGTTTAACATTACTAATCAGTAGAGAAATCTAAATCAAAACTACCCTGAGGTATCACCTCACAGCAGTCAGAGTGGCAATCATCAAAAAAATCTACAAAACAATAAATGCTGGAGAGGCCTTTATTGGAGAAAAGGGAACACACTTGCACTGTGGGTGGGAATGTAAATTGATATGGGCACTAGGGAGAACAGTACGGAGGTTCCTTTAAATAACTAACAATAGAAGTACCATATGACACAACAATCCAACTACTGGGCATTTGCCTTGTGAAAACCATAATTCAAAAAGAGTTATGTAGAAAAATGTTCATTGCAGCTCTATTTACAATAGTCAGGACATGGAAGCAACCTAAGTGTCCATCGACAGATGAATGTTTAAAGAAGATCTGGCACATATATACAATGGAGTATTACTCAGCCATAAAAAGAAGCAAAACTGAGTTATTTGTTCTGAGGTGGATGGACTTAGAATCTGTCCTACACAGTGAAGTAAGTCAGAAAGGGAAAAACAAATACTGTATGTTAACAGAGATATACGGAATCTAATGAAGAAAAAAAAAAAGATTTTGAAGAACCTAGTGGCAGGACAGGATTAAGGACACAGACATAGAGAAAGGACTTGAGGACACCGGAAGGGGGATGGGTAAGCTGGGACAAAGTGAGAGAGTGGCATGGACATAAATACATTACCAAATGTAACACCGATAGGTACTGGGAAGCAGCCACATAGAACAGGGAGATCAGCTCGGTGCTTTGTGACCACATAAAGGGGTGGGATATGGGGTGTGAGAGGGAGATGCAAGAGGGAGGGTATCTGGTGATATTTGTATATGTATAGCTCATTCATTTTTTTATACAGCAGAAACGAACACTCCATTGTAAATCAATTACACTCCAATAAACGTGTAAAAGGAAAAAAAAAAGAAAGCACAGGGATAAACCTACACATCTATGGTCACCTAATCTATGACAAAGGAGGAAAGACTATACAATGGAGATAAGACAGTCTCTTCAGTCATTGGTGCTGGGAAATATGGACAGCTACATGTAAAAGAATGAAATTAGAACACTCCCCAACACCATACATAAAAATATATTCAAAATGGATTAGAGACCTTACTGTAAGACCGGATAGTATAAAACTCTGAGAGGAAAACTTACGAAGGATACTCTGACGTAAATCACAGCAAGATCTTTTTTGATCCACCTCCTATAGTAATGAAATAAAAAAGAAAACTAAACATATGGGACCTAATGGAATGTAAAAGCTTTTGCAAAGCAAAGGAAACTACAAACAAGACAAAAAGACAACCCTCAGAATGGCAGAAAATATTTGCAGACGAATCAATGGACAAATGATTAATCTCCAATATATATAAACAGCTCATGCAGCTCAATATTAATAAAACAAACAACCCAATACAAAAATGGAAGAAGATATAAATAGACATTTCTTCCAAGAAGACATAGAGGTGGCCAGTACGCACATGAAAATCTGCTCAATATCACTAATTATTAGAGAAATGGAAATGGAAACTACAATGAGGTGTCATGTCCCACCTGTTAGTATGGGCATCAACAGATAATCTACAAACAACAAATGCTGGAGAGGGTATGGAGGAAAGGAACTTCTTCCACTATTGTTGGGAATGTAAATTGATACAGTCTCTATGGGGAACAGTATGGAGGTTCCTTAAAATAGTAAAAATAGAATTACCATATAATCCAGCAATCCCACTACTGGGCATATACCCAGAGAAAACCATAAATCAAAAAGACACATTCACCACAATGTTCACTGCAGCAATATTTACAATAGACAGGTAATGAAAGCAACCTAAGTGCCCACAGACAGACGAATGGATAAAGATGTGGTACATATATACAATGGAATATTACTCAGCCATACATAGGAATGAAACTGGGTCATTTGTAGAGACCTTAATGGATCTAGAGACTGTCATACGGAGTGAAGTAAGTCAGAAAGAGAAAAACAAATATTGTATATTAATGCATATATGTGGAACCTAGAAAAATGGTACAGATGAACCGGTTTGCAGGGCAGAGATAGAGACACAGATGTAGAGAAAAAACATATGGACACCAAGGGGGAAACGCCAGGTGAGGTTGGTGGTGGGATGAATTGGGAGACTGGGATTCACATGTGCACACTTATATGAATAAAATAGATATCCAATAAGAACCTGCTGTATAAAAGAAATAAATTTAAAAAAAATAAAAATAAATAGCATTTAATAAAAGAAAACAGAAAAAAAGTATTTCCCTTCACATAGACGTCTTTATATTAATGCATTATTTCCATGTTTATATCTTCAAATTAAGAAAAAAAGAGGAATAAATAAAATCTACCTTGAACCAAAAAGAAAAAAAAGACAAAAAAAAAAAAAAAACAGAACCCACCAGTTATACAGAGGAAAATCGTATCAGGGCACTTGCTCCAGTTGTAAAAAATTCTTAAGTTGGTCAGAGGTGGGAAATCGTCTCCCATGCACTCAGAAGAGCTCCCCCCGACAAGGAGCATCCTCATTGCAAAGCTGGGGGACTGTGTCGAGGCGTCTGTGAGTAAATGTGAGCTGAGCCCCAGTCCTGCTGCAGCTGAATTCTTCCCACCCTTTCCAGGTAAAACACCTGAATATGTACAAGCACTTGCAAGCCTAGAGGAAGGGCTGTGGAGCCACACCAGCGACAGCACGCAGGCCGACTTGGTGCCTGCAGGCCAGTCAGGATGGTACTGGCCCCAGATGCTCTTCTGGAAGCTTTCCATTTCCCTGCCTGAGATACACCTCCTGCCATGGCCCCCACTGCTTTTTTACTTCCTCACCTCTGCCTGGGGAGAAATTCCAGCGGCAGGTATGGATGACACATCCTCTTCTTTAGCAGGTGGCAGCCTAGCAACTCCTATGGAAAGTCCAGCAGAGCCCCACTCACACTGGGCCACCCACAAAGCCACGGCCCGTCACTCCCTCCCACCACCCCAGCCCCGACACTGCTGACGGGGCAGATAATATGGCGTCAGGCACAGCTACAGGGGCTCTTGCTGACTGGAGAGGTGTTTATATTGACCTCAACCCAGGCACACCTGGGAAGGGCAGGCAGGCAGTGTCAGGCTGCCCACATCAGCAAATCCTCACCCCTCAGGGGCTCACAGTAGCAGAAAATGAACCTTGCTAAACGGGCCAGGCCCAAGGAACAGGTGTGGGCCCTAGAGAGTCAGGCTAGACAAGGGGCTGCAGCTGCGGCTTGTTTTCTTATCATTTTATCTGGTCCATGAGTGAAAAACAACTTCAAGAAGACCCTATCCTAATGAGAGGAACCCAGGAGTCAGGGAGAGGAGTGATGGTGGGTGGAGACAGAGGCCTGGTGCCCTGGCTGCAGTGGAAGTGTCTGGAAGACCAGGCAGAGAGAGACTGCACAGAGTGATAGCCAGGGTCACAGACCTCTCAGAGCTGCTGTTTGTTAGTTCAAGTCCTGCTCTGAGGTGTTCTGTGTCAGCTGTGAGCGACAGGTGAGCTGGGGGTTCTCTGCAAGGTGGGCTATGTGCACAGTTTCTGTGTGTCCAGCCTTGCTTGGGTACCTGCCCAGGGGAGCTCTCTATCCTGGGAAGGGCCTGACTATGAGAGCCCCATTGGCTGCTGGGTAGCTGCACAGGGGATCTCCATACCCAGGAAGGGACTTGAACACGAGAGCCCCGTGGGCTGTAGGGATGGGTGGTGTAGCTAAGGTGAGCTCCATATCCTGGGATTGGCCTGACCACGAGAGCCCCATGGGCTGCTGGAGACCTGGTAAAGGATATCAGGACAGTCAGTGAAGCCACCGAGGATATACATCCAGTAGCTCCTATTTCCTACACACTGCTGCTCATTCAACCATCCACCAGGCCATGGCATTCTGTATTAGATTTCAATGATGCCTTCTTCTGTATTCCATTCATCTCAGAGTCACAAGAATTTTTGGCTTGTGAGTGGCAGGACACAACATGCAACAAAACCAATAATGCTGGGCCGTCCTGCCCCAACGGTACAAAAATCCCCACACCATCATTGGGGAAATGACCTCTAAAGACCTAAACGTTCTACCTCTGTAAAAGGGAACCCTCCTTCAATATGCAGATGACATTCTGATCGCCAGGCCTACTAAAGACGCCTCTGAACTACCTAGCCAAGAAAGGATAGAAGGTGTCCAAGAAAAAGGCTCAAATATCCCAGGCTCAGGTGACATGCCTGGGCTTCATTCTCACAGATATTCAGAGAAACGCATCCCACGATAGGGAAGAAGCCATTTGCAGCCTTACCTCTTCTAAAACTAGAAGACAGCTTAGGGGTTCCTGGGGAGGCCAAGGTTTTCTGCATCTGGATCCCTAACTACAGTCTAATAGCTGGGCCTCTACATGAAACACTGACACGAAAAGATGATGATCCTTTTGTATAGAATCCAGAAGCAGCCTTTCAAGAATGGAAAGAGCAGTCAATTCAGACCCTTGCCCAGGAACTCCCTAATTTAGCTAAACCCTTTGACCTTTACATACCCGGTCAATGGTTAATTGCCCTTGGAACCTTAGTGCAAAAACTGGGACCACTTGAAATGGAGCAACACAAGAATGCCCTTCAGGTATGATAAACTATGGTCACCAAGGGCTTTGCCCACTGACTCATCAGGCCAGGATACTGGGGTATCTAAAAAGCTGGAAATCAGCAGCCCACAAGGCCAGCTCCCTCCTAAGGGAAAAGGACCCCACGTCGTGATCCTAACCACCCATCATGCCCTGAAGTTGCAGGGGTCGCTCTGTGGACACACTGACCTCGAGTGAGGAGGCCCTCCAACTCCAACCTCCAGAGAGACAAATGGGGGCAACGGGCCCCCAAGATGACTTGTGTGACCATCACTTGACCTGGAGTTTCTCTCAGAAAACAAGAAGACTGTGCCCCAAAAGAGCAGACTCCTGCTTGCAGGACTTACTGCACCCAGAGGGGAGCTAATAAGCTTGGCAGGGGAAACGTATATCACGCTTTCACCATAGAAAACCCTACAGACACCGCGGTGATGTTGGCCAATATGACCGGCTGGACTGCTGGCTACTTCTAAAGGCCGTTGACTCAGTGGACGTCATGGTCCTGGATCACCACTGACCCTGGACTGTCTGGGAGTTGCGCGGGCAGGGTTCTGACACATGGTGCTGTTTGTACATTAATTCAGGGACCTAATTAAAGAAAGCACAGACTACTGGTCAGAGCATCTAGGCTGGCAAAAACCGTCAGCCTAAGGTCGCCAAACAAATGTTGGGTGGGGTGAAACCTGCCACCACAGCATCTCTGCGCATCTCTTTCCTGGACGCTTAAAGGTCATTAGAATCTATAACACTTCCAATGCTGGTGCTCATGCGGACGAGAAGTGAGGCAGGAGGCCTTTGGACAATCAACCTCACGTGGAGGCTGGTGGGGAGACCTTTTGCCCCTCCCCTCAGGTACCAGGGCTCCCACCACAGCATGAAGCAGTTACAAAAGAGGGGTCTGCACCCTCAACACCCCAAAAATGAGGAACGGAACAAAAAGCAGAGGAGGGGTTCATCTCCGGCAACGTTCATTAAAAATTCCTGGGAGATAAAAAGAGAATCTGGGCAATAAAATAAAGTCTAACCTGCTTTTCCTTTGTGCTTTGTCTAATTTCACATGCTCCTAGGGTTCCGCATGCAGAGGTCCCACACCCGGCACTTCAGACCCGATTTCCTAGTGCAGAATGGCTGGGTCGACACCTCAGCTAGCGGGGTCACATGCGGACTCCACGGCATAGAGCCTGAGCTGCAGCCAACCCAGCCCTCGAGAGCTCCATCCTCTCCCTCCCACTGACGCTGCTGGGATCCCTACACAGCAGCCTAGCCCACAGCCCGTGGGGGACTGCACGCTCTCACCTCTCCATTCTGTTTTCAAAATAATGTTTCCTTTGCTTCTGAACCAAACTCAGTCTTGATCTCTTGGCTCCAATGACACTGGGCACGGGGACACCTGTTGGGGTCCACTCTGGAGGATCAGTAACAGAAATTGAGAACATTGTAACTTCAATGAACAGATGTGTGAGCCAAACTGTAGTTAACATAGAGCAGTGTATAATGCTCGGGTAAAATAAGATGTTTCTAAGACTTACATTTGATATTTCCATCACTTTACTATAAGCAAGTTCAGTGAAGACGTCTGTCTTATTTGTCAGGTCAACATTAGAGAAATGAAGTGATTTATTTCCATGGATGTACATCGAATACTCTTGGCTGAAGCTTCAATCTTGTTTTGAATGCTTTTCCATTGAAAAGGATACCTCTCTTTCAGCTCGCCCATTTCTGAGAAGTATAAAATCTTATAATTTATTATTACCAAAGGGGAAAGGTAGGAAAAGGGATAAATTAACAGTTTGGGATTAACACATACACACTGCTATGTATAAAAGAGATCATCAACAAGGAATTACTGTATAGCACAGGGAACTACACTGAATATTTTGCAATAACCTATAAGGGGAAATAATCTGAAAAAGAATCGATATTTTTATTGACATCATCTATCAATGACAGATAAAATGTAAACTAAGCAAGGCCCATGGTGAACACTTCTGACCCTGAAGATTTCAATCATCTAAAGTTTGGGCTCTGCCTATTTCCCAAGGCCCTTAATGGACATACGTGTAGCCGTAGCTTAAAAATTCCCCAGTTTGGGGTACGGGGAGGCACTGATTTGGAAAAATCCCTGGTGTTCTCCTTCCATGCACGGGACACTTCCTACAGCTAAAACATGCCTGTCACACCTAGAGGATGGTACACCGTTTGATCGGAAAGAGTTTGGAAAAGGCACCTCATCTCCTCATGGCCTGGTGCTCGGGTTCACCCCTCCAGCATCTTTCCTAACAATCTCCTCACTTGGGGATATCAGCACCGTCAACATCCTGTTGCACACAGTTTGGAATTTGTCCAGAGGATGAAGCGGAAGGATGAGAAAAATTTAGAGACAAGTCTTAGGTGTTCAGACAGGCACATGCCACTCTAATTTCCAATCTGGAAGACAAATTCATCAAAGGCTAGAATTGCCCATGGAAACAGAATAGGGCTAGAGGAAATCCCGCTGTTTTGTGTCCAGTTTCCAAAAGCACAAGTTGAAAAATGGAACTCAGGGGCACTAAAATTCATGAAACTGCAGATTTGAAAATATCTATCGTCGAAACATGTCTTGAGGTAAGTCACAGAAAAGGAGTTGTAAGCAAGGGAGAGTGGCAGGAAACAGATTTGAAGAGGTAGAAAGGACTCCCCATTAAAGCACAAGAAAAGGGGCTGAACATCGCCAATGATGCAGTTGGCCCAAAAGGGCGTATGCATTTTTTCTGAATATATTCAAGTAAAGGCCATACACACTTTTTATCCAACCAAAGAGGTGGGCACTGGAAATCAATACTACAAAATGTATCAGTTCACATCAGTCAGAAGGGCCATCCACATAAAGTGTAAACACCAGAAATGCAGGACAGGGCAAGGAGAAAAGGGAGCCCTGTGAGGCTGATAGTGGAAATGTAATTTGCCAATAGCCACTCTGGAGAACTGTATTGTGTTTGCTAAGACATCTAAAAGATGAGCTACAGAGCATAGTGCACTTGCACTCATGGGCGTATACCTTGGGAAAAACAAAAATGGACAGAAAACAGGCACCCCAACGTTTACCACCTCTCTGTTAAAAAGGGCCTACACTTGGATATAACCTAAATGTCCCTGAAAGGATAAAATGGATAAAAGAGATGGGGTACTTATGTAGAGTGGAATATTACTCATCCCGAAATCAATGAAATAAGGCCAGTTGGAACAACTCTGGAGGAGTTACATACGATCATTCTAAGTGACATATGTCAGAAAGAAAAAGACACATATCATAAGATGTCACTTAAAGGTGGAATCAAACATGGCTACACATGAAATAAACTACAAAACAGAAACATAGTCAAATATGTAGAAAATAGACATAAGGCTGCTAAATGGGAAAGGTGGGGAATGGTGAGGTATTATCCAGGAGGTTGAAATTAGCAAATATACCATTCCAAGTACCAAATTGAATAACTGACAAGGCCTACACGGTACCTCAAAGAACTGCACTCAGCCCACTCAAGTCACTGGACAATAATACATATGACTCGTAAGCATCTGAAAAATAATTTATTGTTGTCTCACAGTACATGAATCAAGTGGATGTACAGCAGCAAAAAACAGAGCTTTGAAAATCAGCTGTAACAAATATAAAAATAAATTTAAAAATATTTATAAAAACGGTGAGACAGACAAAAATTCTTACAACTTTTGTTGAAGGGCTACGATGTAACATGGATTGAACACATGTAGACCCACAGCAGCATGATATATATGGCTGGAATCTATGCACGCTAAGAGATGTTAGAGAGGCTGGGTGAGGAAATGCAGACCTTTTAAAGTAATACTCCCTGGTACCCATTCCATGGGTCTCAAATCGGCAGGTTCAAGGGAATCTTCTGACAGCGAAAACATGCCTGCGAAACCGAGATGAATGTACACCATGTGCTCAGGAAAGGTGTCTAAAATGCACCTCATTTTTGATCTCCTGGTGCTGGGGTTCGCCATTCCAGCCACATTATTAACAATCTCCCCTCTTGGAGAATCAGCACCTTTAACCTCCTGTTTCACACAGTTTGCAATTTGTGCAGAGGATAAATGAGAAGAGGGGGAACCAATGAGAGATTAGCTGTAGGAGTTTTGACAGGCACATGTCACTCTAATTTCCCATTAGGAACAAGAATTAACCAAAGGCTCAGCCTGCCTCCTCAGAACCAGAATAGGGCCAGAAGCAATCCAATGGTTTGGCGGCGAGCTCACAATAAAAGCGAGTTGCAAAATGGAGCTCAGGAGCAGACAATTCAAAGACCTGCAAAGATATAAATGATAACCAACGTCCAAAAATATATTCAGGCAAGCAACGAAGAGGATCTGAATGAGAGGTAGAATTGCAGGAAACATTTTTCAAAAGGTAGATTGTACTCACATTTAAAGTATATGAAAAGCAGCAGAATTTCTAAAATGATGCAGTTGGGCAAAAGGGTGTATGCCTTTTTTTCGTGAATATCTTCAGGAAAAAAACACATACAGAGTTTTTGGCCAACCAAGCAAGCGGGAAATGCAAATCCGCACAACAAAGAAGTCTCAATTTCCACTGCTCAGAAAGGCCATCCAAAAAATGTGTACAAACCAGAAATGCTGGAGAGGCCAATGAGAACAGGGAGCCTAGTCACGCTGATGGGTGGGGTATAAATATCCAAGAGCCACTCTGAAGAAGTGTATGCTGTTTCCTAAAACATTTAAATACAAAGCCCCCGAGCAAAGGGGACTTCAACTCATAGACATATAACTTGGGGAGACTAAATATCGACAAGACACAGGCACCCCAAAGTTTAGGGCTGCTCTGCATACAAGAACCTCAACTTCGGTACACCTAAAATATCCCAGGAAAAAGAGAAATGCATAAATAACTTGTGGTAATTTTGTACAAAGGAATATCACTCAGACGTGAAATCAATGTCATAAGGCCAGTAGCAGCATAAAGAGTGGATTTAGGTATGATGATTCTAAGTGAAATTAGTCACACAGAAAAAGAATCTTATCATAAGATATCACTTAGAGAGGGAATGTCAACATCACAACACATGTACTGAATTAAGAAAGAGAACAGAGTCTCACATTTAGAAAACACTCTTATGCCTGTTTAATGGGAAAGGAGAGGTGAGGTGATGCATAAAACCAGAGTTTGATATTAGCACAGGTACCATTCCATAAACCAAATAGAGAATAGACGAGACCTACCCCTTCCTCAGTGAACGGGACTCAAACCCCCTATTCCCCACAGAGGAATATATCTGAATAGTGAGAATCTTAAAACCTATGTATTGATTTGTCTCCATAAGGGAATCAAGTGTGTCTAGACTGGCATAAACACGTCAGTGAAAATCAGCTCAACCCCATTATAAAAATGAATTTCAAAAACAAACAAAAAAACAGCGAAATTCTTACACAATTCCTTCAGGGGTTCTGATGAAACCGGGAATGACCCTATCTGCAAAGACAGCTGGATGAGACATAAGGCTGGACACTTGGGACTGAGAGGACTGGTGAGATTGGGAGAGAAAATGCAGACCCTTTAAAGTAGTAATGCATGCCACGATTCCATGGATACCAAATCTCCAGGTAGTAGGGAATATCACTACAGTTATAACATGTATGGGAAACCTAGAGAATGGACACCCTGTGATGGTGAAAGGTTTCTAAAAGTCTCCTAATTTTTCCTCTCCTTTTTCTACAGTTTGGCATTCCAACTGCTTTACTATCAATCTCCCAACTTAGGAGAGCCAGCCCCTATAACCTCCTGGTTTGCACAGTTTGCTAATTGTGCAGAGGATGAAAGGGAAGAGGGAGAACCAATCAGAGAGTAGATGTAGGCATTTGGACGGGCACATGTCACTGTAATTTCCCGTCAGGAAGAAGAATTAACCAAAGCCTCAGACACCTGCAGGGAACAGTATATCCACCCCTGGAACAAGTATAGGTCCTGAAGCAAAATTGTG
Source organism: Mesoplodon mirus (assembly GCF_964341445.2). Taxonomy (NCBI): domain Eukaryota; kingdom Metazoa; phylum Chordata; class Mammalia; order Artiodactyla; family Ziphiidae; genus Mesoplodon; species Mesoplodon mirus. The sequence continues at coordinate 156,066 of NW_028295803.1, read as the reverse complement.
GATTTGCGGTCAGCTCCCAAAAATGGGATTTGAAAATTGGAGCTCACGGGCACAGCAATTCACAAACCTACAGTTATAAAGGACTACTGTCTTCCAAAAATCTGTTGAGGGAAGGCAACGAAGCTGACTTGAAAATGAGGCAGAATTGCACAAAACATATTTCAAGAGGTAAATTGGAATCGCCTTTAAAGCACAGGAAAAGCATCACAACTTCGACAATGATGCACTTGGCCAAAAAGGTCGTATGCGCTTCCTCCTGAATATTTTCAGGAGAAAACGCATACGCCCTTTTTGGACAATCAAGCAAGCACGCAATGCAAATCCACACTACAAAGAATTGTAACTTCCCACGGGTCAAAAGGGACATCCGAAAATCTGTAAAAACCAGAAAGGCAAGAGGGAGATGACAAGGGCATGAAGCAATATGATCCAAAGTGTCATGAAGGATTGTGATGACAAGCACATGGAGCATTGTGATGACAAGATTATGTAGCATATTGCTGACAAAGGCATGGAGCATTGTGAGGACAAGGTTCATGGAGCACTGTGATGACAAGCGTCATGGAGCATTGTGATTACAGGGGTCATGAAGCATTGGGATGACATGGGCATGGAGCATTTTCATGACAAGAGTCCCGGATCATTGTGTTGTCAGTGTTCATGGATCGTTGTGATGACAGGCGTCATGGAGCATTGTGATGACAGGGGTCATGGAGCATTGTGATGAGAAGGTCAAGGAGCATTGGGCTGAAAACGTTCATGGAGTATTGTGATGAAAGGGGCCATAGAGGCTTGTGATGACAAGGTACTGGAGCATTTTGATGAGAAGACCATGGAGACTTGTGATGACAAGTCTCATGGAATATTCTGATGAAAAGGGGCATGGAGCATTGTGATTACAGGGGTCTTGGGGCATTGTGATGACAAGGGCTTGGAGCATTGTGATGAGAGGGCCATGGAACGTTCTGATGACATGCATCATGGAGCTTTGTGATGACAAGGGCATGGAGCATTGTGATGAAAAAGGCATGGAGCCTTGTCATGACATGGTTCAAGGAGCATACTGAGGACAAGTGTCAGGGAGCATTGTGATGACAAGTGTATTGAGCATTGTGATGAAAAAGGTCATGGAGCATTGTGATGAGAAGACCATGGATAATTGTGATGACGAGCGTCATGGGACGTTGTGATGATAACTGTTATGGAACATTTTGATCACAATGATTTGGAGCATTGTGATGACAGAGATCATGGAGAATTTTGATTTCATTGTGATGACAATAGCATGAAGCATTTTGATGATGTGCATGGTGCATTGTGATGACCGGGTTCATGGATCATTGAGATGAAAAGGGGCATGGAGCATTGTGATTACAGGGGTCTGGAGCATTGTGATTAGAAGGGTCATGGACCCTTGTGATGACAAGACCATGGAACATCGTGATGGCAGGGGTCATGGAGCATTGTTATGACAGGGTTAATGGAGAATTGTGATGGCAAGGGCATGGAACATTGAGATGAGAAGGCCATGGTGCATTCTGATGACATGCGTCATGGAGCTTTGTGATGACAAGTTCATGGAGCAATGTGATGGGATTTTTCATGGAGCATTGTGATGACAATGACATTGAGCATTTTGATGAAAATTTCATGGAGCATTGTGGTGACATATTTCACAGAGCCTTGTGATGATGAGGGCATTGACTTTTGTGGTGACACAGGTCATGGAGTCTTGTGATGACGGGACACACGGAGCATTGTGATGACTGGGGTCATGTAGCATTATGATGACAGGAGCATGGAGCATTGGTCTGACAAGTTTCATGGATTATTGTGTTGACAGTGGGCATGGCACATTGTGATGACAATGGCATGGAGCTTTGTGATGCCGAGTGTTATGGAGGATTGTGATGACAAAGGTAATGGATCATTTTGATGACAAGGGCTTGGAGCATTGTGATGACAAGGGCCATGGAGCATTGTGATGACAAGGGCATGGAACATTGTGATGACAACGGCCTTTGAGAATTTTGATGAAAAGGTCGTGAATCATTGTGATGACAAAGGCATGGAGCTTGCTATGGCAGGGGTCGTGGGACATTGCGATGACAAGAGCAGGGAGAATTGTGTTGACAAGAGCATGTAACATGGGGATGAGAACTGTCTTGGAGCATTGTGATGACAAGGACCTGGTGAATTGTGATGACCAGGGCATGGAGCATTGTTATGGCAAGACCGTGGAGCCCTGTGATGAGAAGACCATGGATAATTCTGGTGACGAGCATCAAGGAGCACTGTAATGACAAGGGGCATGGAGCATTGTGATGATAGGTCTCATGGAGCATTGTGATGACAGGGGTCATGGATCATTGTGATGACAAGGGTCATGGAGTATTCTGATGACAAGCTTGTGCAGTATTGTGATGACAAAGCATTTAACACTGTGATGGGAAGTGTCATGGAACATAGTGATGCCAAGAACGTGGAGAATTGTGATGAAAGGGAACATAGAGCATTGTGATGACCAGGGCATGGAGCATTGTGATGGCAAGACCGTGGAGCACTGTGATGAGAAGACCAAGGATAATTGTGATGACGAGCGTCATGGAGCGCTATAATGACAAGCGGCATGGAGCATTGTGTTTACAGGGGTCTTGGAGCATTGTGATGACAAGGGCAAGGAGCATTGTGAAGAGAAGGCCATGAAGCATTCTGATGAATGCGTCATGGAGCACTGTGATGACAAGAGCATGGAGCATTGTGATTACAGGTGTCTTTGAGCATTGTGATGAAAAGGGCATGGATCATTGTGATGAAAAAGGCATGGAGCCCTGTAATGACAGTGTTCAAGGAGCATACTGACGACAAGTGTCAGGGAGCATTGTGATGACAAAGGTTATGGAGCATAGTGATGAGAAGACCATGGATAATTGGGATTATGAGCATCATGGTGTGTTGTGATGAGAAGTGTTATGGAACATTGTGATCCCAACGGTTTGGAGCATTGTGATGACAGAGGTCATGGAGAATTTTGATTTCATTGTGAGGAAAATAGCCTGAAGCATTATGATAATGGGCATGGTGCATTGTGATGATAGGATTCATGGAGCTTTCAGATGAAAAGGGGCATGGAGCATTGTGATAAAAAGTGTCTTGGAGCATTGTGATGAGAAGTCCATGGAACATTCTAATGACATGCGTCATGGAGCTTTGTGATGACAAGGGCATGGAGCATTGTGATTACAGGGGTCTTGGAACATTGTGATGACAAGTGTCATGGAGCCTTGTGAATGACAACGCCGTGGAACTTTTTGATGGCAGGGGTCATGGAACATTGTTATGACAGGTGTAATGGAGCACTGTGATGAGAAGGACAGGAAGCAGTGGTGTGAAATGTTTCATGGATTATTGTGATGAGAGTGGACATGGAGCATTGTGATGACAAGAGCACGGAACACTGTGATACAATGCTCATAGAGGATTGTAATGACAAGGGCATGGAGCATAGTAATGAGAAGGGCATCGAGCATTGTGATGACATGTGTCATGGAGCTTTGTGATGACAAGGGCATGGAGAAATATGATGAGAAGTTTCATGGAGCATTGTGATGACAATGACATGGAGCATTGTGATGTCAAGGGTCAAGGAGATTTGTGATGACAAAAGTCACGGAGCATTTTGATGACAAGGGCGTGGTGCATTGTGATGAGAAGGCCAGGGAGCATTTTGATGACAGTGTCATGCAGCACTTTGATGAAAACTGTAATGGAATATTTTGATGACAGGGGTTATAGAACATTGTGATGTCAGGGGTCATGGAGCTTTGGGATAAAAAGTGTCATGGAGCATTTTGATGACAGGGGTTGTGGAACATTGTGATGTCAGGTGTCATGGAACATTGTGATGATAAGGGGATGTAGCATTGTGATGACAGGGGTCATGGAACATTGTGATTACCGGGTCTTGGAGCATTTTGATGAGAAGGGTCATGGAGCCTTGTGATGACAAGGCCGGGGAACATCGTGATGGCAGGGGTCATGGAGCATTGTTATGACAGGGGTAATGGAACATTGTGATGGCAATGGCATTGAGGATTATGATGAGAAGGCCATGGAGCATTCTGATGACATGTGTCATGGAGCTTTGTGATGACAACGGCATGGAGCAATGTGATGAATGCGATCATGGAGCATTGTGATGAAAATGACATGGAGCATTGTGATGCCAAGGGTCATGGATCTTTGTGATGACAAAGGTCATGGAGCATTTTGATGATAAGTGCATGGTGCAATGTGATGAGAAGGGCAGGGAGTATTTTGATGACAGGGTCATGCAGCAATATGATGAAAAGTGTATTGAAACTTTCTGATGACAGGGGTTATAGAATATTGTGATGTCAGGGGTCATCGAACATTGTGATGATATGTGCATGTACAATTGTGATGAGAGGAGTCATGGATCATTGTGATGACAGGGGTGAGGGAGTATTGTGACGAATAGTGATGTAACATTGTGATATCAGTGGTGAGAGAGCATTTTTATGAGAAGTGCATGGAGCATTGTGATGACAAGTTTTATGGAGCATTGTGATGACAAGATTGTGGAGCACTGTGATGACAAGCGCATGGTGCATTTTGATGACATGTGTCATGGAACATTGTGCTGACAAGCGCATGGAGCATTGTGATGACAAGTGTCATGGAGCATTGTGCTGAGAAAGGCAGAGAGGATTGTGATGACAAGTGTCAAAGAGCACTGTGAAGAAAAGTTCATGGAGCATTGTGGTTAAAAAGGTCACAGAGACTGTTGATGACGAGGGCATGGACCATTGAGATGACAAAGGTCATGAAGCATTGTGATGAATGAAGTCACGGAGCATAGTAATGACAGGGGTCATGGAACAATGTGATAACAAGGGCATGGAGCATTGTGATGACAGGTGTCATAGAGCACTGTGATGACAAGCATCACGGAGCATTGTGAATACAGGGGTCATGGAGCATTGGGATGACAAGGGCATGGATCATTGTGATGACAACTGTCATGGAGCATTGGGCTGAATATGTTCATGGAGTATTGTGATGACAGGGGTCATGGAGCATTTTGATGAGAAGGTCATAGAGCATTGGGCTGAAAATATTCATGGAGTATCGTGATGACAGGGATCATGGAGCATTATGATGACAAGTTCCTGGAGCACTTTTATGAGAATACAATGGAGACTTGAGATGACAAGTCTCATGGAGCATTCTGATGAAAAGGGACATGGAGCATTGTGATTACAGGGGTCCTGGAGCATTGTGATGACAAGGGCATGGAGCATTGTGAGGAGAAGGCCATGGAGCATTCTGATGACATGCGTCATTGAGTTTTGTGACGACAAGAGCATGGAGCATTGTGATTACAGGGGTCTTGGAGCATTGTGATTAAAAGGGCATGGATCATTGTGATGAAAAAGGCATGGAGATGTGTCATGACAGGGTTAATGGAGCAGACTGATGACAAGTGTCAGGGAGAATTGTGATGACAAGTGTACTGAGCATTGTGATGACAAAAGTCATGGAGCATTGTGATGAGAAGACCATGGATAATTGTGATGATGAGCGTCATAGGGTGTTGTGATGATAAGTGTTATGGAACACTGTGATGACAAGGGATTGGAGCATTGTGATGACAGAGGTCATGGAGCATATTAATTTCACTGTGATGAAAATAGCCTGAAGCATTATGATGATGGGCATGGTCCATTGTGATGACAGGCTTCATGGAGCATTGAGATGAAAAGTCTCATGGAGCATTTTGATTACAAGGGTCTTGGAGCATTGTGATGACAAGGGCATGGAGCATTGTGGTGACAGGGCCATGGAACATTCTGATGACATGCGTCATGTAGCTTTTTGATGACAAGGGCCTGGAGCATTTTGATTAGAGGGGTCGTGGAACATTGTGATGACAAGTGTCATGGAGCCTTGTGACGACAAGGCCGGGGAACACTGTGATGGCAGGTGTCATGGAGCATTGTTATGACAGAGGTAAAGGAGCATTGTGATGAGAAGGGCATGGAGCATTGGTCTGAAATATTTCATGGATTATTGTGATGAGAGTGGGCATAGAGCATTGTGATGATTAGGGCATGGAACACTGTGATACATGGGTCATGGAGGATTGTAATGACAAGGTCATGGGGCATTGTGATGAGAAGGGCATCGAGCATTGTGATGAGAAGTGTCATGGAGCTTTATGATGACAAGGGCATTGAGCAATGTTATGAGAGGGTTCATGGAGCATTTTGATGACAATGACATGGAGCATTGTGATGCCAAGTGTCATGGCGAAATGTGATGACAAAGGTCATGGAGCATTTTGATGATAAGTGCATGCTGCAATGTGATGAGAAGGGCAGGGAGTATTTTGATGACAGGGTCATGCAGCAATATGATGAAAAGTGTATTGGAACATTCTGATGACAGTGGTTATAGAATATTGTGATGTCAGGGGTCATGGAACATTGTGATGATAAAGGGATGTAGCATTGTGATGACAGGCGTTATGGGACATTGTGATTACAGGGGTGAGGGAGTATTGTGACGACTAGTGAAGGAACACTGTGATATCTCTGGTGAGAGAGCATTTTGATGAGGATTGTATGGAGCATTGTGATTACAAGGTTTATGGAGCATTGCAATGACAAGTTTCTGGACCGTTGTGATGAAAAGTGAATGGCACACTCTGATGATAAGGGTCATGGAATATTTTTCAGACAAAGGCATGGAGCATTGTGATGACAATGGTCACGGAGCATTGTGATGAAAATGGAATGGGGAAATGTGATGAAAATGGCATGGAGCCTTTTCGTGACAGGGTTCAAGGAGCATTCTGATGACAAGTGTCAGGGAGCATTGTGATGACAAGTGTACTGAGAATTGTGATGACAAAGGTCTTGGAGCATTGTGATGAAAAGGGCATGGAATTTTGTGATGACAAGCATCATGGAGCATTGTGATGAAAAGTGTTATGGAACATTGGGATTACAAGTGTTTGGAGCATTGTGATGACAGTGGTCATGGATCATTTTGATTTCAATGAGCATGGAGCATTTTGATGACAAGGGCATGAAGCAATGTGATCCCAAGGTTCATGGAGGATTTTGATGACAATGGAAATGGAGTATTGTGATGACAAGCACATACAGCATTGTAATGACAATGTCATGTAGCATTTTGCTGACAAAGTCATGGAGCATTGTGATGAAAGGTGACATGGAGAACAGTGATGACAAGCGTCACGGAGCATTGTGAATACATGGGTCATGGAGCATTGGGATGACAAGGACATGGATCATTGTGATGACAAGGGTCATGGAGAATTGGGCTGAATATGATCATGGAGTATTGTGATGACAGGGGTCATGGAGCATTGTGATGACAGAGGTAATGAAGAATTTTGATTTCATTGTGCTGACAATATCAAGAAGCATTATGATGATGGGCATGATGCATTGTGATGACAGGGTTCATGGAGCATGGAGATGAAAAGGGGCATGGAGCATTGTGATTACAGAGGTCTTGGAGCACTGTGATGACAAGGGCATGGAGCATTTTGATGAGAAGGCCATGGAACATTCTGATGACATGTGTCATGGAGGTTTGTGATGACAAGGGAATAGAGCCTTGTGATTACAGGGGTCTTGGAGCATTGTGATGACAAGTGTCATGGAGCCTTGTGATGACAAGGCCAAGGAACATCGTGATGGAAGTGGTGATGGAGCATTGTGATGACAGGGGTAATGGAGCATTGTGATGAGAAGGGCATGGAGCATTGTGATTACAAGGTTTATGGAGCAATACCATGACAAATTTGTGGACCGTTGTGATGAAAAGCGCATAGCACATTGTGATGACAAGTTTCATGGAGCATTTTTCTGACAAAGGCATGGAGCATTTTGATGACAAGGGTCATGGAGCATTGTGGTTATAAAGGCCACAGAGCCTTGTGCTGACGCGGGCAAGGACCATTGTGATGACAAATGTTATGAAGCATTGTGATGACTGGAGTCATGGAGCATAGTGATGACAGGGGTCATGGAGCATTGTGATGACAAGGGCATGGAGCATTGTGGTGACAGGGGCATAGAGCATTGTTCTGACAAGTTTCATAGATTATTGTGATGACAGTGGACATGGTGCATTGTGATGACAAGGGCATGGATCATTGTGATGAGAAGTTCATGGAGTATTGTGAAGACAGGTGGCAGGGAGCATTGTGATGACATATGTCATGGTCCATTGCGATGACAATGGCAGGGAGCATTGTGATGCCAAATGTAATGGAGGATTTTGATGACAAATATAATGGAGCATTGTGATGACTAGGGCTTGGAGCTTTATGATGACAAGGGCCGTTGAGAATTTTCAAAACAAGGTCGTGAAGCATTGTTATGACAATGTCCTAGAGCACTGTGATGAGAAATCCATAGAGGGTTGTTATGACAAATCTCATGGAGCATACTGATGAAAAGGGGCATTGAGCATTGTGATTACAGGGGTCTTGGAACATTGTGATGACATGGGCATGGAGCATTGTGAGGAGAAGGCCAAGGAGCATTCTGAAGACATGATTCATTGAGCTTTGTGATGACAAGGGCATGGAGCATTGTGTTTAAAGGGGTCTTGGTGCATTGTGATGAAAAGGGGATTGATCATTTTGATGAAAATGCCATGCAGCCCTGTCATGACAGGGTTCAATGAGCATACAGACAACAAGTGTCAGGGAGCATTTTGATGACAAGTGTATTGAGCATTGTGATGACAAAGGTCATGGAGCATTGTCATGAGAAGACCATGGATAATTGTGATGACGAGTGTCATGGGGCACTGTGAGGACAAATGTTATGGAACATTGTGATCACAAGGGTTTCGAGCATTTTTATGACTGATGTCTTGGAGCATTTTGATTTCATTGTGATGACAGTAGCATGAAGCATTATGATGATGTGCATGGTGCATTGTGATGACAGGGGTCTTGGAGCATTGTGATGAGAAGGGTCATGGAGCCTTGTGATGACAAGTCCACGGAACATCGTGATGGCAGGGGTCATGGAGCATTGTTATCACAGGGGGAATGGAGCACTCTGACGGCAAGGGCATGGAGCATTGTGACGAGAAGGCCATGGAGGATTCTGATGACATGTGTCATGGAGCTTTGTGATGACAATGGCATGGAGCAATGTGATGAGAGTGTTCATGGAGCATTGTGATGACAATGACATGGAGCATTGTGATGCCAAGGGTCATGGATCATTGTGATGACAAAGGTCATGGAGCATTTTGATGACAAGGGCGTTGTGCATTGTGATGAGAAGGGCAGGGAGCATTGTGATGACAGGGTCATGGAGCAATTTGATGAAAAGTTTCATGGAACATTATGATGACAGGGTTTATGGAACATTGTGATGACAGGGGTCATGGAACATTGTGATGATAAGGGGATGTAGCATTGTGATGACAGGGTCATGGAAAATTGTGATTACAGGGGTGAGGGAGTATTGTGATGACTAGTGATGAAACATTGTGATATCTCTTGTGAGAGAGCATTTTGATGAGATGTGCATGGACCATTGTGATTACAAAGTTTATGGAGCATTGCAATGATAAGGTTGTGTACCGTTGTGATGAAATATGCGTGGCACATTGTGAAGACAATGGTCATGGAGCATTGTTCTCACAAAGACATGGAGCATTGTGATGACAATGGTCACAGTGAATGGTGATGAAAAGTTCATGGAGCATTGTTGTTACAAATGTCACAGAGCCTTGTGATGACGCGGGCATGGACCATTGTGATGACAAACGTTATAAAGCATTGTGATGACTGGAGTCACGGAGCATTGTGATGACAGGGGACATGGATCATTGTGATGACAAGGGCATGGAGTATTGTGATGACAGGGAATGGAGCATTGGTCTGACAAATTTCATAGATTATGGTGATGGCAGTGGGCATGGTGCATTGTGATGACAAGGGCATGGAGCATTGTGATGAGAAGGTCATGGAGTACTGTGAAGACAGATTTCAGGGAGCATTGTGATGTCATATGTCATGGTCCATTGCGATGACAATGGCATGGAGCATTGTGATGCCATATGTAATGGAGGATTGTGATGACAAATATAATGGAGCATTGTGATTATTAGGGCTTGGAGCATTATGATGACAAGGGCCATTGAGAATTTTCATGACAATGTCATGAAGCATTGTGCTGACAAGGTCCTGGGGCACTGTGATGACAAAACTATGGAGCCTTGTGATGACAAGTCTCATGAGCATACTGATGAAAAGGGGCATGGACCATTGTGGTTACAGGGGTCAAGGAACATTGTGATGACAAGGGCATGGAACATTGTGAGGAGAAGACCAAGGAGCATTCTGATGGCATGCGTCATTGAGCTTTGTGATGACAAGAGCAAGGAGCATTGTGATTACATGGGTCTTGGAGCATTGTGATGAAAAGGGCATGGATCATTGTGATGAAAAAGGCATAGAGCCTTGTCATGACAGTGTTCAAGGAGCATACAGACAACAAGTGTCAGGGAGCATTTTGATGACAAGTGTATTGAGCATTGTGATGACAAAGGTCATGGAGCATTGTGATAAGAAGACCATGGATAATAGTGATGATGAGCGTCATGCGTCATTGTGATGACTAGTGATATGGAATATTGTGATCACAAGGGTTTGGAGCATTGTTATGACAGAGGTCATGGAGCATTTTGATTTCATTGTGATGACAATAGCATGAAGCATTATGATGATGGGCATGGTGCATTGTGATGACAGGGTTCATGGAACATTGAGATGAAAAGGGGCATGGAGCAATGTGATTACAGGTTCTTGGAGTGTTGTGATGAGAAGGGTCATGGAGCCTTGTGATGACAAGGCCACGGACCATCGTGATGGCAGGAGGCATGGAGCATTTTTATGACAGGGGTAAAGGAGCATTGTGATGGCAAGCACATAGAACATTGTGATGAGAAGGCCATGGAGCATTCTGATGACATGTGACATGGAGCTTTGTGAAGACAAGGGCATGGAGCAATGTGATGAGAGCGTTCATGGAGCACTGTGATGACAATGACATGGAGCACTGTGATGCCAAAGGTCATGGATCTTTGTAATGACAATGTTTATGGAGCATTGTGATGACAAAATTGTAGAGCACTCTGATGACCAGCGCATGGTGCATTGTGATGACCTGAGTCATGGAGCATTGTGCTGACAAGCGCATGGTGCATTGTGATGACAAGGGTCATGGAGAATTGTGCTGAGAAAGGCATAGAGCATTGTGATGACAAGGGTCAAAGAGCATTGTGATGAAAAGTTCATGGAGCATTGTGGTTAAAATGGTCACAGAGACTGTTGATGACGACGGCATGGACCATTGTGATGACAAAGGTCATGAAGCATTGTGATGAGTGGAGTCACGGAGCATTGTGATGACAGGGGTCAGGGAGCATTGTGATAAAAAGGGCTTGGAGTATTGAGATGACAAGGGCATGGAACATTAGTCTAATAAGTTTCATGGACTGTTGCGATGAGAGTTGGAATGGTGCATTGTGATGACAAGGGCATGGAGCATTGTGATGACCAGGTCATGCAGTATTGTGAAGACAGGAGTCAGGGAGTATTGTGATGACATATGTAATGGCCCTTTGTGATGACAATGGCATGGAGCATTGTGATGCCAAGTGTCATGGAGGATTCTGATGACAAAGGTAATGGAACATTGTGATGACAATGGCTTAGAGCATTGGGATGACATGGGTAAGTTAGCATTGTGCTGACAAGTTCATGGAGAATTGTGATGACAAGGGTCATGGAGCATTTTGATGACAAGCTTGTGGAGTATTTTAATGACAATGGCATGGAGCATTGTGATGAAAATGGCATGGAGCATTGTGATGAAAATGGCATGGGGCATTGTGTTGAAAAAGGCATGGAGCCTTTTCGTGACAGGGTTCAAGGATCAGTCTTATGACAATGCCAGGGAGCATTGTGATGACATGTATATTGAGAAATGTGATGAAAAAAGTCATGGAGCATTGTGATAAAAAGGGCATGGAGTAATGTGATGACAGGCATCATGGAGCATTGTGATGACAAGTGTTATGGAACATTGTGATCACAAGAGTTTGGATCATTTTGATGACAGAGGTCATGGATCATTTTGACTTCAAGGAGCATGGAGCATTGTGATGACAAGGGCATGAAGCAATGTGATCCCAAGGTTCATGGAGGATTGTGATGACAATGGAAATGGAGTTTTGTGATGACAAGCGCATAGAGCATTGTAATGACAATGTCATGTAGCATTTTGCTGACAAAGGCATGGAGCATTGTGATGACATGTGTCATGGATCATTGTGATGACAAGCGTCACGGAGCATTGTGAATACAGGGGTCATGGAGCATTAGGATGACAAGGGCATGGATCATTGTGATGACAAGTGTCATGGAGCACTGGGCTGAAAATGTTCATGGAGTGTTGTGATGACAGGGGTCATGGAGCATAGTGATGTGTAGGGAAAGGAGCATTGTGATGACAAGAGTCCCAGATCATTGTGTTGTCAGGAGTCATGGATTGTTGTGATGACAGTGGTCATGGAGCATTGTGATGATATTGGCCATGGAGCATTGTGATGTGTAGGTCATGGAGCATTGGGCTGAATATATTAATGGATTATTGTGATGACAGGGGTCATGGAGCATTGTGATGACAAGGGAATGGAGCATGGTGATGACAAGGTCCTGGAGCATTGTGATGAGATGAACATGGAGACTTTTGATGACAAATCTCACGGAGCATTCTGATGAAAAGGGGCATGGAGCATTGTGATGACAAGGACATGGAGCATTGTGATTACAGTGATTTTGGAGCATTGTGATGAAAAGGGCACGGATCATTGTGATGAAAAAGTTATGGAGCCTTGTTATGGCAGGGTTCAAGGAGCATACTGACGATAAGTGTCAGGGAGCATTGTGATGACAAGTGTATTGAGACTTGTGATGACAAAGGTCATGGAGCATTGTGATGAGAATACCATGGATAATTGTGATGATGAGCGTCATGGGGATTTGTGATGATAAATGTTATGGAACATTGTGATCACAAGGGTTTGGAGCATTATGATGACAGAGGTCATGGATAATTTTGATTTCATTGTGATGACAATAGCCTGAAGCATTATGATGATGGGCATGGTGCATTGTGATGACAGGGTTCATGGAGCATTGAGATGCAAAGGGGCATGGAGCATTTTGATTACAGGGGTTGGAGCATTGTGATGACAAGGGCATGGAGCATTGTGATGAGAAGGCCATGGAACATTCTGATGACATGTGTCATGGAGCTTTGTGACGAAAAGGGAATGGAGCATTGTGATTACATGGGTCTTTGAGCATTGTGATGACAAGGGTCTTGGATCCTTGTGATGACAAGGCCGTGGAACATTGTGATGACAGGGGTCATGGAGCATTGTTATGACAGCGGTAATGGAGCATTGTGATGAGAAGGGCATTGAGCATTTGCCTGAAAGGCTTCATGGATTATTGTGATGAGAGTGGGCATGGAGCATTGTGATGACAAGGGCACGGAACACTGTGATACATGGGTCATGGAGGATTGTGATGAAAAGGGAATGGAGCATTTTGATTAGATGGGCATTGAGCATTGTGATGACAAGTGTCATGGAGCTTTGTGATGAAAAGGGCATGGAGCAATGGGATGAGAGGGTTCATGGAGCATTGTGATGACAATGATATGGAGCATTGTGATGCCAAGGGTCATGGAGCTTTGTGATGACAACGGTCATGGAGCATTTTGATGACAAGCGTGTGGTGCATTGTCATGAGAAGGAGAGGGAGCATTTTGATGACAGTGTCATGCAGCAATTTGATGAAAAGTGTAATGTAACATTTTGATGACAGGCGTTACAGAACATTGTGATGCCAAGGGTCATGGAGCTTTGGGCTGAAATGTGTCATCGAGCATTGTGATGACAGTGGTTATGGAATATTGTGATGTCAGGGGTCATGGAACATTTTGATTACAGGTTTGAGTTAGGATTGTGATGACTAGTGATGGAACATGTGATATCTCAGGTGAGAGAGCATTTGGATGAGAAGTGCATGGAGCACTGTGAATACAAGGTTTATGTTGCACAGCGTTGACAAGGTTGTGGATCATTGTGATGAAAAGCGCGTGACACATTGTGATGACAAGGGTCATGGAACATTGTTCTGACAAAGGCATGGAGCATTGTGATGACAAGGGTCATGGAGCATTGTGATGAAAAGTTCATGGAGCATTGTGGTTACAAAGGTCACAGAGCATTGTGATGACGTGGGCATGGACCATTCTGATGACAAACGTTATGAAGCATTGTGATGACATGGGTCATGGAGAATTGTGATGACAGGGACATGGAGCGTTGTGGTGACAATTTTCAGAGGTTATTGTGATGACAGTGGACATGGTGCATTGTGATGACAAGGGCATGGATCATTGTGATGAAAAAGGCATGGAGGCTTGTCATGACAGGGTTCAAGGAGCATACTGACGACAAGTGTCAGGGAGCATTGTGATGACAAGTGTATTGAGCATTGTGATGACAAAGATCATGGAGCTTTGTGATGAGAAGGCCATGGATAATTGTGATGATGAGCGTCATGGGGTGTTGTGATGATAAGTGTTATGGAACATTGTGATCACAAGGGTTTGGAGCATTATGATGACAGAGGTCATGGACAATATTGATTTCATTGTGATGACAATAGCCTGAAGCATTATGATGATGGGCATGGTGCATTGTGATGACAGGGTTCATGGAGCATTGAGATGAAAATGGGCATGGAGCATTGTGATTACAAGGGTCTTGGGGCATTGTGATGACAAGGGCATGGAGCATTGTGATGAGAAGGTCATGGAACATTTTGATGACATGCGTCATGGAGTTTTTGATGACAAGGGCATGCAGCATTGCGATTTCAGGTGTCTTGAGCTATGTGGTGACAAGTGTCATGGAATCTTGTGATGACTAGGCCGTGGAACATTGTGATGGCAAGGGTCATGGTGCATTATTATGACAGGTGTTAGGGAGCATCTTGATGAGAAGGGCATGGAACATTGGTCTGAAATGTTTCATGGATTATTGTGATGAGAGTGGTCATGGAGCATTGTGATGAAAAGAGCACGGAACACTTTGATACATTGGTCATGCAGGATTGTTATGACAAGGGCATGGAGCATTGTGATGAGAAGTGCATCGAGCATTGTGATGCCTAGTGTCATGGAGCTTTGTGATGACAAGTCATGGAGCATTTTGACGACAAAAGGTGTGGTACATTGTGATGAGAAGGGCAGGGAGAATTTTGATGACAGGGTCATGCAGCAATTTGATGAAAAGTGTAATGGAACATTTTGATGGCAGGTGTTATAGAACACTGTGATGTCAGGGGTCTTGGAGCTTTGGGATGAAAAGGGTCATGGAGCATTTTGATGACAGGGGTTATGGAACATTGTGATGTCAGCGGTCATGGAACATTGTGATGATAAGGGGATGTAGCATTGTGATGACAGTGTCATGGAACATTGTTATTACAGGGGTGAGGGAGTATTGTGATGACTAGTGATGGAACATGGTGATATCTCTAGTGAGAGAGCATTTTGATGAGAAGAGCATGGAGCATTGTGATTACAAGGTTTATGGAGCATTACAATGAGAAGCTTGTGGACCGTTGTAATGAAATGTGCATGGCACACTGTGATGACAATTGTCATTGTGCATTGTTCTGACAAAGACATGGAGCATTGTGATGACAAGGGTCACAGAGAATTGTGATGAAATGTTCATGGAGCATTGTGGTTACAAAGGTCACAGAGCCTTGTGATGACGCGGACATGGACCATTGTGATGACAAACGTTATGAAACATTGTGATGACTGGAGTCACGGAGCATTGTGATGACAGGGGTCATGGAGCATTGTGATGACAGGGGTCATGGAGCATTGTGATGACAAGGGCATGTAGCATTGTGATGACAGGGGCATTGAGCATTGTTCTGCCAATTTTCATAGATTATTGTGATGACAGTGGGCATGGTGCCTTGTGATGACAAGGGCATGGAGCATTGTGATGAGAAGGTCATGGAGTATTGTGAAGACAGGTGTCAGGGAGCATTGTGATGACATATGTCATGGTCGCTTGCGATGGCAATGGCATGTAGCATTATGATGCCAAATGTAATGGAGAATTGTGATGACAAATATAATAGAGCTTTGTGATTATTAGGGCTTTGAGCATTATGATGACAAGGGCCATTGAAAATTTTCATGACAAGGTCGAGAAGCATTGTGATGACAAGGTCCTGGAGCATTGTGATGACAAAGCATGGAGCCTTATGATGACAAGTCTCATGGAGCATACTGATGAAAAGGGGCATGGATCATTGTGATTACCGGGGTCTTGGAATATTGTGATGACAAGGGGATTGAGCATTTTGTGGAGAAACCAAGGAGCATTCTGATGGCATGCGTCATTGAGCTTTGTGATGACAAGGGCATGGAGCATTGTGATTACATGGGTCTTGGAGCATTGTGATTACAAAGGCATGGATCATTGTGATGAAAAAGGCATGGAGCCTTGTCATGACAGGGTTCAAGTAGCATACAGACAGCAAGTGTCAGGGAGCATTTTGACGACAAGTGTATTGAGCATTGTGATGACAAAGGTCATGGAGCCTTGTGATGAGAAAGCCATTGATAATTGTGATGACGAGCGTCATGGGGCATTGTGATGACTAGTGTTTTGGAATATTGTGAGCACAAGGGTTTGGAACATTGTTATGACAGAGGTCATGGAACATTTTGATTTCATTGTGATGACAGTAGCAAGAAGCATTATGATGATGGGCATGGTGCATTGTGATGACAGTTTTCATGGATCATTGAGATGAAAAGGAGCATAGAACATTGTGATTACAGAGTTCTTGGAGGATTGTGATGAGAAGGGTCATGGAGCTTTGTGATGACAAGGCCATGGAACATCTTGATGGCAGGGGTCATGCAGCATTGTTATGACTGTGGTAATGGAGCATTGTGATGTCAAGGGCATGGAGCATTGTGATGAGAAGGCCATGGAGCATTCTGATGACATGTGTCATGGAGCTTTGTGAAGACAAGGGCATGGAGCAATGTGATGCCAAGGGTCATGGATCTTTGTGATGACAATGGTCATGGAGCATTTTGATGGCAAGGGCGTTGTGCATTGTGATGAGAAGTGCAGGGAGCATACTGATGACAGGGTCATGGAGCGATTTGATGAAAATGTCACAGAACATTTTGATGACAGGTGTTATGGAACATTGTGATGTCAGGGGTCATCGAACATTGTGATGATAAATGCATGTAGCATTGTTGTGACAGGAGTCATGGAACATTGTGATGACAGGGTTGAGGGAGTATTGTGACAAATAGTGATGTAGCATTGTGATATCAGAGGTGAGAGAGCATTTTGATGAGAAGTGCATGGAGCATTGTGATGACATATTTTAAGGAGCATTGTGATGACAAGCGCATGGTTCATTGTGATGACATGTGTCATGGAGCATTGTGCTGACAAGCTCATGGAGCATTGTGATAACAAGTGTATTGAGAATTGTGATGACAAAGGTCATGGAGCATTGTGATGAAAAGGGCATGGAGTATTGTGATGACAGGCATCATGGAGCGTTGTGATGACAAGTGTTATGGAACACTGTGATCACAAGGGTTTGGAGCATTGTGATGACAGAGGTCATGGATCATTGTGATTTCAAGGAGCATGGAGCATTGTGATGACAAGGGCATGAAGCAATGTGATCCTAATGTTCATGGAGGATTGTGATGACAATTGAAATGGAGTATTGTGATGACAAGCGCATAGAGCATTGTAATGACAAGGTCATGTAGCATTTTGCTGACAAAGGCATGCAGCATTGTGATAACAGGTGTCATGGAGCACTGTGATGACAAGCGTCACGGAGCATTGTGACTACAGGGGTCATGGAGCATTGGGATGACATGGGCATGGATCATTGTGATGACAAGTGTCATGGAGCACTGGGCTGAAAATATTCATGGAGTGTTGTGATGACAGGGGTCATGGAGCATTGTGATGACTAGGGAATGGAGCATTGTGATGACAAGTGTCCCGGATCATTGTGTTGTCGTGTGTCATGGAGTGTTGTGATGACAGTGGTCATGGAGCATTGTGATGATATTGGCCATGGAGCATTGTGATGATCAGGTCGTGGAGCATTGGGCTGAAAATGTTCATGGATTATTGTGATGACAGTGTTCATGGAGCATTGTGAAGACAAGCGAAAGGAGCATGGTGATGACAAGGTCCTGGAGCATTGTGATGTGAAGACCATGGAGACTTGTGATGATAAGTCTCATGGAGCATTCTGATGAAAAGGGGCATGGAGCATTTTGATTACAGGGGGCTTGGAGCATTGTGATGACAAGGGCATGGAGCATTGTGATGAGAAAGCCATGGAGCATTCTGATGACATGCATCATGGAGTTTCTTGATGACACGGGCATGGAGCATTGCGATTACAGGGGACTTGGAACATTGTGATGACAAGGTCATGGAGCATTGTGAGAAGACCAAGGAGAATTCTGATGGTATGCATCATTCAGCTTTGTGATGACAAGGGCATGAAGCATTGAGATTAAATGGGTCTTGGAGCATTGTGATGAAAAGGACATGGATCATTGTGATGAAAAAGACATGGACCCTTGTCATGACAGGACTCAAGGAGCATAGAGACAACAAGTGTCAGGGAGCATTTTGATAACAAGTGTATTGAGCATTGTGATGACAAAGGTCATGGAGCATTGTGATGAGAAGTCCATGGATAATTGTGATGACGAGCGTCATGGGGCATTGTGATGACAAGTGTTATGGAATATTGTGATTACAAGGGTTTGGAGCATTGTTATGACAGAGGTGATGGAGCATTTTGATTTCATTGTGATGACAATAGCATGAAGCATTATGATGATGGGCATGGTGCATAGTAATGAGAGGGTTCATGGATCATTGAGATGAAAAGGGGCATAGAGCATTGTGATTACAGGGTTCATGGAGCATTGTGATGAGAAGGGTCATGGAGCTTTGTGATGACAAGCCATGGAACATTGTGATAGCAGGGGTCATGGAGCAGTGTTATGAATGTTGTAATGGAGCATTGTGATGGCAAGGGCAAGGAGCATTGTGATGAGAAGGCCATGGAGCATTCTGATGACATGTGTCATGGAGCTTTTTGAAGACAAGGGCATGGAGCAATGTGATTAGAGTGTTCATGGAGCATTGTGATGACAATGACATGGATCATTGTGATGCCAAGGGTCATGGATCTTTGTGATGAGAAACGACATGGAGCATTTTGATGGCAAGGGCGTTGTGCATTGTGATCAGAAAGGCAGGGAGAATTCTGATGACAGGATCATGGAGCAATTTGATGAAAAGTGTCATGGAACATTTTGATGACAGGTGTTATGGAACATTGTGATGTCAGGAGTCATCGAACATTGTGATGATAAGTGCATGCAGCATTGTGATGACAGGAGTCATGGAACATTGTGATGACAGGGGTGAGGGAGTATTGTGACAAATAGTGATATAACATTGTGATATCAGTGGTGAGAGAGCATTTTGATGAGAAGTGTATGGAGCATTGTGATGACAAATTTTAAGGAGGAATGTGATGACAGGATCGTGGAGCACTGTGATGACAAGCGCATGGTGCATTGTAATGACGTGTCATGGAGCATTGTGCTGACAAGCGCATGGAACATTGTGATGACAAGGGTCAAAGAATATTGTGATGAAAAGTTCATGGAGCACTGAGGTTAAAAAGGTCACAGAGACTGTTGATGACGAGGGCATGGACCAATGTGATGACAAAAGTCATGAAGCATTGTGATGACTGGAGTAAGAGAGCATTGTGATGACAGGGGTCATGGAGCATTGTGATAACAACGGCATGGATCATTGTGATGACAAGGGCATGGAACATTGGTCTAATAAGTTTCATGGATTATTGTGATGACAGTTGGAATGGCGCATTGTGATGACCAGGGCATGGAGCATTGTGATGACCAGGTCATGCAGTATTGTGAAGACAGGTGTCAGGGAGCATTGTGATGACATATGTAATGGCCCATTGTGATGACAATGGCATGGAGCATTGTGATGACAAGTTTCATGGAGGATTCTGATCACAAAAGTAATGGAGCATTGTGATGACAATGGCTTGGACCATTGTGATGACAAGGGTCAGGGAGCATTGTGCTGACAAGTGCATGGAGAATTGTAATGACAAGTGTCATGGAGCATGCTGATGACAAGCTTGTGGGGTATTTTGATGACAATGGCATGGATCATTTTGATGAAAACGGCATGGGGCATTGTGATGAAAAATTCATGGAGCCTTTTCTTGACAGGGTTCAAGGAGCATTCTGATGACAAGTGTCAGTGAGCATTGTGATGACAAGTGTATTTAGAATTGTGATGACAAAGGTCATGGAGCATTGTGATGAAAAGGGCATGGAGTATTGTGATGACAGGCATCATGGAGCATTGTGATGACAAGTGTTATGGAACACTGTGATCACAAGGATTCTGAGCATTGTGATGACAGAGGTCATGGATCATTTTGATTTCCAGGAGCATGGAGCATTGTGATGACAAGGGCAGGAAGCAATGTGATCCCAAGGTTCAAGGAGGATTGTGATGACAATGGAAATGGAGTATTTTGATGACAAGCACATAGAGCACTGTAATGACAAGGTCATGTAGCATTTTGCTGCCAAAGGCATGGAGCATTGTGATGACATGTCTCCTGGAGCATTGTGATGACAACGGAATGGAGCATGGTGATGACAATGTCCTGGAGCATTGTGATGAGAAGACCATGGAGACTTGTGATGACAAGTCTCAAGGAGCATTTTGATGAAAAGGGGCATGGAGCATTGTGATTACAGGGGTCTTGGAGCATTGTGATTACTAGGGCATGGAGCATTGTGATGAGAATGCCATGGAGCATTCTGATGACATGCGTCATGGAGCTTTTGATGACAAGGGCATGGAGCATTTGTGATTACAGGGATCTTGGAGAATTGTGAAGAAAAGTGCATGGATCACTGTTATGAAAAATGCATGGAGCCTTGTCATAATAGGGTTCAAGGAGCATACTGACGACAAGTGTCAGGGAGCATTGTGATGACAAGAGTATTGAGCATTGTGATGACAAAGATCATGAAGCATTGTGATGCGAAGTCCATGGATAATTGTGATGATGAGCGTCATGGGGTGTTGTGGTGATAAGTGTTATGGAACATTGTGATCACAAAGTTTTGGAGCATTATGATGACAGAGCTCATGGAGAATATTGATTTCATTGTGATGACAAGAGCCGGAAGCATTATGATGATGGGCATGTTGCATTGTGATGACAGGGCTCATGGAGCATTGAGATGAAAAGGGGCAAGGAGCATTGTGATTACAAGGGTCTTGGAGCATTGTGATGACAAGGGCGTGGAGCATTGTGATGAGAAGGCCATAGAACATTCTGATGACATGTGTCATGGAGCTTTGTGATGACAAGGGCATGGAGCATTGTGATTTCAGGGGTCTGGAGCATTGTGAAGACAAGTGTCATGGAACCTTGTGATGACTAGGCCGTGGAACATTGTGATGGCAAGGGTCATGGTGCATTCTTATGACAGGTTTAATGGAGCATTTTGATGAGAAGGGCATGGAACATTGGTCTGAAATGTTTCATGGATTATTGTAATGAGAGTGGGCATGGAGCATTGTGATGACAAGGGCAAGGAACACTGTGATACCTGTGTCATGCAGGATTGTAATGACAAGGACATGGAGCATTGTGATGAGAAGGACATCGAGCATTGTGATGACAAGTGTCACGGAGCTTTGCAATGACAAGGGCATGGAGCAATATGATGAGAGGTTTCATGGAGCATTGTGATGACAATGACATGGAGCATTGTGATGCTAAATGTCATGGAGCTTTGTGATGAAAAGTCATGGAGCATTTTGATGACAAGGGCATGGTGCATTGTGATGAGAAGTGCAGGGAGCATTTTGATGACCTGGTCTTGCAGCAATTTGATAAAATGTGTAACGGAACATTTTGATGGCAGGGGTTATAGAACATTGTGATGTCAGGGGTCTTGGAGCTTTGGAATGAAAAGGGTCATGCACCATTTTGATGACAGGGGTTATGGAACATTGTGATGTCAGTGGTCATGGAACATTGTGATGATAAGGGGATGTAGCATTGTGATGACAGGGTCCTGGAACTGTGTGATTACAGTGGTGAGGGAGTATTGTGATGACTAGTGATGGAACATTGTGATATCTCTGGTGATAGAGCATTTTGATGAGAAGTGCATGGACCATTGTGGTTACAAGTTTTATGGAGCATACCAATGAAAATATTGTGGACCGTTGTGATGAAATGTGCATGGCACATTGTGATGACATTGGTCATTGAGCATTGTTCTGACAAAGACATGGAGCATTGTGATGACAAGGGCATGGAGCATTGTGATTAAATTGGTCTTGGAGCATTGTGATGAAAAGGACATGGATCATTGTGATGAAAATGGCATGGAGCCTTGTTATGACAGGTTTCAAGGGGCATCTTGACGACAATTGTCAGGGAGCATTGTGATGACAAGTGTATTTGAGAATTGTGATGACAAAGATCATGGAGCATTGTGATGAGAAGACCATGGATAATTGTGATGACGAGCGTCACGGGGAATTGTGATGACAAGTGTTTTGGAATATTGTGATCACAAGGGTTTTGAGCATTGTTATGACAGAAGTCATGGAGCATTTTGATTTCATTGTGATGACAATAGCATGAAACATTATGATGATGGGAATGGTGCATTGTGATGAAAGGGCTCATGGATCATTGAGATGAAAAGGGGCATAGAGGATTGTGATTACAGGGTTCTTGGAGCATTTTTATGAGAAGGGTCATGGAGCTTTGTGATGACAAGGCCATGTAACATCGTGATGGCAGGGGTCATGGAGCATTTTTATCACAGGGGTAATGGAGCATTGTGATGGCAAGGGCATGGAGCATTGTGATGAGAAGGCCATGGAGCACTCTGATGACATGTGTCATGTAGCTTTGTGAAGACAAGGGCATGGAGCAATGTGATGAAAGCGTTCATGGAGCATTGTGATGACCATGACATGGAGCATTGTGATGACAAGTGTATTGAGAACTGTGATGACAAAGGTCATGGAGCATTGTGATGAAAAGGGCATGGAGTATTGTGATGACAGGCATCATGGAGCGTTGTGATGAAAAGTGTTATGGAACCCTGTGATCACAAGTGGTTGGAGCATTGTGATGACAGAGGTCATGGATCATTTTGATTTCAAGGAGCCTGGAGCATTGTGATGACAAGGGCATGAAGCAATGTGATCCCAAGGTTCATGGAGGATTGTGATGAAAATGGAAATGGAGTATTGTGATGACAAGCGCATAGAGCATTGTAATGACAAGGTCATGTAGCATTTTGCTGACAACGGCATGGTGCATTGTGATGACATGTGTCATGGAGCACTGTGATGACAAGCGTCATGGAGCATTGTGAATAAAGGGGTCAAAGAGCATAGGGATGACAAGGGCATGGATCATTGTGATGACAAGGGTCCTTGAGCACTGGGCTGAAAATGTTCATGGAGTGTTGTGATGACAGGGGTCATGGAGCATTGTGATAACTAGGGAATGGAGCATTGTGATGATAAGAGTCCCGGATCATTGTGTTGTCGGGTGTCATGGAGTGTTTTGATGACAGTGGTCATGGAGCATTGTGATGATATTGGCCATGGAGCATTGTGATGAGTAGATCGTGGAGCATTGGGCTGAAAATGTTCATGGATTATTGTGATGACAGGGTTCATGGAGCATTGTGATGACAAGCGAAAGGAGCATGGTGATGACAATGTCCTGGAGCATGGTGATGAGAAGACCATGGAGACTTGTGATGATAAGTCTCATGGAGCATTCTGATGAAAAGGGGCATGGAGCATTGTGACTACAGGGGTCTTGGAGCATTGTGATCACTAGGGCATGGAGCATTGTGATGAGAATGCCATGGAGCATTCTGATGACATGCGTCATGGAGTTTTTAGATGACACGGGCATGGAACATTGTGATTACAGAGGTCTTCTACATTGTGATGACAAGGGCATGGAGCATTGTGAGGAGAAGACAAAGGAGAATTCTGATGGCATGCGTCATTCAGCTTTGTGATGACAAGGGCATGGAGCATTGAGAATACATGGGTATTGGAGCATTGTGATGAAAAGGACATGGATCATTGTGATGAAAAAGCCATGGGGCCATGTCATGACAGGGTTCAAGGCGCATACAGACAACAAGTGTCAGGGAGCATTTTGATGACAAGTGTATTGAGCACTGTGGTGACAAAGGTCATGGAGCATTCTGATGAGAAGACCATTGATAATTGTGATGACGAGCGTCACGGGGCATTGTGATGACAAGTGATATGGAATATTGTGATCACAAGGGTTTGGAGCATTGTTATGACAGAGGTGATGGAGCATTTTGATTTCATTGTGATGACAATAGCATGAAGCATTATGATGATGGGCATGGTGCATTGTGATGACAGGGTTCATGGAACATTGAGATGAAAAGGGGCATGGAGCAATGTGATTACAGGTTCTTGGAGTGTTGTGATGAGAAGGGTCATGGAGCCTTGTGATGACAAGGCCACGGACCATCGTGATGGCAGGAGGCATGGAGCATTTTTATGACAGGGGTAAAGGAGCATTGTGATGGCAAGCACATAGAACATTGTGATGAGAAGGCCATGGAGCATTCTGATGACATGTGACATGGAGCTTTGTGAAGACAAGGGCATGGAGCAATGTGATGAGAGCGTTCATGGAGCACTGTGATGACAATGACATGGAGCACTGTGATGCCAAAGGTCATGGATCTTTGTAATGACAATGTTTATGGAGCATTGTGATGACAAAATTGTAGAGCACTCTGATGACCAGCGCATGGTGCATTGTGATGACCTGAGTCATGGAGCATTGTGCTGACAAGCGCATGGTGCATTGTGATGACAAGGGTCATGGAGAATTGTGCTGAGAAAGGCATAGAGCATTGTGATGACAAGGGTCAAAGAGCATTGTGATGAAAAGTTCATGGAGCATTGTGGTTAAAATGGTCACAGAGACTGTTGATGACGACGGCATGGACCATTGTGATGACAAAGGTCATGAAGCATTGTGATGAGTGGAGTCACGGAGCATTGTGATGACAGGGGTCAGGGAGCATTGTGATAAAAAGGGCTTGGAGTATTGAGATGACAAGGGCATGGAACATTAGTCTAATAAGTTTCATGGACTGTTGCGATGAGAGTTGGAATGGTGCATTGTGATGACAAGGGCATGGAGCATTGTGATGACCAGGTCATGCAGTATTGTGAAGACAGGAGTCAGGGAGTATTGTGATGACATATGTAATGGCCCTTTGTGATGACAATGGCATGGAGCATTGTGATGCCAAGTGTCATGGAGGATTCTGATGACAAAGGTAATGGAACATTGTGATGACAATGGCTTAGAGCATTGGGATGACATGGGTAAGTTAGCATTGTGCTGACAAGTTCATGGAGAATTGTGATGACAAGGGTCATGGAGCATTTTGATGACAAGCTTGTGGAGTATTTTAATGACAATGGCATGGAGCATTGTGATGAAAATGGCATGGAGCATTGTGATGAAAATGGCATGGGGCATTGTGTTGAAAAAGGCATGGAGCCTTTTCGTGACAGGGTTCAAGGATCAGTCTTATGACAATGCCAGGGAGCATTGTGATGACATGTATATTGAGAAATGTGATGAAAAAAGTCATGGAGCATTGTGATAAAAAGGGCATGGAGTAATGTGATGACAGGCATCATGGAGCATTGTGATGACAAGTGTTATGGAACATTGTGATCACAAGAGTTTGGATCATTTTGATGACAGAGGTCATGGATCATTTTGACTTCAAGGAGCATGGAGCATTGTGATGACAAGGGCATGAAGCAATGTGATCCCAAGGTTCATGGAGGATTGTGATGACAATGGAAATGGAGTTTTGTGATGACAAGCGCATAGAGCATTGTAATGACAATGTCATGTAGCATTTTGCTGACAAAGGCATGGAGCATTGTGATGACATGTGTCATGGATCATTGTGATGACAAGCGTCACGGAGCATTGTGAATACAGGGGTCATGGAGCATTAGGATGACAAGGGCATGGATCATTGTGATGACAAGTGTCATGGAGCACTGGGCTGAAAATGTTCATGGAGTGTTGTGATGACAGGGGTCATGGAGCATAGTGATGTGTAGGGAAAGGAGCATTGTGATGACAAGAGTCCCAGATCATTGTGTTGTCAGGAGTCATGGATTGTTGTGATGACAGTGGTCATGGAGCATTGTGATGATATTGGCCATGGAGCATTGTGATGTGTAGGTCATGGAGCATTGGGCTGAATATATTAATGGATTATTGTGATGACAGGGGTCATGGAGCATTGTGATGACAAGGGAATGGAGCATGGTGATGACAAGGTCCTGGAGCATTGTGATGAGATGAACATGGAGACTTTTGATGACAAATCTCACGGAGCATTCTGATGAAAAGGGGCATGGAGCATTGTGATGACAAGGACATGGAGCATTGTGATTACAGTGATTTTGGAGCATTGTGATGAAAAGGGCACGGATCATTGTGATGAAAAAGTTATGGAGCCTTGTTATGGCAGGGTTCAAGGAGCATACTGACGATAAGTGTCAGGGAGCATTGTGATGACAAGTGTATTGAGACTTGTGATGACAAAGGTCATGGAGCATTGTGATGAGAATACCATGGATAATTGTGATGATGAGCGTCATGGGGATTTGTGATGATAAATGTTATGGAACATTGTGATCACAAGGGTTTGGAGCATTATGATGACAGAGGTCATGGATAATTTTGATTTCATTGTGATGACAATAGCCTGAAGCATTATGATGATGGGCATGGTGCATTGTGATGACAGGGTTCATGGAGCATTGAGATGCAAAGGGGCATGGAGCATTTTGATTACAGGGGTTGGAGCATTGTGATGACAAGGGCATGGAGCATTGTGATGAGAAGGCCATGGAACATTCTGATGACATGTGTCATGGAGCTTTGTGACGAAAAGGGAATGGAGCATTGTGATTACATGGGTCTTTGAGCATTGTGATGACAAGGGTCTTGGATCCTTGTGATGACAAGGCCGTGGAACATTGTGATGACAGGGGTCATGGAGCATTGTTATGACAGCGGTAATGGAGCATTGTGATGAGAAGGGCATTGAGCATTTGCCTGAAAGGCTTCATGGATTATTGTGATGAGAGTGGGCATGGAGCATTGTGATGACAAGGGCACGGAACACTGTGATACATGGGTCATGGAGGATTGTGATGAAAAGGGAATGGAGCATTTTGATTAGATGGGCATTGAGCATTGTGATGACAAGTGTCATGGAGCTTTGTGATGAAAAGGGCATGGAGCAATGGGATGAGAGGGTTCATGGAGCATTGTGATGACAATGATATGGAGCATTGTGATGCCAAGGGTCATGGAGCTTTGTGATGACAACGGTCATGGAGCATTTTGATGACAAGCGTGTGGTGCATTGTCATGAGAAGGAGAGGGAGCATTTTGATGACAGTGTCATGCAGCAATTTGATGAAAAGTGTAATGTAACATTTTGATGACAGGCGTTACAGAACATTGTGATGCCAAGGGTCATGGAGCTTTGGGCTGAAATGTGTCATCGAGCATTGTGATGACAGTGGTTATGGAATATTGTGATGTCAGGGGTCATGGAACATTTTGATTACAGGTTTGAGTTAGGATTGTGATGACTAGTGATGGAACATGTGATATCTCAGGTGAGAGAGCATTTGGATGAGAAGTGCATGGAGCACTGTGAATACAAGGTTTATGTTGCACAGCGTTGACAAGGTTGTGGATCATTGTGATGAAAAGCGCGTGACACATTGTGATGACAAGGGTCATGGAACATTGTTCTGACAAAGGCATGGAGCATTGTGATGACAAGGGTCATGGAGCATTGTGATGAAAAGTTCATGGAGCATTGTGGTTACAAAGGTCACAGAGCATTGTGATGACGTGGGCATGGACCATTCTGATGACAAACGTTATGAAGCATTGTGATGACATGGGTCATGGAGAATTGTGATGACAGGGACATGGAGCGTTGTGGTGACAATTTTCAGAGGTTATTGTGATGACAGTGGACATGGTGCATTGTGATGACAAGGGCATGGATCATTGTGATGAAAAAGGCATGGAGGCTTGTCATGACAGGGTTCAAGGAGCATACTGACGACAAGTGTCAGGGAGCATTGTGATGACAAGTGTATTGAGCATTGTGATGACAAAGATCATGGAGCTTTGTGATGAGAAGGCCATGGATAATTGTGATGATGAGCGTCATGGGGTGTTGTGATGATAAGTGTTATGGAACATTGTGATCACAAGGGTTTGGAGCATTATGATGACAGAGGTCATGGACAATATTGATTTCATTGTGATGACAATAGCCTGAAGCATTATGATGATGGGCATGGTGCATTGTGATGACAGGGTTCATGGAGCATTGAGATGAAAATGGGCATGGAGCATTGTGATTACAAGGGTCTTGGGGCATTGTGATGACAAGGGCATGGAGCATTGTGATGAGAAGGTCATGGAACATTTTGATGACATGCGTCATGGAGTTTTTGATGACAAGGGCATGCAGCATTGCGATTTCAGGTGTCTTGAGCTATGTGGTGACAAGTGTCATGGAATCTTGTGATGACTAGGCCGTGGAACATTGTGATGGCAAGGGTCATGGTGCATTATTATGACAGGTGTTAGGGAGCATCTTGATGAGAAGGGCATGGAACATTGGTCTGAAATGTTTCATGGATTATTGTGATGAGAGTGGTCATGGAGCATTGTGATGAAAAGAGCACGGAACACTTTGATACATTGGTCATGCAGGATTGTTATGACAAGGGCATGGAGCATTGTGATGAGAAGTGCATCGAGCATTGTGATGCCTAGTGTCATGGAGCTTTGTGATGACAAGTCATGGAGCATTTTGACGACAAAAGGTGTGGTACATTGTGATGAGAAGGGCAGGGAGAATTTTGATGACAGGGTCATGCAGCAATTTGATGAAAAGTGTAATGGAACATTTTGATGGCAGGTGTTATAGAACACTGTGATGTCAGGGGTCTTGGAGCTTTGGGATGAAAAGGGTCATGGAGCATTTTGATGACAGGGGTTATGGAACATTGTGATGTCAGCGGTCATGGAACATTGTGATGATAAGGGGATGTAGCATTGTGATGACAGTGTCATGGAACATTGTTATTACAGGGGTGAGGGAGTATTGTGATGACTAGTGATGGAACATGGTGATATCTCTAGTGAGAGAGCATTTTGATGAGAAGAGCATGGAGCATTGTGATTACAAGGTTTATGGAGCATTACAATGAGAAGCTTGTGGACCGTTGTAATGAAATGTGCATGGCACACTGTGATGACAATTGTCATTGTGCATTGTTCTGACAAAGACATGGAGCATTGTGATGACAAGGGTCACAGAGAATTGTGATGAAATGTTCATGGAGCATTGTGGTTACAAAGGTCACAGAGCCTTGTGATGACGCGGACATGGACCATTGTGATGACAAACGTTATGAAACATTGTGATGACTGGAGTCACGGAGCATTGTGATGACAGGGGTCATGGAGCATTGTGATGACAGGGGTCATGGAGCATTGTGATGACAAGGGCATGTAGCATTGTGATGACAGGGGCATTGAGCATTGTTCTGCCAATTTTCATAGATTATTGTGATGACAGTGGGCATGGTGCCTTGTGATGACAAGGGCATGGAGCATTGTGATGAGAAGGTCATGGAGTATTGTGAAGACAGGTGTCAGGGAGCATTGTGATGACATATGTCATGGTCGCTTGCGATGGCAATGGCATGTAGCATTATGATGCCAAATGTAATGGAGAATTGTGATGACAAATATAATAGAGCTTTGTGATTATTAGGGCTTTGAGCATTATGATGACAAGGGCCATTGAAAATTTTCATGACAAGGTCGAGAAGCATTGTGATGACAAGGTCCTGGAGCATTGTGATGACAAAGCATGGAGCCTTATGATGACAAGTCTCATGGAGCATACTGATGAAAAGGGGCATGGATCATTGTGATTACCGGGGTCTTGGAATATTGTGATGACAAGGGGATTGAGCATTTTGTGGAGAAACCAAGGAGCATTCTGATGGCATGCGTCATTGAGCTTTGTGATGACAAGGGCATGGAGCATTGTGATTACATGGGTCTTGGAGCATTGTGATTACAAAGGCATGGATCATTGTGATGAAAAAGGCATGGAGCCTTGTCATGACAGGGTTCAAGTAGCATACAGACAGCAAGTGTCAGGGAGCATTTTGACGACAAGTGTATTGAGCATTGTGATGACAAAGGTCATGGAGCCTTGTGATGAGAAAGCCATTGATAATTGTGATGACGAGCGTCATGGGGCATTGTGATGACTAGTGTTTTGGAATATTGTGAGCACAAGGGTTTGGAACATTGTTATGACAGAGGTCATGGAACATTTTGATTTCATTGTGATGACAGTAGCAAGAAGCATTATGATGATGGGCATGGTGCATTGTGATGACAGTTTTCATGGATCATTGAGATGAAAAGGAGCATAGAACATTGTGATTACAGAGTTCTTGGAGGATTGTGATGAGAAGGGTCATGGAGCTTTGTGATGACAAGGCCATGGAACATCTTGATGGCAGGGGTCATGCAGCATTGTTATGACTGTGGTAATGGAGCATTGTGATGTCAAGGGCATGGAGCATTGTGATGAGAAGGCCATGGAGCATTCTGATGACATGTGTCATGGAGCTTTGTGAAGACAAGGGCATGGAGCAATGTGATGCCAAGGGTCATGGATCTTTGTGATGACAATGGTCATGGAGCATTTTGATGGCAAGGGCGTTGTGCATTGTGATGAGAAGTGCAGGGAGCATACTGATGACAGGGTCATGGAGCGATTTGATGAAAATGTCACAGAACATTTTGATGACAGGTGTTATGGAACATTGTGATGTCAGGGGTCATCGAACATTGTGATGATAAATGCATGTAGCATTGTTGTGACAGGAGTCATGGAACATTGTGATGACAGGGTTGAGGGAGTATTGTGACAAATAGTGATGTAGCATTGTGATATCAGAGGTGAGAGAGCATTTTGATGAGAAGTGCATGGAGCATTGTGATGACATATTTTAAGGAGCATTGTGATGACAAGCGCATGGTTCATTGTGATGACATGTGTCATGGAGCATTGTGCTGACAAGCTCATGGAGCATTGTGATAACAAGTGTATTGAGAATTGTGATGACAAAGGTCATGGAGCATTGTGATGAAAAGGGCATGGAGTATTGTGATGACAGGCATCATGGAGCGTTGTGATGACAAGTGTTATGGAACACTGTGATCACAAGGGTTTGGAGCATTGTGATGACAGAGGTCATGGATCATTGTGATTTCAAGGAGCATGGAGCATTGTGATGACAAGGGCATGAAGCAATGTGATCCTAATGTTCATGGAGGATTGTGATGACAATTGAAATGGAGTATTGTGATGACAAGCGCATAGAGCATTGTAATGACAAGGTCATGTAGCATTTTGCTGACAAAGGCATGCAGCATTGTGATAACAGGTGTCATGGAGCACTGTGATGACAAGCGTCACGGAGCATTGTGACTACAGGGGTCATGGAGCATTGGGATGACATGGGCATGGATCATTGTGATGACAAGTGTCATGGAGCACTGGGCTGAAAATATTCATGGAGTGTTGTGATGACAGGGGTCATGGAGCATTGTGATGACTAGGGAATGGAGCATTGTGATGACAAGTGTCCCGGATCATTGTGTTGTCGTGTGTCATGGAGTGTTGTGATGACAGTGGTCATGGAGCATTGTGATGATATTGGCCATGGAGCATTGTGATGATCAGGTCGTGGAGCATTGGGCTGAAAATGTTCATGGATTATTGTGATGACAGTGTTCATGGAGCATTGTGAAGACAAGCGAAAGGAGCATGGTGATGACAAGGTCCTGGAGCATTGTGATGTGAAGACCATGGAGACTTGTGATGATAAGTCTCATGGAGCATTCTGATGAAAAGGGGCATGGAGCATTTTGATTACAGGGGGCTTGGAGCATTGTGATGACAAGGGCATGGAGCATTGTGATGAGAAAGCCATGGAGCATTCTGATGACATGCATCATGGAGTTTCTTGATGACACGGGCATGGAGCATTGCGATTACAGGGGACTTGGAACATTGTGATGACAAGGTCATGGAGCATTGTGAGAAGACCAAGGAGAATTCTGATGGTATGCATCATTCAGCTTTGTGATGACAAGGGCATGAAGCATTGAGATTAAATGGGTCTTGGAGCATTGTGATGAAAAGGACATGGATCATTGTGATGAAAAAGACATGGACCCTTGTCATGACAGGACTCAAGGAGCATAGAGACAACAAGTGTCAGGGAGCATTTTGATAACAAGTGTATTGAGCATTGTGATGACAAAGGTCATGGAGCATTGTGATGAGAAGTCCATGGATAATTGTGATGACGAGCGTCATGGGGCATTGTGATGACAAGTGTTATGGAATATTGTGATTACAAGGGTTTGGAGCATTGTTATGACAGAGGTGATGGAGCATTTTGATTTCATTGTGATGACAATAGCATGAAGCATTATGATGATGGGCATGGTGCATAGTAATGAGAGGGTTCATGGATCATTGAGATGAAAAGGGGCATAGAGCATTGTGATTACAGGGTTCATGGAGCATTGTGATGAGAAGGGTCATGGAGCTTTGTGATGACAAGCCATGGAACATTGTGATAGCAGGGGTCATGGAGCAGTGTTATGAATGTTGTAATGGAGCATTGTGATGGCAAGGGCAAGGAGCATTGTGATGAGAAGGCCATGGAGCATTCTGATGACATGTGTCATGGAGCTTTTTGAAGACAAGGGCATGGAGCAATGTGATTAGAGTGTTCATGGAGCATTGTGATGACAATGACATGGATCATTGTGATGCCAAGGGTCATGGATCTTTGTGATGAGAAACGACATGGAGCATTTTGATGGCAAGGGCGTTGTGCATTGTGATCAGAAAGGCAGGGAGAATTCTGATGACAGGATCATGGAGCAATTTGATGAAAAGTGTCATGGAACATTTTGATGACAGGTGTTATGGAACATTGTGATGTCAGGAGTCATCGAACATTGTGATGATAAGTGCATGCAGCATTGTGATGACAGGAGTCATGGAACATTGTGATGACAGGGGTGAGGGAGTATTGTGACAAATAGTGATATAACATTGTGATATCAGTGGTGAGAGAGCATTTTGATGAGAAGTGTATGGAGCATTGTGATGACAAATTTTAAGGAGGAATGTGATGACAGGATCGTGGAGCACTGTGATGACAAGCGCATGGTGCATTGTAATGACGTGTCATGGAGCATTGTGCTGACAAGCGCATGGAACATTGTGATGACAAGGGTCAAAGAATATTGTGATGAAAAGTTCATGGAGCACTGAGGTTAAAAAGGTCACAGAGACTGTTGATGACGAGGGCATGGACCAATGTGATGACAAAAGTCATGAAGCATTGTGATGACTGGAGTAAGAGAGCATTGTGATGACAGGGGTCATGGAGCATTGTGATAACAACGGCATGGATCATTGTGATGACAAGGGCATGGAACATTGGTCTAATAAGTTTCATGGATTATTGTGATGACAGTTGGAATGGCGCATTGTGATGACCAGGGCATGGAGCATTGTGATGACCAGGTCATGCAGTATTGTGAAGACAGGTGTCAGGGAGCATTGTGATGACATATGTAATGGCCCATTGTGATGACAATGGCATGGAGCATTGTGATGACAAGTTTCATGGAGGATTCTGATCACAAAAGTAATGGAGCATTGTGATGACAATGGCTTGGACCATTGTGATGACAAGGGTCAGGGAGCATTGTGCTGACAAGTGCATGGAGAATTGTAATGACAAGTGTCATGGAGCATGCTGATGACAAGCTTGTGGGGTATTTTGATGACAATGGCATGGATCATTTTGATGAAAACGGCATGGGGCATTGTGATGAAAAATTCATGGAGCCTTTTCTTGACAGGGTTCAAGGAGCATTCTGATGACAAGTGTCAGTGAGCATTGTGATGACAAGTGTATTTAGAATTGTGATGACAAAGGTCATGGAGCATTGTGATGAAAAGGGCATGGAGTATTGTGATGACAGGCATCATGGAGCATTGTGATGACAAGTGTTATGGAACACTGTGATCACAAGGATTTTGAGCATTGTGATGACAGAGGTCATGGATCATTTTGATTTCCAGGAGCATGGAGCATTGTGATGACAAGGGCAGGAAGCAATGTGATCCCAAGGTTCAAGGAGGATTGTGATGACAATGGAAATGGAGTATTTTGATGACAAGCACATAGAGCACTGTAATGACAAGGTCATGTAGCATTTTGCTGCCAAAGGCATGGAGCATTGTGATGACATGTCTCCTGGAGCATTGTGATGACAACGGAATGGAGCATGGTGATGACAATGTCCTGGAGCATTGTGATGAGAAGACCATGGAGACTTGTGATGACAAGTCTCAAGGAGCATTTTGATGAAAAGGGGCATGGAGCATTGTGATTACAGGGGTCTTGGAGCATTGTGATTACTAGGGCATGGAGCATTGTGATGAGAATGCCATGGAGCATTCTGATGACATGCGTCATGGAGCTTTTGATGACAAGGGCATGGAGCATTTGTGATTACAGGGATCTTGGAGAATTGTGAAGAAAAGTGCATGGATCACTGTTATGAAAAATGCATGGAGCCTTGTCATAATAGGGTTCAAGGAGCATACTGACGACAAGTGTCAGGGAGCATTGTGATGACAAGAGTATTGAGCATTGTGATGACAAAGATCATGAAGCATTGTGATGCGAAGTCCATGGATAATTGTGATGATGAGCGTCATGGGGTGTTGTGGTGATAAGTGTTATGGAACATTGTGATCACAAAGTTTTGGAGCATTATGATGACAGAGCTCATGGAGAATATTGATTTCATTGTGATGACAAGAGCCGGAAGCATTATGATGATGGGCATGTTGCATTGTGATGACAGGGCTCATGGAGCATTGAGATGAAAAGGGGCAAGGAGCATTGTGATTACAAGGGTCTTGGAGCATTGTGATGACAAGGGCGTGGAGCATTGTGATGAGAAGGCCATAGAACATTCTGATGACATGTGTCATGGAGCTTTGTGATGACAAGGGCATGGAGCATTGTGATTTCAGGGGTCTGGAGCATTGTGAAGACAAGTGTCATGGAACCTTGTGATGACTAGGCCGTGGAACATTGTGATGGCAAGGGTCATGGTGCATTCTTATGACAGGTTTAATGGAGCATTTTGATGAGAAGGGCATGGAACATTGGTCTGAAATGTTTCATGGATTATTGTAATGAGAGTGGGCATGGAGCATTGTGATGACAAGGGCAAGGAACACTGTGATACCTGTGTCATGCAGGATTGTAATGACAAGGACATGGAGCATTGTGATGAGAAGGACATCGAGCATTGTGATGACAAGTGTCACGGAGCTTTGCAATGACAAGGGCATGGAGCAATATGATGAGAGGTTTCATGGAGCATTGTGATGACAATGACATGGAGCATTGTGATGCTAAATGTCATGGAGCTTTGTGATGAAAAGTCATGGAGCATTTTGATGACAAGGGCATGGTGCATTGTGATGAGAAGTGCAGGGAGCATTTTGATGACCTGGTCTTGCAGCAATTTGATAAAATGTGTAACGGAACATTTTGATGGCAGGGGTTATAGAACATTGTGATGTCAGGGGTCTTGGAGCTTTGGAATGAAAAGGGTCATGCACCATTTTGATGACAGGGGTTATGGAACATTGTGATGTCAGTGGTCATGGAACATTGTGATGATAAGGGGATGTAGCATTGTGATGACAGGGTCCTGGAACTGTGTGATTACAGTGGTGAGGGAGTATTGTGATGACTAGTGATGGAACATTGTGATATCTCTGGTGATAGAGCATTTTGATGAGAAGTGCATGGACCATTGTGGTTACAAGTTTTATGGAGCATACCAATGAAAATATTGTGGACCGTTGTGATGAAATGTGCATGGCACATTGTGATGACATTGGTCATTGAGCATTGTTCTGACAAAGACATGGAGCATTGTGATGACAAGGGCATGGAGCATTGTGATTAAATTGGTCTTGGAGCATTGTGATGAAAAGGACATGGATCATTGTGATGAAAATGGCATGGAGCCTTGTTATGACAGGTTTCAAGGGGCATCTTGACGACAATTGTCAGGGAGCATTGTGATGACAAGTGTATTTGAGAATTGTGATGACAAAGATCATGGAGCATTGTGATGAGAAGACCATGGATAATTGTGATGACGAGCGTCACGGGGAATTGTGATGACAAGTGTTTTGGAATATTGTGATCACAAGGGTTTTGAGCATTGTTATGACAGAAGTCATGGAGCATTTTGATTTCATTGTGATGACAATAGCATGAAACATTATGATGATGGGAATGGTGCATTGTGATGAAAGGGCTCATGGATCATTGAGATGAAAAGGGGCATAGAGGATTGTGATTACAGGGTTCTTGGAGCATTTTTATGAGAAGGGTCATGGAGCTTTGTGATGACAAGGCCATGTAACATCGTGATGGCAGGGGTCATGGAGCATTTTTATCACAGGGGTAATGGAGCATTGTGATGGCAAGGGCATGGAGCATTGTGATGAGAAGGCCATGGAGCACTCTGATGACATGTGTCATGTAGCTTTGTGAAGACAAGGGCATGGAGCAATGTGATGAAAGCGTTCATGGAGCATTGTGATGACCATGACATGGAGCATTGTGATGACAAGTGTATTGAGAACTGTGATGACAAAGGTCATGGAGCATTGTGATGAAAAGGGCATGGAGTATTGTGATGACAGGCATCATGGAGCGTTGTGATGAAAAGTGTTATGGAACCCTGTGATCACAAGTGGTTGGAGCATTGTGATGACAGAGGTCATGGATCATTTTGATTTCAAGGAGCCTGGAGCATTGTGATGACAAGGGCATGAAGCAATGTGATCCCAAGGTTCATGGAGGATTGTGATGAAAATGGAAATGGAGTATTGTGATGACAAGCGCATAGAGCATTGTAATGACAAGGTCATGTAGCATTTTGCTGACAACGGCATGGTGCATTGTGATGACATGTGTCATGGAGCACTGTGATGACAAGCGTCATGGAGCATTGTGAATAAAGGGGTCAAAGAGCATAGGGATGACAAGGGCATGGATCATTGTGATGACAAGGGTCCTTGAGCACTGGGCTGAAAATGTTCATGGAGTGTTGTGATGACAGGGGTCATGGAGCATTGTGATAACTAGGGAATGGAGCATTGTGATGATAAGAGTCCCGGATCATTGTGTTGTCGGGTGTCATGGAGTGTTTTGATGACAGTGGTCATGGAGCATTGTGATGATATTGGCCATGGAGCATTGTGATGAGTAGATCGTGGAGCATTGGGCTGAAAATGTTCATGGATTATTGTGATGACAGGGTTCATGGAGCATTGTGATGACAAGCGAAAGGAGCATGGTGATGACAATGTCCTGGAGCATGGTGATGAGAAGACCATGGAGACTTGTGATGATAAGTCTCATGGAGCATTCTGATGAAAAGGGGCATGGAGCATTGTGACTACAGGGGTCTTGGAGCATTGTGATCACTAGGGCATGGAGCATTGTGATGAGAATGCCATGGAGCATTCTGATGACATGCGTCATGGAGTTTTTAGATGACACGGGCATGGAACATTGTGATTACAGAGGTCTTCTACATTGTGATGACAAGGGCATGGAGCATTGTGAGGAGAAGACAAAGGAGAATTCTGATGGCATGCGTCATTCAGCTTTGTGATGACAAGGGCATGGAGCATTGAGAATACATGGGTATTGGAGCATTGTGATGAAAAGGACATGGATCATTGTGATGAAAAAGCCATGGGGCCATGTCATGACAGGGTTCAAGGCGCATACAGACAACAAGTGTCAGGGAGCATTTTGATGACAAGTGTATTGAGCACTGTGGTGACAAAGGTCATGGAGCATTCTGATGAGAAGACCATTGATAATTGTGATGACGAGCGTCACGGGGCATTGTGATGACAAGTGATATGGAATATTGTGATCACAAGGGTTTGGAGCATTGTTATGACAGAGGTGATGGAGCATTTTGATTTCATTGTGATGACAATAGCATGAAGCATTATGATGATGGGCATGGTGCATTGTGATGACTGTGTTCATGTATCTTTGAGATGAAAAGTGGCATAGAACATTGTGATTATAGGGTTCTTGTAGCATTGTGATGAGACGGGTCATGGAGCTTTGTGATGACAAGGCCATGGAACATCGTGATAGCAGGGGTCATGGAGCATTGTTATGATTGGGGTAATGGAGCATTGTGATGGCAAGGGCATGGAGCATTGTGATGAGAAGGCCATGGAGCATTCTGATGACATGTGTCATGGAGCTTTGTGAAGACATGGGCAAGGAGCAATGTGATGAGAGTGTTCATGGAGCATTGTGATGACAATGACATTGAGCATTGGGATGCCAAGGGTCATGTATCTTTGTGATGACAAAGGACATGGAGCATTTTGATGACAAGGGCGTTGTGCATTGTGATGAGAAAGGCAGGGAGCATTCTGATGACAGGGTCAAGGAGCAATTTGATGAAAAGTGTCATGGAACATTTTGATGACAGGTGTTATGGAACATTGTGATGTCAGGGGTCATCGAACATTGTGATGATAAGTGCATGTAGCATTGTGATGACTGGAGTCATGGAACATTGTTATGAGAGGGGTGAGGGAGTATTGTGACAAGTAGTGATGTAGCATTGTGATATCAGTGGTGAGAGAGCATTTTGATGAGAAGTGCATGGAGCAATGTGATGACAAGGTTTATGGAGCATTGTGATGACAAGTTTGTGGAGCACTGTGATGACAATCGCATGGTGCATTGTGATGACATGTGTCATGGAGCATTGTGCTGACAAGCGAATGGAGCATTGTGATGACAAGGGTCAAAGAACAT
The DNA here is from genome assembly GCF_964341445.2 of Mesoplodon mirus. Taxonomy (NCBI): domain Eukaryota; kingdom Metazoa; phylum Chordata; class Mammalia; order Artiodactyla; family Ziphiidae; genus Mesoplodon; species Mesoplodon mirus. The sequence goes on along the minus strand of NW_028295803.1, from coordinate 116,520 downwards.
TGTGATGAAAAATTCATGGAGCACTGTGGTTAAAAAGGTCACAGAGACTGTTGATGACGAGGTCATGGATCATTGTGATGACAAAGGTCATGAAGCATTGTGATGACTGGAGTCACGGAGCATTGTGAATACAGGGTTCATGGAGCATTGTGATAACAAGGGCATGGAGCATTGTGATGACAAGGGCATGGAACATTGGTCTAATATGTTTCATGGATTATTTCGATGACAGTTGGAATGGTGCAAGGTGATGACAAGGGCATGGAGCATTGTGATGGCCAGGTCATGCAGTATTGTGAAGACAGGTGTCAGGGAGCATAGTGATGACATATGTCATGGCCCATTTTGATGACAATGGCATGGAGCATTGTGATGCCTATTGTCAAGGAGGAGTCTGATGACAAAGGTAATGGAGCATTGTGATGACAATGGCTTGGAGCACGGTGATGACAAGTGTCAGGAAGCATTGTGCTGACAAGTGCATGGAGAATTGTGATGACAAGGGTCATGGAGTATTCTGATGACAAGCTGGTGGAGTATTTTGATGACAATGACATGGAGCATTGTGATGAAATCGGCATGGGACATTGTGATGAAAAAGGCATGGAACCTTTTCGTGACAGGTTTCAAGGAGCATTCTGATGACAAGTGTCAGGGAGCATTGTGATGACAAGTGTATTGATAATTGTGATGACAAAGGTCATGGAGCATTGTGATGAAAAGTGCATGGAGTATTGTGATGACAGGCATCATGGAGCATTGTGATGACAAGTGTTATGGAACACTGTGATCAAAAGTGTTTGGAGCAATGTGATGAGAGAGGTCATGGATCATTTTTATTTCAAGGAGCATGGAGCATTGTGATGACAATATCATGAAGCAATGTGATCCCAAGATTCATGGAGGAATGTGATGACAATGGAAATGGAGTATTGTGATGACAAGCGCATAGAGCATTGTAATGACAAGGTCATGTAGCATTTTGCTGACAAAGGCATGGAGCATTTTGATGACATGTGTCATGGAGCACTGTGATGAGATGCGTCACGGAGCATTGTGAATACAGGGGTCATGGAGCATTGGGATGACAAGGGCATGGATCATTGTGATGACAAGGGTCATGGAGCACTTGGCTGAATATGTTCATGGAGTGTTGTGATGACAGGGGTCATGGAGCATTGTGATGACTAGGGAAGGGAGCATTGTGATGACAAGAGTCCCGGATCATTGTGTTGTCGTGTGTCATGGAGTGTTGTGATGACAGTGGTCATGGAGCATTGTGATGATATTGGCCATGGAGCATTGTGATGAGTAGGTCGTGGCGCATTGACCTGAAAATGTTCATGGATTATTGTGATGACAGGGTTCATGGAGCATTGTGATGACAAGGGAATGGAGCATGGTGATGACAAGGTCCTGGAGCATGGTGATGAGAAGACCATGGAGACTTGTGATGATAAGTCTCATGGAGCATTTTGATGAAAATCGGCATGGATCATTGCGATTACAGGGTTCTTGGTGCATTGTGATGACTAGGGCATGGAGCATTGTGATGAGAAGTCCATGGAGCATTCTGATGACATGCGTCATGGAGTTTTCTGATGACAAGGACATGGAGCATTTGTGATTACAGGGATCTTGGAACATTGTGGTGAAAAGTGCATGGAACATTGTTATGAAAAAGGCATGGAGCTTTGTCATGACAGTGTTCAAGGAGCATACTGACGACAAATGTCAGGGAGCATTGTGATGACAAGTGTATTGAGCATTGTGATGACCAAGATCATGGAGCATTGTGATGGGAAGACCATGGATAATTGTGATGATGAGCGTCATGGGGTGTTGTGATGATAAGTGTTATGGAACATTGTGATCACAAGGGTTTGGAGCATTATGATGACAGAGGTCATGGAGAATATTGATATCATTGTGATGACAAGAGCCTGAAGCATTATGATGATGGGCATGGTGCATTGTGATGACAGGGTTCATGGAGCATTGAGATGAAAAGGGGCATGGAGCATTTTGATTACAGGGGTCTTGGAGCATTGTGATGACAAGGGCATGGAGCATTGTGATGAGAAGGCCATTGGACATTCTGATGACATGCGTCATGGAGCATTGTGATGATAAGGGAATGGAGCATTGTGATTTCAGGGGTCTTGAGCATTGTGATGACCAGTGTCATGGAACCTTGTGATGACTTGGCCGTGGAACATTGTGATGGAAAGTTTCATGGTGCATTGTTATGGCAGGTGTAATGGAGCATTTTGATGAGAAGGGCATGGAACATTGGTCTGAAATGTTTCATGGATTATTGTGATGAGAGTGGGCATGGAGCATTGTGATGACAAGGGCACGGAACACTGTGATACATGGGTCACACAGGATTGTAATGACAATGGCATGGAGCATTTTGATGAGAAGGGCATCGAGCACTGTGATGACAAGTGTCTTGGATCTTTGTGATGACAAGGGAATGGAGCAATATGATGAGAGGGTTCATGGAGCATGGTGATGACAATGACATGGAGCATTGTGATGGCAAGGGTCATGGAGCTTTGTGATGACAAGTCATGGAGCATTTTGATGACAAGGGCATGGTGCATTGTGATGAGAAGGGCAGGGAGCATTTTGATGACCGGGTCATGCAGGAATTTGATAAAAAAGTGTCATGGAACATTTTGATGGCAGGGGTTATAGAACATTGTGATGTCAGGGGTCTTGGAGCTTTGGGATGAAAAGGGTCATGGAGCATTTTGATGACAGGTGTTATGGAATATTGTGATGATAATGGGATGTAGCATTCTGATGACAGGGTCATGGAACTTTGTGATTACAGGGGTGAGGGAGTATTTTGATGACTAACGATGGAACATTGTGATATCTCTGGTGAGAGAGCATTTTGATGAGAATTGCATGGAGCATTGTGATTAAAAGTTTTATGGAGTATTTCAATGACAAAGTTGTGGACCGTTGTGATGAAAATCGCGTGGCACATTGTGATGACAATGGTCATGGAGCACTGTTCTGACAAAGACATGGAGCATTGTGATGACAAGAGTCACAGAGAATTGTTATGAAAAGTTCATGGAGCATTGTGGTTACAAAGGTCACAGAGCCTTGTGATGACACGGGCATGGACCATTGTGATGACAAACGTTATGAAGCATTTTGATGACTGGAGTCACGGAGCATTTTGATGACATGGGTCATGGATCATTGTGATGACATGTGTCATGGAGCATTGTGCTGACAAGCGCATGGAGCATTGTGATGACAAGGGTCATTGAGCATTGTGCTGAGAAATGCATAGAGCATTGTGATGACCAGGGTCAAAGGGCATTGTGATGAAAAGTTCATGGAACATTTTGGTTAAAAAGCTCACAGAGACTGAAGATGATGAGGGCATGGACAATTGTGGTGGCAAAGGTCATGAAGCATTGTGATGACTGGAGTCACAGAGCATTGTGATGGCAGGGGTCATGGAGCATTCTGATAACAAGGGCATGGAGCATTGTGATGATCAGGGCATGGAGCATTGGTCTAATAAGCTTCATGGATTATTGCGATGACAGTTGGAATGGCGCATTGTGATGACAAGGGCATGTAGAATTGTGATGGCCAGGTCATGCAGTATTGTGAAGGCAGGTGTCAGGCAGCATTGTGATGACATATGTAATGGCCAATTGTGATGACAATGGCATGGAGCATTAGGCTGCCAAGTGTCATGGAGGATTCTGATGGCAAAGGTAATGGAGCATTGTGATGACAATGACCTGGAGCATTGTGATGACAAGGGTCAGGGAGCATTGTGCTGACAAGTGCATGGAGAATTGTGATGACAAGGGTCATGGAGCATTCTGATGGCAAGATGGTGGAGTATTTTGATGACAGTGTCATGGAGCATTGTGATGAAAACGGCATGGGGCATCGTGATGAAAAATGCATGGAGCCTTTTTGTGACAGTTTTCAAGGAGCATACTTATAACAAGTGTCAGGGAGCATTGTGATGACAAGGTCATGGATCATTGTGAAGAGAATGTCATGGAGTATTGTGAAGACAGGTGTTAGGGAGCATTGTGATGACATATATCATGGTCCATTGCGATGACAATGGCTGGGAGTATTGTGATGCCATATGTAATGGAGGATTGTGATGACAAATATAAAGGAGCATTGTGATGACTAGCGCTTGGAGCATTATGATGACAATGGCCATTGAGAATTTTCATGAGAAGGTCGTGAAGCATTGTGATGACAAGGTCCTGGAGCATTGTGATTAGAAAACCATGGAGCCTTGTGATGACAAGTCTCCTGGAGCATACTGATGAAAAGGGGAATGGAGCATTGTGATTAGAGGGGTCTTGGCACATCGTGATGACAAGGGCATGGAGCATTGTGAGGAGAAGGCCAAGGAGCGTTCTGATGTCATGCGTCATTGAGCTTTGTGATGACAAGGGCATGGAGCACTGTGATTACAGGGGTCGTGGAGCCTTGTGATGAAAAGGGCATGGATCATTGTGATGAAAAAGTCATGGAGCCTTGTCATGACAGGATTCAAGGAGCATGCAGACAACAAGTGTCAGGGAACATTTTGATGACAAGTGTACTGAGCATTGTGATGACAAAGGTCATGGAGCATTGTGATGAGAAGACCATGGATAACTGTGATGACGAGCGTCATGGGGCATTGTGATGACAAGTGATATGGAATATTGTGATCACAAGTGTTTGGAGCATTGTTATGACAGAGGTCATGGAGCATTTTGATTTCATTGTGATGACAATAGCATGAAGCATTATCATGATGGGCATGGTGCATTGTGATGACAGTGTTCATGGATCATTGAGATGAAAATGGGCATATAGCATTGATATTACCGTGTTCTTGGATCATTGTGATGAGAAGGGTCATGGAGCCTTGTGATGACAAGGCCATGGAACATCGTGATGGCAGGGGTCATGGAGCATTGTTATGACAGTGTTAATGGAGCATTGTGATGGCAAGGGCATGGAGCATTGTGATGACAAGTCATGGAGCATTTTGATGACAACGGTTTGGTGCATTTTGATGAGAAGTGCAGGGAGCATTTTAATGACAGTGTCATGGAACAATTTGATGAAAAGGGTCATGGACCATTTTGATGACAGGTGTTATGGAACATTGTGATGTCAGTGGTCATGGAGCATTTTGATGAAAAGGATCATGGAGCAGTTTGATGACAGGTGTTATGGAACATTTTGATGTCAGGGGTCATCGAACATTGTGATGATAAGTGCATGTAGAATTTTGATGACAGATGCATTGAATCATTGTGATGACAGTGGTGAGGGAGTATTGTGACAAATTGTGATGTAGCATTGTGATATCAGTGGTGAGAGAGCATTTTGATGAGAAGTGCATGGATCATTGTGATGACAAGTGTTATGGAGCATTTTGATGACAAATTTGTGGAGCATTGTGATGATAAGCGCATGGTGCATTGTGATGACATGTGTCATGGAGCATTGTGCTGAGAAAGGCATAGAGCATTTTGATGACAAGGGTCAAAGAGCATTGTGATGAAAATTTTATGGAGCATTGTGGTTAAAAAGGTCAAAGAGACTGTTGATGACGAGGACATGGACAATTGTGATGACAAAGTTCATGAAGCATTGTGATGACTGGAGTCAAGGAGCATTGTGATGACAGGGGTCATGGAGCATTGTGATAACAAGGGCATGGAGCATTGTGATGACAAGGGGATGGAACAGTGGTCTATGTAGTTTCATATATTATTGTAGATGACAGTTGGAATGGGGCATTGTGATGACAAGGGCATGGAGCATTGTGATGCCAATTGTCATGTAGGATTCTGCTGTCAAAGATAATTGAGCATTGTGATGACAATGGCTTGGAGCATTGTGATGACAAGGGTCAGGGAGCATTGTGCTGACAAGTGCATGGAGATTTGTGATGACAAGGGTCATGGAACATTCTGATGACAAGCTTATGGAGTATTTTGATGACAATGGCATGGAGCATTGTGATGAAAAGGGCATGGAGTGTTGTAATGACAGGCATCATGAATCGTTGTGATGACAAGTGTTATGGAACATCGTGATCACAAGGGATTTGAGCATTTTGATGACAGAGGTCATGGATCATTTTGATTTCTATATTTCATGGAGCATTGTGATGACAAGTGCATGAAGCAATGTGATCCCAAGGTTCATGGTGGATTGTGATGACAAGCGTCACGGAGCATTGTGAATACAGGGGTCATGGAGCATTGGGATGACAAGGGCATGTATCATTGTGATGACAAGGGTCATGGAGCATTGGGTTGAAAAATTTCATAGAGTATTGTGATGACAGGGGTCATGGCACATTGTGATTACAGGGGTCTTGGAGCATTGTGATGACAAGAGTCCCGGATCATTGTGTTGTCACGTGTCATGGAGTGTTGTGATGACAGTTGTCATGGAGCATTGTGATGATATTGGTCATGGAGCATTGTGATGAGAAGGTCATGGAGCATTGGGCTGAAAATATTCATGGAGTATTTGGATGACATGGGTCATGGAGCATTGTGATGACTAGGGAATGTAGCATGGTGATGACAAGGTCCTGGAGCATTGTGATGAGATGACCATGGAGACTTGTGATGAGAAATCACATGGAGCATTCTGATGAAATGGGGCATGGAGCATTGTGATGACAAGGGCAGGGACCATTGTGAGGAGAAGGCCATGGAACATTCTGATGACATGCGTCATGGATTTTTGTGATGACAAGGGCATGGAGCATTGTGATTAAAGGGGTCTTGGAGCATTGTGATGACAAGGGTCATGGAGCCTTGTGATGACAAGGCCGTGGAACATTGTGATGGCAGGGGTCATGGAGCATTGTTACGACAGAAGTAATGGACCATTGTGATGAGAATGGCATTGACCATTAGTCTGAAATATTTCATGGATTATTGTGATGAGAGTGGGCATGGAGCATTGTGATGACAAGGGCACGGTACACTGTGATACTTGGGTCATGGAGGATTGTTATGACAAGGGCATGGAGCATTGTGATGACAAGTGTGATGGAGCTTTGTGATGACAAGGGCATGGGGCAATGTGATGAGAGGGTTCATGGAGCATTGTGATGACAATGACATGGAGCATTGTGATGCCAAGTGTTATGGAGCTTTGTGATGACAAATGACATGGAGCATTTTGATGTCAAGGATGTGGTGCATTGTGATGAGAAGGGCAGGGAGCATTTTGATGACAGGGTCATGCAGCAATTTAATGAAAAATGTAATGGAACATTTTGATTACAGTGGCTATAGAACATTGTGATGCCATGGGTCATGGAGCTTTGGGATAAAAAAGGGTCATGGAGCATTTTGATGACAGTGGTTATGGAACATTGTGATGTCAGGATTCATGGAACATTGTGTTGATAAGGGGATGTAGCATTGTGATGACAGGGGTCATGGAACACTGTGATTACCGGGGTGAGGGAGGATTGTGATATCTCGGGATAGATCATTGTGATATCTCAGGTGCGAGAGCATTTGGATGAGAAGTGCATGGAGCATTGTGATTACAAGGTTAATGGAGCATAGCGATGACAAGGTTGTGGATCACTGTGATGAAAACCGCGTGGCACATTGTGATGACAAGGGTCATGGAGCATTGTTCTGACAAAGGCATAGATCATTGTGTTGACAAGGGTCACGGAGCATTGTGATGAAAAGTTCATGGAGCATTGTGGTTACAAAGGACACAGAGCCTTGTGATGACGCGGGCATGGACCGTTGTGATGACAAACATTATGAAGCATTGTGATGACTGGAGTCACGGAGCATTGTGATGACAAGGGTCATGGAGCATTGTGATAACAAGGGCATGGAGCATTGTGATGACAGGGGAATGGAGCATTGGTCTGACAAGTTTCATAGATTATTGTGATGACAGTGGACATGGTGCATTGTGATGACAAGGGCATGGGGCATTGAGATGAGAAGGTCATGGAGTATTTTGAAGACAGTTGTCACGGAGCATTGTGATGACATATGTCATGGTCCATTGAGATGACAATGGCAGGGAACATTGTGATGCCAAATGTAATGGAGGATTATGATGACAAATATAATGGAGCATTGTGATGACTAGGGCTTGGAGCATTATGATGACAAAACCATGGAGCCATGTGATGACAAGTCTCATGGAGCATACTGATGAAAATGGGCATGGGGCATTGTGATTACAGTGGTCTTGGAACTTTGTGATGACAAGGGCATGGAGCATTGTGAGGAGAAGACCAAGGAGCATTCTGATGGCATGCGTCATTGAGCTTTGTGGTGACAATGGCATGGAGCATCGTGATTACATGGGTCTTGGAGCATTGTGATGAAAAGGGCATGGATCATTGTGATGAAAAAGGCATGGAGCCCTGTCATGACAGGGTAAAAGGAGCATACAGACAACAAGTGTCAGGGAGCATTTGGATGACAAGTGTATTGAGCATTGTGATGACAAAGGTCATGGAGCATTGTGATGAGAAGACCATGGATAATTGTGATGACGAGCGTCATGGGGCATTGTGATGACAAGTGTTATGGAATATTGTGATCAGAAGGGTTTAGAGCATTGTTATGACAGAGGTCATGGAGCATTTTGATTTCATTGTTATGACAATAGCAGGAAGCATTATGATGATGGGCATGGTGCATTGTGATGACAGGGTTCATGAATCATTGAGATGAAAAGGGGCATAGAGCTTTGTGATTACAGTGTTCTTGGAGCATTATGATGAGAAAGGTCATGGTGCCTTGTGATGAAAAGGCCATGGAACATCATGATGGCAGGGGTCATGGATCATTGTTATGACAGAAGTAATGGAGCATTTTGATGAGAAGGGCATTGAGCATTGGTCTGAAATATTTCATGGATTATTGTGATGAGAGTGGGCATGGAGCATTGTGATGACAAGGGCATGGAAGACTGTGATACATGTGTCATGGAGGATTGTAATGACAGGGGCATGGAGCATTGTGATGAGAACGCATCGAACATTGTGATGACAAGTGTCATGGAGTTTTGTGATGACAAGTGCATGGAGCAATGTGATGAGAGTGTTCATGGAGCATTGTGATGACAAAGCCATGGAGCATTGTGATGACAAGGGCATGGAGCATTGTGAGGAGAAGACCAAGGAGCATTCTGATGGCATGCGTCATTGAGCTTTGTGGTGACAATGGCATGGAGCATCGTGATTACATGGGTCTTGGAGCATTGTGATGAAAAGGGCATGGATCATTGTGATGAAAAAGGCATGGAGCCCTGTCATGACAGGGTAAAAGGAGCATACAGACAACAAGTGTCAGGGAGCATTTGGATGACAAGTGTATTGAGCATTGTGATGACAAAGGTCATGGAGCATTGTGATGAGAAGACCATGGATAATTGTGATGACGAGCGTCATGGGGCATTGTGATGACAAGTGTTATGGAATATTGTGATCAGAAGGGTTTAGAGCATTGTTATGACAGAGGTCATGGAGCATTTTGATTTCATTTTTATGACAATAGCAGGAAGCATTATGATGATGGGCATGGTGCATTGTGATGACAGGGTTCATGAATCATTGAGATGAAAAGGGGCATAGAGCTTTGTGATTACAGTGTTCTTGGAGCATTATGATGAGAAAGGTCATGGTGCCTTGTGATGAAAAGGCCATGGAACATCATGATGGCAGGGGTCATGGATCATTGTTATGACAGAAGTAATGGAGCATTTTGATGAGAAGGGCATTGAGCATTGGTCTGAAATATTTCATGGATTATTGTGATGAGAGTGGGCATGGAGCATTGTGATGACAAGGGCATGGAAGACTGTGATACATGTGTCATGGAGGATTGTAATGACAGGGGCATGGAGCATTGTGATGAGAACGCATCGAACATTGTGATGACAAGTGTCATGGAGTTTTGTGATGACAAGTGCATGGAGCAATGTGATGAGAGTGTTCATGGAGCATTGTGATGACAAAGCCATGGAGCATTGTGATGCCAAGGGTCATGGAGCTTTGTGATGACAAAGGTCATGGAGCATTTTGATGACAAGTGTGTGGTGCATTGTGATGAGCAGGGCAGGGAGCCTTTGGATGACAGGGTCATGCAGCAATTTGATAAAAAGTGTAATGGAACATTTTGATGACAGGGGTTATAGAACATTGTGATGCCAGGGGTCATGGAGCTTTGGGATGAAAAGTGTAATGGAGCATTTTGATGACAGTTGTTATGGAACACTGTGATGTCAGGGGTCATGGAACATTGTGGTGATAAGGGGATGTAGCATTGTGATGACAGGGGTCATGGAACACTGTGATTACAGGGGTGAGGGGGCATTGTGATAACTAGTGATGGAACATTGTGATATCTCAGGTGAGAGAGCATTTGGATGAGAAGTTCATGGAGCATTGTGATTACAAGGTTTATGAATCATAGCGATGACAAAGTTGTGGATCATTATGATGAAAATTGCGTGGCACACTGTGATGACAAGGGTCATGGAGCATTGTTCTGACAAAGGCATGGAGCATTATGATGACAAGGGTCACGGAGCGTTGTGATGAAAAGTACAAGGAGCATTGTGGTTAAAAAGGACACAGAGCCTTGTGATGACACGGGCATGGACAGTTGTGATGACAAACGTTATGAATCATTGTGATGAGTGGAGTCATGGAGCATTGTGAGTACAGGGGTCATGGAGCATTGTGATAACCATGGCATGGAGCATTGTGAAGACAGGGGCATGGAGCATTGGTCTGAGAAGTTTCATAGATTATTGTGATGACAGTGGACATGGTGCATTGTGATGACAAGGGCATGGAGCATTGTGAGGAGAAGGTCATGGAGTATTGTGAAGAGAGGTGTCAGGGAGCATTGTGATGACATATGTCATTGTCCATTGCGATGTCAATGGCAGGGAGCACTGTGATGCCAAATGTAATGGAGGATTGTGATGGCAAATATAAAGGAGCATTGTGATGACTAGGGCTTGCAGCATTATGATGACAAGCGCCATTGAGAATTTTCATGACAAGGTCGTGAAGAATTGTGATGAAAAGGCACTGGAGCTTTGTGATGAGAAAACCATGGAGCCTTGTGAAGACAAGTCTCATGGAGCATACTGATGAAAGGGGCATGGATCATTCTGATTACAGGGGTCTTGGAACATTGTGATAACAAGGACATGGAGCAATGTGATGACAAGGGCATGGAGCATTGTGATGACCAAGTCATGCAGTATTGTGAAGACAGGTGTCATGGTGCATTGTGATGACATATGTAATGGCCCATTGTGATGACAATGGCATGGAGCATTCTGATGCCAAGTGTCATGGAGGATTCTGAAGACAAAGGAAATGGAGCATTGTGATGACAATGGCTTGGAGCATTGTGATGACAAGGGTCAGGGAGCATTGTGCTGACAAGTGCATGGAGCATTGTGATGACAAGTGTCATGGAGCATTCTAATGACAAGCTTGTGGAGTATTTTGATGACAATGGCATGGAGCATTGTGATGAAAACGGCATGGGTCATTGTGATGAAAAAGGCATGGAGCCTCTTCGTTACAGTGTTCAAGGACAATTCTGATGACAAGTGTCAGGGAGCATTGTGATGACAAGTGTAGTGAGAATTGTGATGACAAAGGTCATGGAGCAATGTGATGAAAAGGGCATGGAGTATTGTGATGACAGGCATCATGGAGCATTGTGATGACAAGTGTTATGGAACATTGTGATCACAAGTGTTTGGAGCATTGTGATGAGAGAGGTCATGGATCATTTTGATTTCAAGGAACATGGAGCATTGTGATGACAAGGGCATGAAGCAATGTGATCCCAAGGTTCATGGAGGATTTTGATGACAATGGAAATGGAGTTTTGTGATGACAAGAGCATAGAGCATTGTAATGACAAGGTCATGTAGCATTTTGCGGACAAAGGCATGGAGCATTGTGATGACATGTGTCATGGAGCACTGCGATGACAAGTGTCAAGGAGCACTGTGAATACACGGGTCATGGAGCATTTGGATGACAAGGGCATGGATCATTGTGATGACAAGCGTCATGGAGCATTGCTCTGACAAAGGCATGGAGCATTGTGATGACAAGGGTCATGGAGCATTGTGATGAAAAGTTCATTGAGTGTTGTGGTTACAAAGGTCACAAAGCATTGTGATGACGCGGGCATGGACCGTTGTGATGAGAAACGTTATGAAGCATTGTGATGACTGGAGTCACGGAGCATTGTGATGACAGGGGTCACGGAGCATTGTGATAACAAGGGCATGGAGCACTGTGATGACAGGGGAATGGAGCATTGGTCTGACAAGTTTCATAGATTATTGTGATGACAGAGGACATGGTGCATTGTGATGACAAGGGCATGGGGCATTGTGATGAGAAGGTCATGGAGTACTGTGAAGACAGGTGTCAGGGAGCATTGTGATGACATATGTCATGGTCCATTGCGATGGCAATGGCATGGAGCATTATGATGCCAAATATAATGGAGCTTTGTGATGATTAGGGCTTGGTGCGTTATTATGACAAGGGCCATTGAAAATTTTCATGACAAGTTCGAGAAGCGTTGTGATGGCAAGGTCCTGGAGCATTGTGATGACAAAGAATGGAGCCTTGTGATGACAAGTGTCATGGAGCATACTGATGAAAAGGGGCATGGAGAATTGTGATTACAGGGGTCTTGGAACACTGTGATGACAAGGGCAATGAGCATTGTGAGGAGAAGACCAAGGAGCATTCTGATGGCATGTGTCATTGAGCTTTGTGATGACAAGGCCATGGAGCATTGTGATTACATGGGTCTTGGAGCATTGTGATGAAAAGGGCATGGATCATTGTGATGAAAAAGGCATGGAGCCTTATCATGACAGGGTTCAAGGGGCATACAGACAACAAGTATCAGGGAGCATTTTGATGACAAGTGTATTGAGCATTGTGGTGACAAAGGTCATGGAGCATTGTGATGAGAAGGCCATTGATAATTGTGATGACGAGCGTCATGGGGCATTGTGATGACAAGTGTTTTGGAATATTGTGATCTCAAGGGTTTGGAGCATTGTTATGACAGAGGTCATGGAACATTTTGATTTCATTTTGATGACAATAGCAAGAAGCATTATGATGATGGGCATGGTGCATTGTGATGACAGGGTTCATGGATCACTGAGAGGGAAAGGGGCATAGAGCATTCTGCTTAAAGGGTTATTGGAGCATTGTGATGAGAAGGGTCATGGAGCTTTGTGATGACAAGGCCATGGAACATCGTGATGGCAGGGGTCATGGAGCATTGTTATGACTGGGGTAATGGAGCATTGTGATGGCAAGTGCATGGGGCATTGTGATGAGAATGCCATGGAGCATTCTGATGACGTGTCATGGAGCTTCGTGAAGACAAGGGAATGGAGCAATGTGATGCCGAGGATCATGGATCTTTGTGATGACAATGGTCATGGAGCATTTTGATGGCAAGGGCGTTGTGCATTGTGATGAGAAAGGCGTGGAGCATTCTGATGACAGCGTCATGGAGTAATTTGATGAAAAGTGTCATGGAACAATTTGATGACAGATGTTATGGAACATTGTGATGTCAGGGGTCATCGAACATTGTGATGATAAGTGCATGTAGCATTGTGATGACAGGAGTCATGGAACATTGTGATGACAGGGTTGAGGGAGTACTGTGACAATTAGTGATGTAGCATTGTGATATCAGTGGTGAGACAGCATTTTCATGAGAAGTGCATGGAGCATTGTGATGACATATTTTAAGCAGCACTGTGATGAGAATTGCATGGTGCATTGTGATGACATGTGTCATTGAGCATTGTGCTGACAAGCGCATGGAGCATTGTGATGACAAGTGTATTGAGAATTGTGATGACAAAGGTCATGGAACATTGTGATGAAAAGGGCATGGGATATTGTGATGATAGGCATCATGGAGCGTTGTGATGACAAGTGTTATGGAACATAGTGATCACTAGGGTTTGGAGCATTGTGATGACAGAGGTCATGGATCATTTTGATTTCAAGAAGCATGGAGCATTGTGATGACAAGGGCATGAAGCAATGTGATCCCAATGTTCATGGAGGATTGTGATGACAATGGAAATGGAGTATTGTGATGACAAGCGCATAGAGCATTGTAATGACAAGGTCATGTAGCATTTTGCTGACAAAGGCATGGAGCATTGTGATGACATGTGTCATGGAGCACTGTGATGAAAAGCGTCACGGAGCATTGTGAATACAGGGGTCATGGAGCATTGGGATGACAAGGGCATGGATCACTGTGGTGAGAAGTTTCATGGAGCACTGGGCTGAAAATGTTCATGGAGTGTTGTGATGACAGGGGTCATGGAACATTGTGATGACTAGGGAATGGAGCATTGTGATGCCAAGTGTCATGGAGGATTGTGATGACAAAGGTAATGGAATACTGTGATGACAATGGCTTGGAGCATTGTGATGACATGGGTCAGGGAACATTGTGATGACAAGTGCATGGAGAATTGTGATGACAAGTGCATGGAGCATTGTGATGACAGGGGTCATGGAGCATTGTGATTACAGGGGTCTTTGAGAATTGTGATGACAAGAGTCCCAGATCATTGTGTTGTCAGGTGTCATGGAGTGTTGTGATGACAGTGGTCATGGAGCAGTGTGATGATATTGGTCATGGAGCATTGTGATGAGTAGGTCATGGAGCATTGGGCTGAAAATATTCATGGATTATTGTGATGACAGGGGTCATGGAGCATTGTGATGACAAGGTAATGGAGCATGGTGATGGCCAGGTCATGCAGTATTGTTAAGACAGGTGTCAGGGAGCATTGTGATGACATATATAATGGCCCATTGTGATGACAATGGCATGGAGCATTGGGATGCCAAGTGTCATGGAGCATTCTGATGGCAAAGGTAATGGAGCATTGTGATGACAATGGCTTGGAGCATTGTGATGACAAGGGTCAGGGAGCATTGTGCTGAGAAGTGCATGGAGAATTGTGATGACAAGGGTCATGGAGCATTCTGATGACAAGCTTATGGAGTATTTTGATGACAATGGCATGGAGCATTGTAATGAAAACGGCATGGGGCATTGTGATGAAAGAGACATGGAGCCTTTTTGTGACAGGTTTCAAGGAGCATTCTGATGACAAGTTTAAGGGAGCATTGTGATGACAAGTGTATTGAGAATTGTAATGACAAAGGTCATGGAGCATTGTGATGAAAAGGGCATGTAGTATTGCGATGACAGGCATCATGGAGCATTGTGATGACAAGATTTATGGAACATTGTGATCACAAGTGTTTGGAGCATTGTGAGGACAGAGGTCATGCATCATTTTGATTTCCAGGAGCATGGAACATTGTGATGACAGGGGCATGAATCAATGTGATCCCAAGGTTCATGGAGGATTTTGGTGACAATGGAAATGGAGTATTGTGATGACAAGCGCTTAGAGCATTGTAATGACAAGGTCAAGTAGCATTTTGCTGTCAAAGGCATGTAGCATTGTTATGACATGTGTCATGGAGCACTGTGATAACAAAGGTCAGGGATCATTGTTAATAGAGGTGTCATGGAGAATTGGGATGACAAGGGCATGGATCACTGTGCTGACAAAAGTCATGGAGCACTGGGCTGAAAATGATCATGGAGTGTTGTGATGACAGGGGTCATGGAGAATTGTGATGACTACGGAATGGAGCATTGTGATGACAAGAATCCCGGATCATTGTGTTGTCAGGTGTCATGGAGTGTTGTGATGACAGTGCTCATGGAGAATTGTGATGATATTGGCCATGGAGCATTGTGATGAGTAGGTCGTGAAGCACTGGGCTGAAAATGTTCATGGATTATTGTGATGACAGGGGTCATGGAGCATTGTGATGACAAGGGAATGGAGCATGGTGATGACAAGGTCCTGGAGCATTGTGATGAGAAGACCATGGAGACTTGTGATGACAAGTCTCATAGAGCATTCTGATGCAAAGGGGCATGGAGCATTGTGATTACAGGGGACTTGGAGCATTGTGATTACTAGGGCATTGAGCATTGTGATGAGAAAGCCATGAAGCATTCAGATGACATGCATCATGTAGCTTTTTGATGACAAGTGCATGTAGCATTGTGATTACAGGGATCTTGGAGCATTGTGATGAATACGGCATGGATTATTGTGATGAAAAAGGCATGGATCCTTGTCATGACAGGGTTCAAGGAGCATACTGACGACAAGTGTCAGGGAGCATTGTGATGACTAGTGTATTGAGCATTGTGATGACAAAGTTAATGGAGCATTGTGATGAGAAGACCATGGATAATTGTGATGATGTGCGTCATGGGGTGTTGTAATGATAAGTGTTATGGAACATTGTGATCACAAGGGTTTGGAGCATTATGATGACAGAGGTCATGGAGAATATTGATTTCATTGTGATGACAATAGCCTGAAGCATTATGATGATGGGCATGGTGCATTGTGATGGCAGGGTTCATGGAGCATTGAGATGAAAAGGAGCATGGAGGATTATGTTTACAGGCGTCTTGGAGCATTGTGATGACAAGGGCATGGAGCATTGTGATGAAAAGGCCATGGATCATTCTGATGACATGCGTCATGGAGCTTTGTGATGAAAAGGGCGTGTAGCTTTGTGATAACAGGGGTCTTCTGCATTGTGATATCAAGTGTCATGGAACCTTGTGATGACTAAGCCGTGGAACATTGTGATGGCAGTTGTCATGGTGCATGGTTATGACACAGGTAATGGAGCATTGTGATGAGAAGGGCATGAAACATTTGTGTGAAATGTTTCATGGACTTTTGTGATGAGGGTGAGCATGGAGCATTTTGATGACAAGTGTACGGAACACTATGATACATGGGTCATGCAGGATTTTAATGACAAGGGCATGGAGCATTGTGATGATAAGGGAATTGAGCATTCTGATGACAAGTGTCATGGAGCTTTGTGATGACAAGGGCATTGAGAAATGTGATGACAGGGTTCATGGAGCATTGTGATGACAATGACATGGAGCATTGTGATGCCAAGGGTCATGCAGCTTTGTGATGACAATTCATGGAGTATTTTGATGACAAGGGCATGGTGCATTGTGATGAGAAGGGCAGGGAATATTTTGATGACCGGGTCATGCAGCAATTTGATGAAAAGTGTAATGGAATATTTTGATGGCATGGGTTATAGAACATTGTGATGTCAGGGGTCTTGGAGCTTTTGGATGAAAAGGGTCATGGAGCATTTTGATGACATGGGTTATGGAACATTGTTATGTCATGGGTCTTGGAACATTGTGATGAAAGGGGGATGTAGCAGTGTGATGACAGGTTCATGGAACATTGTGATTACAAGGCTGAGGGAGTATTGTGATGACTAATGATGGAACATTTTGATATCTCTGCTGAGAGAGCATTTTGATGAGAAGTGCATGGAGCATTGTTATTACAAGGTTTATGGAGCATTGCAATGACAATGTTGTGGACCGCTGTGATGAAATGCGCGTGGCACATTGTGATGACAATGGTCATGGAGCATTGTTCTGACAAAGACATGGAGCATTGTGATGACAAGGGTCAGAAAATTGTGATGAAAAGTTCATGGAGCATTGTGGTTACAAAGGTCACAGAGCCTTGTGATGATGCGGGCATGGACCATTGTGATGACAAACGTTATGAAGCATTTTGATGACTGGAGTCACGGAACATTGTGATGACAGGGGTCATGGAGCATTGTGATGACATGTGTCATGGAACATTGTGCTGACAAGTGCATGGAGCATTATGATGACAAGGGTAATGGAGCATTGTGCTGAGAAAGGCATAGAGCATTGTGATGACAAGGGTCAAAGAGCATTGCGATGAAAAGTTCATGGAGCATTGTGGTTAAAAAGGTCACAGAGACTGTTGATAAAGAGGGCATGGACCACTGTGATGACAAAGGTCATGAAGCATTGTGATGACTAGATTCAAGGAGCATTTTGATCACAGGGTTCATGGAGCATTGTGATAACAAGGGCATGGAGCATTGTGATGACAGGGGCATGGAACATTGGTCTAATAACTTTCATGGATTATTGCGATGACATTTGAATGGTGCATTGTGATGACAAGGGCATGGAGCATTGTGATTACCAGGTCATGCAGTATTGTGAAGACAGGTGTCAGGGAGCATTGTGATGATATATGTAATGGCCCATTGTGATGACAGTGGCATGGAGCATTGTGATGCCAAGTGTCAAGGAGGATTCTGATGACAAAGGTACTGGAGCATTGAGATGACAATTGCTTGGAGCATTGTCAAGACAAGGGTCAGGGAGCATTGTGCTGACAAGTGCATGGAGAATTGTGATGGCAAGTGTCATGGAGCATTCTGATGACAAGCTTGTGGAGTATTTTGATGACAATGGCATGGAGCATTGTGATGAAAACTGCATGGGGCTTTTTGATGAAAAATTCATGGAGCCTTTTCGTGACAGGGTTCAAGGAGAATTCTGATGACAAGTGTCAGGGAGCATTGTGATGACATGTATATTGAGAATTGTGATGACAAAGGTCATGGAGCATTGTGATGAAAAGGACATGGAGTATTGTGATGACAGGCATCATGGAGCGTTGTGATGACAAGTGTTATGGAACATTGTGAGCACAAGTGTTTGGAGCACTGTGATGACAGAAGTCATGGATAATTTTGATTTCAAGGAGCATGGAGCATTGTGATGACAAGGGCATGAAGCAATGTGATCCCAAGGTTCATGGAGGATTGTGATGACAATGGAAATGGAGTATTGTGATGACAAGCGCATAGAGCATTGTAATAACAAGGTCATGTAGCATTTTGGTGACAAAGGCATGAAGCATTGTGATGACGTGTCACGGAGCATTGTGAATACAGTGTTTATGGAGCATTGGGAAGACAAGGGCATGGATCATTGTGATGACAAGTGTCCTGGAGCATTGTGATGACTAGGGAATGGAGCATTGTGATGACAAGAGTCCCAGATCATTGTGTTGTCAGGTGTCATGGAGTGTTGTGATGACATTGGTCTTGGAGAATTGTGATGATATTGGTCATGGAGCATTGAAATGACAAGGGAATGGAGCATAGTGATGACAAGATCCTGGAGCATTGTGATGGGAAATCCATGGAGACTTGTGATGACAAGTCTCATGGAACATTCTGATGAAAAGGTTCATGGAGCATTGTGATTACAGGGGTCTTGGAGCATTGTGATGACAAGGGCATGTAGCATTGTGATGAGAAGGCCATGAAGCATTCTGATGACATGTGTCATGGAGCTTTTTGATGACAAGGGCATGTAGCATTGTGATTACAGGGATCTTGGAGCATTGTGATGAAAACGGCATGGATTATTGTGATGAAAAAGGCATGGAGCCTTGTCATGACAGGGTTCAAGGAGCATACTGACGACAAGTGTCAGGGAGCATTGTGATGACAAGTGTATTGAGCATTGTGATGACAAAGTTAATGGAGCATTGTGATGAGAAGACCATGGATAATTGTGATGATGAGCGTCATGGGGTGTTGTAATGATAAGTGTTATGGAACATTGTGATCACAAGGGTTTGGAGCATTATGATGACAGAGGTCATGGAGAATATTGATTTCATTGTGATGACAATAGCCTGAAGCATTATGATGATGGGCATGGTGTATTGTGATGACAGGGTTCATGGAGCATTGAGAAGAAAATGGGCATGGAGGATTGTGTTTACAGGCGTCTTGGAGCATGGTTATGACAAGGGCATGGAGCATTGTGATGAAAAGGCCATGGATCATTCTGATGACATGCGTCATGGAGCTTTGTGATGACAAGGGCGTGTAGCTTTGTGATAACAGGGGTCTTCAGCATTGTGATATCAAGTGTCATGGAACCTTGTGATGACTAGGCCGTGGAACATTGTGATGGCAGTAGTCATGGTGCATTGTTATGACAGAGGTAATGGAGCATTGTGATGAGAAGGGCATGAAACATTTGTGTGAAATGTTTCATGGACTTTTGTGATGAGAGTGAGCATGGAGCATTTTGATGACAAGTGTACGGAACACTATGATACATGGGTCATGCAGGATTTTAATGACAAGGGCATGGAGCATTGTGATGATAAGGGCATTGAGCATTCTGATGACAAGTTTCATGGAGCTTTGTGATGACAAGGGCATTGAGCAATGTGATGACAGGGTTCATGGAGCATTGTGATGACAATGACATGGAGCATTGTGGTGCCAAGGGTCATGCAGCTTTGTGATGACAATTCATGGAGTATTTTGATGACAAGGGCATGGTGCATTGTGATGAGAAGGGCAGGGAACATTTTGATGACCGGGTCATGCAGCAATATGATGAAAAGTGTAATGGAACATTTTGATGGCAGGGGTTATAGAACATTGTGATGTCAGGGGTCTTGGAGCTTTTGCATGAAAATGGTCATGGAGCATTTTGATGACAGGGGTTATGGAATATTGTTATGTCATGGGTCTTGGAACATTGTGATGAAAAGGGGATGTAGCAGTGTGACGACAGGTTCATGTAACATTGTGATTACAGGGGTGAGGGAGTATTGTGATGACTAGAGATGGAACATTTTGATATCTCTGCTGAGAGAGCATTTTGATTTGAAGTGCATGGAGCATTGTTATTACAAGGTTTATGGAGCATTGCAATGACAATGTTGTGGACCGCTGTGATGAAATGCACGTGGCACATTGTGATGACAATGGTCATGGAGCATTGTTCTGACAAAGACATGGAGCATTGTGATGACAAGGGTCACAGAAAATTGTGATGAAAAGTTCATGGAGCATTGTGGTTACAAAGGTCACAGATCCTTGTGATGACGCGGGCATGGACCATTGTGATGACAAACGTTATGAAGCATTTTGATGACTGGAGTCACGGAATATTGTGATGACAGGGGTCATGGAGCATTGTGATGACATGTGTCATGGAACATTGTGCTGACAAGTGCATGGAGCATTATGATGACAAGGGTAATGGAGCATTGTGCTGAGAAAGGCATAGAGCATTGTGATGACAAGGGTCAAAGAGCATTGCGATGAAAAGTTCATGGAGCATTGTGATTAAAAAGGTCACAGAGACTGTTGATAAAGAGGGCATGGACCACTGTGATGACAAAGGTCATGAAGCATTGTGATGACTAGATTCAAGTAGCATTGTGATCACAGGGTTCATGGAACATTGTGATAACAAGGGCATGGAGCATTGTGATGACAGGGGCATGGAACATTGGTCTAATAACTTTCATGGATTATTGCGATGATATTTGAATGGTGCATTTTGATGACAAGGGCATGGAGCATTGTGATGACCAGGTCATGCAGTATTGTGAAGAGAGGTGTCAGGGAGCATTGTGATGACATATGTAATGGCCATTGTGATGACAATGGCATGGAGCATTGTGATGCCAAGTGTCAAGGAGGATTTTGATGACAAAGGTAATGGAGCATTGAGATGACAATTGCTTGGAGCATTGTCAAGACAAGGGTCAGGGAGCATTGTGCTGACAAGTGCATGGAGAATTGTGATGGCAAGTGTCATGGAGCATTCTGATGACAAGCTTGTGGAGTATTTTGATGACAATGGCATGGAGCATTGTGATGAAAACGGCATGGGGCTTTTTGATGAAAAATTCATGGAGCCTTTTCGTGACAGGGTTCAAGGAGAATTCTGATGACAAGTGTCAGGGAGCATTGTGATGACATGTATATTGAGAATTGTGATGACAAAGGTCATGGAGCATTGTGATGAAAAGGACATGGAGTATTGTGATGACAGGCATCATGGAGCGTTGTGATGACAAGTGTTATGGAACATTGTGATCACAAGTATTTGGAGCACTGTGATGACAGAAGTCATGGATAATTTTGATTTCAAGGACCATGGAGCATTGTGATGAGAAGGGCATGAAGCAATGTGATCCCAAGGTTCATGGAGGATTGTGATGACAATGGAAATGGAGTATTGTGATGACAAGCGCATAGAGCATTGTAATAACAAGGTCATGTAGCATTTTGGTGACAAAGGCATGAAACATTGTGATGACGTGTCACGGAGCATGGTGAATAGAGTGTTTATGGAGCATTGGGATGACAAGGGCATGGATCTTTGTGATGACAAGTGTCCTGGAGCATTGTGATGACTAGGGAATGGAGCATTGTGATGACAAGAGTCCCAGATCATTGTGTTGTCAGGTGTCATGGAGTATTGTGATGACATTGGTCTTGGAGAATTGTGATGATATTGGTCATGGAGCATTGAAATGACAAGGGAATGGAGCATAGTGATGACAAGATCCTGGAGCATTGTGATGGGAAAGCCATGGAGACTTGTGATGACAAGTCTCATGGAACATTCTGATGAAAAGGTTCATGGAGCATTGTGATTACAGGGGTCTTGGAGCATTGTGATGACAAGGGCATGGAGCATTGTGATGAGAAGGCCATGAAGCATTCTGATGACATGCGTCATGGAGCTTTCTGATGACAAGGGCATGTAGCATTTTGATTACAGGGATCTTGGAGCATTGTGATGAAAAGGGCATGGATTATTGTGATGAAAAAGGCATGGAGCCTTGTCATGACAGGGTTCAAGGAGCATACTGACGACAAGTGTCAGGGAGCATTGTGATGACAAGTGTATTGAGCATTGTGATGACAAAGATCATGGAGCATTGTGATGAGAAGACCATGGATAATTGTGATGATGAGCGTCATGGGGTGTTGTGAAGATAAGTGTTATGGAACATTGTGATCACAAGTGTTTGGAGCATTATGATGACAGAGGTCATGGAGAATATTGATTTCATTGTGATGACAATAGCCTGAAGCATTATGCTGATGGCCATGGTGTATAGTGATGACAGAGTTCATGGAGCATTCAAATTAAAAGGGGCATGGAGGATTGTGTTTACAGGTGTCTAGGAGCATTGTGATGACAAGGGCATGGAGCATTGTGATGAAAAGTCCATGGAACATTCTGATGACATGCGTCATGGAGCTTTGTGATGACAAGGGCGTGGAGCATTGTGATTACAGGGGTCTTCAGCATTGTGATGACAAGTGTCATGGAAACTTGTGATGTCTCGGGCATGGAACATTGTGATGGCAGTGGTCATCGTGCATTGTTATGACAGGGGTAATGGAGCATTGTGATGAGAAGGGCATGGAACATTGGTCTGAAATGTTTCATGGATTATTGTGATGAGAGTGGGAATGGAGCATTGTGATGACCAGGGTACAGAACACTATGATACATGGGTCATGCAGTATTGTAATGTCAAATGCATGGAGCATTGTGATGAGAAAGGCATCGAGCATGGTGATGACAACTGTCATGGAGCTTTGTGATGACAAGGGCATTGAGCAATGTTATGAGAGGGTTCATGGAGCATTGTGATGACAATGACATGGAGCATTGTGATGCCAAGGGTCATGGAGCATTGTGATTACAAGTCCAGGTGCATTTTGATGACAAGGGCATGGTGCCTTGTGATGAGAAGGACAGGGAGCATTTTGATGACCGGGTCATGCAGCAATTTGATGAAAAGTGTAATGGAATATTTTGATGGCAGGGGATATAGAACATTGTGATGTCAGGGGTCTTGGAACTCTGGCATGAAAAGGGTCATGGAGCATTTTGATGTCAGGTGTTATGGAACATTGTGATGTCAGGGGTCATGGAACATTGTGATGATAAGGGGATGTAGCATTGTAATGACAGTGTCATGGAACACTGTGATTACAGGGGTGAGGGAGTATTGTGATGACTAGTGATGGAACATTGTGATATCTCAGGTGAGAGAGCATTTTGATGAGAAGTGCATGGACCATTGTGATTACAAAGTTTATGGAGCATTGCCATGACATTGTTGTGAACCTTTGTGATGAAATGTGCGTGGCACATTGTGATGACAATGGTCATGGAGCATTGTTCTGACAAAGACATGGAGCATTGTTCTGACAAAGACATGGAGCATTGTTATGACAAGGGTCACAGAGAATTGTGATGAAAAGTTCATGGAGCATTGTGGTTACAAAGGTCACAGAGCCTTGTCATGACGCAGGCATGGACCATAGTGATGACAAACGTTATGAAGCATTGTGATGACTGGAGTCACGGAGTATTGTGATGACAGGGTTCATGGAGCATTGTGATGAAAAGGGCATGGAGCATTGTGATGACAGGGGCAAGGAGCATTGGTCTGACAAGTTTCATATATTATTGTGATGACAGTGGGCATGGTGCATTGTGATGACAAGGGCATGGAGCATTGTGATGAGAAGGTCATTGAGTTTTGTGAAGACAGGTGTCAGGGAGCATTGTGATGAAATATGTCATGGTCCATTGCGATGCAATGGCATGGAGCATTGTGATGCCAAATGTAATGGAGGACTGTGATGACAAATATAATAGAGCATTATGATGACAAAGACCTTTGAAAATTTTCATGACAAGGTTGTGAAGCAGTGTGATGACAAGGTCCTGCAGCACTGTGATGACAAATCCATGGAGCCTTGTCATGACAAGTCTCATGGAGCATACTGATGAAAAGGGGCATGGAGCATTGTGATTACAGGGGTCTTGGAGCATTGTGATGAAAATGGCATGGATCATTGTGACAAAAAAGGCATGGAGCCTTTTCATGACAGGGTTCAGGGAGCATACAGACAACAAGTGTCATGGAGAATTTTGATGACAAGTGTATTGAGCATTGTGATGAAAAAGGTCGTGGAGCATTGTGATGAGAAGGACATTGATAATTGTGATGACGAGCATAATGGGGCATTGTGATGACAAGTGTAATGGAATATTGTGATCACAAGGGTTTGGAGAATTGTTATGACAGTGGTCATGGAGCATTCTGATTTCACTGAGATGACAATAGCATGAAGCAGTATGATGATGGGCATGGTGCACTGTGATGACAGGGTTCATGGAACATTGAGATGGAAAGGAGCATAGAACATTGTGATTACAGGGTTCTTGGAGCATTGTGATGAGAAGGGTCATGGAGCTTTGTGATGACAAGGCCATGGAACATCGTGATGGCAGGGGTCATGGACCATTGTTATGACTGGGGTAATGGAGCATTGTGATGACAAGGGCATGAAGCAATGTGATCCCAAGGTTCATGGAGGATTGTGATGACAATGGAAATGGAGTATTGTGATGACAAGCGCATAGACCATTGTAATGACAGGGTCATGTAGCAATTTGCTGACAAAGGCATTGAGCATTGTGATGACGTGTCACGGATCATTGTGAATACAGGTGTCATGGAGCATTGGGATGACAGGGGCATGGATCATTGTGATGACAAGGATCATGGAGCACTGGGCTGAAAATGTTCAT
The DNA here is from genome assembly GCF_964341445.2 of Mesoplodon mirus. Taxonomy (NCBI): domain Eukaryota; kingdom Metazoa; phylum Chordata; class Mammalia; order Artiodactyla; family Ziphiidae; genus Mesoplodon; species Mesoplodon mirus. Next base: position 91,021 of record NW_028295803.1, on the reverse strand, counting down.
GGAGTGTTGTGATGACAGTGGTCATGGAGAATTGTGGTGACAAGAGTCCCGGATCATTGTCTTGTCAGGTGTCATGGACTGTTGTGATGACAGTGGTCATGGAGTATTGTGATGATATTGGCCAAGAAGCATTGTGATGAGTACATCGTGGAGCACTGGGCTGAAAATGTTCATGGATTATTGTGATGACAGTTGTCATGGAGCATTGTGATGACAAGGGAATGGAGCATGGTGATGACAAGGTGCTGGAGCATTGTGATGAGAAGACCATGGAGACTTGTGATGACAAGTCTCATGGAGAATTCTGATGAAAAGGGGCATGGTGCATTGTGATTACAGGGATCTTGGAGCATTGTGATGACTAGGGCATGGAACATTGTGATGAGAAGGCCATGGAGCATTCTGATGACATGCGTTATGGAGTTTTTTGATGACAAGGGCATGGATCATTGTGATTACAGGGGTCTTGGAATATTGTGATGACAAGGGCATGGAGCATTGTGAGGAGAACACCAAGGAGCATTCTGATGGCATGCGTCATTGAGCTTTGTGATGACAATGGCAGGGAGCTTTTACATTACATGGGTCTTGGAGCATTGTGATGAAAAGGGCATGGATCATTGTGATGAAACAGGCATGGAGACTTGTCATGTCAGGCTTCAAAGAGCATACAGACAACAAGTGTCAGGGAGCATTTTGATGAGAAGTGTATTGAGCATTGTGATGACAAAGGTCATGGAGCATTGTGATGACAGCTGTCATGGAGCACTGTGATGAAAAGCATCATGGAGCATTGTGAATACAGGGTTTATGGAGCATTGGGATGACAAGGGCATGGATCATTGTGATGACAAGTGTCCTGGAACATTGTGATGACTAGGGAATGGAGCAATGTGATGACAAGTGTCCCGGATCATTGTGTTGTCAGGTGTCATGGAGTGTTGTGTTGACAGTGGTCATGGAGAATTTTGATGATATTGGTCATGGAGCATTGCGATGACAAGCGAATGGAGCATGGTGATGACAAATTCCAGGAGCATTGTGATGAGAAGACCATGGAGACCTTTGATGAGAAGTCTCATGGAGCATTCTGTTGAAAAGGGGCATGGATCATTGTGATTACAGGGGTCTTGGAGCATTGTGATGACAAGGGCATGGATCATGGTGATGAGAACTCCATGGAGCATTTTGATGACATGCGTCATGGAGATTTGTGATGACAATGGCATGGAGCATTTTGATTACAGATGTCTTGGAGCATTGTGATGAAAAGGGCATGGAACATTGTGATGAAAGAGGCATGCAGCCTTGTCATGACAGGGTTCAGGAGCATACTGACGACAAGTGTCAGGGATCATTGTGATGACAAGTGTATTGAGCATTGTGATGACAAAGATCGTGGAACATTGTGATGAGAAGACCATGGATAATTGTGATGACGAGCGTCATGGGGCATTGTGATGACAAGTGTTATGGAATATTGTGATCACAAGGGTTTGGAGCATTGTTATGACAGAGGTCATGAAGCATTTTGATTTCATTGTGATGACAATAGCATGAAGCCTTATGATGATGGGCATGGTGCATTGTGATGATAGGGTTCATGGATCATTGAGATGACAAGGGGCATAGAGCATTGTGATTACAGGGTTCTTGGAGCATTGTGATGAGAAGGGTCATGGAGCCTTTTGATGACAAGGCCATGGAACATCGTGATGGCAGGGGTCATGGAGCATTGTTATGACAGTGGTAATGGAGCATTGTGATGGCAAGGTAATGGAACATTGTGATGAGAAGGCCATGGAGCATTCTGATGACATGTGTCATGGAGCTTTGTGATGACAAACACATGGAGCAATGTGATGAGAGCATACATGGAGCATTGTGATGACAATGACATGGAGTATTTTGATGCCAAGGGTCATGGATCTTTGTGATGGCAAAATCTTGGAGCATTTTCATGGCAAGGGCGTTGTGCATTGTGATGAGAAGGGCAGGGATCATTGTGAGAACAGGGTCATGGAGCAATTGGATGAAATGTGTCATGGAACATTTTGATGAGAGTTGTTATGGAACATTGTGATGTCAGGGGTCTTGGAGCATTTTGATGAAAAGGGTCATGGAGCATTTTGATGACAGGTGTTATGGAACATTGTGATGTCAGGGGTCATCGAACATTGTGATGATAAGTGCATGTAGCATTGTGATGACAGGAGTCACGGAACATTGTGATGACAGGGATGAGGGAGTACTGTGACAAATAGTGATGTAACACTGTGATATCAGTGGTGAGAGAGCATTTTGATGAGAAGTGCATGGAGCATTGTGATGACAAGTTTGTGGAGCACTGTGATGACAAGCGCATGGTGCATTGTGATGACCTGTGTCATGGAGCATTGTGCTGACAAGCGCATGGAGCATTATGATGACAAGGGTCATGGAGCATTGTGCTGAGAAAGGCATAGAGCATTTTGATGAGAAGAGTCAAAGAGCATTGTGATGAAAATTCATAGAGCATTGTGGTTAAAAATTTCACAGACACAGTTGATGATGAGGACATGGACCATTGTGATGACAAATGTCATGAAGCATTGTTATGACTGGAGTCACGGAGCATTGTGATGACAGGGGTCATGGAGCATTCTGATAGCAAGAGCATGGAGCATTGTGATGACAAGGGAATGGAACATTGGTCTAATAAGTTACATGAATTATTGTGATGACAGTTGGAATGGTGCATTGTGTTGACAAGGGCATGGAGCATTGTGATGACCAGTTCATTCAGTATTGTAAAGACAGGTGTCAGGGAGCATTGTGATGACATATGTAATGGCCCATTGTGATGACAATGGCATGGAGCATTGTGATGCCAAGTGGCATGGAGGATTCTGATGACAAAGGTAATGGAGCATTGCGATGACAATGGCTTGGAGCATTGAGATAACAAGGGTCAGGGAGCATTGTGCTGACAAGTGCATGGAGATTTGTGATGACAAGTGTCATGGAACATTCTGATGACAAGCTTGTGGAGTATTTTGATGACAATGGCATGGAGCATTGTGATGAGAAGGGCATGGAACATTGGTCTGAAATGTTTCATTGATGATTGTGATGAGAGTGGGCATGGAGCATTTTGATGACAAGGGCACGGAACACTGTGATACATGGGTCATGGGTCATGCAGCTTTGTGATGGAAATTCATGGAGCATTGTGATGAAAAGGGCATGGAGTATTGTGATGACAGGGGCATGGGGCATTGGTCTGACAATTTTCATAGATTATTGTGATGACATAGGACATGGTCCATTGTGATGACAAGGGCATTTATCATTGTGAAGAGAAGGACATGGAGTATTGTGAAGACAGGTGTCAGGGAGCATTGTGATGACATATGTCATGGTCCATTACAATGACAATGGCAGGGAGTATTGTGATGCCAAATATAATGGAGGATTGTGATGACAAATGTAATGGAGCATTGTGATGACTAGGGCTTGGAGCATTATGATGACAATGGCCATTGAGAATTTTCATGACAAGGTAGTGAAGCATTGTGATGACAAGATCCTGGAGCATTGATATGAGAAAACCATGGAGCTTTGTCATGACAAGTCTCATGGAGCATATTGATGAAAAGGGGCATTGAACATTTTGATTACATGGGTCTTGTTACATTGTGATGACAAGGGCATGGAGCATTGTGAGCAGAAGGCCAAGGAGCATTCTGATGACATGTGTCATTGAGCTTTGTGAAGACAAGGGCATGGAGCAATGTGATTGCAGGGATCTTGAAGCATTGTGATGAAAAGGGCATGAATCATTGTGATGAAAAATGCATGGAGCCTTGTCATGACATGTTTCAAGGAGCATACAGAAAAGAAGTGTCAGGGAAAATTTTGATGACAAGTGTATTGAGCATTGTGATGACAAAGGTCATGGAACATTGTGATGAGAAGACCATGGATAATTGTGATGACGAGCGTCATGTGGCATTGTGATGACAAGTGTTATGGAATATTGTGATCACAAGGGTTTTGAGCAATGTTATGACAGAGGTCATGGAGCATTTTGATTTCATTGTGATGACAAGAGCATGAAGCATTATGATGATGGGCATGGTGCATTGTGATGACAGGGTTCATGGATCATTGAAATGAAAAGGGGCATAGAGCATTGTGATTACAGGGTTCTTGGAGCATTGTGAGGAGAAGGGTGATGGAGCTTTGTGATGACAAGGCCATGGAATATCGTGATGGCAGGGGTCATGGAGCATTGTTATGAAAGGCTTAATGGAGCACTGTGATGGCAAGGGCATGGAGCATTGTGATGAGAAGGCCATTGAGCATTCTGATGACATGTGTCATGGAGCTTTGTGAAGATAAGTGCATGGTGCAATTTGATGAGAGCGTTCATGGAGCATTATGATGATAATGAAATGGATCACTGTGATGAGAAGGCCATGAAGCATTCTGATGGCATGCGTCATGGAGCTTTTTGATGACAAGGGCATGGAGCATTGTGATTACAGGGATCTTGGAGCATTGTGATGAAAAGGGTATGGATTATTGTGATGAAAAAGGCATGGAGCCTTGTCATGACAGGGTACAAGGAGCATTTTGACGACAAGTGTCAGGGAGCATTGTGATGACAAGTGTATTGAGCATTGTGATGACAAAGATGATGGAGCATTGTGATGAGAAGGCCATGGATAATTGTGATGATGAGCGTCATGGGGTTTTGTGATGATAAGTGTTATGGAACATTGCAATCACAAGGGTTTGGGGCATTATGATGACAGAGGTCATGGAGAATATTGATTTCATTGTGATGACAATAGACTGAAGCATTATGATGATGGGCATGGTGCATTGTGAGGACAGGGTTCATGGAGAATTGAGATGAAAATGGGTATGGAGCATTGTGTTTGCAGGGGTCTTGGAGCATTGTGATGACAAGGTCATGGAGCATTGTGATGAGAAGGCCATGGAACATTCTGATGACATGCGTCATGTAGCTTTGTGATGACAAGGTCATGGAGCATTGTGATACAGGGGACTTCAGCATTGTGATGACAAGTGTCATGGAGCCTTGTGATGACTAGGACTTGGAACGTTGTGATGGCAGGGGTCATGGTGAATTGTTATGTTAGAGGTAATGGAGCATTGTGATGAGAAGGGCATGGAACATTGGTCTGAATTGTTTCATGGATTATTGAGATGAGAGTGGGCATTGAGCATTGTGATGACAAGGGTACGGAACACTATGATACATGGGTCATGCAGGATTGTAATGACAAGGGCATGGAGCATTGTGATGAGAAGGGCATTGAGCATTGTGATGACAAGTGTCATGGAGCTTTGTGATGACAAGAGCATTGACCAATGTTATGAGAGTGTTCATGGAGCATTGCGATGACAATGACATGGACTATATTGATGCCAAGTGTCATGGAGCTTTGTGATGACAAGTCATGGAGCATTTTGATGACAAGGGCATGGTTCATTGTGATGAGAAGGGCAGGGAACATTTTGGTGACCGGGCCATGTAGCAATTTGATGAAAAGTGTAATGGATCATTTTGATGGCAGGGGTTATATAACATTGAGATGTCAGGGGTCTTGGAGCTTTGGAATGAAAAGGGTCATGGAGCATTTTGATGACAGTGGTTATGGAACACTGTGATGTCAGGGGTCTTGGAACATTGTGATGATAAATGGATGTAGCATTGTGATGACGGGGTCATGGAACATTGTTATTACAGGGGTGAGGGAGTATTGTGATGACTAGTGATGGAACACTGTGATATCTCTGGTGAGAGAGCATTTTGATGAGAAGTGCATGGAGCATTGTGATTACAAGGTTTATGGAGCTTTGCAATGACAAGGTTGTGGACCCTTGTGATAAAATGCGCGTGGCACATTGTGATGACAATGGTCATGGAGCATTGTTCTGACAAAGACATGGAGCATTGTGATGACAATGGTCACAGAGAATTGTGATGAGAAGTTCATGGATCATTGTGGTTACAAAGGTCACAGAGCATTGTGATGATGCGGGCATGGACCAATGTGATGACAAAAGTTATGAAGCATTTTGATGACTGTGGTCATGGAGCATTGTGATGACAGGTGTCATGGAGCATTGTGAGGACAAGGGCATGGAGCATTGTGATGACTGGGGCATGGAGCATTGGTCTGACAAGTTTCATAGATTATTGTGATGACAGTGGGCATGGTGCACTGTGATGACAAGGGCATGGAGCATTGTGATGAGAAGGTCATGGAATATTGTGAAGACAGGTGTCAGGGAGCATTGTGATGAAATATGTCATGGTCCATTGCGATGACAATGACATGGAGCATTGTGATGCCAAATGTAATGGAGAATTGTGATGACAAATATAATGGAGCATTGTGCTGACTAGGGCTTGGAGCATTATGATGACAAAGGCCATTGAAAATTTTCATGAAAACCTCGTGAAGCATTGTGATGACAAGGTCCTGGAGCATTTTGATGAGAAAATCATAGAGCCTTGTGATGACAAGTCTCATGGAGCATACTGATGAAAAGGGGCATGGAGCACTGTGATTACAGGGGTCTTGGAACATTGTGATGACAAGGGCATGGAGCATTGTGAGCAGAAGAACAAGGAGCATTCTGAGGGCATGCGGCATCGAGCTTTGTGATGACATGTGCATGGAGCATTGTGATTACATGGGTCTAGGAGCATTGTGATGATAAGGGCATGGATTATTGTGATGAAAAAGGCATGGTACCTTGTCATCACAGGGTTCAAGGAGCATACAGACAACAAGTGTCAGGGAGCATTTTGATGATAAATGTATTGACCATTGTGATGACAAAGGTCATGGAGCATTGTGATGAGAAGGGCATGGATAATTGTGATCATGAGCGTCATGTGGCATTGTGATGACAAGTGTTATGGAATATTGTGATCACAAGGGTTTGGAGCATTGTTATGACAGAGGTCATGGAGCATTTTGATTTCATTGTGATGACAATAGCATGAAGCATTATGATGATGGGCATGGTGCATTGTGATGACAGGGTTCATGGATCATTGAGATGACAAGGGTCATAGAGCATTGTGATTACAGGGTTCTTGGAGCATTGTTATGAGAAGGGTCATGGAGCCTTGTGATGACAAGGCCATGGAACATCGTGATGGCAGGGGTCATGGAGCATTGTTATGACAGTGGTAATGGAGCATTGTGATGGGAATGGAATGGAATATTTTGATGAGAAAGCCAAGGTGCATTCTAATGACATGTGTCATGGAGCTTTGTGATGACAAGGGCATGGAGCAATGTGATGAGAGCGTTCATGGAGCATTGTGATGACAATGACATGGAGCATTGTGATGCCAAGTGTCATGGAACATTGTGATGACAAAGTCATGGAGCATTTTGATGGCAAGGGCGTTGTGCATTGTGATGAGAAGGGCAGGGATCATTGTGATGACAGGGTCATGGAGCAATTGGATGAAATGTGTCATGGAACATTTTGATGACAGGTGGTATGGAACATTGTGATGTCAGGGGTCATCGAACATTGTGATGAAAAGTGCATGTAGCATTGTGATGACAGGAGTCATGGAACATTTTGATGACAGGGATGAGGGAGTACTGTGACAAATACTGATGTAGCATTGTGATATCAGTGGTGAGAGAGCATTTTGATGAGAAGTGCATGGAGCATTGTGAAGACAAGATTGTGGAGAACTGTGATCATAAGCGCATGTTTCATTGTGATGACATGTGTCATGGAGCATTGTGCTGACAAGCGCATGGAGCATTGTGATGACAAGAGTCATGAAGCATTGTGCTGAGAAAGGCATAGAGCATTTTGATGACAAGGTCAAAGAGCATTGTGATGAAAATTCATGGAGCATTGTGGTTAAAAATGTCACAGAGACAGTTGATGACGAGGACATGGGCCATTATGATGACAAAGGTCATGAAGCATTGTGATGACTGGTGTCACGGAGCATTGTGATGACAGGGGTCATGGAGCATTGTGATAATTAGGGCATGGAGCATGGTGATGTCAAGGGCATGGAACATTGGTCTAATATGTTTCATGGATTATTGCGATGAGAGTTGGAATGGCGATTTGTGATGACAAGGGCATGGATCATTGTGATGACCAGGTCATGCATTATTGCGAAGACAGGTGTCAGGGAGCATTGTTTTGACATATGTCATGGCCCATTGTGATGACAATTGCATGGAGCATTGTGAGGCCATGTGTCATGGAGGATTCTGATGAAAACTGTAATGGAGCATTGTGATGACAATGGCTTGGAGCATTGTGATGACAAGGTTCAGGGTAATTGTGCTGACAAGTGCATGGAGATTTGTGATGACACGGGTCATGGAACATTCTGATGACAAGCTTGTGGAATATTTTGATGACAATGGCATGGAGCATTGTGATGTAAACGGCATGGGGCATTGTGATGAAAAATGCATGGAGCCTTTTCGTGATAGGGTTCAAGGAGCATTCTGACGACAAGTGTCAGGGAGCAATGAGATGACAAGTATATTGAGAATTGTGATGACAAACATCATGGAGCATTGTGAAGAAAAGGGCACGGAGTATTGTGATGACAGGCATCATGGAGCATTGTGATGACAAGTGTTATGGAACATTGTGATCACAAGGGCTTGGAGCATTGTGAGGACAGAGGTCATGGATCATTTTGATTTCAATGAGCATGGAGCATTGTGATGACAAGGGCATGAAGCAATGTGATCCCAAGATTCATGTAGGGTTGTGATGACAATGGGAATGGAGTATTGTGATGACAAGCACATAGAGCATTGTAAAGACAAGGTCATATAGCATTTTGCTGACAAAGGCATGGAGCATTGTGATGACACGTGTCATGGAGCACTTTGATGACAAGCGTCATGGAGCATTGTGAATACAAGGGTTATGGAGCATTGGGAGGACAAGGGCATGGATCATTGTGATGACAAGTGTCCTGGAGCATTGTGATGACTACGGAATGGAGCATTGTGATGAAAAGAGTCGCGGATCATTGTGCTGTCAGGTGTCATGGAGTGTTGTGATGTGAGTGGTCATGGAGAATTGTGATGATATTGTTCATGGAGCATTGCAATGACAAGCGAAAGGAGCATGGTGATGACAATGTCCTGGAGCATTGTGATGAGAAGACCATGGAGACTTCTGATGAGAAGTCTCATGGAGCATTCTGTTGAAACGGGGCTTGGAGCATTGTGATTACAGGGGTCTTGGAGCATTGTGATGACAAGGGCATGGGTCATGGTGATGAGAAGGCCATGGAGCATTCTGATGACATGCGTCCAGGAGCTTTGTGATGACAAGGGCATGGAGCATTGTGATTACAGGGGTCTTGGAGCATTGTGATGAAAAGGGCATGGATCATTGAGATGAAAAAGGCATGCAGCCTGGTCATGACAGGTTTCAAGGAGCATACTGAAGACAAGTTTCAGGGAGCATTGTGAGGACAAGTGTATTGAGCATTGTGATGACAAAGGTCATAGAGCATTGTGATGAGAAGGCCATGGATAATTGTGATGATGAGCCTCATGGGGTGTTGTGATGATAAGTGTTATGGAACATTGTGATCACAAGGGTTCGGAGTATTATGATGAAAGTGGTCATGGAGCATTTTGATTTCATTGTGATGACAATAGCCGGAAGCATTATTATGATGGGCATGGTGCATTGTGTTGACAGGGTTCATGGAGCATTGAGATGAAAATGGGCATGGATCATTGTGATTACAAGTGTCTTGGAGCATTGTGATGACATGGGCATGGAGCATTGAGAAGAGAAGGCCATGGAACCTTCTGGTGACATGTGTCATGGAGCTTTGTGATGACAAGGGCATGGAGCATTGTGATTTCAGGGGTCTTGAGCATTGTGATGACAATTGTCATGGAACCATGTGATGAATAGGCCGTGGAATATTGTGATGGTGTGGGTCATGGTGCATTGTTATGAAAGGGTTAATGGAGCATTGTGATGAGAAGGGCATGGAATATAGGTCTGAAATGTTTCATGGATTATTGTGATGTGAGGGGGCATGGAGCATTGTGATGCCCAGGGTACGGAACACTGTGATACATGGGTCATGCAGGATTGTAATGACAAGGGCATGGAGCATTGCGATGAGAAGGGCATCGAGCATTGTGATGACAAGTGTCATGGAGCTTTTTGATGACAAGGGCATTGAGCAATGTTATGAGAGGGTTCATGGAGCATTGTGATGACAATGGTGATTGAGCAATGTTCTGACAAAGACATGTAGCATTGTGATGACAAATATCACAGAGAATTGTGATGAAAAGTTCATGGAGCATTGTGGTTACAAAGGTCACAAAGCCTTGTGATGACGCGGGCATGGAACGTTGTGATGACAGACTTTATGAAACATTGTGATAACTGGAGTCACGGAGCATTGTGATGACAGGGTTCATGGAGCATTTTGATGACAAGGACATGGAGCATTGTGATGATAGGGGCATGGAGCATTGGTCTGACAATTTTTATGGATTATTTTGATGACAGTGGGCATGGTGCATTGTGATGAAAAGGGCATGGAGCATTGTGATGAGGAAGTCATGGATTATTGTGAAGACAGGTGTCAGCGAGCACTGTGATGACATATGTCATGGTCCATTGCGATGACAATGGCATGGAGCATTGTGATGCCAATTGTAATGGAGAATTGTGATGACAAATATAATGAAGCTTTGTGATGATTAGGGCTTGGAGCATTATGATGACAAGGGCCATTGAAAATTTTCATGACAAGGTTGAGAAGCATTGTGATGACAAGGTCCTGCAGCACTGTGATGACAAATCCATGGAGCCTTGTGATGACAAGTCTCATGGAGCATACTGATGAAAAGGGGTATGGTGCATTGTGATTACAGGGGTCTTGGAACATTTTGATGACAAGGGCATGGAGCATTGTGAGGAGAATTCCAAGGAGCATTCTGATGGCATGCGTCATTGAGTTTTTTGATGACAAGGGCATGGAGCATTGTGATTACATCGGTCTTGGACCATAATAATGAAAAAACCATGGATCATTGTGATGAAAAAGGCATGGAGCCTTGTCATGACAGGGTTCAAGGAGCATACAGACAACAAGTGTCAGGGAGCATTTTGATGACAAGTGTATTGAGCATTGTGATGACAAAGGTCATGGAGCATTGTGATGAGAAGACCATTGATAATTGTGATGACGAGCGTCATGGGGCATTGTGATGACAAGTGTTATGGAATATTGTGATCACAATGGTTTGGAGCATTGTTATGACAGAGGTCATGGAGCATTTTGATTTCATTGTGATGACAATAGCATGAAGCATTATGATGATGGGCATGGTGCATTGTGATGACAGGGTTCATTGATCATTGAGATGAAAAGGGGCATAGAGCATTGTGATTACAGGGTTCTTGGAGCATTGTGATGAGAAGGGTCATGGAGCTTTGTGATGACAAGGCCATGGAACATCGTGATGGCAGGGGTCATGGAGCATTGTGGTGGCAACGGCATGGATCATTGTGATGAGAAGGCCATGGAGCATTCTGATGACCTGTATCATGCAGCTTTGTGAAGAAAAGGGCATGGAGCAATATGATGAGAGCGTTCATGGAGCATTGTGATGACAATGACATGGAGCATTGTGATGCCAAGTTTCATGGATCTTTGTGATGACAAAGGTCATGGAGCATTTTGATGGCAAGGACGTTGTGCTTTGTGACGAGAAGGGCAGGGAGCATTCTGATGACAGGGTCATGGAGCAATTTGATGAAAAATGTCATGGAACATTTGATGACAGGTGTTATGGAACATTGTGATGTAAGGGGTCATCGAACTCTGTGATGATAATTGCATGTAGCATTGTGATGACAGGAGTCATGGAACATTGTGATGACAGTGGTGAGGGAGTATTGTGACAAATAGTGATGTAACATTGTGATATCAGTGGTGAGAGAGCATTTTGATGAGAAGTGCATGGAGCATTGTGATGAAAAATTTTAAGGAGCATTGTGAAGAGAAGATTGTGGAGCACTGTGATGACAAGCGCATGGTGCATTTTGATGACATGGATCATGGATATTTGTGCTGACAAGCACATGGAATATTGTGATGACAAGTGTCAAAGAGCATTGTGATGAAAAGTTCATGGAGCATTGTGGTTAAAAAGGTCACAGAGACTGTTGATGACGAGGGCAGGGACCATTGTGATGACAAACGTCATGAAGCATTGTGATGATTGGAGTCACAGTGCATTGTGATGACGGTTCATGGAGAATTGTGATAACAAGAGCATGGAGCATTGTGATGACAAGGGCATGGAACATTGGTCTAATATGTTTCATGGATTATTGTGATGACAGTTGGAATGGTGCATTGTGATGACAAGGACATGGAATATTGTGATGACCAGGTCATGCAGTATTGTGAAGAGAGGTGTCAGGGAGCATTGTGATGACATATGTAATGGCCCATTGTGATGACAATGGCATGCAGCACTGTGATGCCAAGTGTCATGGAGGATTCTGATGAGAAAGGTAATGGAGCATTGTGATGACAATGGCTTGGAGCATTGTGATGACAAGGGTCAGGGAGCATTGTGCTGAAAAGTGCATGGAGAATTGTGATGACAAGTGTCATGGAGCATACTGAAGACAAGATTTTGGAGTATTTTGAGGACAATGGCATGGAGCATTGTGATGAAAACGGCATGGGGCACTGTGATGAAAAAGGCATGGAGCCTTTTCGTGACATGGATCAAGGAGCATTCTGATGACACGTGTCAGGAAGCATTGTGATGACAAGTGTATTGAGAATTGTGATGACAAAGATCATGGAGCATTGTGATGAAAAGGGCATGAAATATTGTGATGACAGGCATCATGGAGCGTTGTGATGACAAGTTTTATGGGACACTGAGATCACAAGGGTTTGGAGCATTGTGATGACAGAGGTCATGGATCATTTTGATTTCAAGGTGCATGGAGCATTGTGATGACAAGGGCATGAAGCAATGTGATCCCAAGGTTCATGGAGGATTGTGATGACAATGGAAATAGAGTATTGTGATGACAAGTGCATAGAGCATTGTAATGACAAGGTCATGTAGCATTTTGCTGACAAAGGCATGGAGCATTGTGATGACATGTGTCATGGAGCACTATGATGACAAGCGTCACAGAGCATTGTGAATACACGGGTCATGGAGCATTGGTATGACAAGGGCATGGATCATTGTGATGACAAGGGTCATGGAGCACTTGGCTGAAAATGTTCATGGAGTGTTGTGATGACAGGGGTCATGGAGCATTGTGATGACTAGGGAATGGAGCAATGTGATGACAATAGTCCCAGATCATTGTGTTTTCAGCTGTAATGGAGTGTTGTGATGACAGTGGTCATGGAGCATTGTGATGATATTGGCCATGGAGCATTGTGATGAGTAGGTCGTGAAGCATTGGGCTGAAAATGTTCATGGATTATTGTGATGACAGGGGTCATGGAGCACTGTGATGACAAGGGAATGGAGCATTGTGATGTAAAGTTCCTGGAGCATTGTGATGAGAAGACCATGGAGACTTGTGATGACAAGTCTCATGGAGCATTCTGATGAAAAGGGGCATGGAGCATTGGGATTACAGGGGTCTTGGAGCATTTTGATGACAAGGGCATGGAGCATTGTGATGAGAAGGCCATGAAGCATTCTGATGACATGCGTCAAGGAGCTTTTTGATGACAAGGGCATGGAGCATTGTGATTACAGTGATCTTGGAGCATTGTGATGAAAAGGGCATGTATTATTGTGATGAAAAAGACATGGAGCCTTGTCATGACAGGGTTCAAGGAGCATACTGACGACAAGTGTCAGGGAGCATTGTGATGACAAGTGTATTGAGCATAGTGATGACAAAGATCATCGAGGATTGTGATGAGAAGACCATGGATAATTGTGATGATGAGCGTCGTTGGGTGTTTTGATGATAAGGGTTTTCGAACATTGTGATCACAAGGATTTGGAGCATTATGATGACAAAGGTCATGGAGAATATTCATTTCATTGTGATGACAATAGCCTGAAGCATTATGATGATGGGCATGGTGCACTGTGATGACCGGGTTCATGGAGGGTTGACATGAAAATGGACATGGAGCATTGTGTTTACAGGGGTCTTGTGGCATTGTGATGACAAGGGCATGGAGCATTGTCATGAGAAAGCCATGGAACATTCTGATGACATGCGTCATGGAACATTTTGATGACATGGGAATGGAGCATTGTGATTACAGGGGTCTTCAGCATTGTGATGACAAGTGTTATGGAACCTTGTGATGACTAGGCCGTGGAACATTGTGATGGCAGGGGTCATGATGCATTGTTATGACAGAGGTAATGGAGCATTGTGATGAGAAGGGCATGGAATATTGGTCTGAAATGTTTCATGGAGTATTGTGATGAGAGTGGGCATGGAGCTTTGTGATGACTAGTGTACGGAACACTATGATACATGGGTCATGCAGGATTGTAATGACAAGGGCATGGAGCATTGTGATGAGAAGGGCATCGAGCATTGTGATGACAAGTGTCATGGAGCTTTGTGATGACAAGGGCATTGAGCAATTTGATGAGAGAGTTCATGGAGCATTGTGATGACAATGACATGGAGCATTGTGATGCCAAGGGTCATGGAGCTTTGGGATGACAAGTCATGGACCATTTTGATGACTAGTGCATGGGGCATTGTGATGAGAAGGGCAGGGAGCATTTTGATGACCGGGTCATGCAGCAATTTGATGAAAAGTGTAATGGAATATTTTGATGGCAGGGGTTATAGAACATTGTGATATCAGGGGTCTTGGAGCTTTGGGATGAAAAGGATCATGGAGCATTTTGATGACAGGGGTTATGGAACATTGTGATGTCAGGGATCATGGAACATTGTGATGATAAGGGGATGTAGCAGTGTGATGAAAGGGTCATGGAACATTTTGATTACAGGGGTGAGGGAGTATTGTGATGACTAGTGATGGAACACTGTGATATCTCTGGTGAGAGAGCATTTTGATGAGAAGTGCATGGAGCATTGTGATTAAAATGTTTATGGAGCATTGCAATGACAAGGTTGTGGACCGTTGTGATGAAATGCTTGTGGCACATTGTGAAGACAATGGTCATGGAGCATTGTTCTGACAAAGAAATGGAGCATTGTTATGACAAGGGTCACAGAGAATTGTGATGAAATGTTCATGGACCATTGTGGATACAAAGGTCACAGAGACTTGTGATGACACGGGCATGGAACATTTTGATGACAAAAGTTATGAAGCATTGTGAGGACTGGAGTCACGGAGCACTGTGATCTCAGGGGTCATGGAGCATTGTGATGACATGTGTCATGGAGCATTGTGCTGACAAGCGCATGGAGCATTGTGATGACAAGGGTCATGGAGCTTGTGATTACATGTGTCATGGAGCATTGTGCTGACAAGCGCATGGAGCATTGTGATGACAATTGTCATGGAGTATTGTGTTGAGAAAGGCATAGAGCATTGTGATGACAAGGGTCAAAGAGCATTGTGATGAAAAGTTCATGGATCATTTTGGTTAAAAAGCTCACAGAGACTGATGATGACGAGTGCATGGACCATTGTGGTGACAAATGTCATGAAGCATTGTGAGGACTGGAGTCACAGAGAATTGTGATGGCAGGGGTCATGGAGCAATGTGATAACAAGGGCATGGAGCACTGTGATGACCAGGGCAAGGAGCATTGGTCTAAAATGTTTCATGGATTATTGCGATGACAGTTGGAATGGCGCATTGTGATGACAAGGGCATGGAGCATTGTGATGGCCAGGTCATGCAGTATTGTGAAGACAGGTGTCAGGGAGCATTGTGATGACATATATAATGGCCCAATGTGATGACAATGGCATGGAGCATTGGGATGCCAAGTGTCATGGAGCATTCTGATGGCAAAGGTAATGGAGCATTGTGATGACGATGGCTTGGAGCATTGTGATGACAAGGGTCAGGGAGCATTGTGCTGACAAGTGCATGGAGAAATGTAATGACAAGTGTCATGGAGCATTCTGATGACAAGCTTGTGGAGTATTTTGATGACAATGGCATGGATCATTGTGATGAAAACGGCATGGGGCATTGTGATGAAAAAGGCATGGAGCCTTTTCCTGACAGGGTTCAAGGAGCATACTGATGGCAAGTGTCAGGGAGCCTTGTGATGACAAGTGTATTGAGAATTGTGATGACAAACGTCATGGAGCATTGTGATGAAAAGAGCATGGAGTATTGTGATGACAGGCATCATGGAGCGTTGTGATGACAAGTGTTATGGAACATTGTGATCACAAGGGTTTGGAGCATTGTGATGACAGAGCTCATGGATCATTTTGATTTCAAGGAGCATGGAGCATTGTGAGGACAAGGGCATGAAGCAATGTGATCCCAAGGTTCATGGAGGATTGTGATGACAATGGAAATGGAGTATTGTGATGACAAGCGCATAGAGCATTGTAATGACAAGGTCATGTAACATTTTGCTGACAAAGGCATGGAGCATTGTGATGACATGTGTCATGGAGCATTGTGAATACAGGGGTCATGGAGCATTGGGATGACAAGGGCATGGATCATTGTGATGACAAGGGTCATGGAGCACTTTGCTGAAAATGTTCATGGAGTGTTGTGATGACAGTTGTCATAGAGCATTGTGATGACTATGGAATGGAGCATTGTGATGACAAGAGTCACGGATCATTGTGTTGTCTGGTGTCATGGAGTGTTGTGATGACAGAGGTCATGGAGCATTGTGATGATATTGGCCATGGAGCATTGTGATGAATAGGACTTGGGGCATTGGGCTGAAAATATTCATGGATAATTGTGATGACAGGGGTCATGGAGCATTGTGATGAGAAGGGAATGTAGCGTGGTGATGACAAGGTCCAGGAGCACTGTGATGAGAAGCCCATGGAGACTTGTCATGACAAATCTCATGGAGCATTCTGATGAAAAGGGGCATGGAGCATTGTGATTACAGGGGTCTTGGAGCATTGTGATGACTAGGGCATGGAACACTGTGATACATGTGTCATGGGTCATGGAGGATTGTGATGACAAGTCATGGAGCATTGTGATGACAAGGGCATAGAGCATTGTGATGACAGGAGCATGGAGCATTTGTCTGACAAGATTCATAGATTATTGTGATGACAGTGGACATGGTTCATTGTGATGACAAGGGCATGGTTCATTGTGTAGAAAAGGTCATGGTTTATTGTGAAGACAGGTGTCAGGGAGCATTGTGATGACATATGTCATGGTCCATTGCGATGACAATGGCAGGGAGTATTGTGATGCCAAATGAAATGGAGAATTGTGATGATAAATATAATGGAGCATCGTGATGACTATGGCTTGGAGCATTATGATGACAATGGCCATTGAGAATTTTCATGACAAGGTCGTGAAGCATTGTGATGACAAGTTCCTTGAGCATTGTGATGACAAAACCATGGAGCCTTGTGATGACAAGTCTCATGGAGCATATTGATGAAAAGGGTCTTGGAACATTGTGATGACAAGGGCATGGAGCATTGTGATGACAGCGGTCATGGATCATTTTGATTTCAAGGAGCAGGGAGCATTGTGATGACAAGGGCATGAAGCAATGTGATCCCAAGGTTCATGGAGGATTGTGATGACAATGGAAATGGAGTATTTTGATGACAAGCGCATAGAGCTTTGTAATGGAAAGGTCATGTAGCATTTTGCTGACAAAGGCATGGAGCATTGTGATGAAATGTATCATGGAGCACTGTGATGACAAGCGTCACGGAGCATTGTGAATACACGGGTCATGGAGCATTGGGATGACAAGGGCATGGATCATTGTGATGACAAGTGTCATGGAGCACTGGGCTGAAAATGTTCATGGAGTGTTGTGATGACAGGGGTCATGGAGCTTTGTGATGACTAGGAAAAGGAGCATTGTGATGACAAGAGTCCCAGATCATTATCTTGTCAGTTGTCATGGAGTGTTGTGATAACAGTGGTCATGGAGCATTGTGAAGATACTGGCCATGGAGCATTGTGATGAGTAGGTCGTGGAGCATTGGGCTGAAAATGTTCATGGACTATTGTGATGACAGCGGTCATGGAGCATTGTGATGACAAGGGAATGGAGCATGGTGATGACAAGGTCCTGGAGCATTGTGAGGTGAAGACCATGGAGACTTGTGATGACAAGTCTCATGGAGCATTCTGATGAAAAGGGGCATGGAGCATTGTGATTACAGGGGTCTTGGAGCATTGTGATGACAAGGGCATGGAGCATTATGATGAGAAGGCCATGAAGCATTCTGATGACATGCGTCATGGAGCTTTTTGATGACAAGGGCATGGATCATTGTGATTACAGGGATCTTGGAGCATTGTGATGAAAAGGGCATGGATTATTGTGATGACAAAGGCATGGAGCCTTGTCATGACAGGGTTCAAGGAGCATACTGACGACAAGTGTCAGGGAGGATTGTGATGACAACTGTATTGAGCATTGTGATGACAAAGATCTTGGAGCATTGTGAAGAGAAGACCATGAATAATTGTGATGATGAGCGTCATCGGTGTTGTGATGATAAGTGTTATGGAACATTGTGATCACAAGAGTTTGGAGCATTATGATGACAGAGGTCATGGAGAATATTGATTTCATTGTGATGAAAATAGCCTGAAGCATTATGATGATGGGCATGGTGCATTGTGATGGCATGGTTCATGGGGCACTGAGATGAAAAGGGGCATGGAGCATTGTGTTTACAAAGGTCTTGGAGCATTGTGATGACAAGG
The DNA here is from genome assembly GCF_964341445.2 of Mesoplodon mirus. Lineage (NCBI taxonomy): Eukaryota > Metazoa > Chordata > Mammalia > Artiodactyla > Ziphiidae > Mesoplodon > Mesoplodon mirus. Next base: position 72,092 of record NW_028295803.1, on the reverse strand, counting down.
GCATGGAGCATTGTGATTACAGGGGCCTTCAGCATTGTGATGACAAGTGTCATGGAACCTTGTGATGACTAGGCCGTGGAACATTGTGATGGCAGAGGTCATGGTGCATTGTTATGACAGAGGTAATGGAGCATTTTGATGAGAAGGGCATGGAACATTGGTCTGAAATGTTTCATGGATTATTGTGATGAGAGTGGGCATGGAGCATTGTGATGACAAGGGTACGGAACACTATGATACATGGGTCATGCAGGATTGTAATGACAAGGGCATGGAGCATTGCGATGAGAAGGGCATCGAGCATTGTGATGACAAGTGTCATGGAGCTTTGTGATGACAAGGGCATTGAGCAATGTTATGAGAGGGTTCATGGAGCATTTTGATGACAATGACATGGAGCATTGTGATGCCAAGGGTCATGGAGCTTTGTGATGACATGTCATGGAGCATTTTGATGACAAGGGCATGGTGCATTGTGATGAGAAGTGCAGGGAGCATTTTGATAACCGGACCATGCAGCAATTTGATGAAAAGTGTAATGGAATATTTTGATGGCAGGTGTTATTGAACATTGTGATGTCAGGTGTCTTGGAGCTTTGGGATGAAAAGGAACATGGAGCATTTTGATGACAGGGGTTTTGGAACATTGTGATGTCAGGGGTCATGGAACATTGTGATGATAAGGGGATGTAGCAGTGTGATGACAGGGTCATGGAACATTGTGATTACAGGGGTGAGGGTGTATTGTGATGACTACTCATGGAACACTGTGATATCTCTGGTGAGAGAGCATTTTGATGAGAAGTGTATGGACCATTGTGATTACAAGGTTTATGGAGCATTGCAATGAAAAGGTTGTGGTCCGTTGTGATGAAATGCACATGGCACATTGTGAAGACAATGGTCATGGAGCATTGTTCTGACAAAGACATGGAGCATTGTGATGACAAGGGTCACTGTGAATTGTGATGAAAAGTTCATGGAGCATTGTGGTTACAAAGGTCACAGAACCTTGTGATGACACGGGCATGGATCATTGTGATGACATATGTTATGAAGCATTGTGATGACTGGAGTCACGGAGCATTGTGATGACAGGGGTCATGGAGCATTGTGATGACATGTGTTATGGAGCATTGTGCTGACAAGCGCATGGAGCATTGTGATGACAAGGGTCATGGAGCATTGTGCTGAGAAAGGCATAGAGCATTGTGATGACAAGTGTCAAAGAGCATTGTGATGAAATATTCATGGATCATTTTGATTAAAAAGCTCACAGAGAGTGATGATGACGAGGGCATGGACCATTGTGGTGACAAAGGTCATGAAGCATTGTGATGACTGGAGTCACAGAGCATTGTGATGGCAGGGGTCATGGAGCATTGTGATAACAAGGGCATGGAGCACTGTGATGACCAGGGCAAGGAGCATTGGTCTAAAAAGTTTCATGGATTATTACGATGACAGTTGGAATGGCGCATTGTGATGACAAGGGCATGGAGCATTGTGATGGCCAGGTCATGCAGTATTGTGAAGACAGGTGTCAGGGAGCATTGTGATGACATATATAATGGCCCATTGTGATGACAATGGCATGGAGCATTGGGATGCCAAGTGTCATGGAGCATTCTGATGGCAAAGGTAATGGAGCATTGTGATGACAATGGCTTGGAGCATTTTGATGACAAGGGTCAGGGAGCATTGTGCTGACAAGTGCATGGAGAAATGTAATGACAAGTGTCATGGAGCATTCTGATGACAAGCTTGTGGAGTATTTTGATGACAATGGCATGGATCATTGTGATGAAAACGGCATGGGGCATTGTGATGAAAAAGGCATGGAGCCTTTTCCTGACAGGGTTCAAGGAGCATACTGATGGCAAATGTCAGGGAGCCTTGTGATGACAAGTGTATTGAGAATTGTGATGACAAAGGTCATGGAGCATTGTGATGAAAAGAGCATGGAGTATTGTGATGACAGGCATCATGGAGTGTTGTGATGACAAGTGTTATGGAACATTGTGATCACAAGGGTTTGGAGCATTGTGATGACAGAGGTCATGGATCATTTTGATTTCAAGGAGCATGGAGCATTATGAGGACAAGGGCATGAAGCAATGTGATCCCAACGTTCATGGAGGATTGTGATGACAATGGAAATGGAGTATTGTGATGACAAGCGCATAGAGCATTGTAATGACAAGGTCATGTAGCATTTTGCTGACAAAGGCATGGAGCATTGTGATGACGTGTGTCATGGAGCATTGTGAATACAGGGGTCATGGAGCATTGGGATGACAAGGGCATGGATCATTGTGATGACAAGGGCATGGAGCATTGTGAGGAGAAGACCAAGGCGCATTCTGATGGCATGCGTCATCGAGCTTTGTGATGACAAGGGCATGGAGCATTGTGATTACATGGGTCTTGGAGCATTGTGATGAAAATGGCATGGATCATTGTGATGAAATAGGCAAGGAGCCTTGTCATGACAGGGTTCAAGGACCATACAGACAACAAGTGTCAGGGAGCATTTTGATGACAAGTGTATTGAGCATTGTGATGACAAATGTCATGGAGCACTGTGATGAGAAGACCATTGATAATTGTGATGACGAGCGTCATGGGGCATTGTGATGACAAGTGTTATGGAATATTGTGATCACAAGGGTATGGAGCATTGTTATGACAGAGGTCATGGAGCAATTTGATTTCATTGTGATGACAATAGCATGAAGCATTATGATGATGGGCATGGTGCATTGTGATGACAGGGTTCATGGATCTTTGAGATGAAAAGGGGCATAGAGCATTGTGATTACAGGGTTCTTGGAGCATTGTGATGAGAAGGGTCATTGAGCTTTGTGATGACAAGGCCATGGAACATCGTGATGGCAGGGGTCATGGAGCATTGTTATGAGAGTGGTAATGGAGCATTGTGATGGCAAGGGCATGGATCATTGTGATGAGAAGGCCATGGAGCATTCTGATGACATGTGTCATGGAGCTTTGTGAAGACAAGGGCATGGAGCAATGTGATGAGAGCGTGGATGGGGGACTGTGATGGCAATGACATGGAGCACTGTGATGCCAAGGGTCATGGATCTTTGTGATGACAAAAGACATGGAGCATTTTGATGGCAAGGGCGTTGTGCATTGTGATGAGAAAGGCAGGGAACTTTCTGATGACAGGGTCTTTGAGCAATTTGATGAAAAGTGTCATGGAACATTTTGATGACAGGTGTTATGGAACATTGTGATGTCAGGGGTCATCGAACATTGTGATGATAAGTGCATGTAGCATTGTGATGACAGGAGTGACGGAGTATTGTGACAAATAGTGATGTAGCATTGTGATATCAGTGGTGAGAGAGCATTTTGATGAGAAGTGCATGGAGCATTGTGATGACAAATTTTATGGAGCATTGTGATGACAAGATTGTGGAGCACTGTGATGACAAGCACATGGTGCATTGTGATGACATGTGTCATGGAGCACTGTGCTGCCAAGTGCATGGAGCATTGTAATGACAAGGGTCAAAGAGCATTGTGATGAAAAGTTCATGGAGCATTGTGGTTAAAATGTCACAGAGACTGTTGATGACCAGGGCATGGACCATTGTGATGACAATGGTCATGAAGCATTGTGATGATTGGAGTCATGGAGCATTGTGATGACAGGGGTGATGGAGCATTGTGATAAAAAGGGCATGGAGCATTGTGATGACAAGGGCATGGAACATTGGTCTAATAAGTTTCATGGATTATTGTGATGACAGTTAGAATCGCGCATTGTGATGACAATGGCATGGAGCATTGTGATGACCAGGCCATGCACTATTGTGAAGACAGGTGTCAGGGAGCATTGTGATGACATATGTAATGGCCCATTGTGATGACAATGGCATGGAGCATTGTGATCCAAGTGTCATGGAGGATTCTGATGACAAAAGTAATGGAGCATTGTGATGACAATGGCTTGGAGCATTGTGATGACAAGGGTCAGGGAGCATTGTGCTGACAATTGCGTGGAGAATTGTAATGACAAGTGTCATGGAGCATTCTGATGACAAGCTTGTGGAGTATTTTGATGACAATGGCATGGATCATTTTGATGAAAACGGCATGGGGCATTGTGATGAAAAAGGCATGGAGCCTTTTCGTGACAGGGTTCAAGGAGCATTCTGATGACAAGGGTCAGGGAGCATTGTGATGACAAGTGTATTGAAAATTGTGATGACAAATGTCATGGAGCATTGTGATGAAAAGGGCATGGAGTATTGTGATGACAGGCATCATGGAGCGTTGTGATGACATGTGTTATGGAACATTGTGATCACAAGGGTTTGGAGTATTGTGATGACAGAGGTCATGGATCATTTTGATTTCAAGGAGCAGGGAGCATTGTGATGACAGGGGCATGAAGCAATGTGATCCCAAGGTTCATGGAGGATTGTGATGACAATGGAAATGGAGTATTTTGATGACAAGCGCATAGAGCATTGTAATGACAAGGTCATGTAGCATTTTGCTGACAAAGGCATTGAGCATTGTGATGACATGTGTCATGGAGCACTGTGATGACAAGCGTCACGGAGCATTGTGAATACACGGGTCATGGAGCATTGGGATGACAAGGGCATGGATCATTGTGATGACAAGGGTCAAGGAGCACTGGGCTGAAAATGTTCATGGAGTGTTGTGATGACAGGTGTCATGTAGCATTGTGATGACTAGGGAATGGAGCATTGTGATGACAAGAGTCCCAGATCATTATGTTGTCAGTTGTCATGGAATGTTGTGATAACAGTGGTCATGGAGCATTGTGATGAGTAGGTCGTGGAGCATTGGGCTGAAAATATTCATGGACTATTGTGATGACAGGGGTCATGGAGCATTGTGAAGAGAAGGGAATGGGGCATGGTGATGACAAGGTCCAGGAGCACTGTGATGAGAAGACCATGGAAACTTGTGATGACAAGTCTCATGGAGCATTCTGATGAAAAGGGGCATGGAACATTGTGATTACCGGGGTCTTGGGCCATTGTGATGACTAGGGCATGGAACACTGTGATACATGTGTCATGGGTCATGGAGGTTTGTGATGACAAGTCATGGAGCATTGTGATGACAAGGGCATGGAGCATTGTGATGACAGGAGCATGGAACATTTGTCTGACAAGATTCATAGATTATTGTGATGACAGTGGACATGGTGCATTGTGATGACAAGGGCATGGATCATTGTGTAGAGAAGGTCATGGTTTATTGTGAAGACATGTGTCAGGGAGCATTGTGATGACATATGTCATGGTCCACTGCGATGACAATGGCAGGGAGTATTGTGATGCCAAATGAAATGGAGAATTGTGATGACTAATATAATGGAGCATTGTGATGACTATGGCTTGGAGCATTATGATGACAATGGCCATTGAGAATTTTCATGACAAGGTCGTGAAGCATTGTGATGACAAGTTCCTTGAGCATTGTGATGACAAAACCATGGAGCCTTGTGATGACAAGTCTCAAGGAGCATACTGATGAAAAGGGACTTGGAACATTGTGATGACAAGGGCATGGAGCATTGTGAGGAGAAGACCAAGGAGCATTCTGATGGCATGCGTCATCGAGCTTTGTGATGACAAGGGCATGGAGCATTGTGATTACTTGGGTCTTGGAGCATTTTGATGAAAATTGCATGGATCATTGTGATGAAATAGGCATGGAGCCTTGTCATGACAGGGTTCAAGGAGCATACAGACAACAAGTGTCAGGGGGCATTTTGATGACATGTGTATTGAGCATTGTGATGACAATGGTCATGGAGCTTTGTGCTGAGAAGACCATTGATAATTGTGATGACGAGCATCATGGGGCATTGTGATGACAAGTGTTATGGAATATTGTGATCACAAGGGTTTGGAGCATTGTTATGACAGAGGTCATGGAGCAATTTGATTTCATTTTGATGACAATAGCATGAAGCATTATGATGATGGGCATGGTGCATTGTGATGAGAGGGTTCATGGATCATTGAGATGAAAAGGGGCATAGAGCATTGTGGTTACAGGGTTCTTGGAGCATTGTGATGAGAAGGGTCATGGAGCATTGTGATGACAAGGCCATGGAACATCGTGATGGCAGGGGTCATGGAGCATTGTTATGACAGTGGTAATGGAGCATTGTGATGGCAAGGGCATGGATCATTGTGATGAGAAGGCCATGGAGCATTCTAATGACATGTGTCATGGAGCTTTGTGAAGAAAAGGGCATGGAGCAATGGGATGAGAGCGTGCATGGAGCATTGTGATGACAATGACATGGAGCATTGTGATGCCAAGGGTCATGGATCTTTGTGATGACAAAGGTCATGGAGCATTTTGATGGCAAGGGCGTTGTGCATTGTGAGGTGAAAGGCAGGGAACATTCTGATGACAGGGTCTTTGAGCAATTTGATGAAAAGTGTCATGGAACATTTTGATGACAGGTGTTATGGAACATTGTGATGTCAGGGGTCATCGAACATTGTGATGATAAGTGCATGTAGCATTGTGATGACAGGAGTGACGGAGTATTGTGACAAATAGTGATGTAGCACTGTGATATCAGTGGTGAGAGAGCATTTTGATGAGAAGTGCATGGAGCATTGTGATGACAAATTTTATGGAGCATTGTGATGACAAGATTGTGGAGCACTGTGATGACAAGCACATGGTGCATTGTGATGACATGTGTCATGGAGCATTGTGCTGCAAGCGCATGGAACATTGTGATGACAAGGGTCAAAGAGCATTTTGATGAAAAGTTCATGGAGCATTGTGGTTAAAAAGGTCACAGAGACTGTTGATGACCAGGGCATGGACCATTGTGATGACAAAGGGAATGAATCATTGTGATGATTGGAGTCACGGAGCATTGTGATGACGGGGGTCATGGAGCATTGTGATAACAAGGGCATGGAGCATTGTGATGACAAGGGCATGGAACATTGGTCTAATAAGTTTCATGGATTATTGTGATGACAGTTAAAATGGCGCATTGTGATGACAACGGCATGGAGCATTGTGATGACCAGGCCATGCAGTATTGTGAAGACAGGTGTCAGGGAGCATTGTGATGACATATGTAATGGCCCATTGTGATGACAATGGCATGGAGCATTGTGATGACAAGTTTCATGGAGGATTCTGATCACAAAAGTAATGGAGCATTGTGATGACAATGGCTTGGACTATTGTGATGACAAGGGTCAGGGAGCATTGTGCTGACAAGTGCGTGGAGAATTGTAATGACAAGTGTCATGGAGCATGCTGATGACAAGCTTGTGGGGTATTATGATGACAATGGCATGGATCATTTTGATGAAAACGGCATGGGGCATTGTGATGAAAATTTCATGGAGCCTTTTCTTGACAGGGTTTAAGGAGCATTCTGATGACAAGTGTCAGGGAGCATTGTGATGACAAGTGTATTGAAAATTGTGATGACAAAGGTCATGGAGCATTGTGATGAAAAGGGCATGGAGTATTGTGATGACACGCATCATGGAGCGTTGTGATGACAAGTGTTATGGAACATTGTGATCACAAGGGTTTGGAGTATTGTGATGACAGAGGTCATGGATCATTTCGATTTCAAGGATCAGGGAGCATTGTGATGACAAGGGCATGAAGCAATGTGATCCCAAGGTTCATGGAGGATTGTGATGACAATGGTTATGGAGTATTGTGATGACAATGCATAGAGCATTGTAATGACAAGGTCATGTAGCATTTTGCTGACAAAGGCATGGAGCATTGTGATGACATGTGTCATGGAGCACTGTGATGACAAGCGTCACGGAGCATTGTGAATACATGGGTCATGGAGCATTGGGATGACAAGGGCATGGATCATTGTGATGACAAGGGTCATGGAGCACTGGGCTGAAAATGTTCATGGAGTGTTGTGATGACAGGGGTCATGGAGTATTGTGATGACTAGGGAATGGAGCATAGTGATGACAAGAGTCCCAGATCATTTTGTTGTCAGATGTCATGGAGTGTTGTGATAACAGTAGTCATGGAGCATTGTGAAGATTTTGGCCATGGAGCATTGTGATGAGTAGGTCGTGGAGCATGGGGCTGAAGTTCATGGACTATTGTGATAACAGGTGTCATGGAGCATTGTGATGACAAGGGAATGGAGCATGGTGATGACAAGGTCCTGGAGCATTGTGAGGAGAAGACCATGGAGACTTGTGATGACAAGTCTCATGGAGCATTCTGATGAAAACGGCATGGAGCATTGTGATTACAGGGGTCTTGGAGCATTGTGATGACAAGTGCATGGAGCATTATGATGAGAAGGCCATGAAGCATTCTGATGACATGCGTCATGGAGCTTTTTGATGACAAGGGCATGGATCATTGTGATTACAGGGATCTTGGAGCATTGTGATGAAAAGGGCATGGATTATTGTGATGACAAAGGCATGGAGCCTTGTCATGACAGGGTTCAAGGAGCATACTGACGACAAGTGTCAGCGAGCATTGTGATGACAAGTGTATTGAGCATTATGATGACAAAGATCATGGAGCATTGTGAAGAGAAGACCATGGATAATTGTGATGATGAGCGTCATGGGGTGTTGTGATGATAAGTGTTATGGAACATTGTGATCACAAGAGTTTGGAGCATTATGATGACAGAGGTCATGGAGAATATTGATTTCATTGTGATGACAATAGCCTGAAGCATTATGATGATGGGCATGGTGCATTGTGATGGCAGGGTTCATGGAGCATTGAGATGAAAAGGGGCATGGAGCATTGTGTTTACAAAGGTCTTGGAGCATTGTGATGACAAGGGCATGGAGCATTGTGATGAGAAGGCCATGGAACTTTCTGATGACATGCGTCATGGAGCTTTGTGATGACAAGGGCAAGGAGCATTGTGATTACAGGGGCCTTCAGCATTGTGATGACAAGTGTCATGGAACCTTGTGATGACTAGGCCGTGGATCATTGTGATGGCAGGGGTCATGGTGCATTGTTATGACAGAGGTAATGGAGCAATGTGATGAGAAGGGCATGGAACATTGGTCTGAAATGTTTCATGGATTATTGTGATGAGAGTGGGCATGGAGCATTGTGATGACAAGGGTACGGAACACTATGATACATGGGTCATGCAGGATTGTAATGACAAGGGCATGGAGCATTGCGATGAGAAGGGCATCGAGCATTGTGATGACAAGTGTCATGGAGCTTTGTGATGACAAGGGCATTGAGCAATGTTATGAGAGGGTCCATGGAGCATTGAGATGACAATGGTCATTGAGCATTGTTCTGACAAAGACATGGAGCACTGTGATGACAAAGATCACAGAGAATTGTGATGAAAATTTCATGGAGCATTGTGGTTACAAAGGTCACAAAACCTTGTGATGACGCGGGCATGGAACGTTGTGATGACAGACTTTATGAAACATTGTGATAACTGGAGTCACGGAGCATTGTGATGACAGGGTTCATGGAGCATTTTGATGACAAGGACATGGAGCATTGTGATGAGAGGGGCATGGAGCATTGGTCTGACAATTTTTATGAATTATTGTGATGACAGTGGGCATGGAGCATTGTGATGACAGTGGGCATGGAGCATTGTGATGAAAAGGACATGGAGCATTGTGAAGAGGAAGTCATGGATTATTGTGAAGACAGGTGTCAGGGAGCACTGTGATGACATATGTCATGGTCCATTGCGATGACAATGGCATGGAGCATTGTGATGCCAAATGTAATGGAGAATTGTGATGACAAATATAATGAAGCTTTGTGATGATTAGGGCTTGGAGCATTATGATGACAAGGGCCATTGAAAATTTTCATGACAAGGTCGAGAAGCATTGTGATGACAAGTTCCTGCAGCACTGTGATGACAAATCCATGGAGCCTTGTGATGACAAGTCTCATGGAGCATACTGATGAAAAGGGGTATGGTGCATTGTGATTACAGGGGTCTTGGAACATTTTGATGACAAGGGCATGGAGCATTGTGAGGAGAATTCCAAGGAGCATTCTGATGGCATGTGTCGTTGTGTTGTTTGATGAAAAGGGCATGGAGCATTGTGATTACATGGGTCTTGGACCATAGTAATGAAAAAACCATGGATCATTGTGATGAAAAAGGCATGGAGCCTTGTCATGACAGGGTTCAAGGAGCATACAGACAACAAGTGTCAGGGAGCATTTTGATGACAAGTGTATTGAGCATTGTGATGACAAATGTCATGGAGCATTGTGATGAGAAGACCATTGATAATTGTGATGACGAGCGTCATGTGGCATTGTGATGACAAGTGTTATGGAATATTGTGATCACAATGGTTTGGAGCATTGTTATGACAGAGGTCATGGAGCATTTTGATTTCATTGTTATGACAATAGCATGAAGCATTATGATGATGGGCATGGTGCATTGTGATGACAGGGTTCATGGATCATTGAGATGAAAAGGGGCATAGAGCATTGTGATTACAGGGTTCTTGGAGCATTGTGATGAGAAGGGTCTTGGAGCTTTGTGATGACAAGGCCATGGAACATCGTGATGGCAGGGGTCATGGAGCATTGTTATGACAGGCGTAGTGGAGCATTGTGGTGGCAACGGCATGGATCATTGTGATGAGAAGGCCATGGAGCATTCTGATGACCTGTATCATGCAGCTTTGTGAAGAAAAGGGCATGGAGCAATATGATGAGAGCGTTCATGGAGCATTGTGATGACAATGACATGGAGCATTGTGATGCCAAGTTTCATGGATCTTTGTGATGACAAAGGTCATGGAGCATTTTGATGGCAAGGACGTTGTGCTTTGTGACGAGAAGGGCAGGGAGCATTCTGATGACAGGGTCATGGAGCAATTTGATGAAAAATGTCATGGAACATTTGATGACAGGTGTTATGGAACATTGTGATGTCACGGGTCATCGAACACTGTGATGATAATTGCATGTAGCATTGTGATGACAGGAGTCATGGAACATTGTGATGACAGTGGTGAGGGAGTATTGTGACAAATAGTGATGTAACATTGTGATATCAGTGGTGAGAGAGCATTTTGATGAGAAGTGCATGGAGCATTGTGATGAAAAATTTTAAGGAGCATTGTGATGAGAAGATTGTGGAGCACTGTGATGACAAGTGCATGGTGCATTTTGATGACATGGATCATGGATATTTGTGCTGACAAGCACATGGAATATTGTGATGACAAGTGTCAAAGAGCATTGTGATGAAAAGTTCATGGAGCATTGTGGTTAAAAAGGTCACAGAGACTGTTGATGACGAGGGCAGGGACCATTGTGATGACAAACGTCATGAAGCATTGTGATGATTGGAGTCACAGAGCATTGTGATGACGGTTCATGGAGAATTGTGATAACAAGAGCATGGAGCATTGTGATGAAAAGGGCGTGGAACATTGGTCTAATATGTTTCATGGATTATTGTGATGACAGTTGGAATGGCGCATTGTGATGACAAGGACATGGAGCATTGTGATGACCAGGTCATGCAGTATTGTGAAGAGAGGTGTCAGGGAGCATTGTGATGACATATGTAATGGCCCATTTTGATGACAATGGCATGCAGCACTGTGATGCCAAGTGTCATGGAGGATTCTGATGAGAAAGGTAATGGAGCATTGTGATGACAATGGCTTGGAGCATTGTGATGACAAGGGTCCGGGAGCATTTTGTTGAAAAGTGCATGGAGAATTGTGATGACAAGTGTCATGGAGCATACTGAAGACAAGATTTTGGAGTATTTTAATGACAATGGCATGGAGCATTGTGATGAAAACGGCATGGGGCACTGTGATGAAAAAGGCATGGAGCCTTTTCGTGACATGGATCAAGGAGCATTCTGATGACAAGTGTCAGGAAGCATTGTGATGACAAGTGTATTGAGAATTGTGATGAAAAAGATCATGGAGCATTGTGATGAAAAGAGCATGAAATATTGTGATGACAGGCATCATGGAGCGTTGTGATGACAAGTTTTATGGGACACTGTGATCACAAGGGTTTGGAGCGTTGTGATGACAGAGTTCAAGGATCATTTTGATTTCAAGGGGCATGGAGCATTGTGATGACAAGGGTATGAAGCAATGTGATCCCAAGGTTCATGGAGGATTGTGATGACAATGGAAATAGAGTATTTTGATGACAAGTGCATAGAGCATTGTAATGACAAGGTCATGTAGCATTTTGCTGACAAAGGCATGGAGCATTGTGATGACATGTGTCATGGAGCACTGTGATGAGATGCGTCACGGAGCATTGTGAATACACGGGTCATGGAGCATTGGGATGACAAGGGCATGGATCATTGTGATGACAAGGGTCAAGGAGCACTGGGCTGAAAATGTTCATGGAGTGTTGTGATGACAGGTGTCATGTAGCATTGTGATGACTAGGGAATGGAGCATTGTGATGACAAGAGTCCCAGATCATTATGTTGTCAGTTGTCATGGAGTGTTGTGATAACAGTGGTCATGGAGCATTGTGATGAGTAGGTCGTGGAGCATTGGGCTGAAAATATTCATGGACTATTGTGATGACAGGGGTCATGGAGCATTGTGAAGAGAAGGGAATGGGGCATGGTGATGACAAGGTCCAGGAGCACTGTGATGAGAAGACCATGGAGACTTGTGATGACAAGTCTCATGGAGCATTCTGATGAAAAGGGGCATGGAACATTGTGATTACCGGGGTCTTGGGCCATTGTGATGACTAGGGCATGGAACACTGTGATACATGTGTCATGGGTCATGGAGGTTTGTGATGACAAGTCATGGAGCATTGTGATGACAAGGGCATGGAACATTGTGATGACAGGAGCATGGAACATTTGTCTGACAAGATTCATAGATTATTGTGATGACAGTGGACATGGTGCATTGTGATGACAAGGGCATGGATCATTGTGTAGAGAAGGTCATGGTTTATTGTGAAGACATGTGTCAGGGAGCATTGTGATGACATATGTCATGGTCCACTGCGATGACAATGGCAGGGAGTATTGTGATGCCAAATGAAATGGAGAATTGTGATGACTAATATAATGGAGCATTGTGATGACTATGGCTTGGAGCATTATGATGACAATGGCCATTGAGAATTTTCATGACAAGGTCGTGAAGCATTGTGATGACAAGTTCCTTGAGCATTGTGATGACAAAACCATGGAGCCTTGTGATGACAAGTCTCAAGGAGCATACTGATGAAAAGGGACTTGGAACATTGTGATGACAAGGGCATGGAGCATTGTGAGGAGAAGACCAAGGAGCATTCTGATGGCATGCGTCATCGAGCTTTGTGATGACAAGGGCATGGAGCATTGTGATTACTTGGGTCTTGGAGCATTTTGATGAAAATTGCATGGATCATTGTGATGAAATAGGCATGGAGCCTTGTCATGACAGGGTTCAAGGAGCATACAGACAACAAGTGTCAGGGGGCATTTTGATGACAAGTGTATTGAGCATTGTGATGACAATGGTCATGGAGCATTGTGCTGAGAAGACCATTGATAATTGTGATGACGAGCATCATGGGGCATTGTGATGACAAGTGTTATGGAATATTGTGATCACAAGGGTTTGGAGCATTGTTATGACAGAGGTCATGGAGCAATTTGATTTCATTTTGATGACAATAGCATGAAGCATTATGATGATGGGCATGGTGCATTGTGATGAGAGGGTTCATGGATCATTGAGATGAAAAGGGGCATAGAGCATTGTGGTTACAGGGTTCTTGGAGCATTGTGATGAGAAGGGTCATGGAGCATTGTGATGACAAGGCCATGGAACATCGTGATGGCAGGGGTCATGGAGCATTGTTATGACAGTGGTAATGGAGCATTGTGATGGCAAGGGCATGGATCATTGTGATGAGAAGGCCATGGAGCATTCTAATGACATGTGTCATGGAGCTTTGTGAAGAAAAGGGCATGGAGCAATGGGATGAGAGCGTGCATGGAGCATTGTGATGACAATGACATGGAGCATTGTGATGCCAAGGGTCATGGATCTTTGTGATGACAAAGGTCATGGAGCATTTTGATGGCAAGGGCGTTGTGCATTGTGAGGTGAAAGGCAGGGAACATTCTGATGACAGGGTCTTTGAGCAATTTGATGAAAAGTGTCATGGAACATTTTGATGACAGGTGTTATGGAACATTGTGATGTCAGGGGTCATCGAACATTGTGATGATAAGTGCATGTAGCATTGTGATGACAGGAGTGACGGAGTATTGTGACAAATAGTGATGTAGCACTGTGATATCAGTGGTGAGAGAGCATTTTGATGAGAAGTGCATGGAGCATTGTGATGACAAATTTTATGGAGCATTGTGATGACAAGATTGTGGAGCACTGTGATGACAAGCACATGGTGCATTGTGATGACATGTGTCATGGAGCATTGTGCTGCAAGCGCATGGAACATTGTGATGACAAGCGTCAAAGAGCATTTTGATGAAAAGTTCATGGAGCATTGTGGTTAAAAAGGTCACAGAGACTGTTGATGACCAGGGCATGGACCATTGTGATGACAAAGGGAATGAATCATTGTGATGATTGGAGTCACGGAGCATTGTGATGACGGGGGTCATGGAGCATTGTGATAACAAGGGCATGGAGCATTGTGATGACAAGGGCATGGAACATTGGTCTAATAAGTTTCATGGATTATTGTGATGACAGTTAAAATGGCGCATTGTGATGACAACGGCATGGAGCATTGTGATGACCAGGCCATGCAGTATTGTGAAGACAGGTGTCAGGGAGCATTGTGATGACATATGTAATGGCCCATTGTGATGACAATGGCATGGAGCATTGTGATGACAAGTTTCATGGAGGATTCTGATCACAAAAGTAATGGAGCATTGTGATGACAATGGCTTGGACTATTGTGATGACAAGGGTCAGGGAGCATTGTGCTGACAAGTGCGTGGAGAATTGTAATGACAAGTGTCATGGAGCATGCTGATGACAAGCTTGTGGGGTATTATGATGACAATGGCATGGATCATTTTGATGAAAACGGCATGGGGCATTGTGATGAAAATTTCATGGAGCCTTTTCTTGACAGGGTTTAAGGAGCATTCTGATGACAAGTGTCAGGGAGCATTGTGATGACAAGTGTATTGAAAATTGTGATGACAAAGGTCATGGAGCATTGTGATGAAAAGGGCATGGAGTATTGTGATGACACGCATCATGGAGCGTTGTGATGACAAGTGTTATGGAACATTGTGATCACAAGGGTTTGGAGTATTGTGATGACAGAGGTCATGGATCATTTCGATTTCAAGGATCAGGGAGCATTGTGATGACAAGGGCATGAAGCAATGTGATCCCAAGGTTCATGGAGGATTGTGATGACAATGGTTATGGAGTATTGTGATGACAATGCATAGAGCATTGTAATGACAAGGTCATGTAGCATTTTGCTGACAAAGGCATGGAGCATTGTGATGACATGTGTCATGGAGCACTGTGATGACAAGCGTCACGGAGCATTGTGAATACATGGGTCATGGAGCATTGGGATGACAAGGGCATGGATCATTGTGATGACAAGGGTCATGGAGCACTGGGCTGAAAATGTTCATGGAGTGTTGTGATGACAGGGGTCATGGAGTATTGTGATGACTAGGGAATGGAGCATAGTGATGACAAGAGTCCCAGATCATTTTGTTGTCAGATGTCATGGAGTGTTGTGATAACAGTAGTCATGGAGCATTGTGAAGATTTTGGCCATGGAGCATTGTGATGAGTAGGTCGTGGAGCATGGGGCTGAAGTTCATGGACTATTGTGATAACAGGTGTCATGGAGCATTGTGATGACAAGGGAATGGAGCATGGTGATGACAAGGTCCTGGAGCATTGTGAGGAGAAGACCATGGAGACTTGTGATGACAAGTCTCATGGAGCATTCTGATGAAAACGGCATGGAGCATTGTGATTACAGGGGTCTTGGAGCATTGTGATGACAAGTGCATGGAGCATTATGATGAGAAGGCCATGAAGCATTCTGATGACATGCGTCATGGAGCTTTTTGATGACAAGGGCATGGATCATTGTGATTACAGGGATCTTGGAGCATTGTGATGAAAAGGGCATGGATTATTGTGATGACAAAGGCATGGAGCCTTGTCATGACAGGGTTCAAGGAGCATACTGACGACAAGTGTCAGCGAGCATTGTGATGACAAGTGTATTGAGCATTATGATGACAAAGATCATGGAGCATTGTGAAGAGAAGACCATGGATAATTGTGATGATGAGCGTCATGGGGTGTTGTGATGATAAGTGTTATGGAACATTGTGATCACAAGAGTTTGGAGCATTATGATGACAGAGGTCATGGAGAATATTGATTTCATTGTGATGACAATAGCCTGAAGCATTATGATGATGGGCATTGTGCATTGTGATGGCAGGGTTCATGGAGCATTGAGATGAAAAGGGGCATGGAGCATTGTGTTTACAAAGGTCTTGGAGCATTGTGATGACAAGGGCATGGAACATTGTGATGAGAAGGCCATGGAACTTTCTGATGACATGCGTCATGGAGCTTTGTGATGACAAGGGCAAGGAGCATTGTGATTACAGGGGCCTTCAGCATTGTGATGAAAAGTGTCATGGAACCTTGTGATGACTAGGCCGTGGATCATTGTGATGGCAGGGGTCATGGTGCATTGTTATGACAGAGGTAATGGAGCAATGTGATGAGAAGGGCATGGAACATTGGTCTGAAATGTTTCATGGATTATTGTGATGAGAGTGGGCATGGAGCATTGTGATGACAAGGGTACGGAACACTATGATACATGGGTCATGCAGGATTGTAATGACAAGGGCATGGAGCATTGCGATGAGAAGGGCATCGAGCATTGTGATGACAAGTGTCATGGAGCTTTGTGATGACAAGGGCATTGAGCAATGTTATGAGAGGGTCCATGGAGCATTGAGATGACAATGGTCATTGAGCATTGTTCTGACAAAGACATGGAGCACTGTGATGACAAAGATCACAGAGAATTGTGATGAAAATTTCATGGAGCATTGTGGTTACAAAGGTCACAAAACCTTGTGATGACGCGGGCATGGAACGTTGTGATGACAGACTTTATGAAACATTGTGATAACTGGAGTCACGGAGCATTGTGATGACAGGGTTCATGGAGCATTTTGATGACAAGGACATGGAGCATTGTGATGATAGGGGCATGGAGCATTGGTCTGACAATTTTTATGGATTATTGTGATGACAGTGGGCATGGAGCATTGTGATGAAAAGGACATGGAGCATTGTGAAGAGGAAGTCATGGATTATTGTGAAGACAGGTGTCAGGGAGCACTGTGATGACATATGTCATGGTCCATTGCGATGACAATGGCATGGAGCATTGTGATGCCAAATGTAATGGAGAATTGTGATGACAAATATAATGAAGCTTTGTGATGATTAGGGCTTGGAGCATTATGATGACAAGGGCCATTGAAAATTTTCATGACAAGGTCGAGAAGCATTGTGATGACAAGTTCCTGCAGCACTGTGATGACAAATCCATGGAGCCTTGTGATGACAAGTCTCATGGAGCATACTGATGAAAAGGGGTATGGTGCATTGTGATTACAGGGGTCTTGGAACATTTTGATGACAAGGGCATGGAGCATTGTGAGGAGAATTCCAAGGAGCATTCTGATGGCATGTGTCGTTGTGTTGTTTGATGAAAAGGGCATGGAGCATTGTGATTACATGGGTCTTGGACCATAGTAATGAAAAAACCATGGATCATTGTGATGAAAAAGGCATGGAGCCTTGTCATGACAGGGTTCAAGGAGCATACAGACAACAAGTGTCAGGGAGCATTTTGATGACAAGTGTATTGAGCATTGTGATGACAAATGTCATGGAGCATTGTGATGAGAAGACCATTGATAATTGTGATGACGAGCGTCATGTGGCATTGTGATGACAAGTGTTATGGAATATTGTGATCACAATGGTTTGGAGCATTGTTATGACAGAGGTCATGGAGCATTTTGATTTCATTGTTATGACAATAGCATGAAGCATTATGATGATGGGCATGGTGCATTGTGATGACAGGGTTCATGGATCATTGAGATGAAAAGGGGCATAGAGCATTGTGATTACAGGGTTCTTGGAGCATTGTGATGAGAAGGGTCTTGGAGCTTTGTGATGACAAGGCCATGGAACATCGTGATGGCAGGGGTCATGGAGCATTGTTATGACAGGCGTAGTGGAGCATTGTGGTGGCAACGGCATGGATCATTGTGATGAGAAGGCCATGGAGCATTCTGATGACCTGTATCATGCAGCTTTGTGAAGAAAAGGGCATGGAGCAATATGATGAGAGCGTTCATGGAGCATTGTGATGACAATGACATGGAGCATTGTGATGCCAAGTTTCATGGATCTTTGTGATGACAAAGGTCATGGAGCATTTTGATGGCAAGGACGTTGTGCTTTGTGACGAGAAGGGCAGGGAGCATTCTGATGACAGGGTCATGGAGCAATTTGATGAAAAATGTCATGGAACATTTGATGACAGGTGTTATGGAACATTGTGATGTCAGGGGTCATCGAACTCTGTGATGATAATTGCATGTAGCATTGTGATGACAGGAGTCATGGAACATTGTGATGACAGTGGTGAGGGAGTATTGTGACAAATAGTGATGTAACATTGTGATATCAGTGGTGAGAGAGCATTTTGATGAGAAGTGCATGGAGCATTGTGATGAAAAATTTTAAGGAGCATTGTGATGAGAAGATTGTGGAGCACTGTGATGACAAGTGCATGGTGCATTTTGATGACATGGATCATGGATATTTGTGCTGACAAGCACATGGAATATTGTGATGACAAGTGTCAAAGAGCATTGTGATGAAAAGTTCATGGAGCATTGTGGTTAAAAAGGTCACAGAGACTGTTGATGACGAGGGCAGGGACCATTGTGATGACAAACGTCATGAAGCATTGTGATGATTGGAGTCACAGAGCATTGTGATGACGGTTCATGGAGAATTGTGATAACAAGAGCATGGAGCATTGTGATGAAAAGGGCGTGGAACATTGGTCTAATATGTTTCATGGATTATTGTGATGACAGTTGGAATGGCGCATTGTGATGACAAGGACATGGAGCATTGTGATGACCAGGTCATGCAGTATTGTGAAGAGAGGTGTCAGGGAGCATTGTGATGACATATGTAATGGCCCATTTTGATGACAATGGCATGCAGCACTGTGATGCCAAGTGTCATGGAGGATTCTGATGAGAAAGGTAATGGAGCATTGTGATGACAATGGCTTGGAGCATTGTGATGACAAGGGTCCGGGAGCATTTTGTTGAAAAGTGCATGGAGAATTGTGATGACAAGTGTCATGGAGCATACTGAAGACAAGATTTTGGAGTATTTTAATGACAATGGCATGGAGCATTGTGATGAAAACGGCATGGGGCACTGTGATGAAAAAGGCATGGAGCCTTTTCGTGACATGGATCAAGGAGCATTCTGATGACAAGTGTCAGGAAGCATTGTGATGACAAGTGTATTGAGAATTGTGATGAAAAAGATCATGGAGCATTGTGATGAAAAGAGCATGAAATATTGTGATGACAGGCATCATGGAGCGTTGTGATGACAAGTTTTATGGGACACTGTGATCACAAGGGTTTGGAGCGTTGTGATGACAGAGTTCAAGGATCATTTTGATTTCAAGGGGCATGGAGCATTGTGATGACAAGGGTATGAAGCAATGTGATCCCAAGGTTCATGGAGGATTGTGATGACAATGGAAATAGAGTATTGTGATGACAAGTGCATAGAGCATTGTAATGACAAGGTCATGTAGCATTTTGCTGACAAAGGCATGGAGCATTGTGATGACATGTGTCATGGAGCCCTGTGATGACAAGCGTCACGGAGCATTGTGAATACACGGGTCATGGAGCATTGGGATGACAAGGGCATGGATCATTGTGATGACAAGCGTCATGGAGCACTTGGCTGAAAATGTTCATGGAGTGTTGTGATGACAGGGGTCATGGAGCATTGTGATGACTAGGGAATGGAGCAATGTGATGACAAGAGTCCCAGATCATTGTGTTTCCAGGTGTAATGGAGTGTTGTGATGACAGTGGTCATGGAGCATTGTGATGATATTGGCCATGGAGCATTGTGATGAGTAGGTCGTGGAGCATTGGGCTGAAAATGTTCATGGATTATTGTGATGACAGGGGTCATGGAGCACTGTGATGACAAGGGAATGGAGCATGGTGATGAAAAGGTCCTGGAGCATTGTGATGAGAAGACCATGGAGACTTCTGATGACAAGTCTCATGGAGCATTCTGATGAAAAGGGGCATGGAGCATTGGGATTACAGGGGTCTTGGAGCATTGTGATGACAAGGGCATGGAGCATTGTGATGAGAAGCCATGAAGCATTCTGATGACATGCGTCATGGAGCTTTTTGATGACTAGGGCATGGAGCATTGTGATTACAGTGATCTTGGAGCATTGTGATGAAAAGGGCATGGATTATTGTGATGAAAAAGACATGGAGCCTTGTCATGACAGGGTTCAAGGAGCATACTCACGAGAAGTGTCAGGGAGCATTGTGATGACAAGTGTATTGAGCATAGTGATGACAAAGATCATGGAGGATTGTGATGAGAAGACCATGGATAATTGTGATGATGAGCGTCATTGGGTGTTTTGATGATAAGGGTTTTGGAACATTGTGATCACAAGGATTTGGAGCATTATGATGACAAAGGTCATGGAGAATATTCATTTCATTTTGATGACAATAGCCTGAAACATTATGATGATGGGCATGGTGCATTGTGATGACCGGGTTCATGGAGCGTTGACATGAAAATGGACATGGAGCATTGTGTTTACAGGGGTCTTGTGGCATTGTGATGACAAGGGCATGGAGCATTGTCATGAGAAAGCCATGGAACATTCTGATGACATGCGTCATGGAACATTTGATGACATGGGAATGGAGCATTGTGATTACAGGGGTCTTCAGCATTGTGATGACAAGTGTTATGGAACCTTGTGATGACTAGGCCATGGAACATTGTGATGGCAGGGGTCATGATGCATTGTTATGACAGAGGTAATGGAGCATTGTGATGAGAAGGGCATGGAATATTGGTCTGAAATGTTTCATGGAGTATTGTGATGAGAGTGGGCATGGAGCTTTGTGATGACTTGTGTACGGAACACTATGATACATGGGTCATGCAGGATTGTAATGACAAGGGCATGGAGCATTGTGATGATAAGGGCATCGAGCATTGTGATGATAAGTGTCATGGAGCTTTGTGATGACAAGGGCACTGAGCAATTTGATGAGAGAATTCATGGAGCATTGTGATGACAATGACATGGAGCATTGTGATGCCAAGGGTCATGGAGCTTTGGGATGAAAAGTCATGGACCATTTTGATGTCTAGCGCATGGGGCATTGTGATGAGAAGGGCAGGGAGCATTTTGATGACCGGGTCATGCAGCAATTTGATGAAAAGTGTAATGGAATATTTTTATGGCAGGTGTTATAGAACATTGTGATATCAGGGGTCTTGGAGCTTTGGGATGAAAAGGATCATGGAGCATTTTGATGACAGGGGTTATGGAACATTGTGATGTCAGGGGTCATGGAACATTGTGATGATAAGTGGATGTAGCAGTGTGATGAAAGGGTCATGGAACATTTTGATTACAGGGGTGAGGGTGTATTGTGATGACTAGTGATGGAACACTGTGATATCTCTGGTGAGAGAGCATTTTGATGAGAAGTGCATGGAGAATTGTGATTACAATGTTTATGGAGCATTGCAATGACAAGGTTGTGGACCGTTGTGATGAAATGCGTGTGGCACATTGTGAAGACAATGGTCATGGAGCATTGTTCTGACAAAGAAATGGAGCATTGTTATGACAAGGGTCACAGAGAATTGTGATGAAATGTTCATGGACCATTGTGGATACAAAGGTCACAGAGACTTGTGATGACACGGGCATGGACCATTTTGATGACAAAAGTTATGAAGCATTGTGACGCCTGGAGTCACGGAGCATTGTGATCTCAGGGGTCATGGAGCATTGCGATGACATGTGTCATGGAGCATTGTGCTGACAAGCGCATGGAGCATTGTGATGACAAGGGTCATGCAGCTTGTGATTACATGTGTCATGGAGCATTGTGCTGAGAAAGGCATAGAGCATTGTGATGACAAGGGTCAAAGAGCATTGTGATGAAATGTTCATGGATCATTTTGGTTAAAAAGCTCACAGAGAGTGATGATGACGAGGGCATGGTCCATTGTGGTGACAAAGGTCATGAAGCATTGTGATGACTGGAGTCACAGAGCATTGTGATGGCAGGGGTCATGGAGCATTGTGATAACAAGGGCATGGAGCACTGTGATGACCAGGGCAAGGAGCATTGGTCTAAAAAGTTTCATGGATTATTGCGATGACAGTTGGAATGGTGCATTGTGATGACAAGGGCATGGGGCATTGTGATGGCCAGGTCATGCAGTATTGTGAAGACAGGTGTCAGGGAGCATTGTGATGACATATATAATGGCCCATTGTGATGACAATGGCATGGAGCATTGGGATGCCAAGTGTCATGGAGCATTCTGATGGCAAAGGTAATGGAGCATTGTGATGACAATGGCTTGGAGCATTGTGATGACAAGGGTCAGGGAGCATTGTGCTGACAAGTGCATGGAGAAATGTAATGACAACTGTCATGGAGCATTCTGATGAGAAGCTTGTGGAGTATTTTGATGACAATGGCATGGATCATTGTGATGAAAACGGCATGGGGCATTGTGATGAAAAATGCATGGAGCCTTTTCCTGACAGGGTTCAAGGAGCATACTGATGGCAAGTGTCAGGGAGCCTTGTGATGACAAGTGTATTGAGAATTGTGATGACAAAGGTCATGGAGCATTGTGATGAAAAGAGCATGGAGTATTGTGATGACAGGCATCATGGAGCGTTGTGATGACAAGAGTTATGGAACATTGTGATCACAAGGGTTTGGAGCATTGTGATGACAGAGGTCATGGAGCATTTTGATTTCAAGGAGCATGGAGCATTGTGAGGACAAGGGCATGAAGCAATGTGATCCCAAGGTTCATGGAGGATTGTGATGATAATGGAAATGGAGTATTGTGATGACAAGCGCATAGAGCATTGTAATGACAAGGTCATGTAGCATTTTGCTGACAAAGGCATGGAGCATTGTGATGACATGTGTCATGGAGCATTGTGAATACAGGGGTCATGTAGCATTGGGATGACAAGGGCATGGATCATTGTGATGACAAGGGTCATGGAGCACTGGGCTGAAAATGTTCATGGAGTGTTGTGATGACAGGTGTCAAGGAGCATTGTGATGACTATGGAATGGAGCATTGTGATGACAAGAGTCGCGGATCATTGTGTTGTCTGGTGTCATGGAGTGTTGTGATGACAGAGGTCATGGAGCATTGTGATGATATTGGCCATGGAGCATTGTGATGAATAGGTCTTGGAGCATTGGGCTGAAAATATTCATGGATTATTGTGATGACAGGGGTCATGGAGCATTGTGATGAGAAGGGAATGTAGCATGGTGATGACAAGGTCCAGGAGCCCTGTGATGAGAAGACCATGGAGACTTGTCATGACAAGTCTCATGGAGCATTCTGATGAAAAGGGGCATGGAGCATTGTGATTACAGGGGTCTTGGAGCATTGTGATGACTAGGGCATGGAACACTGTGATACATGTGTCATGGGTCATGGAGGATTGTGATGACAAGTCATGGAGCATTGTGATGACAAGGGCATGGGGCATTGAGATGAGAAGGTCATGGAGTATTTTGAAGACAGGTGTCACGGAGCATTGTGATGAAATATGTCATGGTCCATTGCGATGACAATGGCAGGGAACATTGTGATGCCAAATGTAATGGAGGATTATGATGACAAATATAATGGAGCATTGTGATGACTAGGGCTTGCAGCATTATTATGACAAAACCATGGAGCCATGTGATGACAAGTCTCATGGAGCATACTGATGAAAAAGGGCATGGAGCATTGTGATTACAGTGGTCTTGGAACTTTGTGATGACAAGGGCATGGAGCATTGTGATGACAAACGTTTTCAAGCATTGTGATGACTGGAGTCACGGAGCTTTGCGATGACAGGGGTCATGTAGCATTGTAATGAAAAGGGCATGGAACACTGTGATGGAAGGGGCATGGATCATTGGTCTGACAAGTTTCATAAATTATTGTGATGAGAGTGTGCATGGTGCATTGGGATGACAAGGGCATGGAGCATTGTGATGAGAAGGTCATGGAGTATTGTGAAGACAGGTGTCAGGGAGCATTGTGATGAAATATGTCGTGGTCCATTGCGATGACAATGGCAGGGAGCATTGTGATGCCAATTGTAATGGAGCATTGTGATGACAAATATAATGGAGCATTGTGATGGATAGGGTTTGGAGCATTATGATGACAAGGGCCATTGAATATTTTCATGACAAGGTCGTGAAGCATTGGGATGACAAGGTCCTGGAGCATTGTGATGACAAAACCATGGAGCCTTGTGAAGACAAGTCTCATGGAGCATACTGATGAAAAGGGGCATGGAGTATTGTGATTACAGGGATTTTGGAACATTGTGATGACAAGAGCATGGAGCATTGTGAGGAGAAGTCCAAGGAGCATTCAGAGGGCATGCATCATTGAGATTTTTGATGACAAGTGCATGGAGTATTGTGATTACATGGATCTTGGAGCATTGTGATGAAAATGGCATGGATCATTGTGAGGAAAAAGGCATGGAGCCTTGTCTTGACAGGGTTCAAGGAGAATACAGACAACAAGTGTCAGGGAGAATTGTGATGAGAAGTGTATTGAGCATTGTGATGACAAAGATCAGGGAGCATTGTTATGAGAAGGCCACGGTTAAATGTGATGATGATCGTAATGGGGTGCTGTGATGATAAGTGTTATGGAACATTGTGATTACAATGGTTTGGAGCATTATGATGACCGAGGTCATGGAGAATATTGATTTCATTGTGATGACAATAGCCTTAAGCATTATGATGATGGGCATGGTGCATTGTGATGGCAGGGTTCATGGAGCATTGAGATGAAAAGGGGCATGGAGCATTGTGATTACAAGGGTCTTGGAGCATTGTGATGACAAGGGCATGGAGCATTTTGATGAGAAGTCCATGGAACATTCTGATGACATGCGTCATGGAGCTTTGTGATGACATGGTCATGGAGCATTGTGATTTCGGGGGTCTTGAGCATTGTGATGACAAGTGTCATGGAACCTTGTGATGACTAGGCCGTGGAACATCGTGATGGCTAGGGTCATGGTTCATTGTTATGACAGGGTTAATGGAGCATTTTGATGAGAGTGGGCATGGAACATTGGTCTGAAATATTTCATGGATTATTGTGATGAGAGTGGGCATGGAGCATTGTGACGAAAAGGGCACAGAACTCTGTGATACTTGGGTCATGCAGGATTTTCATGACAAGGGCATGGAGCATTGTGATGAGAAGGGCATCGAGCATTGTGATGACAAGTGTCATGGAGCTTTGTGATGACAAGGGCATTGACCAATGTGATGAGAGGGTTCATGGAGCATTGTGATGACAATGACATGGAGCATTGTGATTCCAAAGCTCATGGAGCTTTGTGATGACAAGTCATGGAGCATTTTGAAGACAAGCGCATGGTGCATTGTGATGAGAAGGGCAGGGAGCATTTTGATTACCGGGTCATGCAGCAATTTGATAAAAATTGTAATGGAACATTTTGATGGCAGGGGTTATAGAATATTGTGATGTCAGGGGTCTTTGAGCTTTGGGATGAAAAGTGTCATGGAGCATTTTGATGACAGGTGTTATGGAACATTGTGATGGCAGGGGTCATGGAACATTGTGATGATAAGTGGATGTAGCATTGTGATTACAGGGTCATGGAACATTGTGATTACAGGGGTGAGGGAGTATTGTGATGGCTAGTGATGGAACATTGTGATATCTCTGGTGAGAGAGCATTTTGATGAGAAGTGCATGGAGCATTGTGATTACAAGGTTTATGGAGCATTGCAATGACAAGGTTGTGGACAGTTGTGATGAAATGCACGTGGCACATTGTGATGACAATGGTCATGGAGCATTGTTCTGACAAAGACATGGAGCATTGTGATGACAAGGGTCACAGAGAATTGTGATGAAAAGTTCATGGAGCATTGTGGTTACAAATGTCAAAGGGCCTTTTGATGACACGGGCATGGACCATTGTGATGACAAACGTTATCAAACATTGTGATGACTGGAGTCACGGAGCATTGTGATGACAGGGGTCATGGAGCATTGTGATGACAAGGGCATGGAGCATTGTGATGACAGGGGCATGGAGCATTGGTCTGACATGTTTCATAGATTATTGTGATGACATATGTCATGGTCCATTGCGATGACAATGGCATCGAGCATTGTGATGCAAAATATAATGGAGAATTGTAATGACAAATAAAATGGACCATTATGATGATTAGGGCTTGGAGCATTATGATGACAAGGGCCATTAAAAATTTTGTTGACAAGGTCGGGAAGCATTGTGATGATAAGGTCCTGGAGCATTGTGATGACAAATCCATGGAGCCTTGTGATGACAAGTCTCATGGAGCATACTGATGAAAAGGGGCATGGAGCATTGTGATTTCAGGGGTCTTGGAACACGGTGATGACAAGGGCATGGAGCCTTGTGAGGAGAAGACCAAGGAGCATCCTGATGGCATGCGTCAATGAGATTTGTGATGACAAGGATATCGAGCAATGTGATTTCATGGGTTTGGAGCATTGTGATGAAAAGGGCATGGATCATTTTGAAGAAAAAGGCATGGAGCCTTGTCATGACAGGGTTCAAGGAGCATACAGACAACAAGTGTCAGGGAGCATTGTGATGAGAAGTGTATTGAGCATTGTGATGACAAATGTCATGGAGCATTATGATGAAAAGTGCATGGAGTACTGTGATGACAGGCATCATGGAGCGTTGTGATGACAAGTGTTAAGGAACACTGTGATGACAAGGGTTTGGAGCATTGTGATGAGAGAGGTCATGGATCATTTTGATTTCAAGGAGCATGGAGCATTGTGATGAAAAGGGCATGAAGCAATGTGATCCCAATGTTCATGGAGGATTGTGATGACAATGGAAATGGAGTTTTGTGATGACAAGCGCATAGAGCATTGTAATGACAATGTCATGTAGCATTTTGCTGACAAAGGCATGGATCATTGTGATGACATGTGTCATGGATCATTGTGATGACAAGCGTCATGGAGCATTGTGAATACAGGGGTCATGGAGCATTGGGATGACAAGGGCATGGATCATTGTGATGACAAGTGTCATGGAGCACTGGGCAGAAAATGTTCATGGAGTGTTGTGATGACAGGGGTCATGGAGCATAGTGATGTGTAGGGAATGGAGCATTGTGATGACAAGAGTCCCAGATCATTGTGTTGTCAGGCTTCATGGAGTGTTGTGATGACAGTGGTCATGGAGCATTGTGATGATATTGGCCATGGTGCATTGTGATGTGTAGGTCGTGGATCATTGGGCTGAATATATTAATGGATTATTGTGATGACAGGGGTCATGGAGCATTGTGATGACAAGGGAATGGAGTATAGTGATGACAAGGTCCTGGAGCATTGTGATGAGATGACCATGGAGACTTGTAATGACAAGTCTCACGGAGCATTCTGATGAAAAGGGGCATGGAGCATTGTGATTACAGGGGTCTTGGAGCATTGTGATGACTAGGGCATGGAGCATTGTGATGAGAAAGCCATGGAGCATTCTGATGACATGCTTCATGGAGTTTTGTGATGACAAGGACATGGAGCATTGTGATTACAGTGATCTTGGAGCACTGTGATGAAAAGGGCACGGATCATTGTGATGAAAAGGCATGAAGCCTTGTCATGGCAGGGTTCAAGGAGCATACTGACGACAAGTGTCAGGGAGCATTGTGATGACAAGTGTATTGAGCCTTGTGATGACAAAGGTCATGGAGCATTGTGATGAGAATACAATGGATAATTGTGATGATGAGCGTCATGGGGATTTGTGATGATAAGTGTTATGGAACATTGTGATCAAAAGGTTTTGGAGCATTATGATGACAGAGGTCATGGATAATTTTGATTTCATTGTGATGACAATAGCCTGAAGCATTATGATGATGGGCATGATGCATTGTGATGACAGGGTTCATGGAGCATTGAGATGCAAAGGGGCATGGAACATTTTGATTACAGGGGTCTTGGAGCATTGTGATTACAAGGGCATGGAGCATTGTGATGAGAAGGCCATGGAACATTCTGATGACATGTGTCGTGGAGCTTTGTGACGAAAAGGGCATGGAGCATTGTGATTACAGGGGTCTTGGAGCATTGTGATGACAAGGGTCATGGAGCCTTTTGATGACAAGGCCGTGGAACATTGTGTTGGCAGGGGTAATCAGCATTGTTATGACAGTGGTAATGGGGCATTCTGATGAGAAGGACATTGAGCATTGGCCTGAAATGTTTCATGGATTATTGTGATGAGAGAGGGCATGGAGCATTGTGATGACAAGGGCACGGAACACTGTGATACATGGGTCATGGAGGATTGTGATGAAAAGGGCATGGAGCATTTTGATGAGAAGGGCATCGAGCATTGTGATGACAAGTATCATGGAGCTTTGTGATGACAAGGGCATGGAGCAATGGGATAAGAGGTTTCATGGAGCATTCTGATGACAATGATATGGAGCATTGTGATGCCAAGGGTCATGGAGCTTTGTGATGACAACGGTCATGGAGCATTTTGTTGACAAGTTTGTGGTGCATTGTGATGAGAAGGAGAGGGAGCATTTTGATGACAGGGTCATGCAGCAATTTGATGAAAAGTGTAATGTAACATTTTGATGACAGGGATTACAGAACATTGTGATGCCATGGGTCATGGAGCCTTGGGATGAAAAGTGTCATGTAGCATTTTGATGACAGTGGTTATGGAATATTGTGATGTCAGGGGTCATGGAACATTTTGATTACAGGGTTGAGGGAGGATTGTGAAGACTAGTGATGGAACATTGTGATATCTCAGGTGAGAGAGCATTTGGATGAGAAGTGCATGGAGCATTGCGAATACAAGATTTATGGAGCATAGCGATGACAAGGTTGTGGATCATTGTGATGAAAAACGCGTGGCACATTGTGATGACAAGGGTCATGGAACATTGTTCTGACAAAGGCATGGAGCATTGTGATGACAAGGGTCACGGAGCATTGTGATGAAAATTTCATGGAACATTGTGGTTAGAAAGGTCACAGAGCCTTGTGATGATGCGGGCATGGACCGTTGTGATGACAAACTTTATGAAGCATTGTGATGACTGGAGTCACGGAGCATTGAGAAGAGAGGGGTCAGGGAGCATTGTGATGACAGGGACATGGAGCGTTGTGGTGACACTTTTCAGAGATTATTGTGTTGACATTGGACATGGTGCATTGTGATGACCAGGGCATGGAGCATTGTGATGAGAAGGTCATGGAGTATTTTGAAGAGAGTTGTCAGAGAGCATTGTGATGACATATGTCATGGTCCATTGCGATGACAATGGCAGGGAGCATTGTGATTCCAAATGAAATGGAGGATTGTGATGACAAATATAATGGAGCATTGTGATGACTAGGACTTGGAGCATTATGATGACAAGGGCCACTGAGAATTTTCATGACAAGGTAGTGAAGCATTGTCATGACAAGGTCCTGGAGCATTGTGATGAGAAAACCATGGAGCCTTGTGATGACAAGTCTCATGGAGCATACTGATGAAAGGGGCAAGGACAATTCTGACTACAGGGTTCTTGGAACATTGTGATAACAAGGGCATCGAGCATTGTGATGACAAGGGCATGGAGCATTGCTCTAATAAGTTTCAGAGATTATTGTGATGACACTGGGAATGGCGCATTTTAATGACAAGGGCATGGAGCATTGTGATGACCAGGTCATGCAGTATTGTGAAGAGAGGTGTCAGAGAGAATTGTGATGACATATGTAACGGCCCATTGTGATGACAATGGCATGGAGCATTGTGATGCCAAGGGTCATGGAGGATTCTGATGACAAAGGTAATGGAGCATTGTGATGACAATGGCTTGGAGCATTGTGATGACAAGGGTCAGGGAGCATTGTGCTGACAAGTGCATGGAGAATTGTGATGACAAGGGTCATGGAGCATTCTGATGACAAGCTTGTGGAGTATTTTGATGACAATGGCATGGAGCATTTTGATAAAAATTGCATGGGGCTTTTTGATTAAAAATACATGGGGCCTTTTCGTGACAGGTTTCAAGGAGCATTCTGATGACAAGTGTCAGGGAGAATTGTGATGACAAGTGTATTGAGAATTGTGATGACAATGGTCATGGAGCATTGTGATGAAAAGGGCATGGAGTATTGTGATGACAGGCATCATGGAGCATTGTGATGACAAGAGTTATGGAACATTGTGATCACAAGGGTTTGAAGTATTGTGATGACAGCGGTCATGGATCATTTTGATTTCAAGGAGCATGGAGCATTGTCATGACAAGGGCATGAAGAAAAGTGATCCCAAGGTTCATGGAGGATTGTGATGACAATAGTAATGGAGTATTGTGATGACAAGCGCATAGAGCATTGTAATGACAAGGTCATGTAGCATTTTGCTGACAAAGACATGGAGCATTGGGATGACATGTGTCATGGAGCACTGTGATAACAAGCGTCACGGAGCATTGTGAATACAGGGGTCATGGAGCATTGGGATGACAAGGGCATGGATCATTGTGATGACAAGAGTCTTGGAGCACTGGGCTGAAAATATTCATGGAGTGTTTTGATGACAGGGGTCATGGAGCATTGTGATGATATTGGCCATGGAGCATTGTGATGAGTAGGTCGTGGTGCATTGGGCTTAAAATGTTCATGGATTATTGTGATGACAGGGGTCATGGAGCATTGTGATGACAAGGGAATGGAGCATGGTGATGACAATCTCCTGGAGCATTGTGATGAGAAGACCATGGAGACTTGTGATGACAAGTCTCATAGAGCATTCTGATGAAAAGGGGCATGGTGCATTGTGATTACTGGGGTCTTGGAGCACTGTGATGACTAGGGCATGGAGCATTGTGATGAGAAGTCCATGGAGCATTCTGATGACATGCGTTATGGAGTTTTTTGAGGACAAGGCATGGATCATTGTGATTACAGGGGTCTTCGAACATTGTGAGGACAAGGGAATGGAGCATTGTGAGGAGAAGACCAAGGAGCATTCTGATGGCATGCGTCATTGTGCTTTGTGATGACATGGGCATGGAGCATTGAGATTACATGGGTCTTGGAGCATTGTGATGAAAAGGACATGGATCATTGTGATGAAAAAGGCATGGAGCCTTGTCATGAGAGGATTCAAGGAGGATACAGACAACAAGTGTCAGGGAGCATTTTGATGACAAGTGTATAGAGCATTGTGATAAAAAAGGTCATGGAGCACTGTGATGAGAAGACCATTTATAATTGTGATGACGAGAGTCATGGGACATTGTGATGAAAAGTGATATGGTATATTGTGATCACAAGTGTTTGGAGCATTGTTATGACAGAGGTCATGGAGCATTTTGATTTCATTGTGATGACAATAGCATGAAGCATTATGATGATGGGCATTGTGCATTGTGATGACAGGGTTCATGGATCATTGAGATGAAAAGAGGCATAGAGGATTGTGATTACAGGGTTATTGGATCATTGTGATGAGAAGGGTCATGGTGCTTTGTAATGACAGGACCGTAGAACATCGTGATGGCAGGGGTCATGGAGCATTGTTATCACAGTGGTAATTGAGCCTTGTGATGGCAAGGGAATGCAGCATTGTGATGAGAAGGCCATGGAGCATTCTGATGACATGTGTCATGAAGCTTTGTGAAGACAATGGCATGGAGCAATGTGATGAGAGCGTTCATGGAGCATTGTGATGACAATGAAATGGAGCATTGTGATGCTAAGGGTCATGGATCTTTGTGATGACAATGGTCTTGGAGCATTTTGATGGCAAGGGCGTTGTGCAATGTGATGAGAAGGGCAGGGAGCATTGTGATGACAAATTTTAAGGAGCATTGTGATGACAAGATTGTGGAGCACTGTGATGACAAGCACATGGTGCATTGTGATGACATGTGTCATTGAACATTGTGCTGACAAGCTCATTAAGCATTGTGATGACAAGTCTCATGGAACATTCTGATGAAAAGGGGCATGGAGCATTGTGATTACAGGGGTCTTGGAGCATTGTGATGAGAAAGGCATGGAACATTGTGATGAGAATGCCATGAAGCATGATGATGATATGCGTCATGGAGCTTTTTAATGACAAGGGCATGGAGCATTGTGATTACAGGGATCTTGGAGCATTGTGATGAATAGGGCATGGATCACTGTGATGAAAAAGGCTTGGAACCTTGTCATGACAGGGTTCAAGGAGCATACTGACGACAAGTGTCAGGGAGCATTGTGATGAAAAGTGTATTGAGCATTGTAATGACAACGATCATGGAGCATTGTGATGAGAAGACCATGGATAATTGTGATGATGAGTGTCATGGGGTATTGAGATGATAAGTGTTATTGAACATTGTGATCACAAGGGTT
The DNA here is from genome assembly GCF_964341445.2 of Mesoplodon mirus. NCBI lineage: Eukaryota > Metazoa > Chordata > Mammalia > Artiodactyla > Ziphiidae > Mesoplodon > Mesoplodon mirus. The sequence continues at coordinate 39,180 of NW_028295803.1, read as the reverse complement.
TGGAGCATTATGATGAGAGAGGTCATGGAGAATATTGATTTCATTGTTATGACAATAGCCTGAAGCATTATGATGATGGGCATGGTGTATTGTGATGACAGGGTTCATAGAGCATTGAGATGAAAAGGGTCATGGAGCACTGTGATTACAAGGGTCTTGGATTATTGTGATGACATGGGAATGGAGCACTGTGATGACATGCGAATGGAGCATTGTGATGAGAAGGCCATGGAAATTTCTGATGACATGCTTCATGGAGCTTTGTGATGACAAGGGCATGCAGCATTTTGATTTCAGGGGTCTTGAGCATTGTGATGACAAATGTCATGGAACCTTGTGATGACTATGCCGTGGAACCTTGTGATGCCAAGAGTCATGGTGCATTGTTATGACAGGGGTAATGGAGCATTTTGATGAGAAGGGTATGGAACATTGATCTGAAATGTTTCATGGATTATTGTGATGAGAGTGGGCATGGAGCATTGTGATGACAAGGGCACGGAACACTGTGATACATGGGTCTTGCAGGATTGTAATGAAAAGGGCATGGAGCATTGTGATGAGAAGGGCATCGAGCATTGTGATGACAAGTGTCATGGAGCTTTGTGATGACAAGTACATGTAGCAATGTGATGAGAGGGTTCAGGGAGCATTGTGATGACAGTGACATGGAGCATTGTGATGCCATGGGACATGGAGCTTTGTGATGACAAGTCATGGAGCATTTTGATGACAATGGAATGGTGCATTGTGATGATAAGGGCAGGGAGCATTTTGATGAACGGTTCATGCAGCAATTTGATAAGAATTGTAATGGAATATTGTGATGTCAGTGTTTATAGAACATTGTGATGTCAGGGGTCTTGGATCTTTGGGATGAAAAGGGTCATGGAGCATTTTGCTGACAGGGGTTATGGAACATTGTGATGTCAGTGGTCATTGAACATTGTGCAGATAAGTGGATGTAGCACTGTGATGACAGGGTCATGGAACATTGTGATTCCAGGTGTGAGGGAGTATTGTGATGACTAGTGATGGAACATTGTGATATCTCTGGTGAGAGAGCATTTTGATGAGAAGTGCATGGACCATTGTGATTACAATGTTTATGGAGCATTGCAATGAAAAGTTTGTGGTCGGCTGTGATGAAATGCGCGTGGCACATTGTGATGACAATGGTCATATACCATTGTTCTGACAAAGACATGGAGCATTGTGATGACAAGTGTCAGAGAGAATTGTGATGAAAAGTTCATGGAGCATTGTGGTTACAAAAGTCACAGAGCCTTGTGATGACGCCGGCATGGACAATTGTGATGACAAACGTTATGAATCACTGTGATGACTGGAGACACTGAGCATTGGGATGACAGGGGTCATGGAGCATTGTGAGGACAAGGGCATGGAGCATTGTGTTGACAGGGGCATGGAGCTTTGGTCTGACAAGTTTCATGGATTACTGTGATGACATTGGGCATGGTGCATTGTGATGACAAGGGCATGGAGCATTGTGATGAGAAGGTCAAGGAGTATTGTGAAGACAGGTGTCAGGGAGCACTGTGATGACATATGTCATGGTCCATTGTGATGACAATGGCATGGAGCATTGTGAAGCCAAATGTAATGGAGAAATGTGAGGACAAATATAATGGAACATTTTTATGATTAGGGCTTGGAGCATTATGATGACAAGGGCCATTGAAAATTTTCATGACAAGGTCGAGAAGCATTGTGATGACAACGTCCTGGAGCATTGTGATGACGAAACCATGGAGCCTTGTGATGACAAGTCTCATGGAGCATACTGATGAAAAGGGGCATGGAGCATTGTGATTACAGGTGTCTTGGAACATTGTGATGACAAGGGCATGGCGCATTGTGAGGAGAAGGCCAAGGAGCATTCTGATGGCATGTGTCCTTGAGTTTTGTGATGACAAGGGCATGGAGCATTGTGATTACATGTGTCTTGGAGCACTGTGATGGAAAGGGCATGGAACATTGTGATGAAAAAGGCATGGAGACTTTTCATGACAGGGTTCAAGGAACATACTGACAAGTGTCATGGAGCATTGTGATGACAGGGGTCATGACGAATTGTGATAACAAGAGCATGGAGCATTGTGATGACAAGAGCATGGAACATTGGTCTAATATGATTCATGGATTATTGCGATGACAGTTGGAATGGCACATTGTGATGACAAGGGCATGGAGCATTGTGATGACCAGGTCATGCAGTATTGTGAAGAGAGTTGTCAGGGAGCATTCTGATGACATATGTAGTGGACCGCTCTGATGACAATGACATGGAGCATTGTGATGCCAAGTGTCATGGAGGATTCTGATGACAAAGTAATGGAGCATTTTCATGACAATGGCTTGGAGCATTGTGATAACAAGGGTCAAGGAGCATTGTGCTGACAATCGCATGGAGAATTGTGATGACAAGGGTCATGGAGCATTCTGATGACAAGCTTGTGGAGTATTTTGATGACAATGACATGGAGCACTGTGATGAAAACGGCATGGGGCATTGTTATGAAAGAGGCAAGAAGCCTTTTCATGACACGGTTCAAGGAACATTCTGATGACAAGTGTCAGGGAGCATTCTGATGACAAGTGTATTGAGAATTGTGATGACAAAGGTCATGGAGCATTGCGATGAAAAGGGCATGGAGTATTGTGATGACAGGCATCATGGAGCATTGTTATGACAAGTGTTATGGAACATTGTGTTCACAAGGATTTTGAGCATTGTGATGACAGAGGTCATGGATCATTTTGACTTCAAGGAGCATGGAGCATTGTGATGACATGGGCATGAAGCAATGTGATCCCAAGTTTCATGTAGGATTGTGATGAGAATCAAATAGAGCATAGTAATGAAAAGGTCTTGTAGCATTTTGCTGACAAAGGCATGGAGCATTGTGATGACAGGTGTCATGGAGCGCTGTGATGACAAGCGTCACAGAGCATTGTGAAAACAGTGGTCATGGAGCATAGGGATGACAAGGACATGGATCCTTGTGATGACAAGGGTCAGGGAACATTGGGCTGAAAATGTTCATGGAGTATTGTGATGACAGGTGTCATGGGGCAGTGTGATGACTAGGGAATGGAACATTGTGATGACAAGAGTCCCGAAGCATTGTGTTGTCATGTGTCATGGAGTGTTGTGATGACAGTGGTCATGGAGCATTGTGATGATATTGGCCCTGGAGCATTGTGATGAGAAGACCTTTGGTAATTTTGATATCGAGCATCATGGAGCACTGTAATGACAAGGGGCATGAAGCGTTGTGATGACAGGTGTCAGGGAGCATTGTGATGACAGGGGTCATGGAGCATTGTGATGACAAGGGCATGGAGCTTTGTGATGACATGTTCATGGAGCATTGTGATGACAAGTGCATGGAGCATTGCAATGTCAAGTGGATGGAGAATTGTGATGACAAGAGCATGTAACATTTTGATGAGAAGTGTCATGTAGCATTGTGATGACAAGGACGTTGAGAATTGTGATGACAAGGGACATGGAGCATTGTGATAACCAGGGCATGGTGCATTGTGATGACAGGGGTCATTGAGCATTATTATGAGAACGGCCATGGTGCATTCTGACATAAGATATCACTTATGAAGGGAATGTAAACATGGCTACATATGAACTGATTTAGGGAAGAGAACAGAGTCTCAGATTTAGAAAACACTCGAACGCTTGCTTAAGGGGAAAGAGAGGTGGGGAGATGCACAAAACATAAGATTGATATTAGCACAGGTACCGTTCCATAATCCAAAAACAGAAGAGACAAGCCTTACTCCTTCCTCAGTGAACGGAACTCAACATCCCTATTCCCCTCAGAGAAATATATCTGACTAGTAAGAATTTTAAAACCTATGTATTGATATGTCTCCATAAGGGAAACAAGTGTGTCTAGAATGACATAAACATGGCAGTGAGAATCAGCTCAAACACACTATAAAAATGAATTTCAAAACAAAACATAAAAACAGTAAAATTCTTACACAATAACTTCAGGGGTTCTGATGAAACCTGGAATGATCGTATCTACAATGACAGCTGGATGTGGCATAAGGCTGGTCACTTGGGACTGAGAGGATTGGTGAGATTGGGTAAAAAAATGCAGACCCTTTAAAGCAATAATGCCTGCCACCCATTCCATGGTTCCCATCTCTCCAGGTAGAAGTGAATATCACTACAGTTATAATGTGTATGGGAACCTAGAGAATGGAAACCATCTGATGGTGAAATGTTTCTAAATCTCTACTACTTTTTTCTCTCCTTGTGCTCCAGTTTGACATTCCAACTGCTTTACTATCAATCTCCCAACTTGGAAAGTCAGGCCCTATTACCTCCTGGTACGCACAGTTGGCAAATTGTGCAGAGGATATAAGGGAAGAGAGAGAACCAATGAGAGAGTAGCTGTAGGCATTTGGACGGCCACATGTCTCTCTAATTTTCTGTCACAAAGAGGAATTAACCAAAGTCTCAGCCTGCCCCCCAGAACCAGTATAAGTCAAGAAGCAAAACTGTTGATTTGCGGTCAGATCACAAAAACGCGAGTTAAAAAATGGAGCTCCGGGCCACAGCAATTTACTAACATGCAGAGTTATAAAGGACTACACTCTTCGAAAAATCTGTTGAGGGAAAGCCACGAGGCAGAAGGGAAAATGAGGCAGAATGGCATGAAACAGATTTCAGGAGGTACATTGGAATCGCCTTTAAACACAGTAAAAGCATTACAACTTCGAAAATTATGGAAATGGCCATAAAGGGCATATGGGTTTTCACGTGAATATATGCAGGAGAAAACGCATATGCCCTTTTTGGACAAGCAAGCAAGCGGGCAATGCAAATCTGCACTACAAAGAAGTATCACTTCCCACCGGTCAAAAGGGATATCCACAAAATGGGTAAAAACCAGAAAGGTAAGACAGGCTCTGGAGAACAGGGAGCCTTGTTATGCTGATGGGCGGGATGTAAATTGCCAACTGCTTCTCTGGAGGAGTGCATTGTGTTCCCTAAAACAAGTAAACAACAGAGCTACAGAGCCAAGGGCACTTCCAGTCTAGGGAATATAACTTGGGAAAACTGAAAATAAATAAGACAGATCTCCACCAAAATTCAGGGCTGCACTGCTTACAAAAACCTCAACTTGGGTACACCTTAAATATCCCAGGAAAGACAAAAATGGTTCAAGAAATTGTGGTACTTACGTATGATGGAATATCCCTCAGCCATGAAATCAATGTCATAAGGCCAGTAGCAGCAAAATGAGTGGATTCAGGTACGATAATTCTAAGTGAAATAAGTCACACAGAAAAAGAAACTTATCATAAGATATCACTTATGAAGATCCTGTAAACATGGCTACACATGAACTGACTTAGGAAAGAAAAGAGAGACTCACATTAAAAAAAAAAAAACGCTTATGCTTGCTTAAGGGGGAAGGAGAGGTGGGGTGATGCATAAAATCAGAGTTTGATATTAGTACAGGTACCGTTCCAAAAACCAAATACAAAATAGACAAAAGCTACCCCTTCCTCAGTGAAAGGGACTCAAAACCCCATTATTCCGGAAGAGGAATATATCTGACTAGTAAGAATCTTAAAACCTATGTATTGATATGTCTCTATAAGGGAATCAAGTGTGTCTACACTGGCATAAACATGGCAGTGAGAATCAGTTCAAACCCATTATAAAAAGGAATTTGAAAAACAAAAAATAATGGAAAATTCTTTACAATTCCTTCAGGATTTCTGATGAAACCTGGAATGACCCTATCTACAATGACTGCTGGATGTGGCATAAGGCTGGACACATGGGACTGAGAGGATTGGTGAGATTGGGTGAGCAAATGCAGACCCTTTAAAGCAATAATGCATGGCACCCATTCCATGGGTCCCATGTCTCCAGGTTGAAGGGAATATTACAACAGCTATAACATGTACGGGAATCCTTGAGAATGGACACACTGTGAATACGAAAGGTCTCTAAACCTCAACAAATAGTCCCTCTCCTGGTGCTCCGGTTTGACTTTCCAACTGCTTTACTATCAATCTCCCAACTTGGAGAGACAGCACCTTTAAAATCCTGGTTCGCACAGGTTGCCAATTTGACAGAGGAGGAAATGGAAGAGGGAGAACCAATGAGAGAGTAGCTGTTAGGCATTTGGACGGTCACATGCCACTCTTATATACCGGGAGGAAGAAGAATTAACCAAAGTCTCAGCCACCCACCAAGAATCAGTATAGGTCCTGAACCAAAATTTTGGCCTTGCGTTCAGCTCACAAAAAACGAGCTAAAAAATGGAGCTCAGGGCCTCCCTGGTGGCGCAGTGGTTGAGAGTCTGCCTGCCGATGCAGGGGATACGGGTTCGTGCCCCGGTCTGGGAGGATCCCATATGCCGCGGAGAGGCTGGGCCCGTGAGCCATGGCCGCTGGGCCTGCGCATCCGGAGCCTGTGCTCCACAACGGGGGAGGCCACAACAGTGAGAGGCCCGCATACCGCAAAAAAAAAAAAAAAAAAAAAAAAAAAATGGAGCTCAGGGGCACAGCAATTCACAAACGGGCAGAGTAATAAAGCACAACTATCGTTCAAAAATCTGTTGAGGGAAGGAAAAATGCCGGACTTGAATGCGAGGCAGAATAGCAGGAAACAGATTTCACGAGGTACGTAGGATTCACCTTTAAAGCACAGGAAGAGGGGCACAACATCGACAATGATGCACTTGGCCAAAAAGGGCATAAGCGTTTTCTCCTGAATATATTCAGGAGAAAACGCATACAGCCTTTTTGGCCAAGCAAGCAAGGGGGCAATCCAAATCTGCAATACAAAGAAGTATCACTTCCCAATGGTCATTAGGGGGATCCACAAAATGGGTAAAAACCAGAAGGGCAAGACAGGCCCTGGAAAACAGGGAGCCTTGGTATGCTGATGGGCCTGATGTAAACTGCCAACTGCCTCTCTAGAGGAGTGCATTGTGTTCCCTAAAACAAGTAAAAAACAGAGCTACAGAGCCCAGGGCACTTCGAGTCTAGGGAATATACCTTGGGAAAACTGAAAATCAATAAGACAGAGCCACCCCAAAATTTAGGCCTGCACTGCTTAAAAGAACCTCAACTTGGGTACACCTTACATATCCCTGGCAATATAAAAATGGTTCAAAAAATTGTGGTACTTACGTACGATGGAATATCCCTCAGCCATGAAATCAATGTCATAAAACCAGTAGCAGCAAAATGAGTGGATTCAGGTACGATGATTCTAAGTGTAATAAGTCACACAGAAAAAGAAACTTATCATAAGATATCATTTATGAAGATCCTGTAAACATGGATACACATGAACTGAGTTAGGAAAGAGAACAGAGTCTCACATTTAGAAAACACTCTTATGCCTTCTTAAGGGGGAAGGAGAGGTGGGGTGATGCATAAAACCAGAGTTTGATATAAGCACAGGTACCGTTCCAAAAACCAACTATGGAATAGAAAAGACCTAAACCTTCCTCAGTGAAAGGGACTCAAAATCCCATATTTCCCACAGAGGAATATATCAGACTAGTAAGAAACTTAAAATCTATGTACTGATATGTATCCATAAGGGAATCAAGTGTGTCAAGACTGGCATAAACATGGCAGTGAGAATCAGCTCAAACGCAACCTAAAAAGGAATTTCAAAAACAAAAAAAAAACAGGGAAATTCTTTACAATTCCTTCAGGGTCTCTGTTGAAACCTGGAATGACCCTATCTACAACGACAGCTGGATGTGGCAAAAGGCTGGACACTTGGGACTGAGAGGATTGGTGAGATTGAGTGAGCAAATGCAGACACTTTAAAGCAATAATGCATGGCACCCATTCCATGGGTCCCAACTCTCCAGGTTGAAGGGAATATTACTACAGCTATAACATGTATGGGAAACCTAGAGAATGGACACACTGTGAATACAAAAGCTTTCTAAAACTCAATGAATAGTCCCTCTCCTGGTGCTCCTATTTGACTTTCCAACTGCTTTACTATCAAACTCCCAACTTGGAGAGACAGCACCTTTAACCTCCTGGTTCGCACAGGTTGCCAATTTGGCATAGGATGAAAGGGAAGAGGGAGAACCAATGAGACAGTAGCTGTTGGCATTTGGATGGGCACATATCACTCTTATTTCCCCTGAGGAAGAAGAATTAACCAAAGTCTCAGCCAACCACCGGGAACCAGTATAGGTCCTGAACCAAAATATTGGACTTGCGTTCAGCTCACAAAAAAAGAGTTACAAAATGGAGCTCAGGGGCACAGCAATTCACAAACAGGCAGAGTAATAAAGGGCAACTATCATCCAAAAATCGGTTGAGGGAAGACAGTGAGGCGAACTTGAAAGGGAGGCAGAATAGCAGGAAACTCATTTCAAGAGGTACGTTGGAATCACCTTTAAAGCACAGGAAGAGGGGCACAACTTCGACAATGATGCACTTGGCCAAAAAGGGCGTATGCGTTTTGTCCTAAATATATTCAGGAGAAAACGCATACGCCCTTTTTGGCCAAGCAAGCAAGCGTGCAATGCAAATCTGGTCTACAAAGAAGTATCACTTCCCACAAGTCAAAAGGGACATATGAAAAATGTTTAAAAAACAGAAAGGCAAGACAGGCCCTGGAGAACGGGGAGCCTTGCTATGCGGATGGGCGGGATGTAAATTGCCAACTGCCTCTCTGGAGGAGTGCATTGTGTTCCCTAAAAGAAGTAAACAACAGACCTACAGAGCCAAGGACACTTCCAGTCTAGGGAATATACCTTGGCAAAACTGAAAATCAATAAGACAGAGCCACCCCAAAATTTAGGCCTGCACTGCTTAAAAGAACCTCAACTTGGGTACACCTTACATATCCCTGGCAATATAAAAATGGTTCAAAAAATTGTGGTACTTACGTACGATGGAATATCCCTCAGCCATGAAATCAATGTCATAAAACCAGTAGCAGCAAAATGAGTGGATTCAGGTACGATGATTCTAAGTGTAATAAGTCACACAGAAAAAGAAACTTATCATAAGATATCATTTATGAAGATCCTGTAAACATGGATACACATGAACTGAGTTAGGAAAGAGAACAGAGTCTCACATTTAGAAAACACTCTTATGCCTTCTTAAGGGGGAAGGAGAGGTGGGGTGATGCATAAAACCAGAGTTTGATATAAGCACAGGTACCGTTCCAAAAACCAACTATGGAATAGAAAAGACCTACACCTTCCTCAGTGAAAGGGACTCAAAACCCCATATTTACGGCAGAGGAATATATCTCACTAGTAAGAATCTTAAAACCTATGTATTGATATGTCTCCGTAAGGGAAACAAGTGTTTCTAGACTGGCATAAACATGGCAGAGAGAATCAACTCAAACCCACTATAAAAAGGAATTTCAAAAACAAACCAAAAAAACAGGGAAATTCTTTCCAATTCCTTCAGGGTCTCTGATGAAACCTCGAATGACCCTAAGCACAATGACAGCTTGATGTGGCATAGGGCTGGACACATGGAACTGAGAGGATTGGTGAGGTTGGGTGAGCAAAGGCAGACCCTTTAAAGCAATAATGCATGGCAACCAATCCATGGGTCCCAACTCTCCAGGTTGAAGGGAATATTACTTCAGCTATAATATATATGGGAAACCTAGAGAATGGACACACTGTGAATATGAAAGATCTCTAAAATTCAACGAATATTCCCTCTCCTGGCACTCCGGTTTGACATTCCAACTGCTTTACTATCAATCTCTCAACCTGGAGAGACAGCACTTTAACCTCCTGTTTCGCACAAGTCGCCAATTTCGCAGAGGATGAATGGGAAGAAAGAGAAACAATGAGAGAGTAGCTGTTAGGTATTTGGAAGGGCATATGTCACTCTTATTTCCCAGGAGGAATAAGAATTGACCGAAGTCTCAGCCACCCACCGGGAACCAGTAGAGGTCCTGAACCAATATATTGGACTTGCGTTCAGCTCAGAAAAAATGAGTTAAAAAATGGAGCTATGGGGCACAGCAATTCAAAACCTGGCAGAGTAATAAAGGGCAACTATCGTCCAAAATCTGTTGAGGGAAGGCAGCGAGGCGGATTGAAAGCGAGGCAGAATAGCAGGAAACAGATTTAAGAGGTACTTTGGAATCACTTTTAAAGCACAGGAAGAGGGGCACAACTTCGACAATGATGCACTTGGCCAAAAAGAGCTTATGCGTTTTCTCCTGAGTATATTCAGGAGAAAACGCATACGCCCATTTTGGCCAAGCAAGCAAGTGGGCAATGCACGTCTGCACTACAAAGAAGTATCACTTCCCACTTGTCACAAACGACATCCACATAAAGGGTAAAAACAATAAATTCAAGACAGGCCCTGGAGAACAGGGAGCCTCGTTATGCTGATGGGCGGGATGTAAATTGCCAACTGCCTCTCTGGAGGAGTGCATTGTGTTCCCTAAAACAAGTAAACAACAGAGCTACAGAGCCAAGGGCACTTCCATTCTAGGGAATATACCTTGGGAAAACTGAAAATCAATAAGACAGAGCCACCCCAATATTTAGGGCTGCACTGCTGACAAGAACCTCAACTTGGGTACACCTTATATATTCCGTGAAAGATAAAAATGGTTCAAAAAATTGTGGTACTTTCGTTATGATGGAATATCCCTCAGCCATGAAATCAATGTCATAAGACCAGTAGCAGCAAAATGAATGGATTCAGGTATGATGATTCTAAGTTAAATAAGTCACACAGAAAAAGAATCTTATCATAAGATATCACTTATGAAAATCCTGTAAACATGGCTACACATGAACTGAGTTAGGAAAGAGAACAGAGTCTCACATTTAGAAAACACTCTTACGCCTGCTTAAGGGGGAAGGAGAGGTGGGGTGTTGCATAAAACCAGAGTTTGATATAAGTAGAGGCACCATTCCAGAAACCAAATACAGAATAGACAAGATCTACACCTTCCTCACTGAAAGGTTATCAAGACCCCATACTTCACACAGAGGAATATATCTGACAAGTAAGAATCTTAAAACCTATGTATTGATATGTCTCCATAAGGGAATCAAGTGTGTCTAGACTGGCATAAACATGGCAGTGCGAATCAGCTGAAACCCAGTACAAAAAGCACAGGGAGATCAGCTCGGTACTTTGTGACCGCCTGGAGGGGTGGGATAGGGAGGGTGGGAGGGAGACGAAAAAGGGAGGGGATATAGAAACATATGTATATGTATAACTGATTAAATTTGTTATAAAGCAAAAAAATAAAATAAAATAAAATTAAAAAAAAATCTATGTATTGATATGTCACCGTAAGGGAATCAAGTGTGTCTAAACTGGCATAAACATGGCAGTGAGGGTCAGCTCAAACCCAGTAAAAAAAGAAATTTCAAATACAAAACAAAAAAAACAGGGAAAATCTTTACAATTCCTTCAGGGGCTCTGATGAAACCTGGAATGACCCTACCTACAACGAGAGCTGGATGTGGCATAAAGCTGGACACTTGAGACTGAGAGGTTTGGTGAAACTGGGTGAGCAAATGCACACCCTTTAATGCAATAATATGTGGCACCCATTCCATGTGTCCCAACTCTCCTTGTGTAAGGGAATATTACTACAGCCATAACATTTACGGGAAACCTAGAGAATGGAAACACTGTGAATACGAAAGGTTTCTAAAACTCAACTTATAGTCCCTCTCCTTGTGCTCCAGTTTGACCTTCCAATGGCTTTACTATCAATCTCCCAACTTGGAGCGATAGCCTGTAACACCTCCTGGTTCGCACAGGTTGCCAATTTGGCAGAGGATGAAAGGGAAGTAGGAGAACCAATGAGAGAGTAGCTGTTAGGCATTTGGACAGCTACATGTCACTTTAATTGCCCGGCAGGAAGTAGAATTAACCAATGTCTCAGCCACCCGCCGGGAACCAGTATAGGTTTTGAACCATAATTTTGTATTTGCTGTCAGCTCACAAAAACGAGTTGTAAAATGGAGCTCAGGGACACAGCAATTTACAAACTGGCAGAGTAATAGAGGACAACTATCGTCCAAAAATCTTTTAAGGGAAGGCAGAGAGGCGGACTTTAAAACGAGGCAGAATAGCAGGAAACAGATTTCAAGAGGTACGTTGGAATCACCTTTCAAGCACAGGAAGAGGGGCACAACTTCGACAATGAGCACTTAGCCAAAAAGGGCGTATGCGTTTTCTCCTGAGTATATTGAGGAGAAAATGCATACGCCAGTTTTGGCCAAGCAAGCAAGCAGCAATGCAAATCTGCACTACAAAGAAGTATCCCTTCCCACCAGTCAAAAAGGACATCCACAAAATGTGTAAAAACCAGAAAGGCAAGACAGGCCCTGGAGATCAGGGAGCCTTGTTATGCTGATGGGCGGGATGTAAGTTGCCAAATGCCTCTCTGGAGGAGTGCATTGTGTTCCCTAAAACAAGAAAACAACAGAGCTACACAGCCAAGGGCAGTTCCAGTCTAGGGAATATACCTTGGGAAAACTGAAAATCAATAAGACAGAGCCACCCTAAAATTTAGAGCTGCACTGCTTACAAGAACCTCAACATTGGTACACCTTAAATATCCCAGGAAAGGCAAAAATGGTTCAAGATATTGTGGTACTTACGTACGATGGAATATCGCTCAGCCATGACATCAATGTCATAAGGCCAGTAGCAGCAAAATGATTGGATTCAGGTACGATGATTCTAAGTGAAATAAGTCACACAGAAAAAGAAACTTATCATAAGATATCACTTATGAAGGTCCTGTAAACATGGCTACACATGAACTGAGTTAGGAAAGATTACAGAGTAACTAATCTTATCATAAGTTATCACTCATAGCGGGAATGTATACATGACTACACATGAACTGAATGACAAACACAACAGAGTCACACATTTAGAAAACATCTTTTGCCTGCTTAAGAGGAAAGCCGAGGCGGGGTGATACATAAAACCACAGTTTTAAATTAGCACAGATACCGTTATATAAACCATGTATGTAAGAGACAACACCTACTCCCGGCACAATGAACTGGACTCAACACCCCCTATTCATTGCAGAGGAATATGTCTGACTCCAAGTATTTTAAAACATATGTATTCTCATGTCTCCATAAAGGAATCATGTGTGTGTATAACGGCATGAACACAGCACTGAAATTCAGTTAAACCCACTTATAAAAATAAATTTCAAAAGCAAAATGCAAAAACAGATAGAAAGTCTTAAAAATTACGTTCAGGGCCTGTGATGCAAGCTAGATTGACCACCTTTACACCCACAGCTGGATGAGACATAAGACTTGACTCTTGGGGCTGACAAGATTACTGAGGTTGTGTGAACAAAAGAACACCACTTAGAGCAATACTGTGTGCTACCCATTCTAGTGGTCCCAACTCTCCAGGTTTAAGGGAATCTTCCTACTGTTAAAACGTGCATGGGAAACCCACTGGATTGTACACTGTGTAATTGGGAAAGTTTTCTAAAAGGTACCTCATTTTTCCTTTTGTCATGCTCGGCTTTGCCATTCCATCTGCATTACTCAAAATCTCCACACTTGGAGTGTCAGTGCATTTACCCTCCCGTTATGCACAGTTTGCAAACGGTGCAGAGGATGAACAGGAAGAGGGGAAATAAATGAGAGATTAGCTGTAGGTGTTTGGATGGGTACATGTCACTCTAGTTTCCCATCAGGAAGAATAATTAACCAAAGGCTCAGCCTGAAGCCCCGGAAGAGGACTAGGGCCTAAAGCCATCCTGCGGTATTGCAGCCAGCTCACAAAGAGGCGAGTTGAAAAATGGAAATCAGGGACACAGCAATTCACAAATTTGCAGAATTATAAAGGACAACTATCATCCAGAAATATATTGAGGAAAGGCAGTGAAGAGGATTTGAATGCAAGGCAGAATTGAAGGAAACAGATTTCAAGAGGTAGATTGGAGTCATCTTTAAAGCACATGAAATGCGACAGAATTTCGACAATGTTGCCCTTGGCTGAAAAGGGATTATGTGTATTTTCTTGAATATATTCGGGAAAAAATGCATATGCCCTTTTTGGCTAAGCAAGCCATCAGGCAATGCAAATCCACACTACAGAGAAGTGTCCCTTACCTCCAGTCAAAAGGACCATCCACAAATAGTGTAAAATCCACAAATGCAGGACAGGCCATGGAGAAAAGGGAGCCTGGTTACGCCGATGGACAGTATGTAAATTGCCAACAGCCTCTCTGGACAACTGTATGTTGTTTTCTAAAACAGAGCTACAGAGTATAGCACACTTCCACTCATGGGCGTGTATTTTGGGAAAACTAAAAATCCACAACACACAGCCAGCCCAAAATTTAGGGCTGCTCTGTTTACAAGAACCTCGACTTCAGTACACTTTAAATATCCCAGGAAAGGAAAAAAAAATTGATATAGATGTTGTGGTACTTATATACAATGGAATGTCACTCAGACATAAAATCAATGTCATAAGGCCAATAGCAGCATAATGAGTGGCTTTAGGTACGATGATGCTAAGTGAAATGAGCCACAAAGAAAAAGAAACTTATTGTATTATATCACTTACAGAGGAAATGTAAACATGGCTACACATGAACTGAATTTCAAAAGAGAACAGAGTTACACATTTAGAAAACACACTTATGCCCCCTTAAGGGGAAAGGTGACGTGGGGTGATGTGTAAAAGCAGAGTTTGAAATTAGCACAGATCCTATTCCATATACCAAATAGTTAACAGACAAGACCTACTCCTTTCTCAATGAACTGGACACAAAACACCCTATTCACTGAAGAGGAATATATCTGACTGGTAATAACCTTGAAACCTATGTATTTATATGTCTCCATAATGGAATCAAGTGTATGTAGATTGGCATAAACACAGATCAATGGAACAGGACAAAAAGCCCAGAGATAAACCTACATACATATGGCTATCTCATCTATGACAAAGGAGCTAAGGATATACAATGGAGAAAAGACAGTCTCTTCAGTAATTGGTGCTGGAAAAACTGGACCCCTACACAAAAAAGAATGAAATTAGAACACTCCATAACACCATACACAAAAATAAACTCTAAATTGATTAGAGATCTAAATATAAGACCAGACACTATAAAACACTTAGAGGAAACCATAGGCAGAACACTCTATGACATAAATCACAGCAAGATCCTTTTGGACCCACCTCCTAGAGAAATGGAAATAAAAACAGAAATCAACAAATGGGACCTACTGAAACTTAAAAGCTTTTACACAGTACAGGAAAACATAAACAAGATGCAAAAACAACCCTCAGAATGGGAGAAAATATTTTCAAATGAAGCAATTGACAAAGGATTAATCTCCAAACTTTACAAGCACCGCATGTAGCTCAATATCACAAAAACAAACAACCCAATCCAAAAACGGGCAGAAGACCTAATAGACATTTCTCCAAAGAAGATATACAGATTACCAAGAAACACATGAAACGATGCTGAACATCACTAATCATTAGAGAAATGCAAATCAAAACTACCCTGAGGTATCACCTCACAGCAGTCAGAGTGGCAATCATCAAAAAAATCTACAAAACAATAAATGCTGGAGAGGCCTTTATTGCAGAAAAGGGAACACACTTGCACTGTGGGTGGGAATGTAAATTGATATGAGCACTAGGGAGAACAGTACGGAGGTTCCTTTAAATAACTAACAATAGAAGTACCATATGACACAACAATCCAACTACTGGGCATTTGCCTTGCGAAAACCATAATTCAAAAAGAGTTATGTACAAAAATGTTCATTGCAGCTCTATTTGCATTAGCCAGGACATGGAAGCAACCTAAGTGTCCATCGACAGATGAATGGATAAAGAAGATCTGGCACATATATACAATCAAATATTACTCAACCATTAAAAGAAGCAAAACTGAGTTATTTGTACTGAGGTGGATGGACTTTGAATCTGTCCTACACAGTGAAGTAAGTCTGAAAGGGAAAAACAAATACTGTATGTTAACAGAGATATATGGAATCTAATGAAGAAAAAAAAAAGATTTTGAAGAACCTAGTGGCAGGACAGGATTAAGGACACAGACATAGAGAAAGGACTTGAGGACACCAGAAGGGGGATGGGTAAGCTGGGACGAAGTGAGAGAGTGGCATGGACATAAATATATTACCAAATGTAACACCGATAGCTACTGGGAAGCAGCCACATAGAACAGGGAGATCAGCTCGGTGCTTTGTGACCACATAAAGGGGTGGGATATGGAGTGTGGGAGGGAGATGCAAGATGGAGGGGATCTGGTGATATTTGTATATGTATAGCAGATTCACTTTGTTATACAGCAGAAACGAACACTCCATTGTAAAGCAATTATACTTCAATAAACGTGTAAAAGGAAAACAAACAAAAAAAAAGCCCAAGGATTAATCTACACACTTATGGTCAACTAATCTATGACAAAGGAGGCAAGACTATACAATGGAGATAAGACAGTCTCTTCAATCATTGGTGCTGGGAAATATGGAGAGCTACGTATAAAAGAATGAAATTAGAACACTCCCCAACACCATACATAAAAATATATTCAAAATGTATTAGAGACCTTAATGTAAGACCAGACAGTATAAAACTCTGAGAGGAAAACTTACGAAGGATACTCTGACATAAATCACAGCAAGATGTTTTTTGATCCACCTCCTATAGTAATGAAATAAAAAATAAAACTAAACAGATGGGACTAATGAAACGTAAAAGCATTTGCAAATCAAAGGAAACTACAAACAAGACGAAAAGACAACCCTCAGAATGGCAGAAAATATTTGCAAACGAATCAATGGACAAATGATTAATCTCCAATATATATAAACAGCTCATGCAGCTCAATATTAATAAAACAAACAACCCAATACAAAAATGGAAGATCTAAATAGACATTTCTTCCAAGAAGACATAGAGATGGCCAGTACGCACATGAAAATCTGTTGAACATCACTAATTATTAGAGAAATGGAAATCGAAACTACAATGAGGTATCACGTCACACCTGTTAGAATGGGCATCATCAGAAAATCTACAAACAACAAATGCTGGAGAGGGTGTGGAGTAAAGGAACATTATTCCACTATTGTTGGGACTGTAAATCGATACAGTCTCTATGGAGAACAGTATGGAGGTTCCTGAAAAAACAAAAATAGAATTACCATATAATCCAGCAATCCCACTACTGGGCATATACCCAGAGAAAACCATAAATCAAAAAGACACATTCACCACAATGTTCACTGCAGTACTATTTACAATAGACAGGTAATGAAAGCAACCTAAGTGCCCACAGACAGACGAATGGATAAAGATGTGGTACATATATACAACGGAATAGTACTCAGCCATACATAGGAATTGAATTGGGTCATTTGTAGAGACCTCGATGGATCTAGAGACTGTCATACAGAGTGAAGTAAGTCAGAAAGAGAAAAACAAATATTGTATATTAATGCATATATGTGGAACCTAGAAAAATTGTACAGATGAACCAGTTTGCAGGGCAGAGATAGAGACAGATGTAGAGAACAAACATATGGACACCAAGGAGGGAACACCATGTGAGGGTGGTGGTGGGATGAATTGGGAGACTGGGATTCACATGTGCACACTTATATGTATAAAATAGATATCCAATAAGAACCTGCTGTATAAAAGAAATCAATTTAAAAAAATTAAAAATAAATAAATAACATTTAATAAAATAAAACAGAAAAAAAGTTTTTCCCTTCACATAGACGTCTTTATATTAATGCATTATTTCCATGTTTATATCTCCAAATTAAAAAAAAAGAGGAATAAATAAAATCTAACTTGAACCAAAAAGAAAAAAAGAAAGAAAAAAAACAGAACTCACCAGTTATACAGAGGAAAATCGTATCAGGGCACTTGCTCCAGTGGTAAAAAATTCTTAAGTTGGTCAGAGGTGGGAAATCGTCTCCCATGCCGTTAGCAGCGCTCTCCCCCACAAGGAGCATCCTCATTGCAAAGCAGGGGGACTGTGTCGAGGCATCTGTGAGTAAATGTGAGCTGAGCCCCAGTCCTGCTGCAGCTGAACTCTTCCCACCCTTTCCAGGTAAAACACCTGAATATGTACAAGCACCTGCAAGCCTAGAGGAAGGGCTGTGGAGCCACACTAGCGAGAGCACACAGGCCGACTTGGTGCCTGTAGGCCAGCCAGGATGGTCCTGGCCCCAGATGCTCTTCTGGAAGCTTTTCATTTCCCTGCCTGAGATAACCCTCCTGCCACAGCCCCCCTGCTTTTTTACTTCCTCACCTCTGCCTGGGGAGAAATTCCAGTGGCAGGTATGTGTGACACATCCTCTTCTTTAGCATGTGGCAGCCTGGCAACTCCTGCAGAAAGTCCAGCAGAGCCCCACTCACACTGGGCCACCCACAAAGCCACGGCCCGTCACTCCCTTCCACCACCCCAGCCCCGAAACTCCTGACGGGGCAGAGAATATGGCGTCAGGCACAGCTACAGGGGCTCTTGCTGACTGGAGAGGTGTTTATATTGACCTCAACCCAGGCACACCTGTGGGGGGGGCTGGCAGGCAGTGTCAGGCTGCCCAAATCAGCCAATCCTCACCCCTCAGGGGCTCACAGTTGCAGAAAATGAACCTTGCTAAACGGGTCAGTCCCAAGGAACAGGTGTGGGCCTTGAGAGTCAGGCTAGACAAGGGGCTGCAGCTGCGGCTTGTTTTCTTATCATTTTATCTGGTCCATGAGTGGAAAACAACTTCAAGAAGACCCTATCCTAATGAGAGGAACCCAGGAGTCAGGGAGAGGAGTGATGGTGGGTGGAGACAGAGGCCTGGTGCCCTGGCTGCAGTGGAAGTGTCTGGAAGACCAGGCAGAGAGAGGCTGCACAGAGTGATAGCCAGGGTCACAGACCTGTCAGAGCTGCTGTTTGTTAGTTCAAGTCCTGCTCTGAGGTGTTCTGTGTCAGCTGTGAGCGACAGGTGAGCTGGTGGTTCTCTGCAAGGTGGGCTATGTGCACTGTTCCTGGGTGTCCAGCCCTGCTGTGGTACCTGCCCAGGGGAGCTCCGTATCCTGGGAGGGGCCTGACTATGAGAGCCCCATGGGCTGCTGGGTAGCTGCACAGGTGAGCTCCATACCCTGGGAGGGACTTGAACACGAGAGCCCCGTGGGCTGTGGGGTGCGGGATGCAGCCCAGGTGAGCTCCATATCCTGGGATTGGCCTGACCACGAGAGCCCCATGGGCTGCTGGAGACCTGGTAAAGGATATCAGGACAGTCAGTGAAGCCACCGAGGATCTACATTAAGTAGATCCTATTTCCTACACCGTGCTGCTCATTCTACCATCCACCAGGCCATGGCATTCTGTATTAGACTTCAATGATGCCTTCTTCTGTATTCCATTCAGCTCAGAGTCACAAGAATTTTTGGCTTGTGAGTGGCAGGACACAACATGCAACAAAAGCAATAATGCTGGGCCGTCCTGCCCCAATGGTTCAAAAATCCCCACACCATCATTGGGGAAATGTCCTCTAAAGATCTAAACGTTCTACCTCTGTAAAAGGGAACCCTCCTTCAATATGCAGATGATATTCTGATTGCCAGGCCTACTAAAGATGCCTCGGGACTACCTAGCCAAGAAAGGATAGAAGGTGTCCAAGAAAAAGGCTGAAATATCCCAGGCTCAGGTGACTTGCCTAGGCTTCATTCTCACAGATATTTGGAGAAACGCATCCCAGGATAGGGGAGAAGCCATTTGCAGCCTTACCTCTTCTAAAACTAGAAGACAGCTTAAGCGTTCCTGGGGAGGCCAAGGTTTTCTGCATCTGGATCCCTAACTACAGTCTAATAGCTGGGCCTCTACATGAAACACTGACACGAAAAAATGATGATCCTTTTGAATAGAATCCAGAAGCAGCCTTTCAAGAATGGAAAGAGCAGTCAATTCAGATCCTTGCCCAGGAACTCCCTAATTTAGCTAAACCTTTTGACCTTTACATACCCGGTCAAAGGTTAATCGCCCTTGGAGCCTTAGTGCAAAAACTGGGACCACTTGAAATGGAGCAACACATGAATGCCCTTCAGGTATGATAAACTATGGTCACCAAGGGCTTTGCCCACCGAATCATCAGGCCAGGATACTGGGGTATCTAAAAAGCTGGAAATCAGCAGCCCACAAGGCCAGCTCCCTCCTAAGGGAATAGGAACCCACGTGGTGATCCTAAGCACCCATCATGTCCTGAAGTTGCAGGGGTCGCTCTGTGGACACACTGACCTCGAGTGAGGAGGCCCTCCAACTCCAACCTCCAGAGAGACAAATGGGGGCAACAGGCCCCCAGGATGACTCATGTGACCATCACTTGACCTGGAGTTTCTCTCAGAAAATAACAAGACTGTGCCCCGAAAGAGCAGACTACTGCTTGCAGGACTAACTGCACCCAGAGGGGAGCTAATAAGCTTGGCGGGGGAAAAGTATATCACGCTTTCACCATAGAAAACCCTACAGACACCGCGGTGATGGTGGCCAATATGACCAGCTGGAATGCTGGCTACTTCTAAAGGCCGTTGACTCAGTGGACGTCATGGTCCTAGATCACCACTGACCCTGGACTGTCTGGGTGTTGCACGGGCAGGGCTCTGACACATGGTGCTGTTTGTACATTAATTCAGGGACCTGATTAAAGAAAGCACAGACTACTGGTCAGAGCACCTAGGCTGGCAAAAAACGTCAGCCTAATGTCACCGAACAAATGTGGGGTGGGGTGAAACCTGCCACCACAGCATCTCTGCGCATCTTTCCTGGACCCTTAAAGGTCATTAGAATCTATAACACTTCCAATGCTGGTGCTCAGGCGGATGAGAAGTGAGGCAGGAGGCTTTGGGAAAATCAACCTCACCTGGAGGCTGGTGGGGAGACTTTTGCCCCTCCCCCCAGGTATCAGGGCTGCCACAACAGCATGAAGCAGTTACAAAAGAGGGGTCTGCACCCTCAACACCCCAAGAATGAGGAACGGAACAAAAAGCAGAGGAGGGGTTCGTCTCTGGCAACGTTCATTAAAAATTCCTGGGAGATAAAAAGAGAATCTGGGCAATAAAATAAAGTCTAACCTGTTTTTCCTTTGTGCTTTGTCTAATTTCACATGCTCCTAGGGTTCCGCATGCAGAGGTCCCACACCCGGCACTTCAGACCCGACTTCCTAGTGCAGAATGGCTGGGTTGACACCTCAGCTAGCGGAGTCCCATGCAGACGGCACAGCATAGAGCCTGAGCTGCAGCCAACCCAGCCCTCGATATCTCCATCCCCTAACTCCCACTGACGCTCCCGGGATCCCTACTCAGCATCCCAGCCCACAGCCCATGGGGGAGTGCACACTCTCACCTCTCCATTCGGTTTTCAAAATAATGTTTCCTTTGCTTCTGTACCAAACTCAGTCTTGATCTGTTGGCTCCAATGACACTGGGCACGGGGACTCCTGTTGGGGTCCCCTCTGGATGATTAGTAACAGAAATTGAGAACTTTGTAACTTCATTGAACAGATGTGTGAGCCAAACTGTAGTTAACATAGAGCAGTGTATAATGCTCGGGTAAAATAAGATTTTTCTAAGACTTACATTTGATATTTCCATCACTTTACTATAAGCAAGTTCAGTGAAGACGTCTGTCTTATTTGTCAGGTCAACATTAGAGAAATGAAGTGATTTATTTCCATGGATGTACATCGAATACTCTTGGCTGAATCTTCAATCTTGTTTTGAATGCTTTTCCATTGAAAAGGATACCTCTCTTTCAGCTCCCCCATTTCTGAGAAGTATAAAATCTTATAATTTATTATTACCAAAGGGGAAAGGTAGGAGAAGGGATAAATTAACAGTTTGGGATTAACACATACACACTGCTATGTATAAAATAGATCATCAACAAGGAACTACTGTATAGCACAGGGAACTACACTGAATATTTTGCAATAACCTATAAGGGGAAATAATCTGAAAAAGAATCGATATTTTTATTGACATCATCTATCAATGACAGATAAAATGTAACCTAAGCAAGGCCGATGGTGAGCGCTTCTGAACCTGAAGATTTCAATCATCTAAAGTTTGGGCTCTGCCTATTTCCCAAGGCCCTTAATGGACATACGTGTAGCCGTAGCTTAAAAATTCCCCAGCTTGGGGTACGGGGAGGCACTGATTTGGAAAAATCCCTGGTGTTCTCCTTCCATGCACGGGACCCTTCCTACAGATAAAACATGCCTGTCACACCTAGAGGATGGTACACCGTTTGATCGGAAAGAGTTTGGAAAAGGCACCTCATCTCCTCATCGCCTGGTGCTCGGGTTCACCCCTCCAGCATCTTTCCTAACAATCTCCTCACTTGGGGATATCAGCACCGTCAACATCCTGTTGCACACAGTTTGGAAATTGTCCAGAGGATGAAGCGGAAGGATGAGAAAAATTTAGAGACAAGTCTTAGGTGTTTGGACAGGCACATGCCACTCTAATTTCCAATCCGGAAGACACATTCATCAAAGGCTAGAATTGCCCACGGAAAGAGAATAGGGCTAGAGGAAATCCTGCTGTTTTGTGTCGAGTTTCGAAAAACACAAGTTGAAAAATGGAACTCAGGGGCACTAAAATTCATGAAACTGCAGAGTTGAAAATATCTATTGTTGAAAAATGTCTTGAGGTAAGTCACAGAAAAGGACTTCTAAGCAAGGGAGAGTGGCAGGAATCAGATTTGAAGAGGTAGAAAGGTCTCCCCATTAAAGCACAAGAAAAGGGGCTGAACATCGCCAATGATGCAGTTGACCCAAAAGGGCGTATGCATTTTTTTCTGAATATATTCAAGTAAAGGCCATTCACACTTTTTATCCAACCAAACAGGTGGGCACTGGAAATCAATACTACAAAATGTATCACTTCACATCAGTCAGAAGGGTCATCCACATAAAGTGTAAACACGAGAAATGCAGGACAGGGTGAGGAGAAAAGGGAGCCCTGTGAGGCTGATAGTGGAAATGTAATGTGCCAACGGCCACTCTGGAGAAGTGTATTGTGTTTGCTAAAACATCTGAAAACTGAGCTACAGAGCATAGGGCACTTGCACTCATGGGCGTATACCTTGGGAAAAACAAAAAATGACAGAAAACAGGCACTCCAACGTTTACCACCTCTCTGTTAAAAAGGGCCTCCACTTGGATATAACCTAAATGTCCCTGGAAGGATAAAATGGATAAAAGAGATGGGGTACTTATGTAGAGTGGAATATTACTCATCCAGAAATCAATGAAATAAGGCCAGTTGGAACAACTCTGGAGGAGTTACATACGATCATTCTAAGTGACACATGTGAGAAAGAAAAAGACACATATCATAAGATGTCACTTAAAGGTGGAATCAAAAATGGCTACACATGAAATAAACTACAAAACAGAAACATAGTCAAATATGTAGAAAATAGACATAAGGCTGCTAAATGGGAAAGGTGGGGAATGGTGAGGTATTATCCAGGAGGTTGAAATTAGCAAAGATACCATTCCAAGTACCGAATTGAATAACTGGCAAGGCCTACACGGTACCTCAAAAAACTGCACTCAGTCCACTCAAGTCACTGGAAAATAATACATATGACTCGTAAGCATCTGAGAAAGAATTTATTGTTGTCTCACAGTACATGAATCAAGTGGATGTACAGCAGCAAAAAACAGAGCTTTGAAAATCAGCTGTAACCAATATAAAAATAAATTTAAATATATTTATAAAAACAGTGAGACAGACAAAAATTCTTACAACTTTTGTTGAAGGGTTACGATGTAACATGAATTGAACACATGTAGACCCACAGCAGGATGATATATAAGGCTGGAAGCTATGCACGCTAAGAGATGTTAGAGAGGCTGGGTGAGGAAATGCAGACCTTTTAAAGTAATACTGCCTGGTACCCATTCCATGGGTCCCAAATCTGCACTTTCAAGGGAATCTTCTGACAGTGAAAACATGCCTGGGAAACCGAGATGAATGTACACCGTGTGCTCAGGAGAGGTGTCTAAAATGCACCTCATTTTTGATCTCCTGGTGCTGGGGTTCGCCATTCCAGCCACATTACTAACAATCTCCCCACTTGGAGAATCAGCACCTTTAACCTCCTGTTTCACACTGTTTGCAATTTTTGCAGAGGATAAATGGGAAGAGGAGGAACCAATGAGAGATTAGCTGTAGGAGTTTTGACAGGCACATGTCACTCTAATTTCCCATTAGGAAGAAGAATTAACCAAAGGCTCAGCCTGCCTCCCCAGAACCAGAATAGGGCCGGAATCAATCCAATGGTTTGGCGGTCAGCTCACAAAAAAAGCGAGTTGCAAAATGGAGCTCAGGAGCAGACAATTCAAAGACCTGCAAAGATATAAATGATAACCAACGTCCAAAAATATATTCAGGTAAGGCAACGAAGAGGTTCTGAATGAGAGGCAGAATTGCAGGAAACAGATTTCAAAAGGTAGATTGTACTCACATTTAAGCATATGAAAAGCAGCAGAATTTGTAAAATGATGCAGTTGGGCAAAAGGGTGTATGCGTTTTTTTCGTGAATATCTTCAGGAAAAAAACACATACAGAGTTTTTGGCCAACCAAGCAAGAGGGAAATGCAAATCCACACAATAAAGAAGTCTCAATTTCCACTGCTCAGAAAGTCCATCCAAAAAATATGTACAAATCAAAAATGCAGGAGAGGCCATGGAAAACAGGGAGACTAGTCACGCTGATGGGTGGGGTATAAATATCCAAGAGCTACTCTGAAGAAGTGTATGCTGTTTCCTAAAACATCTAAAATACAAAGCCCCCGAGCAAAGGGGACTTCAACTCATGGACATATAACTTGGGAAGACTAAATATCAACAAGACAGAGGCACCCCAAAATTTAGCGCTGCTCTGCATACAAGAACCTCAACTTCGGTACACCTAAAGTATCCCAGGAAAAAGAGAAATGCATAAAGAACTTGTGGTAATTTTGTACAACGGAATATCACTCAGACGTGAAATCAATGTCATAAGGCCAGTAGCAGCATAATGAGAGGATTTAGGTATGATGATTCTAAGGGAAATTAGTCACACAGAAAAAGAATCTTATCATAAGATATCACTTACAGAGGGAATGTCAACATCACAACACATGAACTGAATTAGGAAAGAGAGCAGCGTCTCACATTTAGAAAACACTCTTATGCCTCCTTAAGGGGAAAGGAGAGGTGGGGTGATGCATAAAACCAGAGTTTGATATTAGCACAGGTACCATTCCATAAACCAAATACAGAATAGACAAGACCTACACCTTCCTCAGTGAACGGGACTCAAAACCCCTATTCCCCACAGAGGAATATAACTGATTAGTAAGAATCTTAAAACCTATGTACTGATATGCCTCTGTAAGGGAATCAAGTGTGTCTAGACCGGCATAAACACGTCAGGGAAAATCAGCTCAACCCCATTATAAAAATGAATTTCAAAAACAAAACAAAAAAACAGCGAAATTCTTACACAATTCCTTCAGGGGTTCTGATGAAACCTAGAATGACCCTATCTGCAAAGACAGCTGGATGAGACATAAGGCTGGACACTTGGGACTGAGAGGACTGGTGAGATTGGGAGAGAAAATGCAGACCCTTTAAAGTAGTAATGCATGCCACCATTCCATGGGTCCCAAATTTCCAGGTAGAAGGGAATATCACTACAGTTATAACATGTATGGGAAACCTAGAGAATGGACACCCTGTGATGGCGAAAGGTTTCTGAAAGTCTCCTACTTTTTCCTCTCCTTGTGCTACAGTTTGGCATTCCAACTACTTTACTATCAATCTCCCAACTTAGGAGAGTCATCCCCTATAACCTCCTGGTTCGCACAGTTTGCTAATTGTGCAGAGGATGAAAGGGAAGAGGGAGAACCAATCAGAGAGTAGATGTAGGCATTTGGACGGACACATGTCACTCTAAATTCCCATTAGGAAGAAGAATTAACCAAAGCCTCAGCCACCCACAGGGAACCAGTATAGCCACCCCTGGAACCAGTAAAGTTCCTGAAGCAAAATTGTGGTTTTGTGGTCAGCTCCCAATAATGGGATTTGAAAATTGGAGCTCAGGGGCAAAGCAAATGAAAAACCTGCAGAGTTATAAAGGACTACTCTCTTCCAAAAATCTGTTGAGGGAAGGCAACAAAGCGGACTTGAAAATGAGGCAGAATTGCACAAAACATATTTCAAGAGGTAAATTGGAATCGCCTTTAAAGCACAGAAAGGCATCACAACTTCGAGAATGATGCACTTGGCCAAAAACAGCGTATGACTTTTCTCCTGAATATATTCAGGAGAAAAGTCATAGGCCCTTTTTGGCCAATCAAGCAAGCGCACAATGCAAATCCACACTACAAAGAATTGTCGCTTCCCACCGGTCAAAAAGGACATCCGAAAATCTGTAAAAACCAGAAAGGCAAGATAGAGATGACAAGGGCATAAAGCAATATGATCCCAAGGGTCATGGAGGATTGTGATGACAACCACATGGAGCATTGTGATGACAAGATTATGTATCATTTTGCTGACAAAGGCATGGTGATGACAAGGCTCATGGAGCACTGTGATGACAAGCGTCATGGAGCATTGGGATTAAAGGGTTCATGGAGCATTGGGATGACAAGGGCATGGAGCATTTTGATGACAAGCGTCCCGGATCATTGTGTTGTCAGGGTTCATGGAGCATTGTCATGACAGTGGTCATGGATCATTGTTATGACAGAGGTCATGGAGCATTGTGATGAGAACGTCATGGAGCATTGGGCTGAAAATGTTCATGGAGTATTGTGATGACAGGGGTCAAGGAGCATTGTGATGACAAGGTACTGGAGCACTGTGATGAGAAGACCATGGAGCCATGTGATGACAAGTCTCATGGAGCATTCTGATGAAAAGGGTCATGGAGCATTGTGATTACACGGGTGTTGGAGCATTGTGATGACAAGGGCATTGAACATTGGGATGAGAATGTCATGGAGCGTTCTGATGACATGCATCATGGAGCTTTGTGATGACAAGGGCATGGAGCATTGTGATTACAGTGGTCTTGGAGCACTGTGAGGGAAAGGGCATGTAACATTGTGATGAAAAAGGCATGGAGCCTTGTCATGACAGGGTTCAAGGAGCATACTGATGACAAGTGTCAGGGACCATTGTGATGACAAGGGTATTGAGCATTGTGATGACAAATGTCATGGAGCATTGTGATTAGAAGACCATGGATAATTGTGATGACTTGCGTTAAGGGGAGCTGTGATGATAAGTGTCATGGAATATTGTGATCACAAGGATTTGGAGCATTGTGATGACAGAGGTCATAGAGCATTTTGATTTCATTGTGATGACAATAGCATGAAGCATTTTGATGATGCGCATTGGTGCACTGTGATGACAGCGTTCATGGAGCATTGAGATGAAAAGGGGCATGGAGCATTATGATTAGAGGAGTCTTGGATCATTGTGATGAAAAGGGCATGGAACATTGGTCTGAGATATTTCATGGATTATTGTGATGAGAGGGGGCAAGGAGCATTGTGATAACAAGGGCACAGAACACTGTGATACATGGTGCATGGAGGATTGTAATGATAAGCGCATGGAGCATTGTGAGAAGAATGGCATCGAGCATTGGGATGAAAAGCATCATGGATACTGTGATGAAAAGGGCTTGGAACGATGTGATGAGAGGTTTTTGGAGCATTGTGATGACAATGGCATGGAGCATTGTGATGCCAAGGGTCATGGAGTTTTGTAATGACAAAGGTCATGGAGCATTTTGATGACAAGGGTGTGGTGAATTCTCTTGTGAAGGGCAGGGAGCATTGTGATGACAGGGTCATGGAGCAATTTGATGAAAAGTGTCATGGAACATTTTGATGACAGGGGTTATGGAACATTGTGATGTCAGGAGTCATGGAACATTTTCATGACGGTGTTGTGGACCATTGTGATGACAGGGGAGTGTGTGTATTGTGATGACTAGTGAGGGAACATTTTGATATCATTCGTGAGAGAGCATTTTGATAAGAAGTGCATGGAGCATTGTGATGACAAGTTTTATGGAGCATTGTGATGAAAAGATTGTGGAGCATTGTTATGACAAGCACATGGCGCATTGTGATGACATGGGTCATGGAGCCCTGTGCTGACAAAGGCATGGAGCATTGTGATGAGAAGGGTCAACGAGCATTGTGATGAAAATTTCATGGAGCATTTTGGTGACAAAGGTCACAGAGCCTTGTGATGACGAGGGCATGGACCATTGTGATGACAAAGGTCATGAAGCATTGTGATGACTGGAGTCATGGAGCATTGTGATGACAGTGTTCATAGAGCATTGTGATGAAAAGGCAATGATCATTGTGATGACAGGGGCATGGAGCATTGGTCTGACATGTTTCATGGATTATTGTGATGACAGTGGGCATGGTGCAATGTGATGACAAGGCATGCAGCATTGTGATGAGAAGTTCATGGAGTATTTTGAAGACAGGTCTCAGGGAGCATTGTTTTGACATATGTCATGGTCCATTGCGATGACAATGGAATGGAACATTGTAATGCCAACTGTCATGGAGGATTGTGATGACAAATGTAATGGAGCATTTTGATGACAAGGGCTTGGAGCATTGTGATGACAAGGGTCATGGAGCATTGTGATGACAAGGGCATGGAGCATTGTGATGACAAGGGCCATTGAGAATTTTGATGACAAGTTCATAATGCATTGTGATGAGAAGCACATGGAGCTTTCTATGACAGGGGTCATGGAGCATTGCGATGACAAGTGCATAGAGAATTGTGATGACAAATCATGTAACACGGTGATGAGAACTGTCATGGAGCATAGTGATGCCAAGAACGAAGAGAATTGTGATGACAGGGGACATGGAGCATTGTGATGACCAGGGCTTGCAGCATTGTGATGACAAGGGAATGGAGCATTGTGATGGCAAGACCGTGGATCATTGTGATGACGAGTGTCATGGAGCACTGTAATGACAAGGGGAATGGAGCATTGTGATGACAGTGGCCATGGATCATTGTGATGACAAGGGTCATGGAGCATTTTGATGACAAGGCCTAGAGCATTGTGATGAGAAGACCATGGATAATTGTGATGACGAGCGTCATGGAGCACAGTAATGACAAGGGTATGGATCATTGTGATGACAGTGGCCATGGAGCATTGTGATGACAAGTGTCATGGAGCATTCTGATGACAAGCTTGTGGAGTACTGTGACGACAATGGCATGGAGCATTGTGATGAAAAGGGCAGGGAGAATTGTGATGAAAAAGGCATGAAGCCATTTCATGACAGGTTTCAAGGAGCATTCTGACGACAATTGTCAGGGAACAATGTGACGACAAGTGTATTGAGAATTGTGATGAAAAAGATCATGGAGCATTTTGACGAAAAGGACATAGAGTATTGTGATGACAGACATCATGGAGCATTGTGATGACAAGTGTTATGGAACATTGTGATCACAAGGGTTTGGAGCATTGTGATGATAGGAGTCATGGATCATTTTGTTTTCAAGGAGCATGGAGCATTGGGATGACAAGGGCATGAAGCAATGTGATCCCAAGGTTCATGGAGGATTGTGATGACAATGGTAATGGAGTATTGTGATGACAAGCAAATGGAGCACTTTGATGACAAGGTCATGTAGCATATTGCTGACACAGGCATGGAGCATTGTGATGATAAGGGTCATAGAGCAGTGTGATGAGAAGCATCACGGATCATTGTGATTAGAGGGGTCATGGAGCATTGGGATGGCAAGGGCATGGATCATTGTGATGACAAGTGTCATGGAGCATTGGGCTGAAAATGTTCATGGAGCATTTTGATGACTAGGGAATGGAGCACTGTGATGACAAGAGTCCCGGATTACTGTGTTGTCCGGGGTCATGGAGCGTTGTGATGACAGTGGTCATGGAGCATTGTGATGTTAGGGATCATGAAGCATTGTGATGAGAAGTTCCTGGATAATTGGACTGAAAATATTCAGGAAGTATTGTGAGGACAGGCGTCATGGAGCATTGTGATGACAAGGGAATGGAGCACTGTGATGAAAAGTTCCTGGAGAATTGTGATGAGAAGACCATGGAGCCTTGTAATAACATGTTTCATGGAGCATTCTGATGAAAAGGGGCATGGAGTATTGTGATTACAGGGGTCTTGGGGCATTGTGATGACAAGGGCATGGAGCATTGTGATTACTGGTGTCTTGGAGCATTGTGATGAAATTGGCATGGATCATTGTTATGAAAATGGTATGGAGCCTTGTCATGACAGGGTTCCAGGAGCATACTGATGACAAGTGT
Source organism: Mesoplodon mirus (assembly GCF_964341445.2). Classification (NCBI taxonomy): domain Eukaryota; kingdom Metazoa; phylum Chordata; class Mammalia; order Artiodactyla; family Ziphiidae; genus Mesoplodon; species Mesoplodon mirus. The sequence goes on along the minus strand of NW_028295803.1, from coordinate 8,714 downwards.
CAGGGAGCATTGTGATGACAAGTGTATAGAGCACTGTGATGACAAAGGTCATGGAGCACTGTGATGAGAAGACCATGGATAATTGTGATGATGAGCGTCATGGGACAGTGTGATGATAAGTGTTATGGAACATTGTGATCACAAGGATTTGGAGCATTGTGATAAGATAGATCATCAAATATTTTGATTTCATTGTGATGACAATAGCCTGAAGCATTATGATGATGGGCATGGTGCGTTTTTATGACAGGGTTCATGGAGCATTGAGATGCAAATGTGCATGGAGCATTGTGATTAGAGGGTTCATGGAGCATTGTGATGACAATGGCATGGAGCATTGAGATGCCAAGGGTCATGGATCCTTGTGATGACAAAGGTCATGGAGCATTTTGATGACAAGGGCGTGGTACATTGTGATGAGAAGGGCAGGGAGTATTGTGATGACAGGGTTATAGAGCAATTTGATGAAAAGTGTCATGGAATTTTTTTTTTTTGCTTTATAACAAATTAAATCAGTTATACATATACATATGTTCCATATCCCCTCCCTTTTGCATCTCCTTCCCACCCTCCCTATCCCACCCCTCCAGGCGGTCACAAAGCACCGAGCTGATCTCCCTGTGCTATGCGGCTGCTTCCCACTAGGTATCTACCTTACGTTTGGTAGTGTATATATGTCCATGCCGCTCTTTCACTTTGTCACAGCTTACCCTTCCCCCTCCATATATCCTCAACTCCATTCTCTAGTAGGTCTGTGTCTTTATTCCTGTCTTAACCCTATGTCATGGAATATTTTGATGACAGGTGTTATGGAACATTGTGATGTCAGGGGTCATTGAGCATTTTGAGGAAAATTGTTATGGAGCATTTTGATGACAGGGGTTATGGAACATTGTGATGTCAGGGGTCATCGAACTTTGTGATGATATGTGCATGTAGCATTGCAAAGACAGAAGTCATGGAATATTGTGATGACAGGGGTGAGGGAGTATTGTGATGAATAGTGATGTAACATTGTGATATCAGTGTTGAGAGGGCATTTTGATGAGAAGTGCATGGAGAATTGTGATGACAAGTTTTATGGAGCATTGTGGTGACAAGATTGTGGAGCACTGTGATGAAAAGTGCAGGGTGCATTGTGATGACATGGGTCATGGAGCATTGTGCTGACAAGCGCATGGAGCATTGTGATGACAAGGGTCATGGAGCATTATGCTGAGAAAGGCATAGAGCATTGTGATTGCAAGGGTCAAAGAGCATTGTGATGAAAATTTCATGGAGCATTGTGGTTAAATATGTCAGAGAGACTGCTGATGACGAGGGCATGGACCATTGTGATGACAAAGGTCATGAAGCATTGTGATGAATGGAGGCATGGAGCATTGTGATGACAGGGGTCATGGAGCTTTGTGATATCAAGGGCATGGAGCATTGTGAAGGCCAGGTCATACAGTATTGTGAAGACAGGTGTCAGGGAGCATTGTGATGACATATGTAATGGACCATTGTGATAACAAGTGCATGGAGCATTGTGATGACAAGGGAATGGAGCATTGGTCTAATAAGTTTCATGGATTATTGTGATGAGAGTGGGCATAGAGCATTGTGATGATAAGGGCATGGAACACTGTGATACATGGGTCATGAAGGATTGTAATGACAAGGTCATGTGGCATTGTGATGAGAAGGGCATCGAGCATTTTGATGACAAATGTCATGGAGCTTTGTGATGACAAGGGCATGGAGCAATGTGATGAGAGGGTTCATGGAGCACTGTGATGACAATGACATGGAGCATTGTGATGCCAAGGGTCTTGGCGCTTTGTGATGACAAATGTCATGGAGCATTTTGATGACAAGTGCATGGTGCATTGTGATGATAAGGGCAGGGAGTATTTTGATGACAGGGTCATGCAGCAATATGATGGAAAGTGTATTGGAATATTTTGATGACAGGGGTTATAGAATATTGTGATGTCAGGGGTCATGGAACATTGTGATGATAAAGGGATGTAGCATTGTGATGACAGGGGTCCTGGGACATTGTGATTACAGTAGTGAGGGAGTATTGTGACAATTTGTGATGGAACACTGTGATATCTCTGGTGAGAGAGCATTTTGATGAGAAGTGTATTGAGCATTGTGATTACAAGGTTTATGGAGCATTGCAATGACAATTTTCTGGAACGTTGTGGTGAAAAGCGAATGGCACATTGTGATGACAAGGGTCATGGAACATTTTTCAGACAAAGTCATGGAGCATTTTGATGACAATGGTCACGGAGCATTGTGATGAAAACGGAATGGGGCATTGTGATGAAAAAGGCATGGAGCCTTTTCGTGACAGGGTTCAAAGAGCATTCTGATGACAAGTGTCAGGGAGCATTGTGATGACAAGTGTACTGAGCATTGTGATGACAAATGTCATGGAGCACTGTGATGAAAAGGGCATGGAATTTTGTGATGACAGGCATCATGGAGCATTGTGATGACAAGTGTTATGGAACCTTGGGCTCACAAGGGTTTGGAGCATTGTGATGACAGGGGACATGGATCATTTTGATTTCAAGGAGCATGGAGCATTTTGATGACAAGGGCATGAAGCAATGTGCTCTCAAGGTTCATGGAGGATTGTGATGACAATGGAAATGGAGTATTGTGATGACAAGCGCAAAGAGCTTTGTAATGACAAGGTCATGTAGCATTTTGCTGACAAAGTCATGGAGCATTGTGATGACAGGGGTTATGGAGCACTGTGATGACAAGGCCACGGAACATCGTGATGGCAGGGGTCATGGAGCATTGTTATGACAGGGGTAATGGAGCATTGTGACGGCAATGGCATGGAGCATTGAGATGAGAAGGCCATGGAGCATTGTGATTACAAGGTTTAAGAGCATTACCATGACAAATTTTTGGATCGTTCTGATGAAAATCACGTAGCACATTGTGATGATAAGGGTCATGGAGCATTTTTCTGACAAACGCATGGAGCATTTTGATGACAAGGGTCACGGAGCATTGTGATGAAAAGTTCATGGAGCATTGTGGTTATAAAGGTCACAGAGCCTTGTGATGACGCGGGCATGGATCATTGTGATGACAAATGTTATGAAGCATTGTGATGACTGGAGTCAGGGAGCGTTGTGATGACCGTGGTCATGGAGCATTGTGATGACAAGGGCATGGAGCATTTTGGTGACAGGGGCATGGAGCATTTGTCTGACAAGTTTCATAGAGTATTGTGATGACATTGGACATGGTGCATTGTGATGACAAGGGCATGGAGCATTGTGATGAGAAGGTCATGGAGTATTGTGAAGACAGGTGTCAGGGAGCATTGTGATGACATATGTCATGGTCCATTTCAATGACAATGGCAGGGAGCATTGTGATGCCAAATGTAATGGAGGATTTTGATGACAAATATAAAGGAGCATTGTGATGACTAGGGCTTGGAGCATTATGATGACAAGGGCCATTGAGAATTTTCAGAACAATGTCGTGAAGAACTGTGATGACAAAGTCCTCGAGGATTGTGATGAGAAATCCATAGAGACTTGTGATGATCAATCTCATGGAGCATACTGATGAAAAGGGGCATGGACCATTGTGATTACAGGGGTCTTGGAACATTGTGATGACATGGGCATTGAGCACTGTGAGGAGAAGGCCAAGGAGCATTCTGAAGGCTTGTTTCATTGAGCTTTGTGATGACAAGGGCATGGAGCAATGTGTTTAAAGGTTTCTTGGAGCATTGTGATGAAAAGGGCATGGATCATTGTGATGAAAAAGGCATGGAGCCTTGTCATTACAGGGTTCAAGGAGCATACAGACAACAAGTGTCAGGGAGCATTTTGATGACAAGTGTATTGAGCATTGTGATGACAAAGGTCATGGAGCATTGTGATGAGAAGACCATGGATAATTGTGATGACGAGTGTCATGGGGCACTGTGATGACAAGTGTTATGGAATATTGTGATCACAAGGGTTTGGAGCATTGTTATGACAGAGGTCATGGAGCATTTTGATTTCATTGTGATGACAATAGCATGAAGCATTATGATGATGGGCATGGTGCATTGTGATGACAGGGTTCATGGATCATTGAGAAGAAAAGTGGCATGGAGCATTGTGATTACAGGGGTCTTGGAGAATTGTGATGAGAAGGGTCATGGAGCCTTGTGATGACTTTCCATGGAACATCGTGATGGCAGGGGTCATGGAGCATTTTTATGACAGGTGTAATAGAGCATTGTGATGGCAAGCGCATGGAGCATTGTGATGAGAAGGCCATGGAGCATTCTGATGACATGTGTCGTGGAGCTTTGTGATGACAAGGGCATGGAGCAATGTGATGAGAGCGTTCATGGAGCATTGTGATGACAATGACACGGAGCATTGTGATGCCAAGGGTCATGGATCTTTGTGATGACAAAGGTCATGGAGCATTTTGATGACAAGTGCGTTGTGCAATGTGATGAGAAGGGCAGGGAGCATTGTGATGACAGGGTCATGGAGCAATTTGATGAAAAGGGTTATGGAATATTTTGATGACAGGGGTTATGGAACATTGTGATGTCAGGGGTCATGGAGCATTTTGATGAAAAAGGTAATGGAGCATTGTGATGTCAGGGGTCATCGAACATTGTGATGATAAGTGCATGTAGCATTGTGATGACAGGAGTCATGGAAAACTTTGATAACAGGGGTGAGGGAGTATTGTGACGAATAGGGATGTAACATTGTGATATCTGTGGTGAGAGAGCATTTTTATGAGAAGTGCATGGAGCATTGTGATGACAAGTTTGTGGAGCACTGTGAAGACAAGCGCATGGTTCATTGTGATGACATGTGTCATGGAGCATCGTGCTGACAAGCGCATGGAGCATTGTGATGACAAGGGTCATGTAGCATTGTGCTGAGAAAGGCATAGGGAATTGTGATGACAAGGATCAAAGAGCATTGTGATGAAAAGTTCATGGAGCATTGTGATGACAAGGGTCATGGAGCATTGTGAGAACAAGGGCATGGAGCATTGGTCTAATAAGTTTCAAGGATTATTGCGATGACTGTTGGAATGGTGCACTGTGGTGACAAGGGCATGGAGCATTGTGATCACCAGGTCATGCAGTATTGTGAAGACTGGTGTCAGGGAGCACTGTGTTGACATATGTAATGACACTTTGTGATGACAATGACATGGAGCATTGTGATGCCAAGTGTCATGGAGGATTCTGATGACAAAGGTAATGGTGCATTGTAATGACAATGGCTTGGAACATTGAGATGACAAGGGTCAGGGAGCATTGTGCTGACAAGTGCATGGAGAATTGTGATGACAAGGGTCATGGAGCATTCTCATGACAAGCTTGTGGAGTATTTTGATTACAGTGGCGTGGAGCATTGTGATGAAAACGGCATGGGGCATTGTGATGAAAAAGGCATGGAGCATTTTCGTGACAGGGTTCAAGGAGCATTTTGATGACAAGTGTCAGGGAGCATTGTGATGACAAGTGTATTGAGAATTGTGATGACAAAGGTCATGGAGCATTGTGATAAAGTGCATGGAGTATTGTGATGACAGGCATCATGGAGCGTTGTGATGACAAGTGTTATGGAATATTTTGATCACAAGGGTTTGGAGCATTGTGAGGACAGAGGTCATGGATCATTTTGATTTCAAGGAGCATGGAGCATTGTGATTACAAGGGCATGAACAATGTGATCCCAAGGTTCAGGGAGGATTGTGATGACTATGGTAATGGAGTATTGTGATGACAAGCACATAGAGCATTGTAATGACAAGTTCATGTAGCATATTGCTGACAAAGGCATGGAGCATTGTGATGACAGGTGTCATGGAGCACTGTGATGACAAGCGTCACGGAGCATTGTGAATACAGGGGCCATGGAGCATTGGGATGACAATGTCATGGATCACTGTGATGACAAGGGTCATGGAGCATTGGGCTGAAAATGTTCATGGAATATTGTGATGACAGGGGTCATGGAGCATTGTGATGACAGAGGTCATGGATAATTTTGATTTCACTGTGCTGACAATAGCCGGAAGCATTATGATGATGGGCATGGTGCATTGTGATGACAGGGTTCATGGAGCATTGAGAAGAAAAGGGGCATGGAGCATTGTGATTACAGGGGTCTTGGAGCACTGTGATGACAAGGACATGGAGCATTTTGATGAGAAGGACATGGAACATTCTGATGACATGTGTCATTCAGCTTTGTGATGAAAAGGGCATGGAGCATTGTGATTACAGGGGTCTTGGAGCATTGTGATGACAAGTATCATGGAGCCTTGTGATTACATGGCCGTGGAATATTGTGATGGCAGGGGTCATGGAGCATTGTTATGACAGGGGAAATGGAGCATTGTGATGAGTAGTGCATGGAGCATTGTGATTACAAGTTTTATGGAGCATTACCATGACAAATTTGTGGACCGTTGTGATGAAAATGGCGTAGCACATTGTGATGACAAGGGTCATAGAGCATTTTTCTGACAAACGCATGGAGCATTTTGATGAAAAGGGTCACTGAGCATTGTGATGAAAAGTTCATGGAGCATTGTGGTTATAAAGGTCACAGAGCCTTGTGATGACGTGGGCATGGACCATTGTGATGACAAATGTTATGAAGCATTGTGATGAGTGGAGTCACTGAGAATTGTGATGACAGTGTTCATGGAGCATTGTGATGACAAGGGCATGGAGCATTGTGGTGACAGGGGCATTGAGCACTTGTCTGACAATTTTCATAGATTATTGTGATGACGTTGGACATGGTGCATTGTGATGACAAGGGCAAGGAACACTGTGATATATGGGTCATGCAGGATTGTAATGACAAGGGCATGGAACATTGTGATGAGAATGGCATCGAGCATTGTGATGACAAGTGTCATGGAGCTTTGTGATGACAAGGGCATGGAGCAATGTGATGAGAGTGTTCATGAAGCATTGTGATGACAATGACATGGAGCATTGTGATGCCAAGGGTCATGGAGCTTTGTGATGACAATTCATGGAGCATTTTGATGACAAGGGCATAGTGCATTGTAATGAGAAGGGCAGGGAGCATTTTGATGACCGGGTCATGCAGCAATTTGATAAAAAGTGTAATGGAACATTTTGATGGCAGGGTTTATAGACCATTGTGATGTCAGGCGACTTGGAGCTTTGGGATGGAAAGGGTCAGGGAGCATTTTGATGACAGGTGTTATGGAACATTGTGATGGCAGGGGTCATGGAACTTTGTGATGATAAGGGGATGTAGCATTGTGATGACAGTGTCATGGAACCTTGTGATTACAGGGGTGAGGGAGTATTGTGATGACTAGTGATGGAACATTGTGATATCTCTGGTGAGAGAGCATTTTGATGAGAAGTGCATGGACCATTGTGATTACAACGTTTATGGAGCATTGCAATGACAAGTTTGTGGACCGTTGTGATGAAATGCGCGTGGCACACTGTGATGAAAATGGTCATGGAGCATTGTTCTGACAAAGACATGGAGCACTGTGATGACATGTGTCACAGAGAATTGTGATGAAAATTTCATGGAGCATTGTGGTTACAAAGGTCACAGAGCCTTGTGATGACACGGGCATGGACCATTGTGATGACAAACGTTATGAAGCATTGTGATGACTGGAGTCACGGAGCATAGTGATGACAGGGGTCATGGACGATTGTGATGACACGGGCATGGAGCATTGGTCTGAGAAGTTTCATAGATTATTGTGATGAGAGTGGACATGGTGCATTGTGATGACAAGGGCATGGAGCATTGTGATGAGAAGGTCATGGAGTACTGTGAAGACAGGTGTCAGGGAGCATTGTGATGACATATGTCATGGGCCATTGAGATGAAAATGGCATGGAGCATTGTGATGCCAAATGTAATGGAGAATTGTGATGACAAATATAATAGAGCATTGTGATGATTAGGGCTTGGAGCATTATGATGACAAGGGCCATTGGAAATTTTCATGACAATGTCGTGAAGCATTGTGATGACAATGTCCTGGAGCATTGTGATGACAAAACCATGGATCCTTGTGATGACATGTCTCATGGAGCATACTGAAGAAAAGGGGCATGGAGCATTGTGATTACAGGGGTCTTGGAACATTGTGATGACAAGGGCATGGAGCATAGTGAGTAGAAGACAAAGGGGAATCCTGATGGCAAGCGTCATTGAGTTTTGTGATGACAAGGGCATGGAGCATTGTGATTACATGTGTCTTGGAGCATTGTGATGAAAAGGGCATCGTTCATTGTGATGAGAAGGTCATGGAGTATTGTGAAGACAGGTCGCCGGGAGCATTGTGATTACATATGTCATGGTCCATTGCAATGACAATGGCAGGGAGCATTGTGATGCCAAATGTAATGGAGGATTTTGATGACAAATATAATGGAGCATTGTGATGACTAGGGCTTGGAGCATTATGATGACAAGGGCCATTGAGAATGTTCAGAACAAGGTCGTGAAGCATTGTGATGACAATGTCCTGGAGCATTGTGATGAAAAATCCATAGAGACTTGTGATGACAAATCTCATGGAGCATACTGATGAAAAGGGGCATGGACCATTGTGATTACAGGGGTCTTGGAACATTGTGATGACATGGGCATGGAGAATTGTGAGGAGAAGGCCAAGGAGCATTCTGAAGACATATT